>NC_140318.1:11015176-11615176 GCF_964211825.1 Aythya ferina
GCACAGCCCCACCATCAGGACAGGGAAGGAGAGCGGGTGGGCAAAATGGCCCTGGGACAGGACCCCGGGCACCAGCTGCCTTGGCAGTGCCTGTGGTCAGGCACCAGGTGTCTGACTCCATCTGTTTCATTCCTGCCCTGATGTTGGGACACGCCTGAGGTGGCTCCTGTGAAGGTGTCCCCATTGCATCCGCTATCCTGACTGCTGCTTGCACAAAGGCACTGAGCCCCCTGGTCATAACACCCAGCACATGTTGCCTGCCCAGCTCAGTGAGATCAGGGCTTTGGCTGCAGAAGAACACAAGGCAGGAGGCAATTACCTGGTGTAAAGATGCCATCAGCCTCTTCAGGGCTTGCGTTTGTCCATAGCAGAGGTAGCTGTGGGTGTAAATGGAGTAGTTGGTCCCATACAGTCTGAGGAGAGCTCTTGTGTTGCTGTCATCTATGGTGGTCCCAGGAAGAAATGTGATCTGGGTGGAAGCCCCACCAAGGTCCAGAGCTCCAACGGTATCCTCCACTGGTGGGTGGATCCACTTGCCTGTGAAGGAATGCTGCCCCAAACCAAGACTCACTTACAGGGTGCACAGATCCAGTGCAGGGTGAGCGCAGGAGTATTGGCTTCCCAGCCCAAACTACAGCATGGCAGGGAGAGGGAACCCACAGTTCACTGGCCTCACAGCCTTTAGGGCTCTTCCAGACACTGTGGGGGCTGATGCAGCTCCAGATTTCCCCGTTTCACCTTCAAACAAGGACCGACCCCAGGGGACCCTGACCCGGGTGCCCAGAAATACTGAGGATGCTCCATCAAAGCAGGATCTCCCAGCACAGTGAGACCTTCCCTCCCTTCTGCCCTCTCACCATCCCACACCTTGATGAGTGTCTCCAGCAGGTAGTTAACGGTGATCCATCCAAAGGTGCCCTCGTCATTCCCTGTGAGGATCTGAGCTCCACGGAAGTCCACAGGGTACTCTCGAATGGCCTTGGTGACCTCAGCGAAGACCTGCTCAGCTTTTGTGCTGTTTTGCTCCCTGCCAAGGGAAGGAGGGAGAGCACGGTATGGGCAGAAAATGTGTAACAACAGGGTCACTGTTTCCCCACCACAAATGGGTCCACCAGAGATGCCAGCCAGGAGGGCAAAGTGTCCCTTCAACCTTGCAACATAACCCCTGAGCCCTTCCCATCACTATTAGCCCTGTCCCATTGCTGCTTTCACTGGAGAGCAGGCTTTGAGGGTTTGGGGCAGGGCTGTGGAGGTGCGTAGCCCCAGGCAGCGCCAGTACCTCAGCAGCCGCATGCCTGCTGTGGCCCCCAGGTAGACAGGGGTGTCCCGCTGCTGCTCTGCAGGGATGATCATCATGGCCTTGTCCAGGCAGGGCTTCAGGCTGGCTCCAGCCCCAGCGGGGTCATCTGCGTAGCTGGAGATGCCAGATCCTGCAAGAGAGCACCCCCTGACGGAGCCAGCCCAGGAGGGATGAGATAGCAGGGGACACGTCCACCCATCCTACTAGCCTAGGGAGCTCTCAGCCTCCCTGGCAATACTCAGAAGTCTCAGTCACTGCCCAAAACTCTGTGTTTTGGGCATACCTAAAAGACAGGTACTGACCCAAAGAGCAGCTGGGAAATACAAGCAGAAACTCAGCAGAGATACAGTAACATTTATCTGAAGAGCTCTTAGGAGGCCTTGTGGAAACATGTAGACACACTTTAAGTCATGAAAGAAACTGTAAAGAGATGGTATGGGAAGAGCTAAAGAATTGGTTGCACTGAAGAAGACTCCAGCTGTACACATCCAACACCCAAGGCCACAAGATGAAGCATAACACCTGGCTGCAAGACAAGACTGGTTCCACGAGCTGTGCTAACTGGGGGCCCAATTTCTTCCCCACCTCTGGGCAGCCTCTGGGCACCTCACACTGATATTCTAGGGCTCCCTAAACCACAGCCTCTCCCCCACAACAGTTTAGTTTGGTTCTTCTGGGCCATCTCCTCCTGGCACAGGACAGGCTGTAAGACTCAGGTCGCTCACCATGCTGCAGGAGTTAGGGACAGCAACCTGGGGCAGAGGGGCAGACCTGTTCTGGCACACTCACCATTCACGGTGCAGGTTTCCACCTGGCTGACAATGCCTGTGCCATTCTCCTTGTTCGCAGGCCACTGGTAGATGTAGAGAGCCGTGTGCGTGGAGCCAGCATCAAACACCATTCCGTACTGGGGAGGCAGAGGGGACACGAGGTGGCAACGTTTTGGGGGCTGCACCAACTCTCATGGGAAGTCTCGCTTCCTACGTGAACCCACCAGCAGCACCAGGCTGCACCCTCAGCCTCCCCTCCCCGATCCTGCTTCCCTTCTAAGCCCCAGACGT
Source organism: Aythya ferina (assembly GCF_964211825.1). NCBI lineage: Eukaryota > Metazoa > Chordata > Aves > Anseriformes > Anatidae > Aythya > Aythya ferina. The sequence goes on from NC_140318.1 coordinate 11,017,538, forward strand.
GGCCAGCCAAGGCAGACACCACAGAGCGAAGACAGGCAGGACGGCTGCAGGATGCGCGGAGCAGGGAGGCATCCCAACATGTGCTACAGAGCTCAGCCAGAGCTGCTGTCAGACCTGCAGCTGTGTCAGACCTCACAAAAATTCGTGATTTTTAACCGTCTGCAAAAGCCCATACGAGACGAGAGCAGAAAGCAGCAGGAGAGAGAGAAGGAAAGCCCCGCGCGGTCCAGAGGTCCGACAGCAGGGCACAGCCAGTGCCTGGGTGAGGACGGCGCAGTGCTGAGGAAGGCCGCCCTTCGCCTTCCCCTCCTCACCACGGAGATGGGACCACGGCGCGGGGCCCGGCCTGCCCGGCCCTGCCTCTGCGAAGCCCGGAAAAGCCGGGCCGGTCCCGGGCAGCCTCGCAAGCGGCAGTGCCGGGGCAGGAGCCGGGCCGAGCCGCGGAAGGGGCTGGCGGCCGCTCCTGGCACCGGACACCTACTTGAGTCCTCGCGGGAAGGGCAGCGTCCCCGTCCGGGCCCAGCACCAGGAGGAAGACGGCCGCCACCAGCACCGCCAGCACGACCAGCGCCGCTGCCGAGCCCCAGCGCCCCGGCACGGCCCGGCACGGCCTCATGGCGCCCCCGACGGGCTCGGCGAGGCCGCCCCGGCCCACCCCGGGGCTCGGGAGCCGCGCGGCGCCTCGGGCGGGGCCCGCGGGCAAAGCGAAAGCGGCGGGGCCGCGGGCGGCCTGCGGGGGGGCTGAGGGGCCGGGGCCGTGGGGACGGGCAGGACCCTCAGCACGGGGACGGAGGGGACCGCGTGTGATCCGTGGGGACGGGCACTGGCCGCGGGGACGGACGTGCTCCTGGCTGCGGGGCTGGGTCCCTCGGCACGGGGCTGGGGCTGCCCGGCTGTGGGGGAATTGGGGCCCCGACTGGGAGAATGGGATGCTGGCCCTGGAGCCCAGCTGTGGGGACGGAGAGGACCCTGTGCACGGGGACTGGTCCCTGGCCGTGGAGACAGCTGGGTGCCTGGCTGTGGTGGCAGGTCGCTGGCAGTGGGGACAGGTTCTACTGTGTGTCCCTGGCCACGAGGATGGGTCCCCACCTGCTGGGTCCCTCACGTTTCTGCCCTGGGCAGCTCTGCAGCTGGGGTGCAGGGTGACAGGCTTGGCCCATGCCTTACCCTGCAGCGTGTTTATGCAGCAGGGGTGGGACAGGCATATCGGTGGGGCAGAAGCCCCTCTCCCAGATCTCAGCTGCTGTCTTTGTCCTGATGGCTTCCTCGAGGTGCAGAGGAGAGGGCTGGAGCTCTTGTGGGAGTCGTGGAGAGCTGAGCCCTGCCGAGCCCCGCCAGCACTGCCAGGCGTGCGTGGACCCAAACCACCCACAAAGGCGGAGATCTCCACGGCAGAGCCTCTCCTCCAGCAGCAAAGTGGTTAATGCCAGGTGCTGTCCTCACCTGGGCTCTCCAGCCTCAGCCCTGCTCTCTCCCGGACGAGCGCTCTCCTGGGCAGGTTGCTGATCTGGGGCCAAGGGGAGGGCCATACGGGGGACTCCGGGGCAGCCTTTGTCCCAGGCACTGAGCGCCACACTCCAGGTACGCGCTGACACCGAGGTGAGCGGCAGTCTGGCCCTGTGCCGGGAGCAGTGCAGGTGAGCTGCGGGCAGGGGAGGGGGCCGGGGCACCCCTCCATGAGGCTTTGCTGCAGGGGGCTGAGAGCTGCTGGGGTGCTCTGGCCAGCAGCAGAGCCAGACGCTGGGGATAAACAGATAAACACGTGCTGTGGGCTGGGAAGGTGAGCAGGAGGGCACTTGGTAGCTGCTCGAGGTGCCCACGGTACAGGGTGCAGAGGGGACGTGGAGGGCTCTGCTGAGCCCCCACACTGGTGGGAGGGATGGGAAGCAGGGACCATTCTGCCTGGCAGGGATGCTCCCAGCATGCGCGTTCACCCCCTTTCATATAACTTTAAGAACTTTTTGACATCCGAATCCCACATGTGGACAGTGGGGAAGTTTGATTTCCATTCTCCTGAGCAATACACAGTTTAGATCCAACAGTGCTTACAAGACTATTCTCCCTAATTCTGAGGCTCCCTTCCCTCCCTCCCTCCCTCCCTCCCTCCCTTCCCTTGAGGGACACTGCAAGATGCTGTCCTGCAGCTGTTGGCAGATCAGCTCTTTGTGTCTGGTCATACACAAACCGGTGCAAGAGCAGCCCAAGCAGTGTGCACAGCTGCAGACTTTCTGCATTCTGAAACATCTGGGCATTGGTGCTTGAGCCGTGCAGCAGCATGCCTCTTCCTTTGGTCTGGGGGCATCACCGCTTTTCTGTCCCTTCTGCTCGTGCCCCAAACCTGCTCCCTGAGAGCGCCGTGCCAGGTACAGCAGCAGATATGGGCACCTGGCCAGCCCTGAGGTGCCACTGAAAAACAGGGCAGATCCATCAGCTTCTCACATCCCTCCCTCCTTGTTTTCCACTTGCAGGGCTCCTTCCCCGTGCCTTGCTCTCATCCCCTGGCCTTGCAGGCTCAGCCTTTGGGTGTTGCCTGCTACTGAGAAAAAATGGAATTTAGTCCCTTCCAAGAACAGGTGGAGGTAGTTTCGCACCTGCTCCTGCACACAAGACCGTGCAATTTATTACCATCACACAGTGGCTGGGACAGGATTTTCCATGATGACTGCTGGGATAGGGACTTTTCTATTTGCTCTATAACCAGGAGAAGGGAAGGTACAGCCCAATAACACAGTTACACCTGTGTGGACTCCAGCAGGATTAATAGGACTGGAGATGTGACAATACAGGAATTCATCACCATCTGTTGTTACCATACAGGGCAGGGCTTTGGGGTATTGGATACGGTCTGATAAATGTTTCCTGTTTCATGATAAAGATTTCTGTGTCCCATGTGCCGTGACACAGAACAGAATAGAACAGCTGTCACCCATCATTATACATCTGATGTCACACAGGGCACTGGTCACCCTTGTTTGTCACTGGAGATGCTGACTGAAACAGGAATCAGCATCTCCTGTGACTTTGCCAAAGATCTTCTTCTCTCCTATTGAAACTGCTGATCTGGCCAGTCTGAAGGGTGAGGGAATTTTTTATGTGTTCTTGGGAGAACCGCATAGCCAAGTGCACACCCTGAGGTGCCCCCCAAAGCACCATTTGGGTTAGACCACTTCTCGATGTCCAGGGCTCTTGGGGAATCTATCACGTGGCTGCGATCTGGCTCGCAGCCCGATGCCACAGCTGGAGGTCAGCCTCGCTCCCTGCCGGCACGCTGCGTGTGCTGGTGCTGCGGAGCAAGCTGATGCAGGAGGAGGCGGGAGAGCTGTGTGTGTAGAAAAGCATACCTGGGGTGGCCTCAGGGTGGTGAGCATGTGAACGTGTCACCTGCTGTGTGCTGAGGCTGCTGTGGAGAACCAGGCCCTTGGGCTTTGCTTCTCTGCCGCAATTTCTTACTGGTGCCTCAGGGCTGATTCTGCCAGGAGCTGAGCTCTGGCCAGGCGAGGGGAGACATAAAGCCCAATCCATTTCCCAAGGGCTCCACAGTGCCTCGCTGGCCTTGTCTTCTTGTGACCATCAGCATGCCAGCTTGGCCAGCTAGGCTGCGTGTGCCCAGATCAGAGGGAGCTTTCTGCCTCTGGCACCCTTCAAGGGCTGCAGGAAAAGTTTGGGCATCGATCGCCTGCAAGCCCAGACACCACCCCTGTGTGTCTGCTTTCCTGCTGCAGAATCGCCAAGAGCCAAAAGGAGCTGGAGCAGGCAGAAGACATGTTGATGGAGATGCTGTTCCCCTGCATGGAGAGGGATCCTAGGGAAGTCTGAGACTGTTGAGCAGAATCCCCATCACTGGAGGTTTTCAAGATGCACTTTGACAGGGTGCTAGATAATCTCATTTAGGCTCCCTTTCCCACAAAATTTGGGGAAATTTGGCCCTGATGATCTTTTCAGGTCCCTTCCATCTGGACTGTTCTATTTTATGTGACCTGATGGTCCCAAGTCTGTGGGATGGATTGTGTGAGGATGCAGGCTATGATGGCAGCACGTGGGTGCCAGAGGGATGCAGCTCGGCACCCCAGAGGGGACAGCCCCACTGGGAACCTAACAGGGCATGGTCCTGCTGCCAGCCTGGGTCTCGTGTTAGCCACTTCCCTACTGCTGCTGCTGGAAAGGGAGATCCTCACCTTCCACCCAGTTTGAGTAGTGCCTAACTTGAAAAAGTCTATCTGAAAATCCCCCAGGGAGGCAGGGCTCAGAAGGACAGGGTGTCTTGGTGAGACTGCCAGGGGCCTCCCATAAGAGCAGCTGGACACTGCAGAATGGGGCCATGAAGATGGAGCCCCTCTGCTGTGAGGAGAGGCTGAGAGAGCTGGGACTGCTCAGCCTGGAGAAGGGGAGGCTCAGGCTAGATCACATCAGTGCCTAGAAATGCTTGGAGGGAGACCACAGAGGACAGAGGTAGGCTCTCATCAGTGGTGGTCAGTGCCAGGACAAGATGCAGTGGGCACAACCTGGAGCACAGGAGTGTTCCAGCCTCCCCTGAACACCAGGCAGCACTGCTGTGTTGTGCAGGTAACAGGGCACTGACACAGGTGAGGCCCAGAGAGGTTGTGGAGTTCCCTTCTTGGAGATCTTCAGGAGCCTCTCAGACGTGGTGCTGGGCATCCTGCTCTGGGTGGCCCTGCTGGGGTAGGGCTTGGATCAGAGGGACCCAGAGGTGCCTCCAGCCTCAGCTGTGCTGTGACTCTGTGATTCTGAGAATGGCTTCCAGCCCTTGTTCAGTACATGGGAGAAGCTCTATCTTGACAGGTCCCATCTCCATCTGCATTTCAAAACTGGCCATGCAAATGCAAATGTGCTAATTTGGGGGTTGGGGCTGTTCTTGCAGGTTGGAGGAGGAATGGAGTACAAAGCCAAGGTCATTGCAGGTCTCATAGCAGCCACCTGTGTCTTCAGTATCATTGCCCTCATACTGAGTGCCGTAAATGTGAAGGATGTTTTTCTGCCTCCCAGCAATAAGGTAAGGTCCTTGGCAGGAGCTCAGCTACCTGCTCTCACTTGTGTGTTGGCTAACCCTTGGTAGGAGATTTTCCCCATCCTTCAGGCAGGCTGTGCTGTTTATCACCAAGATGGAGACAAATGGCCATGCAGGCTGGCATGCCATGTAGGTGTGCCACGGTTTTCTTGCTGACAGCACATGCAGTCCTTTCCTCGCAGAGCACCAAGATACCTTCCTTGCTGGCTCCCAGGGCTTGTGATGGAGCCTTGTCTCCGATACAGCTGGTGACTGGAATGTCACCTTTTGCCTGCTCTGTTGGTGCTTTTTGCTTTGCCACTTGAGTTCCCCATGCCCACAGGGAGCTCTGCCAGCTCTCCTGCAGCAATCAGAGCTCTGCAGCCAGCTGAAGGTGCTCTGCACCCCCTGTCACCTTGTGTCCCCTCTGCCTCCCCAGTACGGAATGGTGTTTGATGCTGGCTCCACGCACACGGCTCTCTACATCTACCAGTGGCCTGCGAACAAGGAGAATGGCACAGGCATTGTCAGCCAGGTGGAAACCTGCACCGTGAATGGTGAGTGTGCCAGAACAGGTCTGCCCTCTGCCCAGCCTCTGCTCTGCCTGGGGACGCTGCAGCTGATGGGTCCTGGTGCCCGACAGTGGTGGCTGTTGTGGGTAGGGCCAGGTAGATGGTACAATGAGCTGGGCTGGGACTGGCAAAGGCCAGTCCCAGCTAGGGGACTGGCTAGGGGACAGTGCCTGGGCAAGGGGGCGAGAGGTTGCAGAGCCTGCCCTGATGTCAAATCAAGGCTCTGTGGCTGCAGTGTGGCAGTTACTGGTTAACTGCTCCAAAGCAAAGGTCTGGTGGAGGGCAAAGAGTAAGGGAGAGGGCAATTGGGCTAGTGACAATACTGTAATGCAGAACTCAGGGGAAGGTAAATAGTGATATTAACCATCCCCACCCACCACAGGACCATGCTGGGTGCTCAGTTCTGGCATCAGCCTCTAAAAATAGAAAGATTTTGTTTGCACTGAGCTGCGCACAGAGCACCTCCATGTGTGCGTATCAGCTCCGCACGTCCTCCCAGCAGGACAAATGAGAGCTTCCCCCTCCCCTGGGGAGATAAGGAACCATGATGTTTGTTAACCAAGTGGGACTGCGGGACTAGATGGCTATGTTCCTCCTGTTTGGCCTCGCTGGGACTAAGCATGCACTCAGCATCACAAGAGCTCACCACCTGTCTCTGCAGATGCCGTGGCCGTGGCACATGTGCCACCTCCAGGCAAAGCAGCTCTGAGCAGTGCCCTTCTGGGGACACCCTAGGCAAGGGCATGCCTGATCTGGGTACACAGAGAAAAAACCTGGGGGCTTCTAGGCTGTCTGGGTGGATATGTCGCCCATTGTCCTGTCACATCGCTCCTGGGCTGGCTCCGTCAGGGGGTGCTCTCTTGCAGGATCTGGCATCTCCAGCTACGCAGATGACCCCGCTGGGGCTGGAGCCAGCCTGAAGCCCTGCCTGGACAAGGCCATGACGATCATCCCTGCAGAGCAGCAGCGGGACACCCCCGCCTACCTGGGGGCCACAGCGGGCATGCGGCTGCTGAGGTACTGGCGCTGCCCCACCACACGTTACTGAATCTTAGCTGGTGCAAGAGGCTGGGATGCAGAGGCAGGGGGTTGGGGGCTGCTGCCCAGACAGACCATGGCAATGAGCAGAGCATCCATTTCTGCAGCCTGCTGGGGGTGTCCAACAGACATGACTCACTGTGCCCATGGGGAAAACCCCACAGCCCACACCAGCAGCAGTATGACAGTGCCCTGAAGGAGGAGGAACATCCTTTACCAGACTTAGAATCACAGAATCACAAAATGGTTTCAGTTGGAAGGGACCTTTAACAAACACCAACCCTGTGCCATAGGGGGGACACCTCCCACCAGACCAGGTTACTCAAAGCCCTGCCCAACCTGGCCTTGAGCACTTTCAGCAAGGGGGCATCCACAACTTCTCTGGGAAACCAGTTCCAGTGTCTTTTCCTTACATCAAATCTGTATCTACCCTCTTTCAGTTTAAAACCATTGCCCCTTGTCCTGTCACTGCAGTCCCTGGTATAAAGTCTTCCTCCAAATTTCTGATAAGCCCTCTTCATATAATGAAAGGCCGCTTTAGTCTCTCCAGAGCTTTCTCTTCTCCAGGCTGAATGACCCCAACTGTTTCAGCCTTTCTTCATGTGAGAGGTGTTCCAGCCTTGTATTTACCATTCCATCTGCTCAGGCAGAGCCTGCGGGCAGCATTTTTAGGCGGACTCCCAATGCATCAGTTTAGTGATTTGGTGGCTTGAAGAAGAGACAGCCCACAGGTAGAGCAGTGGATGGATGGGGCATGTACCCTCTCTCCAAGTAGTTCCATTACTTTGCAGAAGACAGCAGCTTTTTAACTGTTAGCTCTGCCCTGAAAACTCCCCAGCAGTCGCCTCCTTCAATGTGTGGGGTTTATCTCCTTCTGCAGGGAGCAAAACAGCACAAAAGCTGAGCAGGTCTTCACTGAAGTCACCAAGGCCATTCGAGAGTACCCCGTGGACTTCCGTGGAGCTCAGATCCTCACAGGAAATGAGGAAGGCTCCTTTGGCTGGATCACCGTCAACTACCTGCTGGATACGCTCATCAAGGTGCAGGCCAGAGGAGGGGGCATGGGGGTTATGCAGCCTGTATATCCCTGTCTGAATTATGGCCAGGTTTCTTTATTCTCAGAGAAGAGAAAAATGTTTTTAGGGCAATAGTTACCCAAACAAATGTAGCCTGTTGTTGTGAACTGCACCTTTGACTCTACTGACATGATTAACTCAGAGGCAGGAGGATCTTCTGTCCAGCTCAGCCCAGCTATGCTTTCCCTCCTCAAAGTCCCTGGATCCAAGCTGATGTGCAGTAGCCAAGGGGCTGGACCTCAACGCTACATGGAGATCTAAGTGGGTTGAGGAGGACATGGGCAGTGAGGGGTTAAACAGGGACACAGAGTGTGGCACCTCTCTCTGGGGTTTTTAAACCACAAAACCTTGAGGGAAGAGACTGGGACTATGATTTCCTTCAATTCACACTAACACCTGCCATTTTATGGGGCTAGTTTTCCTTTGCAGAAAAATGGGAACATCCGCAGGGCACAGAGGTTCTGGGAGCTCTGGACCTTGGAGGTGCCTCAACACAAATAACCTTCCAGCCCGGAGTCACCATTGAGGACAAAAACACATCTGTGCTCTTCAGGCTGTATGGCACCAACTACTCCCTCTACACCCACAGCTACCTGTGCTATGGGCAGACACAGGCCTTGAAGATGCTAATGGCAGCTCTCCACCAGGTATCGCAGCCACTGGTAAACAGGATCTGAACCTTTTCCCATTGCCTTGAAAAATATCTTCCAAGAGTTTTGGATGTGTGTCAGGGAACAGAGGTTTCACAAATTCAAGAACCTGGGAAAGGCTTAGACTTTATGTACTGAATGAAAAAAAATCTCAGATTTAGGTGGAAGGTGGTGTTGGTTCCCTGCAAGGGCTCCCTTCTGCCCCTTTATCATCCTGTAAGGGCATTTTTTGTCATTTCCCTAGCCCAGCTGTATCTTTAGGTTCTTCCCTGTTCCCACTGATAGGGGCATGAGATATTTCCTTGCCTGGGTGGTTTCCAGGTGTCAGCTTCATTTTATCTCTGGTGATTCAAAATGCCACCAGGTTCTAAAGGCCACTAAACAATACATGCAACATCCAGGTAGCAGAGGACAGGGAGTCCAGTCACCCACAGACATGATCTGGCACCTCCTGGCTAGGATTTTCAAGCCTTCAGTCTTTGTGCTCTTAAATAAGAGAGCAGCTGGGGTGGGGAGCTGAGTCTCCTCATGACTCAGTGCAGACATGGTCACTGTTAATGGGGATTAAATTCATTTGCCTCCTTGACTTCTGCCCCAAAGAGGATTCCCAACACCCTCTCCTGCGCACTGCTCCACCACTAACCAGCATCCTCCCCCCTCACTTCCCGTGGAGGTCACAGCCCAATCCCATTAGAGATGGAGATGCTTGAGAAGTGTGCAGATAGAACACACCTTCAGTCCTTCCTGGGTTAGGGCCTGCGAGTTGCTGTGGGGACAAACCAGATGCCAAGAACAACCTTTCTGCACAGGCAGAGTGCACACACTGCACTCAGGAGCAGGTTTCAGCCTCACAGGGAGGCAGTAGCTGGCAGTGGCACTGCCACTCCAGCCCAGCTCAACAGCAGGGTCAACAGCAGGACCAGGAAAAGTCATGGGCAGGTTAAAGTTACCCAAAGGATGGATTCTGCTTCTCCTCAAATCCTAGGAGGGGAGAAATCAGACCCTAGGAGGGTCTAGATCCTGCTTTCTGGGAAGATGTAAGTGCAGGCTGAGCTGTGGGGTAGGGTATCACTGGCATCCTCCACCGAGCACTGGTAATGCCTCTCTCTCTCTCTCCAGGGCAACCTATCTTCCCGGCACATATTGCACCCCTGCTACCCCAGGGGATACCAGGAGAACATCACCATGGCAGAGCTCTACAACAGTCCCTGTGTCCCCACACCGAGCACACCCAGCCCCACACAGGTCCTCATGGTAACGGGGACAGGGGACCCGGCGGCGTGCAGTGCTGCCATGAAGACACTCTTCAACTTCAGCTGTGGGACCAACAGGACGTGCGGGTTCAACGGGGTTTATCAGCCGCCTGTGCGGGGACAGTTCTTTGTAAGGAGCCTCCGGCCCCACGGTGGTGGTGTGGGGAGGATGGAGGGTGGGAGTCTCCTCTACTGCTGGTTGTGGGAGGGGGTAAGGAGAGAGGGGTCTCCGAAGCCAGTCCCATCTGCAAACCTCTCCCCCTAACGTGAGAAGTGGCTTCTGTTTTTTGCAAAGTCCCAGCCCTGTCTGAGAGAAGTGGGAAGATCTTGTTCTCAGGGAACCAGTCTGAGTTGGCCAGGCTTCCACGTGCAAGCAGCAGTCCCAGGGCTCATCCACCGGCTCCTAGTCTTTGTGGTAGACCATCAAGTGGGTGCTGGATGCAGATCCCCAGGGATTACATGGAAATCCGTCTGTCCTCAGGCAGAAGGTCCCCTGGGCCAGGCCTTACGCTAGGATTTGGCCCAAGAAGTCACAGTGAGATGTTCTGCCACAGGCTCAGCCAGCCCTCCTGATCTCCTGTCATCCCACTCCTGTGGGACAGGGATGGCAGTGCTGACCCCAGCACAGAGAGGCTGTGAGAAGAAGCCTTCCTTTGGGTGAGGAGGGAGATGTAATTTTCACCATCATCCCTTCTTCCTCAGGCATTTGCTGGGTTCTACTATGCCTTCCACTTCCTGAACCTGACCAGCCAACAGTCTTTAACCCATGTCAACACCACGGTTCAGGCCTTCTGCAACAAGACCTGGCAAGAGGTGAGAGCCCTGTACAGGGCAGCAAGGAGCCCTGCATCTGCCCTGTCCCAAAGCTCTGCCCAGAAAGCACATGCCCTGCTGTTCCCTGGGCCAGGGGTTTCTGAACATCTCTTTCATTCCTCATTGCACCATGTCCCCTGACGACCCCGCAGCTGGTAGAGACCTTCCCTCAGGATGAACACCTACAGACATATTGCTCTGCAGCGACTTATATCTTGACACTGCTGGTTGATGGCTACAAGTTCGATGAACATACATGGAGCAGCATCCACTTCACACAGAAGGTAAAAGCCCTGTGGGGCATCAGGAATGGACAGGAGGCTGTGGCCACATCTTTACCCTGGCTTGAGGACACATTTAACAGCAGCAGCCCTGGAGTCCCCTGACCCAGAAACATGTCTCAAAAACTGCCTTATGCCTGTCACCCAGGCACCCAGCACAGCTTCAGTCACTTCTGCCTGCCCCCAAATCTCTGCCCCCAGCTCTTAGGTACTCTGGTGTGGATGTAAGCTAATTTTAAGGGGGGCAGAGGGATGCAGAGTAGGATTTGGCCGCTTTGATCTCTGATTTTGGCTAGAACTCACACAAGCATCAGAGAGGCGATGGTGGTCCCATGACCTATGTAAAACTGAACATGTCCAAATTCAAAGGATTGTAGAGGAAGGAAGACAGAGGTACATCTGGACTAGAGCAATCATCCATCCAGCTGCCCTTTAGCCCTCGAGAAAGGGGCAAAGCAAAGCTCTCAGTGTAAATGGTGCTGCCAAGGCTTGCCCCTGCCAGGTCTGTGTACGAAATCACAGCTGGGGCAGCTCCTGGGAGAGGCAACCACCAGTCCCTTACACCAAAGCAAGGAGAGTCCTTTACTACCTGGGAGAGGCACATTTTGATGATCTCCTCTGCTCTGTCTCCTCAGGCAGGAAACGCAGACATTGGCTGGACACTGGGCTTCATGCTGAACCTCACCAACATGATACCCACGGAGCCTCTGGAACACCTCAAGGGGCACCAGCCCAGTCTGTGGGCAGGTGCCATCTCCTTCATTGTGCTGGCCATAGTTGCAGGCCTGTTGGCAATTCTCCTTCAGTGTTTCTGGAAATCCAAGTAGCTCCCAGTATCTAAGCTAGGGGCACCCTACCCACTAAACCAGACAGGGAAAGTTGTGCATGAGAAGGTGGAAGGGGAAGACAGTGAAGGGCATTAGACTCACCTCCACTGCTCTGGAGGCTCACTTGAACAACCTCTGTAAAGACATCAAGGATGGCAAAGGCATCTTGAGCTCCCTACGCACCTCTAAGAGGAAGAAATGCCTGAATCCAGGAATGTCTTCAATCAGGCTGACAAAGGCCAACCGAGACAAGGTGGTTAGAAGATGAAGCCATATAAATTCAAACTAGAAATAAACCTCTTTTTGTTTTTCAAACACAAGGGTTGCTAACCAGCCTAGCAGAGTTTCCATCCATTCCAGTCCTCGTGGGTGGCTCTCCCAGCAGCCAGCCAGCTGCAGCCATGGGAGGCAATGGGTGCTGGAGAGCAGTGGTGACCGCTTAAACCCTAAGGAGGACTGACATTTTCTGTATCTTGCCCTGTGCAAGATGTGCAAGATTTTTGTAGCATGTGACAGAAAATCTTTCCAAGGACAGACTGACTGACAGCTGTCCTTAAGATATTTACTGGCATATCTCAGCAGAAAAATACAATCAGAACTTGATTTAAGAACTGCCAACTCTGGCTTAGAGTTTATTCTATATTCAAGTTATATAGCTCAGCTTTGTCAGACACTTAATCCACAGCAGGTTGCAGCTCCAGGCACTTGAATATTTTATTTACATCAGCAGAGCCCAGACCATCTCAGCTGCAGGAATCAGACAGTCATTTCAGCCTTTCAAGCTACAGCTACCAGCCCAGTGCTGCGCTACCCAGTCAGACCCCTCCGCAATCCCTCCAAGCCTCTGACAAAGCCCAGGGCTGCTGTGAGCAGGGATGTTTCCACAGCTACCTCTCCTCTGCCCTGCAAGACCCTTATCCACACAGCAGTAAAATCCAGGTAGGACTTTTTAAGGGCTTGAGAAAAAAAAAAAATAAAATCAAAGGCATCTGGCCTAATAAATGATCAGAGCCCTTTGGCTCCAGCAGATCCATGATGGTCCTAACCCAGGGTGTTATCCCATATACCCCACTGCAAAATAGTTACAAAAGCCTTCCAAAAGAACAGCAGCTTTCTCTGGTGGAGATAAGAGTATGTGGACAAGGGGCCAGGAAGTGCTCTGCCTCCTCCTCACAGTCAGCTTCCCTTTGCTTCATTAGAGTGAGGCTCAGCCTTCCCAGCCTGAACTTCAGCAGCAAGGGAGATGGGGTGAATTCCTCCAGGCAAAGGAGCATCTTCCCACCCTGTAGTTTGAGCTCCCAAGCTCTGGCAGATTCCTCTGGTTTCTGCATGGACATTTCCCATAGCCAAACGTCAGATTCTTCCTTCCTCTCTCTGCCCCATACAAGCAAATTTTTGGCAGTGGAAGCACAGAGGTAAATATGTCATATTTCAGAACAGGCCATAGTAAATGCTGTCAAATTGCTGGAACAGACCCCATGGGATCTGTTTGTGGGGGTCATTTCCTGTTTAGAGCTCCTGGCTAGGCTGGCTGTGGCCAAATGAACTGCTACTGGTGTCTCCTACCCCTGGGAGACAGGACTGATGGCAGTGGGCTCCATGTGCAGTTAGGCTGGAGAAGGCTCCTATTCCCTATGGGAAGGTAGCACCACAACTGGTCTGGGTTGCAAAGCACTTGGGGAAGATGCCAGTCTTGCCATTGCAGTGTCCTTCAAGCCACTCCTCATTCACTGGGGAAACATAAAGAAGCAAGATTAGCTTTGACCCCTATGAGCAGGATTAGGAGAGTTTTCATGGCTGGAATTTAACTCTGGGCAAAACCCAGCACTAGTCTGCACATCCTGAGGGCACAAGCTTGAAACAGCATTGGAGAAGCCATGCACTCCCCAGTCCTTCCCTGCAGCAGACTCTGAAAGCCTGGCCTGGGACAGCCTTTGACTTGACAGACTTGACAGACAGGACTTGAGAGCTACCTTCAGAGAGAATATCCAGCATGTCCCCCTTGCTGAACTCCAGGTCCCCTGGTCCCTGTGCAGGGTAAGCATGCTGAGCCAGCATCCGGTAGAGGATAGGTCTGCCTGAGTGGGAGTCCGAGTCCTAGAGCAGAAAGTCAGAATGGAGGTTGCAAGGCAGTGATTAGAGTCCAGCACAGCAGAGAAGCTTGTCACGGCCCACATACCTGGCAGCAGAGTGTAAGCCTGCCATCTGTCAGCTGCTGCCACATCTTCCCTAGATCTTCCTCTCCTGAAACTGCACCCAGTTCTTTGCCATCCAAATGCCTGTAGCTGCAAGAGTTCATTAACATGGCTCAAATCATCTGATTTGAAGACAAGCTTTGAGATAATTCTAGCCATCTACCATCTTCAGTCTCCAAAGCTCACTTTGTAAGCCAGCTCCAGCTTATCACCTTGCACGATGACATGGGGCCATCCTGCATACTCAGTGGGCAGAAACGGCACTGTCAGGAAAAGACTCACCTCCTTAGACACTTAACAGAGGGGTAGATCCTAACCTCTCATCACTGCACTGCACCGCCCCTAGGGGTGCCGCTGTCAGTGGGATTTCAGCCCAGGACCGATTAACACTTTGGCCAGGCTCCCAGATTGCTCTGCATTGATCCTAGAGTGTCTTAAAGGCTGAGTTGGGCAGGAAAAATCCAATATGCAGCAGCTGTATCTGTACAGAGTTCTTCCTTCTGTTCCCCCATTGGCTCTCTGCAAAGAGCCTCCAGTTAAATGACCCCAATTAGGACCCAAGGGAATGGTGTCAAGCTGTGAGAGAGGAGGTTCAGGCTGGATATCAGGAAGAGGTTCTTCACTGAGGGTTGTTGTGCACTAGAACAGTCCCAGGACCAAGTTTTTCGGAGTTTAAGAAGCATTTGGACTGTGCTCTTAGTTATATGGTCTGAATTTTGGGGTAGACCTGTGTGGAGCCAGGAGTTGGACTTGATCCTTCTAGGTCCCTATCAACTTGGGATATTCTATGATTCTATGATAATTAAATGTTCCCAGAGGCCAGACAGAGTCACCTGCCTGTGTCCTCAGAGAAATCACTGCTGTCACACACTGCAGGGAAGGCATGCACACTGAGAGCCTACCTCAGCCTCCCACGCTCTGCCTGCAGGCTGAAGCGCTCCCGTAGAAGGGTCCGCAGCTCTGGCAGAGACGGCACCTCACCTGCCCTCACCACCACCATGCACTCGCAATGCACTCGCAGCACAGCTGGTCTGTCCAGGATGGACGAAGCATCTCCTTGGGTGTTTGGGATCTGCAGAGAGATGTGGCAGCATGGACATCTTGGTTATTAAGGAAGCTCACAGCATCAAAATGAAGACCTTAATGTTGGAGGGTGGAGCTATGTGTTCAAAGCCTGGGATCAAATGTTCTTGCCATGATCCATAAAGCTTGTTTCTGGGTCTGATCACACAGATACTCCCAACCCCAAACCTATACGAGCAGAACCCCAAGACCTCCAGACAGCTGAAGAGGTACAGCCAAGGCCCTGTGTCCTGCTGCCTTCTGTTAGAAGTACAGCTGACAAAAAATGACTTCAAAATCCCTACAAACGTAGGCAGCAAAGACAAGGCAGCAGAGTTGATCTGCAGCTGACACTGCCAGAGAGGTGCTGTCCCCAGGTGGACAGAGGAGCAATTCCAGCTCCATCACACACAGTGGTTGGTAATAACAAAGAAGTGCACTGAAGGACATCGTCCCAGAAGAAAGCTAGTGTAAGTGAATTATTGTGGTACCTGGACTGACAGGGACACAAAATATCACACTGGTAAGGGACTGCAGGTAGTTCAAAGATTGCTCTCTCTTGCAAAACAGGCTGCAAAGTGTGTGTCTGAGAGCACTGCCATGCCTGGGGCTTTTGGCTCATTGGAAGATGGCAAAAGGGCATTGCCCAGGTAAACTTCAACTTTGGTTGCCTCACAAAGCTGTATGGTCACAGATATGGGAGTGGTGGAGGAAAGGCCTCTCTGGAATGGCAAAATGGACAGTTTGTTTGTTTGTTTGTTTGTTTTTTCCCAGTGGTTTTGGGGCAGCTCATGAATTTTGGAGGATGTAATCTTTGCAGTTTTTACAGCCTCCTGAGGCTGTGGCAGCTTCAGTTTGTGAAACACTTTACCTCAAAGCCCATCTGGGAACCAGCATCATTTGCAGAAGCATTCACTCCACCAGGAGATTCTGCAGAACAAGAGCATAGAGACAGACCCTGTAGTCAGCAGAGGCCCCACACAGATCTTCTGCAACCCAGACAGCCCCTCCATACACCCATAAAGCTGGGGGCTTGGGGCACACCACCTTCACAAAACACCCATTCAGGTCCTTGGCCCAAGAGACTACCTGGTGTCTGCTTCACATGGAGTCGGTTGGGAGGCACCTGGGCAGGAGGGAGAGGAATCCCAATGCTGATCTTCTGTAACAGAACAGCATCAGAAAGGAGTGAGGAGAAGATACCAGAGAGTGAGCAAGGCCAGTGTTCAGGACAGCCTCCAACAGGTTATAAATTTCAGGGTGCAACTCCAGAGAGAACCCCAGGGAGACCAGTTCATGCAGCAAATGCCCAATTGCATGCTATGGCCTGGGATTCATTTGGAGGAAAAAATCATAGGAATATTAAAACAACTATAAGCTTGAAAAATCTCTCAGAGGCAGCTAGGGTCTGAGTCACAACTTGCTGCATTGGGTTTGGATGGAGAAGAATTGAGATCACATATGGAGATGCCTATGGGGGACATGGGAGATGAAGGAAGTTTTCCTGAGTCAAAGGTGAGGGTTGAGGGCTTAGGCACATGAACTCTAGGCAAAAATATGTGCCTGTTTAAGATATTACTATCCCACTGCAGATTTCCCTGCTTTTGCTTTGCTGGCAAACTAGTACATGCAGACACTCCTCACCCGCTTCTATGCTATGTCTGGTGGCTGTAGACATCCAGGGAAGAGGCTGGGGGCTGAACGATCACGTCTCATGCCCTCAGACTCATGGTGACAACAACGTGACAGTTGGTCAAGAGAGCTGTGGCAGCTGCTCCTGTTTGTGTGATCCATCAGCCCACTGCAGGTAAGAGACAACAATACCTATATCGGCCTACAATACAAGCCACTGCGGTCTGGATATGTCTAAGCCCCTATATTTTGTTGTAAAGAGATAAGATGTATAGAAAAAAAATAAGCATTTTTCCTGCTTTTAACCCTTCTGTTGTTCCAGTTCAAGAGCACTTAGTCCTCATTTAAGGTGTCTGAGCTCAAACACTGTGTTTACCTTACACCACTCTTCTATTCTGTGATAGTCTTACAAACAAATGTCCTGAACGTATTTCTCAGTCCCTTTCTCTCTCCCCGGGTTGCAAGTTTGTCAGCTTACCCCTTTATCCATCTTCGAGGCAGGCTCCAGAAGAGAGGTCGGTATGCGCAGCTTCTATGGGACACAAAGCACAGAACTGAGACAGCAGCAGCCTACTCAAGTCCATCTTCTGCTAAGACCAGTTTGCACTGCTTCGGCCATTGCAAAGCACTGTTGCCTCTTCACCTTGTTGCAAATGTGCCCATGGCATGCCCAGGGATGAGCCCAGCATCCCATATGGTTTGTGCTCAGAAACCAGTGAACAAAATTCAAGGGTCCTTTTACATCTTTTTCTGCTGAAATCAATGTGGCTAATGGAGTGGCTGTGATGTGACAGACCAAACACCTACCCATGTCCAACACCCTGCTCCTAAAACAGATGTTCAGGGAGAGAAGCAGCAAGGATGTCAAGGGGTACCAGCCCATTTCCTGTGACTTCTACCAATCTTAATTTCAACTGATCACTGGGAGTAATTATGTTTACTTTCTTCCAGTATGTGTAATGTTTTGCTCTTCTTGACTTTGAATTTTGTCTGACACTTTACTTACCAGTCAACCAGCATATTCAAATCCTTCTGTAGCTCTTCACTGTTAGCTCCAGGTCTATGATATGTTGAATGATTTGACTGTCTGTCATGGAACATTATCACCTTAAGAAGCACTATATCACTACCACTATTACGATATCACTTAAAAATATGCTAAATGCTGAGGTAACAGCAGATTCTCTGTTGGGACATCCTTTCTTAAAAACAGACAAACAAAAACACCTGTACATTTATGCCCACCTTTTTCTTCTTTTAAGCTGTAATCACTCCTCAAAGCACTGCCCCTTGTGCTTAACCAGCTCCCTTTTTTGTGGTTTTATGAACAATCTTTTTATTTATTTATTTGAAATACAGGCTAATGATACATTTACTGACTCAACCTACTCCAGGTGTGTGCTGACTTTTTCAAAGAACTTACGTAGATGTGAAAATGGCTTGTGTCAACAAAATAATTTTCCATGTTGTCAAGTTTATCTGTTTCTATTCAACCTATTTATAAATTATATCTAATTAGGGACCAGGCCATCTCCTTGGCTCTGTTAGAACTCCCTGGTGACAAATACTGCTCTAAAATTTGGTTCTTCATGACTGTCATCCTACCAGATTCCACCACAGGATCACATACAGTAGAGAGCACAAATGCCCACAAAGGTGCCCTTGTGGGCACAGAGGTGAATGGGAGAAGCTGATGGGAGCCAAACGTCAGAGACCTATGGTTAGTAACTGGTCTGCGGAAATGAGCTCCTGAACTCATCCTCAGCTCTGCAGTGCTATAAATGGGTCCCCAAGGATGTGCTCAGTGGACTGCAGTGAGCTTCTGTTCACAGCAGGTCTGTGGTCTCTGCTGGAAAGCCCATCCATTTCCATTACCTGTCCGTCATGTATGGCTGTAGCCCAGCCATCCGTTCCTCTTGCTAGCACAAAGACCAAACTGTTGGCTTTCACTGCCAGCTTCTCTGAGTCCTCGAGGTAATAATGGGACAAAACTCGATAGTAGCCCGATTCACGGTCTCTGGAAAGAAAGAATGAAAATAATGATAAACATCTTCCAGATCAAAACAATGACTAAATTCAGCCTTGAAGTTCTGTTGGTACAAGATCACCAAACCAAGCAAATTTCATGATTTTTGAACCATGTAGTGAACACACTTTGTCCTGGAAACTAGGACTAGACAGCTGAGTAGCCTCTGCCACTGACCTGAGCAGGTTCTACAGCCAATCTGCTCCCATTTCCCAGCCACAACATGATCCTTGCCTGTATCCCAAAATCATCAAATCAGTTTGTTCAGACTGCCCTGATATCTTTATATAAGTGCTGCTACTGAACTGTCACTCTTTTCAATTGCAGTACCTCTTGCAGCCACAAACCTGTGTACATTTTGTATTCACCCCACCCTTTGGGGGAGGTGGCTGTGGATCATAAAGAGTCCTCAAACAAAGACATCAGAGGACAAAACGCAACTTTCTGAGCAGAAATAGTAAGAGCAGAGTTAGACCAGGCTGGAACTGAACACTTACCGTACAGCATCAGCACTGGGTTCATAAAAGCCCTGTTTCTGTGGGGGAAGCAACAGAATCTATTTATAACAGCATGCAATATAGCAAAGGCACTGTCTTATTTACTGTCCCTCTGAATGGGGTAGACCTTCACATGTGGTATTTTCTGTCTTCCCCTTTTAACCACATTCATCATACACTCTTACCATGACAGAGTTAGGATCTGAAGCCCTACGTGGAGCTCCATTACTGCTCCATTCCACCTTTCACAGCTACGCCCTACTCACCTGAGGCCTGAGAGGTTCAAAGCCAATGTACTCATCATTGGGAATGATGGACGAGATCACCTGTGGGAGAAAAAAAATATGAATCCAAGGTGGACGAAGAGATTTCCTGCAAGATTATCCAATCAGACCCACTCCATAAAGTAGGGACATGCACATAGGGGAAAATGAGAGCTACACTCCCAAAACAGCTTCAGCTGTTTTTGTCTGTTTTTTTTTTTTTTCATTTTTCCAAAGTTCTTCAAAAGTATGCAAGTGAATTATTTTCCTGTTCCTTTTTTCATGTAAGAGGTCTATGGCCTATGGCACTTCTGATGAATGCACTGGGCACAGAAGGGATCAGAGAAATTCCCTGCTAACTTGCATTAAAGTATTTGGCAAAGCATTTGTCTCACAAACACACATTTGTCCCAGTGGGAATGCAGCAGTGAGTAGGAGCAAGCTGGAGGAAAGTACTCCTTTGAAAATGTCTTTGTCAGCAAAATGACAACCACATGGATCCCTAAGCACACTCAGCTTTTTCAGAGTTTAAGTGACTAAGATTCAAAGCTTTTTTTAGCAGCAATGTGCAATTTTGACAGAAGAGGTGTCAATTCTAACAGATTTTGATTTGTATGTTTAAGATGCCTTGACTCGCTGCAAGTCCTGATGGTTCTGCCATTGGTTCTCCACTAGTGCACTGACTGATTGCTGGAGTGTCCAGCAATAATGCTCTCTGGAGGTGTCAGGAGGTGGAATTTTTATCTTCTTGTTCTTAATCTGAATCTAAACATGTCTTTTACCTTGGGTTTACCTAGGAAATCTTTTGAATCTAGCTGTTCAATTTCCTTCTTCCGTGGTCTGAAAAGTTCTCCAAGGGGAACCTGCATAGGCTCTAAAAACAGATGATTCTAGGGCAGGGAAAGAAGATAAAGGAAAACCGTCAGTTAATATTAAATGAAATATGACAGCAGTGAAAAGCAAGTATAGCTTCCGTGTGTGTGTGAAACCAGCTCCAGGAAGACAATGGAGCAAAAAATATAGCTGTGAGCTTGAAAAAGGTCACTCAGGTTTAACAAGCATGTGAAAATTAAGAGTGCAGTAGCCACTGCCTAGTGTTTAATCAAAGGCTGACTCTGTCAGCAAGGGATGGGTGGGAAGGGAGGGCAGTAGAGTAAGGCTTATTAAAAGAATCTGAGCAGTTTCTCTAGTTGATTTCTGATGGTTTTGTTTTGTCAGTCTATGCAACCAATGAGTATCATGCAAATAGCAAATGTAAATCATATGCTAATGTAAAACGCGGTCATGATGCTAAAAGAGATGGTCAGATTTAAAAAGTGATAAATCTTTAGAAAGGATACAAGTAAGATAAGGACCTATGGAGGTAGCAAAATAGTGAATCCTCCAGGGAAAGTAAATCTGAGACCTGTAAGTTGTTCCTTAAAACCTCTAAAGGTTTAAAAAAAAACTCTAAAGGTTTTTTTAGACCTTAAAAGTCTAACCGTAAAGTACTATTTAGAACCAGCTCCATAAACATGATTACACTCTATTCAAGCTCTGAAATGTGATCGCCATTTATGTCCGAACTGCCAATAATTATCACTGAGGCCAAAAGAATTCAAAAAAGTCAGACAGTTTCATGAAAAGTGAGACAGTCAAAATCTGCACTTGATGGGGTACTGCAGTTAAACACTCCATAAGACAACTTATTTTATAGTACACGTATGAATGTAACTAAGCTCCTGAACAGCAGGGCTAGAGAGCACCCTCCCCAGCCTGTAAGGTTATCCCATGATTCCCAACTCTGGTGTTTCTGCGGAATTACTAGATTAGCTGAAGTTTGGTAGAGCATAACGCAGAAATGGCTTAGACTGTCCCCAGGAGACCAAGCAGGTGGATTGACAGGAAAACCCAAACAAATAAAATAATTAGCAGGTTTTTACCTTGGATTTACCATCTTGAGCCAAGGGCACACCCCCAGGAACCCACAGATGTGGTCTTACCTGCACCTGCTCAAGGGCCAAGGCCAACATTGCTGTTCTTCCTTCAGGTCTCCACACGACAGCTTTGTCTAGGGTGACTCTGGCTTCCTGCCACTGTTGCAGCCGGCACTGCGCTGCTGCAGTGCTGTACAGCACCTGAGGCCAGCGAGGAGGGAGCAGAGATGTCTGCCTGCTGCTCAGAGGGCTGCAACTGAGCAACCACCCAGTGCAACCTACAAAGCTCAGCCAAGCAAGAGGGACCTGGCACAGAAACACTATGGATATGGCAGCAGCACAAACCTGCTCCCCTGATTACAGGAGAGGCACTGTGAGGAGCACAGCTGAAAAAAAGAATCATAATCAGAGTCAAAACTGATAAAAGCTGTACTCCCAGCTGGGAACAGGCAGTCCAGTTCTGTTCAAGGCAAGGAATGGCATAGGGAAGAGTAGATGAATACTCTGCTACCACACAGGTTTTGATCTTATTCCTCCAGTGTCTAAGAAGCCAGTGAGGACTTCCTCGGCAAGCTGCATTGGTTATTTTATGCATGTAACTAGGTAATATTTTTTGCCGTGTAGAATTACTCTGATTCTCTTTTGCTTTGGAATAATTTAACTAAAATTGTTGCCCATTGCAGTGGGCTTTGAATGTGTAAGTTGTTAGCTGTAGCTTGTTACCCAGCACGTAAGTACATTGTTTGCTGAAGTAGCAAAGTGTGGAAGTATCATGAACTGGGTGTCAGGAAGCCTCAATTTATATGCTTAAGTAAGAAGATGGTAACTCTTTCCTTCTTGTCACTAGCCAACAGTTAGTATACAGAAATGCTTCTGGCCTACAAGACAGAAGTGTGGCCCAATAGCCCCCCTCCAGTTTCTTACTATTTTATGTGATGGTTATCATTTTGTAAACTGCTTTGTGATATCCGGATGTAAGCTGTGCTTGGGACAGATATGCAGGTAGTAGGATGCTTTTCCTTCACTCCTTTATCACAACAGAAAATTGTTCTTTTGGGGTAGAATGGTCATGTTGAACACCTATTGGAACTGCAGAGATACTCCCTCTTGGAAAGACAAGGCAGCAGCTGTCACTCAGCTTAGTAGAAGTACTACAGCCCTGAAGGAGGCAAAAAAATCTCAGGATTTCTAAACCATCCACCAAAATTTCCTTTACTTTGAGAGGATCAGATACAGCCTTTGAGAGGCCACACCTGGGGAAAGCTGATGGCACAGTTCTGCAGAAGTCTTTTGTCTGCATAATTTGTAAAATGAGCTGCAGGTAGATGTCAGAGTGAGATAGAAATGAATCAGGATGTAGATCCTGAGTTGAGAGTGTCACCACAGTGAGGGCACACATCCTGGTAATATGTAGAGTATGTGGAGCAAGGGACTGGATATTCATATCAAAGAGCACCAACTTCCTCCTAACGAGATTAGGCACTCCTGTAGCCCTGTGATTTTTAAAGGGAACCTATTATTTCTAGGTGTGTCTGAGCTCAAAGAAAGCAGTACTGTGGCACTGAAACTGTTAAAAACAGTAAGGTTTGGATAGTGTTACAGATGCCAAAGATAGCTTCTTCCTGCCAGGTATAATGAGCACAGAAATTAAACAAGGCTGAATGACTGGTTCATGGGCATGCTTGATTTAAATTGCACAATGACTCCTCTTGCAGGAGTAAGGGATTAAACACTTATTTCCTGTATCTACTCTTCTGTCTGTGTGCAGGAACTCAGGACACAACACAAAATGAACCCTCGCAATAATGCATGCACAGTTTCTAGAAGTCATTTACAATCTCAATATTACAAACATTTACAATCAGTTCAGGGAGACTTTTATGAACAGGACGTGGCAGGTCAATTCTGTGGAAAAACATAAGAGCTGCAACGTGAAGCGTTACAGAAGCAATATGCGGCTCAACGTCTAGTATATAGGTTAGACAGATAATGTTGAGACAAGTTGCTACATTTGGAAAGATAGCTTTTGTGCACATGAGCTTTTTAAAAATCTTCATTCTGGACAAATTTTGTTCCTATCTGTCTATACTTCAACCTAACTTTCATACATATTTATACAAGTAAGCTTAAAAAAATAAAGGCAAATTCCTGTGGATCTGCTCCAAACAATTTCACTTTTCAAACAGTAATTTGTTACAACTCTTCAGAGATGACATTGTTTTATGACTTTTTTTAAAGGGAACTTAATTATAAAAGCACAAACAGAAATTTATTACTGTCCTAATGTACTGTCTTGAAAAGCTCTTGGGTTACTAGGGCCTACTGCTGAAAACATGATGAATACCCCCAACAGAGGGGAAGGATGACTGAGACAGATTGGCCCTTACCTCCCATGCATAAAGAATGTGCCTCAGCCCCAGCTGCTTGTAATCAATGAAAGGATTTTGTCTTAGATGACTGAAGGCCATCTGATAGTCAGAGAGAGCTTCTTCATACCTACAATGCAGAGATGACAGGTGGAATTGAGACTTAAAAAAGCTGAAGACTCTAATATGAAGTTCAAGAATCAAACCAGCAATCTATTCTTCCTGACAGGCTAGATGAGGAGGGATGCACCAGAGACATGTCTTGTGACCACAAAAGTTCCTGTCCTATTGGGTAGTTCCTACCTACTGGGTAGCTCATACCAAAATGAACATGGTGCATCTCTTCTCCAGGATTATCTGCATTATTTCACTATTTGCGATAAACAATAGGCTTTGATACCTGAAGCACAGTTGCATTGCCAAGGATGAGAAAATGTAAAGAACAAAGGTTAACAAATAGCATAAGCTCCCTCCCCAGCTTGCTCCTGGCAGTTTTGTCCCAGCAGACACCCTGGGGTAGAAGCGAGGGCTGGGAAACACCTGCTGATGGTGAGCATACATGAATGGCCAGAGCACTGCTAGTAGAAATTTGGATGAACTCTAAAGATAAGGAGGGGATTAGTCTGAATTTATACCAGCTATACAACTGAAATCAAAACAGGTTCCCACTGAGGTTTCAGGCTATGAAATGTGGGAAAGGCTGTGCAGTGGTTACCTGATCAAGAGCTGGAGGGGAAGCAGCTCTAGGCCAGGGCACTACCATCCACGAGCCTGCCAGGAGATTGTGTTTTTGGGAAGGCCAAACTTGCACATAACATGCGAAGCCACACCAACTAGTGCAATTATATTTTCATTCCCAGTGAAAAACTGGATGGATCTCCCATCAGTCCTGCATATAGGAGTGGCTTCTTTCTCTGTGTGTACATGACAATAATGTCACATTAGCCAACTCCGGGGTCCTGGAGTTGTTGTGCAGCTCACATTTTCTCAGTTCTCCTATGTAAATGGGAAATAAGACTTGCTGATTTGTGACATGGTTTACAAGGCCAAATCAGACCTTATGAACTGCTTAAAATTACTGGAGGAGTGAATTTTAGGAATAACTTTTTAGTAAAGGGAGAAAACCAGAGAAAGAACAGGCAAGAGTTATTTAAGTTACTTACATTTCTAACTGCAGATAAACAAACCCCCTCTGAAAGTAGCCAACAGCGAGCGAGTTGTCCTTGGTAACTGTTTTACTGAATGCCTAAAGAGATAAACACAGATATCCTGGTGATCAGTTAGGATCTCTTATGTCATTGTCTGGGCATATGTACCCAGCTGGGTGCATCCCTGGGCTTGTGACCAGCTTGTCTTGTCTAAGAAATGTGGGGCTGTGATCCAGGCCAAAGGGCAGAAGATGGCTTCATGTCACCTTTCAGGTCTTGGCTCTGTATGAGATAAACTTCAGGATTTTATCCTTTCTTGGGAAAACAGACTGACAGTAACAAATGAACCATGCTTGCCACATGATGTTTTGTGATCTGCAGAGCCTGTTGCCTTGAGCAGACCTTACCCTGATAACTGGCTATTTGAAATGCCTGTGGTGATGAGTGCGTAAAGGGAGAAAGCTGAAGGGGCTCACAAACTGCATCTACAAATTGGTATTTCTGATCCCAGTTTCCCAGCTGAGTAGAGGTAAGTACCAGGAAAGCTGGTAACAGCATGTGACCAGTGGTTCAAAGTGATTTCCCGCTCTGCTTTGTCTCAGTATCTTTCTGAGAAAGCTAGGAGGTGTGCTCCTACACTTACCATTGCAATGAGATGGTATGTGGATAATGAATCAAACCTGCAACCCCAGACTTTCCTTGCATTGTGTAAACAGGGACAGCATTGCAATGGGGAAAATATGTTGCAGGACATTAAGGACTGACTGTGCTCCTCGGCACTGGTGGCTGGCTTCTCCCATG
Organism: Aythya ferina; assembly: GCF_964211825.1. NCBI lineage: Eukaryota > Metazoa > Chordata > Aves > Anseriformes > Anatidae > Aythya > Aythya ferina. Next base: position 11,042,959 of record NC_140318.1, read on the forward strand.
ACTCAGCCAGCGCACTTTACTTTGTCTGCTCTACGGTGCTATAAAAGACAACCAACCAACTGCTGATCTAAGTAGAAGCATAACTGAGTTGCTTCCCTGTAGGTGCCTGTTTATTGGGGCTGAAAACAGGCTCTTGGGCACCATCGTGCTGCTGTCTCACAGCAATGGCCCCGCTTGGTGCTGCCACAGCTCTGCCCCAGCCCCTTCCAGCACAGCCTGTGCTCCTCTTTGTGCTGTGTAAGACAAAGTATTTATATACATCTCTTTGTTGGACAGCTGATAGAGAGACATGCGGACAGGCTGGCTGCTAGATGCTGAAATAGTTTATCTCAGCACACTTGTCAGGTAGCTAGCTCACTTTCCAAAAGACAGCGGTAGTCCAGGATAGCAAGTTCTTCTGGAGAAATCTTAGCTCGTGAGGGATTACTTCGGGATGCACAGAGCGGCAGCACTCCCTGTTTTATACCCACACCATCAACACCCACACCCCAGCGATCAGCCCGACACGTCGAGTAAGGATTATAAGTAGTTTGAGAAAGGTGTCTCAGAAGAGCACATTCAAGCACGGAATCCCCCAGAAATCAAGGCGAGGAAAGCACCATCCGCCCGAGTCAGGGCCCGGCCACAGCCCGCCGCCATCCCCTCACCCGCAGGGCCTCCTCCAGCCTCCCGGCCCGCAGGTGCACGCAGCCGATGTTGAAGCAGATCCTGGACGGCGGCTCCTCGATGCCGCAGAAGGCGTCCAGGGCCGCGTCCCAGTCGCCGCCATCCGCCGCCAGCACCGCCTGGTGCCAGCGCCTCAGCAGCTCCCGGTAGGCCATGGCCCGCGGCTCCCAGCCGGCGCCCAGCCGAGCTGCGGGCGCTGCCCCGGGCGGGAGGCGCTGAGGAGGGAGGCGGCCGCCGCGCCCAGCGCCCTCCTTCCCGGGGCCGGCCCCGCTGCCGCCCCGTGGGTCCCGCGGGCCCGGCCGTGCTTCGGGGGAGAAGGGCGAGGTGAGAGGGTGAGGGGCTCACGGCGCCGGCTCTGCATGGCCGTGGCAGCGAAGGGCGGCTCCGAAAGCCCCCCGAGTAGAAGCTCTGGCAGTGCCCCTTGCGGGGCAGGGGCAGGGCCGGCACAGCCCGCGAGGCGTTCGTTTTATTCGTAGAAATACAGAGACATGGTCACGGCCGCGTCTGGGTGCAGCTTCAGCACGGCACGCGCAGCGGGTAAATACGGTAAACCCGCGGGTCGTTACGGTAAATTCCACTCACAGACACACACTCACACACACACTCACACACACTCGCACACTCGCACCCCGGGCTCGCAGGGTTGCTGCAGCCATCGGCGCCCCCTGCAGGCGCCGCGCCGCGCTCGGTGCTGCCGCCAAGGGGGCCCGGCGGGGCGGCGGCACCGGGCGCCGGGGGTTCCGCGCCGAGCCGGGGGTCCCGCGGGGGGGGGCGGCTCCGAGCGGCGGCGGCGGCGGCGGCAGGTGAGTGGCAGCGGCCGGTGAGGGGGGACGGGGACGGTCCGCAGCCGGGGCAGAGCCGCGCGGCCTCGGTCGAGCCCCCGGTGCTGCCTCGGGGCTGAGGCGGGCCCGGGGGCTGGAGGCTGGGGCGGAGGAGGCCGGCTCGGTGCCGGCGGCTCGCGCCGTGCGTGGCTCGCGGGCGGCCCCGGCGGTTGCCGAGGGCGAGTTGGGAGCCAAAGGGCTGCAGGCAGCAGCGGCAGCGCCGTGCTCTCAAACGGAGAGGCTTAGCTGTAAGCCGGTTGGCAGAGTTCCCTGTTAATGATTTTTAAATACTTTTGGAGGACCGGGGGAACAGTTCAGCGGGATTGGAAGTGCCACGAGTGTTGTCCATACACGTGGAAAGATGAAATGTGTTGTAGGGTAGGGGAGCTGTAGGTTTGGTAACCTGATATCAATTGTGGGAGTAAGATAAAAAAAGGAGGTGGTCATCCCCCTGTACTTGGCTCTGCTGAGGCTGCACCTCGAGTGCTGTGTTCAGCTTTGGGCCCCTCACTACAAGAAGGACATCGAGGCCCTGGAGCGTGTCCAGAGAAGGGCTACGAGGCTGGTGAAGGGCCTGGAGCACAAGTCCTGTGAGGAGTGGATGGGGGAACTGGGGGGGGTTGGTCTGGAGAAGAGGAGGCTCAGGGGAGACCTTATTGCTCTCTGCAACTATGTGAAAGGAAGGTGTGGGGATCTGGGGGTCAGCCTTTTCTTGCAGATAGCTAGTGATAGGACTGGAGGGAATGGCCTCAAGTTGTGCCAGGGGAGGTTCAGGTTGGAGATTAGGAGACATTTCTTCTCAGAAAGAGCAGTCAGGCATTGGAACGGGCTGCCCTGGGAAGTGGTGCTGTCACCATCCCTGGGGGTGTTCAAGGAAAGGTTGGACCTGGTGCTGAGGGACATGGCTTAGTGGGTGACATTGGTGGTAGGGGGGTGGTTGGACCAGATGAACTTGGAGGGCTTTTCCAACCCTAATGATTCTATGATTCTGTGATTCTATGATGAATGTAGATACTAAAGACCAAGAGACGTGCTTAAAAAAATGACTTTTTTCTTTCTTTCTTTTCTAATAAACCTCATGTCCCCTCTTGGGAAGAGATTTCAAGATCCAATGAAGTCAATTATTATTATCTTGACTGTCACAGACTTGAAATTCTCTGAGGAACTTGATTCTGTCGTGATGTGGAAATTTGATTAAACAAAGATACTGTTGTATGGCAGTGAGGCAAAAGTGCAGAAGGAGCTTAGGAGCAAACAACACAGCTTGATTGTTACTTGGAAGACATAAATATGCAGCCTATTTCCAGTCAGCTCCTATTCTTACAAATTCTTTGTTCGAATACTAATATGTCTACTGACTTAAATTATGCAAAAGAAGATTTATAACCTTTGCAGTGACAAGATGTTAGTGCTGTAGCCTGTTCTGATCTTTCTGGCTAGATAAGTCCAAATTGGGGAAGCATCTTAATATAGTGAAAAAGAACATATGAAGGCTAAAAGCCAAGGTTACCTCCTCTGTTTATGTGGTAGGAAGCTGTTAGATAATGACTTGCAGGATTTAGTTGTGATTTTGTGTGCACATGGTATTGTTAGAATGGCTGCTAGAGCATAAGGTCCAGTTAAGCTCTTCAGATAAAGTATGAAGATCCTGGAAGGTTCAGAGGAGGCCACACAAATGCTCTGGTTGTGGCCTGTAACAGATCTAGTGAACTCAGTTTATTCAGACACATCCAAGAGAAGAAGGTCAAGAAGTCTCAGCTACTTCGTGGAAATCCTTGCCTATTGAAAAGTTACTTGATAGTTGAATATTTTTAGTCTCTTTGAGATCCAGTAACTGAAAATCAAAGGTACACAGATTCTTTTACATATGACACAATTTCCTAGCAGTGATAGAGATTACATACAGGAATAGTTTGCAGGAGAGGTTAAAGGCTTGCTGTTATCTAGCTCCAGGTGAAGAGCTCCAGATAACGATGTTGAAGAAAGGCTTAAACCTGGAATCTCAGGGAACTTACTGGTGTAAGAATGTCCATGTGGTTGGGGGGAAATCAGGGATGTTGTCAGGGAGTCACCTTCTGGGACTCTATTTATTCTGCTTGTTCTTCCTCTTTGCTTGGCTGCAGGTATAGCAGGATTATTTGTTTGTTTATTTGTGTTGCTGATAACACTGTAGTTCTGAATTAAGGGGGAAGCACGCTTTTCTTACAGAGGAAAATTGATTAAGGTAGTGTATTTCTTCCTCCACTGTTCTCTAGATTGTTAGAGTTGGCCACAGAGAACAGACACTGAGGAGGGTAAATTGGTGTGCTGGTGTCCAGAGAATCCCTTTCCTCATGTAATAACTCTTCCCCAAATGCTTGCAATCTGCTCCATGTTTGAGGTCAGGAAGGGGTTTCCAGACAAGTCTGATTAATGCATGAGAAGAGTTTTTTTCACCTCCAGCAAGAATATAGTTTTCATGCTGGGACTTTCTGCTGACACTGTTTCTGTTTCACCAGGTTCTTGCAAAGGGTGGATCTATTTGTTGTTTTGAGAGGATGAGAGTGCTTTCAGGGTAGTAGGTTTTATAAAAAGTATATGAGATGATGGACTCAATTAGAAGATCTGTTGACTCATTCAGAAATCATGACTTTTGATTAAAAAAAAAAAAATAGACTCCTGTACTTACTTCCATGAATACTGAAACCACCTCACATAGTATTCTGTTTTTTGGTGTTCTTTCTGGTTTTCTTTGGAAGCCTGCACTCATGGCTGCATGACAGCTTTTTGGCACAAGTGTCACTAATAGCCATGACTTCTGTTCCCATGGTTTTTCTCACTGTTTATGTGCAAACAATAGAGCAGGAATAATCAGCAATTTTAGCATGTGGAGTAGAACCAGCAAAACATGTAATCTAGAATGTAAAATGATCTGTCAGAGAATGCTGTCTGCTACAAGTAATCATAACACACAGAAAATTGTTGGTGTTTACAGTTTATCAGTTAGAACAAACTTCTCAGCTTTGTCAAGGGAGCTGAATATGCTGCTCATATGAAACTGCATCAGAGCAGAAAACAAAAGTAACTTATGTTGTGAGGAAAAGGAGAAGTGGGTATTCTCTGTCTGCTGAGTATATACCCAGCAGCGCTCAGAGCTTAATGCAGAGATAGGTAGGTCAGCTCACAGTTATTAAGAGGAGCTGGTCCGTTCATCTAGGCTCTTTGGCAACCAAAGCAGTTGTTCCTGTGTAAAGTAATTTTGCCCAAACTTGCCCTGAATACTTGAATTATGTGAAGTGATGGAGCCTGAGAAGAGCAGGGATGAGGGGACACAGGCTGCCCCTGGGCTAACTAAGAAACAGCAAGCGTTCTTCCCCTGAACCAAGTTTTAATATTTCAATTCAAAGGCAATTACTGAGCTTGAGCAGTATGCCAGTGGCTTAAAAAAATAATTCTTACTTTTTTTGTAGCTGCCTCCAGGTGCTTGATGCTATGCAGTCAAATAAAGACAGCCTACAGAGGGAGCTCCCTGTTGTAATTTGTGTGCATTGGAGAAAGGGGTGACCATAATTAACTGAAAAGCATATCAGAGGAATAGAATTGCATTAACAGAAATGAGATATGCTAACTGCTGAGCATCTTTCTGCTTCCCATTTTCAACTTTTAATTGAATTAATTTTTAGTAAATTAATACAGTGTGGGAAGAACTGTGGTAGAAATCAGTGATTTAAAAAGCCTGAAAAATTCGTCCAAGAGGTAATGAAAGAGGGGAGCATGTATGCATGGGATAAGGGAAGGTTGAAGAGAAACTCCAGTTATACGTATATCAGAAGAGAAGTCTGGAAAGCTCTCTTCCAAGAGGATGAAAGTCTTGTTTCTTTTCATAGAATCATAGAATATCCCAAGTTGGAAGGGACCCATAAGGATCATCGAGTCCAACTCCTGGCACCACACAGGTCTACCCAAAAGTTTAGACCATGTGACTAAGTGCACAGTCCAAACGCTTCTTAAATTCCAACAGGCTTGGTGCAGTGACTACTTCCCTGGGGAGCCTGTTCCAGTGTGCGACCACCCTGTCTGTGAAGAACCTCTTCCTGATGTCAAGCCTAAACTTCCCCTGCCTCAGCTTGACACCATTGCTGTGGGTCCTATCACTGGTGATTAAGGAGAATAGGTTGGCGCCTGCCCCTCCACACCCCCTCACGAGGAAGTTGTAGACCTCGATGAGGTCTCCCCTCAGCCTCCTCTTCTCCAGGCTGAACAGGCCCAGTGACCTCAGCCGCTCCTCATACGTCTTCCCCTCTAGGCCCTTCACCTTCTTCGTCGCACTCCTCTGGACACTCTCCAACAGTTTTACATCCTTTTTGTACTGTGGTGCCCATAACTGCACATAGTACTTGAGGGACCCCACTAGTGACCATCCACCAGCCTGATGTGGTCCCATTTACCACAACCCTTTGAACCCTACCTGTCAGCTAATTGCTCACCCATCGTATGATGTCTTTGTTAAGTTGTATGCTGAAAATTTTGTCCAGTAGGATCCTATGGGAAACTGTGTCAAAAGCCTTGCTGAAGTCCAAAAAGGTCACATCAGCTGGTTTCCCTTGATCAACTAGATGGGTGATCTTATCATAAAAGGAAATCAAATTTGTTAGGCAGGACCTACCCCTCGTGAACCCATGTTGGCTGGGACCAGTGACTGCATTGTCCCCCAGGTGCGCCTCAGTAACTTCAAGAATCATCTTCTCCATGATTTTACCAGGCACTGACATGAGACTGACAGGCCTGTAATTGCTAGGGTCTTCTTTCTTGCCTTTCTTGAAAATCGGCACAATATTTGCCAGCTTCCAGTCTACTGAGACCTCTCCAGATTCCCAAGATCATTGAAAAATAATTGAGAGAGGTCCTGCAATGACATCAGCCAGCTCTTTAAGCACCCTGGGATGAATCCCATCCAGACCCATGGACTTGTATGGATCCAGGCAGAGCAGCAAATCCTGCACACGTTCAGTTGGGAGTTTGTCATTCCCACCGTCGTGGTCCTCCAGCTCAGGGCACCCTGGGTCCCAAAGCCCATCATCAGTGTTCAAGATGGAGGCAAAGAAGGCATTAAATGTCTCTGCTTTCCTATGTCCTTGTCTGTGAGGTGATCTTCCCCATCAAGTAGCAGACCTATGTTTTCTTTGGTCCTCCTTTTTCTATTTACATATTTAAAAAAAACTTTTTATTGTCTCCCACAGACTTGGCCAGCTTCAATTGTAGTTGGGCTTTGGCCACACAAATTTTCTTTCTACAAATGCGAACAGTGTCCCTGTTTTTCTTCTACATTGCCTGACCCTCCTTCCAGCAGTCGTACACTTTCTTTTTTTGCCTAAGCTCCAGTAGAAGATCCCTGGTCAGCCAGGCCGGCCTTCTGCCCCGCCTGTCTGACCTCTGATATTTTGGAATTGCCTGATCTTGTGCTTTTAGGAGGCAGTGCTTAAAGATTGACCAGCACTGATGGATGCCAACGCCTCGTCAGTCTCCCTCGTGAGGGCTGCTGGGTCCTGGTGGCTCCCTTGGCTGCTTCAAGTGGTCTCGATGCCAAAAAAAAGCCCTACCCACCTTGATCCCCTGCTCCGCTGCAGAATGCATCTGCCCTGGAGCTGATGGCCTCGGCGATACATTAAATCACAGTGTTTTTTTCCTTATATAGAAATTTGTTTGAGAATAGCAACTGCCTCAACCCTCAAACAGGTCGATGGTGAATCCACATGCAGGTTTAGTGATGCAACATCACCAAATGGCATTAACTTGGGCCTGAAAGGTGGGAGTGTTGTCCATATGCTTGGGATCAGGAGTAGTGTGCTCTTTCCGAGCTGTGTGAATTCCCTGATAGATGAATTAAGGCAAAGAATGCCTTACAGTCTGCAGATAATAAACAAAAATAACCCCTACTCATGTAACTAATAGCTTATTTTGTCTCAACTTTGCCACTCACTTGGGATGACACTTTGGACATAGTCCTTGGTATTTGCTCAAAGTAGCAGAAGACCTGTTTGAGGGTTGAGGCTGTTGCTATTCTCAAACAAATTTCTATATAAGAAAAAAAAAAAAAAAAAAAAAACACCACCGTGATTTGATGTATTTATTTATTACAATAATCCTTTTTGCATTGTGTTCTGCAATAAAAATGTGTAGACCAATTTGTTTTGGAATCTGATCATACCAGAAGCAACTAAAAATCCTTCAACTTCTGCCCTTTTACTACCCGTAAAACATGAGAATCCTGTTCCTTGTCTGTCTGGCACTAAACTTGCGTGTTACCTATACTTCAGGTTGCAACACTGGATCTGGAAGAAGAAAGTTGCTAATGAAGAAAATATAAATAATGAAAGAAACAAGCAAAAGAAAGTTCTAATTTACAATTGTATAAACATTTAAACAGCAACAGCACTAGAAACTGTTTCGAAGCTAAGGTATAAGGCATGGTTAAAGTTGGTGTCTCAAGACAGTTGCTAGTGTTGATAACTACCAAAAAAAAAAATAGTGTCAATGTCTCATTTTTATGTGGTAGTGTAGAAACCAGTTTCCCTATTCAGTGCTCCAGTCCTAAACCATTTCTGAGTGTGTTCATGACAGCAGCTTATTTCAGCTCATGGAAGCAGATTTATACCAGTGTAGGTGAGATCTGGCTGTTGTGCATTTAGCAAGGGCCTGCTGCTAAGCTGAGCAAGGTGGTTCTTGTTACCTTAACAAGCTAGAGCAGCAGAGGCTATGTGCAGCTCTACAGGTATTGCATGCATTGTAACGTGTTCATTCTCTCTTATCTACCTCTCCAACTGTGCCAAGGGTATGGTTAAGTGTAAATGTGTGGCTGCTGTCATTTTAGACTTCTTTCCTAATTAAAATAATGTTCCTGTTTTATGTTTAGCTGCATCCATACAATCCATGGATTTACTCTTGGCTGTTGTTGCTCTTACCTCCAGAAGGCAAAAGGCTTTACAAGAAGTTGCCCCTGTAGCTCTGCACGCAGCTGTGCAGCTTGGGAACTCATTATGTCTTTCAATAAACTTTACTATTTTAAACTTTTGCTGGGTGTGAATTGCCTAGTCTCAGTTTTAGCTAATAACTGTATTCATTATCATGCTTTCAAAAACAAACACACACACACACATACACAAAAGCATGATGTGATATCTCTCTTAGCAGTGATTATAGCTCAGATTGCAAAATGTTTTAATTTTCAGTTTCAGTTTTTTCTTGTGCTTATGTTTTTCATTCTGCACTGAAACTTTCTGCTGTGGTTCTAAAGGCACTCTGTGATCATGTCTGATTTTCATGGAAATTCACTGAGCCTTGTTTGGGTTACATGTTCATGAAAAAAAAAAAAAAATAAATCCCTTTTTCTAAACACCCAGGACACTATCCACCACTGATCTTTTTAATGTCAAACTCTGCCTGAACCTCCTCAAGGAATAAACTGTTAAGTCAGGAAAAAAGTTGGCTGGAACATAACAGTGCTGTGAGGAATGTCTGAAAATGTGGGAGAGAGCACAGGAGGAACTGTGCCCTGCTTGGGGAGTGCTTGCATATCACACTGGGCCACATGGGCTTCCTTAGGTTACACAAATCTCTGTAAATTTTGGGGAAGTATTGTCCAGGGACTGAAGTATCCCACTGTTACAAACTAAAGGGAAATCAGTTTGGCTTTTTGAGATGAGGAGTGCAGTCTTGCTTTACAGAGCAAATGGCTGCTGTTTCAGACTGTGCTAAGCTCTTTTTAGCAGCCACATTTTAAAGCTTTGTTGTGTGATTTTATTTTTGTTGTTGTTGTTTTGTAAGCTATTGTTGCCAGTAGGTGATCCAGATGAATGGGAGGGGAGATCTAATTGTGTTAAAGTGGACACTGAGCCTGGATTGGGACAGTGGGTCTCAAGGTAACATTTTATAACATCTGTGTGGTCTTTCTAGTCCCTTGTGGTTCTTAGCCACATGATCTTAATGTTACAGTAAAGATGTTTAGCAGGAAGTAAAAACATTGGCAAGTATCTAAGGCCCTGTTTCAAGAAAACACTTACTGTTTGCTTGAATCCCGGTCTTCGCAAGGTAGCACTTAACTGGGTGTGTAAGTGCTCGCTTAGATACGATTGTTTCAGTGGAGCACAGGTGTTGTGTGTACAAAAAGCTCAGTGTGCTAACAGCAGGCCTGTTTGCTTCCTTGCAGGGCTGCGCAGCACTGGCATCCCAGACGTCACCCAGCAGATAGCAGGGTCAGGTCACTGGCCGTCGGGGTGAGTTTGCCAAGTCTCCAGACCTGAATCTGTTCAAAGGCTTTCGATGATACGGGGGCAAACCACATATTTGGCAATACAACGTAAGGAGCTCATGCCCCTTGCTAGCCCCTGTCTTATCCGGGCTTAGAAAATGATCAGTTTTAATGTTTACTACTTTGTCCATCTCCTCCTCCTTATGCATGGGTGTTTGGGGGACGGCTGAGTGTGGTGTGCCTTGCTGTGGAATGAGCTGGGAGGGAGCGGGAGGTGATTGCTTAGGCTGCTGTGACTGTACTGCCCCCACACCGAGAAGCTGTGCCCTCTGCGGATAGTTAGGGGCAGACCTGTGAGTGGTACAGTCCCTACAGTCCCGTTCTAACAAGTTGACAGTGAGATTATTAAGGTTAATTTCTGTTCAGTGGATGGTGTCAGCTTTTCTGCGTGAAGTTTGCTTCTGCAAGTATTACAAGCAGCTTTTGTTCACAGGATGTTTTGCTAATGCACGTGTTTGTGTAGGTAGGTGACAGTGAACTTGACAGTAAACAAAACAACAGTTGTACAAACTTGTAGCAGGTTTTGTTTCATCATTGTAGTTTGTTTGACCACCATTAAATGAAGACCTCCTTTCAAATAAGCAATATTTTTATAGTACTGCAAGGTAATAGGGAATAGTTTTATGAGGATTCAATTTTGATTTGTGAACTTCATTCATGATATTCAGCTATTTTTGTAAAGATTGAGCAGTTCCTTAGAGATAAAGCAGATTGTGTGGAACTCAGTTTATATTTAAGTTGTAGTCTTACAACTGGGGTATCATCTAATTCAGTATCCTTTCTTCAGTCAGAAAGAGAGAACTCTGAATTTTTCGATCTTTCTCTTTAGTTCTGCTGTCCACTGATGTATTTACCTCAATGAGGGCTTACACAATATAAAATGTCTGTACAGCAGCAGTCCACCAGTCACTGTGTATCACCTGTTTTCCCCTTTTGTTCGATTGAAAGCAAAGCTTGGAGTTTAATGAGAAATTTCTGGAAAGTCTCATTTTGGGTTTTTCTAGTTTCCTGTGTATGTGTTCTGAAATACAGCTGCAGCTTCGTTAGAGGGCACTCTTGAATAACGCATGGCAAGACTCATGCTGTCGGACAGCATTCACCACATCCTCTTTGGAGGAAAAGAAGTACTGGTGGAAATGTTACTTGCTGCTCCAGAGGAGAGAGTTTGAAGCCTGAGATGGATTACTCTATATGCTACACTATCTTGTGATGCAATGCAAAAATGACTATACTGTAGGCTGATTTAATGCTAGCACTGTATATGGAAGATAGCAGCAATCTATTAGATAATTCGCTGTAGTCTTCCAACAGTGGATTAATTCATTTAGCTTGTTTTTCTCATGACCTTTGCCCCATAAACTATCTTGATCCTAAATGTATGTTCTTTTGAGAACTATTTTGTATTGGTGCCATCTTAAAAAAACTCCTTTAGAAACAATAAGTTGCTTCAGAAACTTGGATTTTGATTCCAGCCCTTACATGAGTTCCTTCTGTAACTCTGACAAATTGCTTACTGTGTCTTACTTCACTTTCCTTCCATAATAAAAAGCATAATGATTTTTACTTTAAGACAATTTGCCAATGTATATAAATGTTCTTAGAAATCTGAATCTTTTTTTTTTTTTTTTTTTTTTTTTTAATATATTAACATATTGAACAAAGCAGGAGTCAAGGAAGTTGAATTTAAGACAATGATTATTGCTCAAGTGTTTTGGTGCTTCTTGTATTCTGGCAAGATTATACAGCCTGATCATTTGCATTAGTTTTGACTTTTCTTGATGCTTTTAGTTTTTGTCCAGGGAGCAACATTCTTTATGTGCAGGAGTCAGATTGTCTGTAAACATAAACAGAATCTTAGCTTTGCCCAAAACATACCTTGTTTTGCTTTTAAAAAAGCATACCAAACCGGTGTAACTTGAAACATTTTTCTGAGCAATTAGCACTGAATCATACCCACACTGGATAGGCTTGGCTAAACTAAAGTGCATGTCTTATGCTGGAACCGTGCCTACTGCGCACAAACCTCAGCTTTAATATATTGCTTTACTTTGCCTTTCCATTCCCTATTCTGTCTTAGCATTTCTGCTGCTGGCTGGGTTCTCTGTAGGCACTCAGCAGTGCCTCAGAAGAGGCAGCGCGTGGGGTTGTGATTTGCTTGCGGTCACAGAATAGGGTAGTGACAGCTATGGCCAGAAACCAGTCCTCTTGCTGGCTGACCATCTCCGTACTGGGATGGGTTCCTCCCAGCTGGGACTGGCAGGTCTGTCTGCCAGGAGCTTGGCTTCACCTCGCAGAGGTGGCAGCTGTGCCTTAGAGATGGTAGACACTGACTGCCAGAGAGTTTATCAAGGTGGTATCTGTACTATAGGTAGAAGATTGTACTTTGGTATCCTGAATGGCTGTGTAGTGCTTCCATGAACTGTAATATCTGTGAGGGTCTGCTTCCCAAAATTAAGGTAGAACAATAAGAAAAATGTAACACTTGCCATGCCATCTTTTACTTTCCCTAATTTTTATCTTCTCTTGCATTTGCTCTTTCTGTCCCACTAGCGTGTCTCCTTGTAAGCCTTGTTGGCAAAGAATGGTTGCTTGGATTAAGGGTGGAAAGCTGAGAAGCTCCATCCCAGGAGTCCTCAGTGTCCATCCTGTGTAAATGGTAGAGGAGGAGGCAGCAGGAGCAGAGCTCCAATATGGCCCCTGTGCGTGGTTGCAGATGCATGGGAAGGAACACTCGTGCAGACCATAGCACAGTTGATTTGCATGAGATGAGCAGCAGGAGCTTGCTCTTGCAGTAAAGTCGTAGCTGGGTAGCTTCAGAAACTCAGTTTTTCCTTTGAGACTGTAGACTGCAAGAAGTTTGTAATTGCTAATATTCTTTAAGACCCGATCTTCTGTAGGTACAGTTAGTTACCAAGCTCTGGTCTATCAGTAACTGCTTTGTGTGGAGGACAAAATGCTAGATGAGAGCAGGCACCCTGGGTGCCGTGTCCCTGGTGTTGCCTTTAGGGCGCAAGAGCTCGCGCCTCCAGCGGTCAGCCTGTGTGCTGGCACAGAACTTGTGCACTTGTGATCCCCGTGCTCCTGATTGTGCTCCACCTCCGGTGGGCCGGTGGCAGTAGCAGATTCTCTGGGCAAAGGCAGCAGGTCCGGGAGGCTGGGCAGCCCAGACCTGGCCACGGGGCTGCCACTCTGCCCCGGGGTTGTTTTGGTGAGCTGGGAACAGGGCAGGCAGGTGGGCTGGCTTGTCCAGCAGCTGGGCATGGTGCCCAAGTAACTGCGTCAGCTGTAGTTTGGAGGAATCTTTTGTTTGCTTGACTGGCAAATGGAATTTAAGGTGAAAGAGAATAAATAAGGACTTCTCTGGCGGAAGATAACAGTTAGGGAGCCTGAAGTATTTTCATCTGTGGGGCTGCGGAATGTATTTTTAATGGTTTTGAAGAAGCTCATCTCCTGTGATTTCTGTAAATGATATTAGGAACAACATTTTGAAAGACAGAAGCATCAGCCGAAGTCTTCATCCCCTCAGTGTTATTACTCCATACCACGTGTAGATGCCCTCCCATGTTTTACCACGCATAAAGTTTGGGTATTCTAAAAAATAACATTAATCTTGCAGCCAATGACATCTAAAAATATGCTGAAGAGAAGCTCCAGCACACTGGAATGAAATATGTTTCTCCAGTGTTGAGTAGCATCTCCTACAAATGTTTTCTCACAGAACATTTCCGTAGAACTGACAGTTTATTTTTACGATGATTTATGTTTTTATCTTTGTCATTCTTTGAACACTAGCTGGAGTTGTGTGGTGACATGTTTGCATAGGGTAGTCAATGCCATCTTCATGTATGTATCAAGTGTAATTAGTAGATGCTAGTGTCATCTCTGCTTTAGCTCTCAAATCAGTTCCAGGTACCATCTGATTTTAATTAAAAGAGATGATTGCAGTTCTTAGTCCCATCTATAGTTACAATCAGTGTCGTACTTAAAATGTTCTGCCAAGTCCTCCTTGTTTTTCAGTGTGCCTCAGCAACGGCTTTGGGATCTGGAGACCAAATGCATTATTTCTGGGCAGCATTTTGAGAATGGTGATTGTAGTTTCTTGAGCACCTCCCTGTGCGTAGTGTCTATCTAAGGACTCTCATCCTGACATGGCAGGATATTCTGTTGGTCTCAGCAGACGTGGGAGAAACTGCTTCCTGACATGGGTAGGTAGCAACAACTGAAGAGTGTTTCCTTCTTAAGTGAGAATTAAAAAGCTTCTTCTAACAGAGTTTGAAAAGCAAAATAGAACCCGTGCTTGTGAAAACACAGGACAGGAACATAATGGGGGAAAGCGTAAGTTTAGGCCAGTCCTTTGCCTAATGTAATAAGGTAAATGGAGTGAGCACTTCTTTACTTTTTCAGTAGCTAAGAGCCCAGTGGTGCTACCTGTCCAATTTGTCATAAGTTTATGTCCCAAAATGTAAATATTTTTAAGCAAAGCAAATGCAAAACTTTGGCAATAAAAAAGGGGGTGTGGGGGAGGGCAAGAACGAAACTGAAGAAGCCCTTTTGTGTGCTGTGTCCAGAGCAATTTAAAAATGCTCTTGTTCCATGCCTAAATAAATGGTTGTTTCAGCCAAAGAAATCTTTCCTATTGATTTATTGCACCAATTTAGATATAAGCCCTCTGTGTAGGATTGTCAGCTTAATAGAACAGCTTTCTTTCTCCTTTCAGATTTAATCCACATGTTTTTTTTTATCAACAGAGCCTTTGTCTCTGCTCAGTTATAAGTTACTCTTTTTTATAAAAAAAAAAAAAAAAAAAAAAGTGAAAACACATGGTTTTTAATAACCCTATTACAAAAGAGCATAAGATGACATATGGGAGAGGTGACCAGCAAATAGTGACTCTGATGTGTAGGTAACTTCAAAGTGTCGCTTCAAATGAAAGAGTGAAAAACAGACCTTTCACCTCTCCCTGTCGTAATGAATGTGGAAAGCCTAACAGTGACAGGAGGAGGCAGCATTATCTTTAACCAGGATTACCTAGTTTTTTCCCGGCTTGTTCAGTGATGCTAAACATACTCTTTTTTAGTTAAATTTTATTTCATTCCTTCCTTTTTTTTTTTTTTTTTTTTTTAAAGGGGAATTATCCAGAGGTGTATGTAATTCATGTTTCCTTCCTTCCTGCCTCCCTCCCCGCAGAGAAGGATTTCTTTCTTGGACCCCTCCTGTTTTCCAAGCAGGGGAGAATTACTCTCAGGAAACTCATGCGTTTGGTATTATTTCTATACTTGGTTTTGCGAGAAAACATTTATTTGAGTATCAAGGCTCATTTGATATCTGCATGGGAGCAAATGTTAGAGCTGTTTGATACAGTAGTTCATCATTTGGTTACAGTCTTTACTTTGACCTTATCATGTGACTAAATATCATGCAGCATCATGAATTAGTTCTGAAGATTTACTTCAGTGCATCCTGAGCTGGTAGCTCGGTGGGCTAAATGCAGCTGAAGGCAGAACAGTTGCAGTATCTGTCTTTGTGGTGCTGGCCTGGTTCCTTCCAGCTTGTGTTACATTCCTGGCAGTCATTTCCATCTCCCTTAATTCTCTTTTAGATGTCAGCACAGCAGATCCCACCTCAACAGTCAATATAAGTACTTGCAGTGATAGGATGTGAAAAGAAGTTAATAGTAATATATTCGATGGAAAGGAATTTGTCTGGCACCTAAAAAATGTGGCGCAGCCCTATTCTTACATCTAAATGTTATAAAAGAGAGTAAGAAAAGGTCTACCTTGGAGGCTTAGGACTCAGTAACAGGAAAAAAAGGTTGCATCCTTGTTGCCTGAACCAGATAGTAGGCCAGGCAGTGATAATGGGAAGGAATAGCCTCACTATATCAGGCAGATTCCTTGGTCTGCCAAGCTCTTACAAGAGAACACAAAATCCATGGAGAGTGTGTGCCGGTCCAAGGAACTGGCAGCATCCCTTCACAGAATTTAAATCAGTCAGGCTTTGCCAGAGGAGAAGTAAGCCTGGCAGTGGTAAGGAGAACCTACTAACTGTGTTAGTAGAAGCAGACTGTTCATCTCTAAGGCAACTTACATACTGTCAGATTCTCTGCATGTTAACTATGTTAACTATGTTAACTCTGCTTCTTGCACAAGAAGAAAGAAAAAAAAATCAATCTCTTTCAACATGGCTGTGGAATGCAGACTTACTTGGGGCCGTTTATTTTCCTGCAGGCTGGCCTTTTGTCACTGCCTGCATTTTTTTTATGAGGTCTGAGCATACCTTTCCAACGTAATTTAAAACATGGGTTTTGGGAGGAGTATACTTTCCAAGCTCTCTCAGACAGTCTCCCATCCTTAAGTATGCATTCTACCAAGCTAAGTACTCCAAATGTTGGTAGTAATGGATATGAACATTAGATTGGTTTCCTTTTCAGTTGATCACTGTTCTTAATGGCAGGTAACCGTTATTACTTCTCTCACACCAGCTTAGAACTTGAATCTTTCAAGAGCAGTAGTAAATGGAAGGGGTATTCAGCTAGCAGGAGCAATTTCTTTATATGTGGATTTTGCAGGTCATTGTACTATGTTGTGCTTTTATCTAAAATATCCTTGGGCAACCTCATCTGTCTTTGAAGTTGGCCTTCCTTTGAGCAAGGGATCGGACTGGAAACCTCTAGAGGTCCCTCCTAGATGAGCTTACTTTGTGATTCTGTATTCTGGTAGAGTTCTGGCAAAGATACTTTTGGCTTCATTTTTATCTCCCTTCATGCTCAGTAGCTTTCATCATGTTCCCATGATAAGCAATTCTTTAAACTGAGGTGATGTGTAAACATCAGGGACAGTTTCTAAACTGCAACACAGAAGTCTTCTTCCTTCATAGTTTAAGATGGTTTTTGTTCTGATACATTTAGATGATCCCCCTCCCCCCTCCCCCTTTCCTCCTTTTTCTTTTTTCTTCAGGCCCAAATGTGTTACCACAGGGCGGTACAAAGGATGATTTTCATAAAGCTAATGGATATTGTTTTAAGGTCTGCTTTGTGCCTTTGCACTTATTCTTTGTTAGGAAACTGCAGAAGGAAAGATAAAGAAAAGAGCCTTGCTACTTGGTATTTATGAGACTATATCATTACTGCATTTTGAGTGAGATTGTGCATTTCTGAGTTAAAAGGTGTTATTAAGAAAAATATTTTTTAATGGATATTCATATCTATTATCTAACACTTTAGCTCATACTTAACTTTATGCTGTACAGTATTGCGGTATTTTGCTTGAAATTTAAGCAGTCACTTAAGCACTTTGAATAGCAGTGAACTTAATAATGTGTCTTACTAATTCAGAAACTGTGTGCTTGACAAGGGAATGCTGACAGTTTGTTGGCTTGTTTGGATTTACAACTGTTCTGAGGGCAGGACAGGATGGTGGGACAATTAGATGGAGTTACATACACCAAATGTGTAATTTATCACATATGTATTCAAAACTGAAGTTGACTAATCTTGTAGCTCATGCTTGCTGTATGTTCAGTCTTTAACCTCTCTGTTTAGATTGCCAACGTGGTGCCAATTAGTGGGACTGTGATGTGGACACTAAGGAATATAACTCACTTCACATGGGTTGCCAAACAGCTAGCAGATGTTGAGCTAATGGTTCTTGGCTACTACCAGCCTGACTTGGATTTCAACCCAGAGGTGAAAGAATTTATTTCTTTCCCATTACCATTTCCCTTGGGTCATATTGTCCCAAGCATCGAAAATTCCTTCAACTTACTCTGGAAGATGATGTAGACATTCCCCCTCCCTCTTAAACCTGTTCTCACGGTGCAGTGAGTGTTTCTTTATTTTTTGTTAATTTGTCTTCTTTGGTACTTGATATTATACCAGTATTTTATTTTATTTTTTTTGGTACGTGAAAATTGTAAACAAAACACACAACTGAAATTTTTAACAAGAGAAGTCTGTGCAGAGTGTATGGTTTGGTTCTGTGGTTGTTCATGTCCTGTACATGAGCAGCCAAAAGGTCTGTCCTAGGACTAGTGTCATACAACAAAGGCCGTAGAGAGTGGTGGGCCTGGTTTGCCTGGGATTTTGCATGTTTTTTGTGTGGCCCATAGTTTTTCTCCTAGGGATGAATTAATGCAGAAAAAATAACGGATTCTGCAGCTTCTTCAGTGTAATTTAGACCAAGAGGCAATACTTCTTACTTAAGCAGATTTAAAATATGGTGTGAAGTACAGTTTGATAACTGGAAATCTTTCGTCGCTTTCATTTTCTCTTCTGTGGTCTTTCAAGTGGTATCATAAGGAGGTACTTGTCCATATAGCCTTAGTAACTTCAAGGAACAGAGGTAGGATAACGGAGGGGTCAGCTGAATGAAAAGCAGCACTTAAATACTTACTGATGCTTCGATCCCCTTATAACTCACTGCACAGTCTTTTTTTTTTTTTTCTGTTTTACCAGTGTGTGTACTATTAGCAGTGATGCTTTTTGGTCGCTCTCTGGTAACTTTATTTTCTTTCTTTCTGTGAGGATTTAGCCCTTGACCTAAAAATTTTGTCTGTAACATTTTACAGCATCCAATTTTTTGGCCATAGCTCTAAGTTGCTCATTTTATACTTCATTAGAAAGCAGTAGCATAGCAGCTGTCTGGAAATCTTTCACCAAGTATGAATTTGTTTTTCAGTTACAGCTTCTTTTCCTGCTGATGTGCTATTTTGGGGGTCCCAAAGATGAGCAGTATCAACATGAAGGGCAACAGGAAGAGTTGGTTAAGGTTAAGTAACTGTTGTAGTTATCTTTCAGTGAACACTGAAAGTAAACCACTTGCAAGGTCCTGTCAGTTTTTGCTTTTCTTCAAGGCTCTAGGTCAAATGATTTGTTTGGTGATGCATTTGATTTTTGATCTTCCAAAGAGAGCAAGTATTTTTAATCTCTTTGATATGAGCAGAACTCCTTGTGTCCTGTGGATTAATCTTTCTTATATATGTAGTAAGGATGATGTAACTGAAGAAATGGAAACATTTCTGAACTTAGATGATAATAGCTAAATACTAATTATCTTTCTCGAGTAATTAATAGTTTTCACATTTTCTGTAGAATGAACAGGTAAAATTCAACATTACTAAAGACTAAGCTGAAATATAATTTTTTCAAGAGTGGCAGGCCATCAGGTTTTGGGTGTAGGAAACAAAATCTGACAGCAGTGTGTAACTATGTATGTTCTTCTCTTTCAGTATCTAAGTTATTGAGACCATGAGATGGACGCTTTCTCTAGATATTTCATTGTCTTTCTTTGTCTCCAGACTTCCATGTAGTTCTTTATAATAAATTACTTTTTTTTAATTTTCTTTTTTCTTTCAAGAGATTTAAGAATCACTGATGGTCATGTCTGTTTTCGTGTATTTCAGCATATAGCTTCAGGGACACACTAAAATTAAAACAAATATAGAAGGTTTTTAAAGTACATTGTCGTGTTCATGTATATATTTCAGCAACAATTAAAAGTTAACCTGAGAAACAAGACACAAGATATCCCTCCCCCCCCCCGGGATTGCTGGCTGAATTATTATAGGGTTTGTCTACTGCCAATAATGACTAGTAGAAAATAAGCTTTCTGGTTCATTTTTCTTATCATATAAAAACTTATGCCTGCCATGTTTGCTTTGTTGCTGAAAATTTTCACCATATGACCAACATTTTTTTCTCCGCTTAGGTTAGCATTGACGTAACATGAAAAAACAGAAAATTGGACCGGATATATATGCGTTTCTAGGCAGACTCTGAAATCTTAAGAAATGAGGTAGATGACCTAAGAAGTTTGGTGTTTTTTTTAATGTGAAATTGCTAAATAGGGCAGTAAGAAGGTTGATGGAAGAAAAATGTAATTTGGAACACCTGATATCAAGTTATAGGTTACATAAAAATGACAAAGGGTTTCAAACCCATGCAGAAAAGCTGTGGTGTCTTAAAGCTGAAGGTCAAATCAGGAAAATAACTGTGTTATAATAAAATCCTGAAGATTAGGAATTTTGCAAACTTTCAGATCAGAAAATTATAGACTAATATAAAGTATGTAGCTTTAAAGTAGGAAACACAATAGGAGAAAACTGGTGCCTCAGTCCTCTTACACATCATGAACGACACCTTTGGGAAACATCTGGTCAGGGAATCTAGAAAGAGGAAGATACTTTTGACTTTCTGTTGAGGATTGTGCAGAACCTGGCGCAAAATTTTACTACCAGTGGCCCCCTGTAAGGGTGAACACAAGAATACTTACACATCCTTGCAGAATTAATCCAAACCAAGAATGAGGAACCTTGTTAAAAAGAAACTGAAAGAAGCAGTGAAAAAGGGAAGATGTTTGTAGTAGCGTGAAGATTATTTAAAAACACTATACTGAAGAGGAAATGCCCCAGCCCTATCAAAAGCCAGTTGAGAGAGAGAAAAGCTATGATGTGAAACAGCAGGGAAGAAAAGCTGTAGAGTTAGAGGCATCCTTCCAAAAGCTGAAGTCATGACCAAGTGAGGATGATAGAAAAGAACAAACACTTCGGAAGGCCAAATAACAGTTCTTTTCCAAATATTTTGGGAATAGAAAAGTTTGTCTGAAGATTTGCAAAAACCCTTAAAAACCACATTGTGAACGAATCACTTGGATAAGGAGGAACAGAAAGAAATAAATTAGTTTTGTGGCACCTGTGTTCATCATGGTTTCTGCACCAGAACTCAAAATACTCAAAATTAATCCAGCCAGATCTCAAAATGAACTCTAGCAGATTTAAGAAAGCTGTGAGAAATAATGAACTGCGGGAGCCAGATGATATTACAGCCCAGGAGGGATTCAAGAGAGGAACTGCTGAGTTATTAACACTTGTGTGCAACCTTTCGCTTAAACCATCCTCAACCCTAATAGAGAATAGGTAGGGCTGGTATGATGACAACTTGGAATAGACTTCCAGGGAGCTTGGGGAACTGCAGACTGAGAAATCTGGCTTTCTCCTGTGCAGAAACATTGAACTAATAATATAAATTAGAATTACTGATTGGGCATATGATAAACTTTGTATGAACGTGGAGGAGTCAACATGTCTTTTAAAAAGGAGGTTGCACTTGACAAATCAAAGGACTTGAAAGGCTCATCAAACATCTGAATTAGGATGTTCCAGCATCTGTGATATCCTCGGATTTTCAAACAATTTCAGACGGGGTACTTTGCCACAGCTTCTTAAGGCAAGCTTAATGTCTTGCAGTGTGAAAGAATACTCTTTATTTAAATGTTGACTGGTGAGAAAACATGTGTCAGCAATAGTTGTTATAGTGGACGGAGGTTGCCATTAGAGTCGCAGGGGAGTCTTATAAGACCTGTTCTGTTTAACACTCTTTCTCATTCTGTAACAAAAAGTAGGTACAGCAAATGGAAGTAGGAAGTTCAAAAGAAGCAAAAAAAAAAAAATAGTTTGCACAATAAATAAAATGCATCAGCTTTTGAAACAATACTCTAGTGCTAATAGTTTGCACAAAAATGTTGGACATGTTCTTGGAAGAATGATCCACAAAGTCTGTTTCATACCAAGGCAGAAGACCTGGCATGTGGAGATCTTAAGGCACACATTGTTGTGGGCTCAGGAACTGTGTTGGGCAATTAGTTGTCCAGTTCTCTTACTTAGCCATCGACCACTAACTGCTGTGCAAGATGCGATACATGCTAGATGAAGATATGATCCGAGTCGGTATGTCTTGTCTTTGTACTTTATTCTCTTATCTGAAATAGACAGGTACCGAATAATCCCTCCTCTCTCATATACTCCTCATACAAAATAAACGAAGCTTCTTTTTTAAGAAAACAAAGTTTTGTTTTGTTTTGGTTGGTTTTGTGTAGTACATTGAGTTGCCATGTGTGTAGCATAGTTTATTGTGTTTGTCTAGAAACTTCTTGGACAGAAAATGGAGCTGCTTCTTAAGCATTTCCATATGTGTTCAGCTGTAGTGTTCAGCTATATTCTTCACCTTATGTAACTGGTGACAATAAACATCTTTAAAATGTTATTTTCACATGTTTGTAAAGAATTAATAGAAAATGTTCCGGATCTGTGTTTGTCCCTACTGTGGCTCATAAGAAGGCTGTGTCAAGTTCTACTAGGTTTTAAGCAACCTACAGCTTCATCTCTATGAATTTGATGGTGATTTAGTTGATCCCTTTAGGAGACTCAGTTGAATACAATCCTCCTGACATTTGAGCACAGCAAAATACTTGAACGTTAGCAAGTTTTCCATTTATAAGTGAGTTGTTTGTAAAAAGTGGAGACAACAATCCAGACTCTGCCAAGTACATGCTAGGCATACACAGCCCTGCTGGCCTCAGACATAATGTGTTGTCAATTTTGTTTTTATTTATGGCAGATTTGCAAAGCTGGTGTGCTGATAGAGAGACATAAGGGAGTGTGCAATATGTCCCATCTGTGTAAACTTAGTTTCCTATATGCTGTGTTACCCAGATGGTATGCTTTAGTAGGGCTTTTTACTTCACTCTTTAGGCTGAACAAGACAAGTTTAAGGAGGTGTTCTATATTAATTTAACTGCTCGAAAATTTAAGATAGCTTTGTTGATGAAGGGGTAGGTAGCAGGAAAGAGTGGTCCCCTCTGTCTTCTGAATCAGCCCCTGTATCTCCCCAGCACTTGCCATTCAGCACATTGTGTCAGATTCTGCACCTGGGAAGGAGCAACTCTGGCTATACATACAGGCTGGGGGACAAAATGCTGGAGAGCAGCCCCGCGGAAAGGGTTCTGGGGATTTTCGTTGACAGCCAGCTGAACATGAGCCAGCAGTGTGCCTTGGTGGCCAGGAGAGTCACCCATATCCTGGGGTGCATCTGTCATGGCATTGCTAGCTGGTCAAGGGAAGGGATTACACAGAATCACTGAATGTTAAGGATTGGAAGGGATCTTGAAAGATCATCTAGTCCAATCCCCCTGCCATAAGGAGAGTACCTAGATCAGGTCACACAGGAACACGTCCAGGCGGGTTTTGAATGTCTCCAGAGAAGGAGATTCCACAACCCTGCTGGGCAACCAGTTCCAGTGCTCTGTCACCCTCAGGTATTGAAGAGTTGATGTCCAGGTGCTGTTTGGAGAAAGGAGGAGAAAGATGGATAACGTGTGCTGGTTCCCTTAGCTGATGGTGACTTACAGCTGGAAACTGAGAGCCTGTTACTCAGTAGTCAAAGGGAGCAGGGTGGCAGAAAGAATGAACATTTAGGTTTATAGCCCTGGCCAGTGTTCAGTATTTGTAAAAAATGGTACGAGTGCAAAAGCTGTATTCTGTGATAGCCCCAAACTTTATTCCATGGTGGGTGTATAATCATCTAATCAGGAATTTAAGCATTTTGGCATATGCTGTAGGACTTGGATGAAGGAAATCTCTTTTGCAGTAGTTATACTCTTATGACAGCCATACCTGAGGCTGTAAAGGAGAATACAGGGTTTTTCTCATGTTTACCAACTGAACACTTTTTCTCAAACTTCTCCTTGCTCAATGGTATAATTTTTTAGAAATACCATCACAGAAACCCTTTTATCTTGTCTGCAGTGTTTAATGTGTAAGTATATAGCCACATCTCTTAGATATGCTTCCAAGAAAACAGCAGAAATTGAAAACTAATCTTGAAAAGCACCTCAGAAGAACTTACTGCTTCTCATGAGCTTGAAAAATACTGGCCATTAAGAGAGAGAGGTATTTTATGATTGTAAAGGATCATTAGAACAATAGTTTACTCTCTTTTATAACATGGTCCACCTGTTTGCATTTCAACTTCTTAAAAAGATATTTAGAATTTGCATACAGACTTTCTTTACTCTTTTGAAAGGCAGAATTCTTGCAGAATCACAGTATCCCTCCGAAAATGTCCCCCACTACCTCTTTGTCCATTGATGCGTCTAATAGGGAATTCTGATACTAATTTAAAATCTGTATTATCTTTTTAAAATTTTTATTTCCTCCAGACTTCTCCGATTTGTCAAGATTAGTTTGCTTTTTATTCCTGTATGTCCCTCCTCATGCTAGTAGCAACTCCTAGTTTGGTGTATTTTGCAGATCTAATAATCATATCTTGGTTTTCAAATCTTTTTTTGACTCAAGTAGTAGCTGTGAGCGATAGGCAATTTCAGCAGTCCCTAGTAGCTCAGTTTTGTCTCCAGCTTGTTGCATTATTACCACCTGTTTCTTTCTCTTCCATGTTCTAGTGTTTGATCGTTGCCTCAATTGCAATGTGTCAGAATTGTAATCGGAAGGGAATTTGCTGACAGCGCTCTCCAGGCTTGAAGCCTCTTAAAGAAATTCAAGTTTCACCTTCTAGCCATTCTTTACTAAGTATTTGCAAATGAGGGTTTTTCTGTGGCTCTCAACTTGGCCTAATTAGGGAGATGTTAATGAGAACAGCAAAAACACATCCGGGTATGGAAAATACACGTGTTCCAGAAATGGAGGAAATACTTTTGAAGGAATTCTCTAAAGTAATTAAGTCTGCAATTTCCATCAAGGAAGTATGCTCCTAAATAAAGTTTCATAAAATTACAGGCTATTTCAAATCTGAAGCACTTTAGTCATATCGTTGGGGTTCTGTAAGTTTGGTACATAATCCTGTATGTCAGTTCTAGAAGTGCAAATACCAATATCAACTAGTTGTGTGCCTAGATGCAATTTTTTATCATTAGTCTTCTGCTGTTTTTTATTTGCTTGTTTTCAAGCAGGACCCAAAAGAGACTTTCAAATGTTACTCCTCTCCTGTTTGGTGCTTCAGCCTAGGGGAGCTGCAGTGCCTGTGGGCTGCTCCACAGAGTTCAGTGGTGCTCTGTAACCTGCCTGTCTCTATTGTCCCCAGCGAGACCAGCCTCTGTATTTCTGGCTGAAGTGAGGTGAGAAGACTCCTACCTGTCTCTGAAAAGAGACTGATTGTAGACATCTGCTGTGACCTGCAGAGCTGGTAACCCCAATATTCAGAGAGTCAGTGGAGAGAAGTTTCTAAGGCATGATTCAGATTATCCTAAAGTGCATAGCTGAATGAAAGTGCATCTGTATTTTTACAACAGGAGTAGCTATAGGAGACATGGTAGACTTAGATGTCCTAAGACTGGTCAGACAACCTGCAGCCTGCATCTCACAGAAATGCTAGAGAAGAAAACAAGGTAACACACCCTGCCAAAATGGGAGCCTGACTAAAACCAGAGACATTCCAGTTCAAACACTGCTATTGAGCAATGAATGTGAAATTGTTTTCAGAAGCAAAGTACTTGAGCCTGCTTTACCCCCTTTTTTTTTTTTTTTTTTTTTTTTTTTTTTTTTTTTTTTAGTTTTTGTCTTGGTGTCCATTTCCTGTATCATTGTTAAAGTACTTCACAATGAATTGAGGTTTAACTATGGACAAGCCAAACTTTGTCTGCTGTATGTATAAAGACATTTGCCAGAGCCTCCCCAAGCAACATGGTGTGCAAAGCAAAATATGCTCATTTTTCTCTTGCTGTCTCCCATCTGTGCAACCACCAAAACCTACAGGGATACAGTTGTACAATCCTGTACAGCAGAAGCTAGACCAGTTCCCTGGTGACTTTGTTGCCCTGAGGTGGAAGACTGGAGTACAACAGGAGACTGAAAATATGATAATTGCGATCTGTTTCAGCTGACTGAATACTCATTATCTTTTAGTCAAAATTTTGCTGAAACTACTCAGTAAATGCACATACTGGATCTGCTTACGTGAGCCCAGTGTATTTTTTCAACTAAAGGAGTCATCCTTCCCCAGTCGCCAGTGAATGTGTCAGTATGTCTCGTATGAACTGAACATAACCATTGTGTGAAAATGATGGCTGCAGTTCTCTGTGTTAGTAAAGCTGAGATGTCAAAGGTGTTTAGTTAAGGGCTTTGGACATACCATTGCTGATGGTAATGGAATACAGAGGTGTACAGTGCTGTTCATAAAACTTGATTTATACTCTTATTGACAAAAAGAGGCTGGTTGGTATCCACGTGCCTTTGAACCATCTGTAGAGGGAAAACATGTTTCATTCTTGTGGAGGATAGATTTGTTCTAGTCCATATAAGCCTGTCCCGGTTCTTCATGTAATTGTTTGTGTGAAATGTCGTGTCATGCACAAGCATTAATAAAATGCAGTCTTATGGAAAATTCATAAATATTTAAACATTCAAAGGAATTTGAAGAGCAAAACCAATGAGAGTAATAGAGTTCCTCCTTCCTTGGTCTCTGAAAGATAAGAAGATTGTTGTATGTCTTCCTAAGTCTTTCCCACTGCACTCTATTTTCTGGAGATGCATCCATATATACGAGTGCAGAAACAATAAATCTCCTAAATCCTTCTGTTACTTAATTTAACATTTGTGGTATGGAGTAAATCCAGGCTAGAAATAAGGTACCTTTTTCCAATATCCACTTTTATTGAATGGAGAAAAAAGAAATAAAAATGTATTTTAGTGACCTCTTCCTTTTTAATGCAGAATATTACATAGATATAACCCTAATCTAATAATGCCCCTAGGCTTATGATTAATTTCAAGGTTTTTTTATTCAAACCTTAGAAGTAAATTTTGCAGATAGATACAAGGTGCTTTGCTGGGACCTTAAGGAAGGTATTAAAAACAGCAGGACAAGGAAATTATGTGAAGTGTCTGTTTGAGTTTCTTTTTTTTGCTCAGTGACAGTTGCACAGGCAATACTTGAAAGTCTGTTTCATATAGTCCAGTTTTCCCAGTCTGCTAAAGTGAAGACCAGCATTTTCCTTTTTCAGTTTGGTATTGCTGAAGATCAACCAAGTATGTTCCTGGAATAAGGGCTGTCTGTAATTTCTCATTCACACAGGCTTGGAAGTGTTTATGTCCTGCTACTCAGTATTGCTGGGTGCTGTGTGCAGTTGGTAACACAGCATCGTCCTCTCTAAAGCTGCAGGGCATGTTGGAAGCTAATCTGCTTATCGCATTGTCTGCCCCCTTGCACAGCTCCCTGGAGGGCCCTTGACCAAATAGCTGTGGGAGGTTAAAAGTATATCACTCCCCAAAGTCCTTTCCAGGCATATGCTCTCATTGTTCTTATAATTGGAAAGGATTTAAATGACAATCCATGCTGGTGGCATAGTCACAGCTCTCCTATTCATTTGATATTTATTACCTCCTTTAGGAACAACAGCATTAAACTTAGAGGGTTGTGCACTGTTATGTTCCTCTGTAGAGAGGCTTTGGAATCTTTTTCCATTGTTTTGGGCAATAGGTTAAAAAATATGGTAAAAAGGTATACAAGGGCACAACAGATTTATTTAGTTGAAGCCTTAGTCTATATTCTGCAGTTGCTTCAGCAGATGACCTGGAGGTGTTTACTGACAGGTGGTAGAATAAACAGCTGGTGACTGCGTTACCTTATTGATAGCAGAATTTATCACATTGTCTCACTAACTAATGCTGAAATGAATGTATGGGAGGGGGGTCTGTTAGCTCTTAGAACCTCCACCAGAACTCTTGACCAGTTCTTTGGAACTGGTCATGTCTGAGTTGTTTGGAGGTATATGTAAAGGTAGTGAGCTAAGTGTTCAGGATACTGCAAATGGAAGTCTTGCCAATGCTTTCAAGAATGATCCATATTCAAATTCTGCTTGATCACAGAAGTGGATTAATTTGCCAAATCCTAACTGTGCATGTTTAATTTATTAAATTGTATGTTTGTGTCCAATTATATTTCTAGAACTATAAGAGCAAAACTAAACTACTGTAGCTTTTCTGCTGAAGTAATGGCCAAAATAAAATATATGAAGCTTCTCCAAGGTCTCATATTCTTGAAATCTAATCTTTCTGCATTCCTAGAAGATCTACGGAGCAAAATTTTGTTCCTTTGAAAAAGGATCAAATTTAGAAGTCTGTATTTTCTCAGTATTTAACTCTGTATTATTCCCTTTGTTCTTGACTGCTTTCCAGTGATTGTGACAATTCAGTGAGACAGTTGGATTTTGATACTGAGTGTCCCAGCTGGTGCACACCTTAAGTAGATTATGATTAGTGAAATAAAGAACAGGAATAGGCAGAGATTGTGAGCAATCTCTTCCAATACAAGACTTAGCGAATTTCAAATTAATAGTAGAAAGGTTTAGGTAAGCAGATGCTTTTTTGTACATTGTAGGTAACTTAGGAAAACATGCATGGCAGAGTGTGCTAAAGCTCTTGTGAATTCAAGAAACAACTGAACAAACTAGCAAAAGAAAATTACATCAAGAACTACTACAAACACAACCTCTATTCAAATTCCCTATGGTGGTAGACTATGTGAAGGAACTATTGCTTCACACCCTCCCCATTTTATAATGCTCTCTTGGCATCTGCTGTTGTCCACCTGTGTTAACAGGTCTCTGGCTGGATGACTCCTTGGTCTGTTTGTTCTCCTGTCTTCAGAGGGCAGTGAGAATGCTTCGGTCCAATGAACGTCTTCAATGTCCAGCTGTGCAGTAACCCAGGCAGGGGCTAGCTCAAGGGATAGGTGACTTTTGGGAGCATTCCAGTAAAGAGATAACAAAACACAGGTCAAATAGATGCTCAAGAATTATCTCTTGTCAAGGAACTCGTGATAACTGAGATGTTGTATATTCAGTAAATTACTGTTAAGCTTGCAGGAACCGTCAGGCTGAAGGAGAGGGCCTTATTACAAGTGGTGCTAGTGTAAAGCTGTCCTAGAATGCTAACAGCAGCTTGCAGCCTTGAGATGAGAGCTGAATCTCTGAGTCCTGTTTTATCACGTCATCTGTGCATGTCTCCTGGCTTGACTGCCAAGTTAATCAGCTCTCTCATTTTCCTGTGATGCTGCAAGGAGGGGCTGGTAAATTCAGCACACGAAGGTGTCCCATGAGGGGACAAGTCATTGTTACGAGAGGGGAAGGATGTTTTAATTGGGCAGTGTATGTATTTACAGTGGGCTAGTCCCCTGAATAGACCGTTTCTCTTTATTTTATTTATTAATAGATTATTAATCTTTATTTTGATTTTGTGGCCAGCTCCTACTAGTCAACTAGTCAACGATGAAAGGGAAGCTTTTTTTTTTTTTTCTTTTTTTTTTCCTTCCCACAACAGCATCTGAAATAGCTGTTCTGATTTGGAGGTGCCAATGGTAGATACACAGAGTGCCTGTGACCTGATCAGATGCAGATAGGTGCTCAAATTTTCTCTGTGCTTGTTACAGTTGTGGGAACACTCTGCAGGGAAAAGCTGCTGACACTTCTGCTGTGCTTCAATGAACTAGAGTGAACTGGAAAGCATGAGGCAAATACAGAAAAGCAGTTTGGCCAACCAGCCATTTTCAGTGTTTCCATTGCTGCCATCTGTCTTTGGAAGAGAGTCACTCTCCCCCATATGTTTCTTCAAATGTTCTGTTCCTCTGAGTTTTTTTTGTTTTTTTTTTCTTTTAATCAAGTTCAGACCTCTTGTTTTCATCAAAAGCTTTATTCTGTGTCTCAGTTTTCTGCTCCTCAGTATCCTTAGTGAATTCTGTCTTACAAAATCTGTGGCCATAAATTGACCCATCGTTAATACAAAAATAAAATAACAATGAAGCGGCACTCCCAGATCCCTTTTGGTCTTTGGTGTGGTCTGTCTCAAGACCGTACCCCTTCCAGTGAGGGGCTTGGGGCCTGTATGGGACAGTGCTTAATGGTAACACCACAGATTCAGTGGTGAGGTCATGGTCTTCTCTTCACAGAAATCGGATCTGGAAACTGTCTTAGTAACATGTTTAATCCATTTCCTTGCCATTGTCTGATTCTTTCCTGCAGTACATTTGTTGGTGGTATGCCCAGTCTCTCATAAAATACCCACGCAAAAGCGCTTCCACTGTTTCCCTTAGGAATAATTCCCTATATTGATTCTCACTCTTCAAGATTTTTTTCCCAGATACTCAGCCTACCTTTTGCTCTTGCTTAATATCATTGCTGCCTTGCCTGTATGTTGGTGTAGTTTTTGGTATTACTTGCCAGTTCCTTCCACTCTTGAGGCTTGCACTTCTCAGATCAACTCTCCGTGTGCTGTTGCTGTTCTAAGGCTGCTTCAACCTTGGCTCCTAATACCATGTTCAAGGGTTTCCTGATCCCTGTTAGTGTTGGTTCAAGTACGTTGTGCAGCAGTATTTCCCTGATAAGGAGATGCCAAGATTTCAGAAGATGTGTTATCATATACGACAGTTAACTCCAGCAGGCAGTGAAGACCTGCTTCTCAAATGCTTCCATGTGTGCAGACCAGAGCCGACGTTTCTGTGAAGCCCACGTGCACATTGTCATGTTCTGGGAAAACCCTTGGATGCCTTTACGAACTGAGGTGTTCTTGCTTATTCTCATCTGTTTATTTACGGGTATTTTTCTGAGGTACATTTAATTTACTTTTTGTTCAAACTTCCTTTATTTATTTTTTTAATAAGCTTGAGGTTACACAGGGTTTTTCTGGTTTTATCGACTTCTCCCTAAACATTTGAATAAGGATAAACCACACAATTTCTTTAGCACATTTACCAGTTCGGAATTATGTAAGAAAAATGGAACCAAACAGCAGTATCTTTCCAAAGAAATCTAAATAAATGTTGGCTGTAAGCTTTTGTATAAAGTTCTTGTACATTTACTTACATTTTGCATTTTTTGAAAAATCAAAGCTAATCCTTCTGGTTAGTCTGCTAAGGTTTATTTATCGTGAACCTGTCTGTGGTTTT
Organism: Aythya ferina; assembly: GCF_964211825.1. Classification (NCBI taxonomy): domain Eukaryota; kingdom Metazoa; phylum Chordata; class Aves; order Anseriformes; family Anatidae; genus Aythya; species Aythya ferina. The sequence continues at coordinate 11,073,458 of NC_140318.1, forward strand.
CTCATCACTTTAGAAAATGAGTCTTAAATTTATTGAAGCCAGTGGCAAACCTGAGAGTTAAGCTATTGATATTCTGTTTTTCTTAGCATCCGTTTTCTAATGCCAATCTCTCGTTAATACCAAGAATATTTTCCTTTGTGAAAATAAGTGTCATGTCACAAATTTGATGTTAAAAGTGACTTGAAGTAGTAACAAAGACCTGTGTTGCACTGACATCTAACAGTAGATTTCTGTTGAAAAATGAAGGTGAATGTGCAGCTCCTTTATTCGTATGTCCTCATTAGGCTGTTTTGTGTCCACAGGTGTGGCAAAAAACAACCAGTGAATGCTAAGACAAAGCATCCTCCCTTTGTTCTTAGCGTATGAGTTAAAACAATATAGCTTTCACAAAGAGGAATGCCTCTGTCTGAGCTTTGAGACATGGTGCCATGTTTAGCCTTCTCTGTGATATTTCTTCCACTGTGCCAACAAGGTTAAATAGCTAAATAAATTTTGCTTTCAGTTTAGTTTATTTTTACTGGTGTATTTTATTTCTGCTTTGTAAGGTAACTTTTCTTAATGAGTGATAATGGTTGAAATTACCTATGTAAGCTGTGTGGCAGATATGAACTGACATTAAATTTGATAATTTATGGAGCTAAAATTTTGATCCTGTAAAATGTCTTGAAAGAACCATAGAAATCCAAGAAAGTTTAGTCTGTGTCTTCACTGCAAAAGTGTGTGGTGGGGGTGCTTGTCACCTGGGAACTCTTGCTCAGCAGTTGCTTTCTGTACTGGAGGAAAGGCACAGGTCCATATGATCACAAGTGAGCGAGGTTAGCGCTCTTTTCCGGGGGTCACCTTGCCTGGGTTGATGTGTAGGAAAGCTGCCAATGGTTTGTACTCACTGGGTTTGTACTCACAGGAGGAGAGCTAATGCAGGCTTGCTCAGTGAAAATACACGTTTTTTGGAAGGAAATGCAAAGCCTGTGTCATGTAAGTGACTTTGAAGTTCCAATTTGAAAATAGTGATGCAACGTTCCTGCATGTTTCAGTGCCAGATTTTCAAAAGCTCTCAGCAGCCAGCAAGGACCATTGTTCTCAGTGGGAGGTGCTGGCAGGGCGTGCTTCAGAAGATGAGATGCTAGCAGTATTCCTCAGTGCCCTGCACCCCCAGAATGCCAGGCAAAGGAAGGTACACGATGCTGTGCCCGGTTTGCAGATGAGAAATGGGCCTTGAGGGTCTTTCCCCAAGTTAATGAACTGAACCAGATACAAAAATAACTGCTGATTATCTACAGCACAGTTGTTAAAATATTACTTTAAAAGGATGAACTAATGAACTGTGATGACTATGATCCTGATTACAGTCAGATTAATGACACTACTGGTCGCCATAGGAACTAACTTGCAAAATTTGCTCTAAGTGGCAGACAAGTCTGTAAATCCAGGAGTTTTGAGTAAACTAAACTATTAATTTATTTTAGTGGTGTTTTCTCTGCAGGATTCTTAGCTGTGCAAGGACAACATTACCTGTCCCTTGCTTACAAGTACTTGTGTTGTCTGTGGGAGTCTCAAATACTGATGACATGTAGCCTTTAGGAAAGCAAACGTTTCTCATTCGAAGCCGTGTGACTCCCACTAGTCTACATGTAGTTGGAATTAAATTTTGTGTTGTGAAGGGGAAATCATGCTGATTCCTGACTCTGTTTCTGCTTGGCCATAAAAGTAGGGAGGGAATTAATATGAATTTTAGTCTAATCTAATCTTAATCTCCATTTAAGATGGTCCTAAAAAGGACTTTTTTTTTTCTGTCTGTGATTTGGCTCGTGTAACTGTCACTTCACTACCAATGCAGAAACCATACAAAACAGAAGGTTATCCTTTTTTTTTTTTGCCTTTCACATACCTGCTCTTTCTTAAAACAGTAATAACAGCTACTGTTCGTTCACAGTGGAAGAAGTTGTGTTGAAGCTTTGCAAATACTGTCAATACATTTTTTAAACCCTGTACTTGATTGCAAGATAATACTATTTACTGCACGACTGGGACAATTTGCAGTCGTACACATGTAGGATGCATCTAATTTGTTCTATAGTTATTCTGGCAAACAAGTGAAAGTTGACATGTGCATGGCAGTAAAATTCTGAGCTGGAGCTTGAGTAAATATTCCAAAATTGACATGAAAATTGTGTAGGTTGGTAAGAATAAATGGTATGATTTGGGAGTAACGGGGTAACTTTTAGATGAAGTTGTGATCAGATTTCAATAACATTGTAAAGTTTCTGTAATACTCCTAAGCATGTTTTTGTAACTATTTTACTAGGATAATCTTTTTTTTTTAACTCACTGGGCACAGTGATAATCTAATATTGGTATTTTTGGAAAGGCATTATATGGCAATTATTCCCAAGTGTGGAAATAGTTTTTAATAATGATCCTGGAGTGAGGTTCTTAAAGAAAAAAAAAGTCAGTTGCATGCAATATTCCTAGAGGCTGGAAAAATGAGTTGGTATAGTTTTTAGTATAAGCCCATGAGTAAGATCCAGAAAAGTCCATTCCTGGCTGAAACATTCATGTTAACCAAAGGATTTCCAAAGAATGCTCTTGGAAGTCATTTCAGGATACGTTAAGCATCGTAGCCTGGAAGGGGTCTACATGCATGTGGTTTTTAGCAGGGGCAAAAATCCTGGATTCTCTGAGCTCATGCAGAATAGAACATAATGTTCTCTTTAGAGGAAGGCCACTTAGAGAACAGCTGCTTCACAGCATTGCAATGTTTAGTGAGCATGCTGTGCATCTGGAAATAGATTTATTTTTTTCTTTAATATTAAGCTGCAGTCTAAATGCATTCGCCTCAGTGTTGTACAGTCTTGTACTTACAGTTGAGGTAAAGAGGCAGCACAAAAACTACACTGTAGGAGACAAGCAGCTTACCACCTTTTCACAACTTCCTTTCATTTAGAATGAGTGTTTGCTTTGAATCCTCATCCTTCTTTGGAATGGGATGTGGGTTATTGGTGAGTGGGCACTGTCACTTTTGAGGCCTGGTGTGAGATCCTGTCCTCCCGCAAGTCTTTTGACAAGCCCGTTCCTCTGCACTTTCTGCATGTGTGTGGCAATATCTGCTGGTACTAATGAGCTTTGTGATCTTTTGGAGGTTTTATTTGTCCATTCAGCTCAAGTTGTATGTGAATTTAGGAAGAAACTGTGTAAGCATGTGCTCACCAGTGTTATAGGTCCTTCTGGAGGAGGGAGGCAATCCAGAAGCTCAAACTGTATCAAAGAAGATTCCTGGGACACTTTTAAACTTTCAGCTACAAAATTTGCCTTAATTTATGAAACTAAGGTTGGCTGTCTAGTTTAACTCACGGATATTTTAGGGTGACAGTAAAATTTCCCAGTTGATAATTGACTATTTCCTCTTCTTAATTAGCATAACAATTATTTCTGTAGTCAAATCACATCGATACCTTTGTGTACTGCCCAAATTTCTTGGTTTAATCTGTTCATCTCTTAATCCGTGGATCTCTAAGGACCCTACATGATTTGCTGAGGAGAAGGAGTGCAAGAAAACATCCCATTGACCAACGGTAATGGTTTGTTAACCTTGCTTTTTCTTGAAATGGAGATCAAATGCTGTGCAGAGAAGCATTTATTTATCCTTGGATGTTCGTATAAGTGTTAGTGGGACTGAATTAATGGCGATGAATAAACAGGTCTGTAATAAGCCAAGTGAATGAAAGATTCACGAACATTTTGCTGATGCTACATGCCTATTTTCCAAGGACTTTATTTGTTTATTAGAAACACACAAGTAATCTGTTACTCTAGGCCAATACAACAACTGTTGTATTAGTTTGACTTCTGTATGCATTTATAAATGTGAAAAATTATAATAGATTTCCATATTGGTTTTGAGGCTGATCAAGGCAATAACATAACACCATCTCATTGCTGCAGAAACAAGTATTAAAGAATATTTGAATTTGCCATCGGAAATTTGTCTACTGAATATTTCTACAACCTTTCAGGATTTTTTTTACTTGAAATAATGTCTGAGTAGGTATAATGCTGGCCTGATGCAATAGAAAACTGTGACAATTCATGCTGTCTTGGTAGATAATATGAAAATCAGCCTTCTAAGATTGTTTACACACTTCGTCAGATGCACAGTTTTTTGTTATATGCAACAAAAAACAAACAAGCACAGACTATCTAATTGTTAAGAGAAGTTAAATTTCAAGTTTTACATTTATTGTATGTGGTCCTTCTTAAAAAAGGATTAGTCACCACATAATTTCACTCTTTGCCTGTTGCTAAAGCTTTTTTTTTCTTATTTTTCAGTAACCTGGCTGGTGTCATTTTCCCCTTCGCTATCACAGGTGTGGACACCAGTAGAAGCCTCTGCCTCTGATAGCACTATTAATACAAATGCAGAGTGTATCTGTATCCACAGGTGGGCTTCCTGAGACATGATTTCATGGTTTGTTTGGACCTGAGCTAGTACAGAACACAGTTTCCCAAAACTGGTTTTACAACTGTGTTGCTTTAAATGTAATCCAGGTTGCTTAGGCACTTTGTATTTCTTTAAAATGTCCCTACTGGTTAGACTTTTTCTTTTGTTCTGGAGATTGCCGATGCAATCCTTACAGGCATAATTAATGATTATTTGCTGTTGTTAATTCTGGTCAGCAAGCAAGGAGAGAGTAACAGTGATCCTTTTGCCCATGGTGATTCTTTGGGAGCATGTTTGATGCTGGCTTTCAGTTTCTGTTTTTCCTGACTTTTCTTCAATTTTTCAGATCCTATTCTGTTTCCATTTATTGACATGACATCAAGTGGGTTTTTAGTCATGATTTAGCATACTACTCTGCCAGTATTTTGTTGGAGAGAATGGCTTTTTAGTTCAAACTTGATCCTGAAAAATCTTATAGTTCTTTTACGTATTGTTTTTGTATAGTTATTTTACGCATTGTTTTTGTTTTGGTGAAATTTGCCCATATACCTGTGTGATGCCAGCTGTGTGGAGCTGTTTTGCATCTTCACTGACATAATTGAATTTAATCATGTGCAGCTCACTAAATGCTGTCATGTGATAAAATACCATGGCAAAACTTGGCATGAACCATGAGAAGCTTTTAGCAGGCAGAATAATTGCACTAACATTTGCTCTGAAGTACACTAGAAATTAATTTAACACACCATTGCTAGCAAAGTGCATAGGATGACAAAAATACTCTGAATTGCCAAGTAAATCTGATTTGCTCTTGAAAATTCTTAACTCTTGTACTTTCTTCCTTAGCACTCTAAAAATAGATCTGTTCAAACAGATAATCAAAGTTAAGATAAACTGCTAGAAAGTGTACATCGCTTCAGGTAGAATGTAATAATTGACCGTGTACTTCACTATTCAAACAGTATATAGAGTTATTATATTTTGTCACCTTCTATTTAGTAAATGTGTATGTAATTGTTTCTGGGTTAAAACATAAAAATCATGAAATTTCAGTGAGGTACAGATATGCTAGAACTACAAATCTACTGTAGAGAGAAAAATGATAAACTAAGTTTGGGAGGAATTATTGAAAGTGTGGCAGTGCGCTAAGTAAATAATCTTTGGAAGATTGGAGAAGTGGCCTAAAAGTTAGATTGGGAGACAAATGACAAGGCACCAGTTGTGTAAACTCCATTGCCTTATTTTTTTTGTTTTGTTTTGTTTTTAATTAAAATAAAGTAGGTATTGATTGCGTGCTCCTTGGAACAATCTTTGTATTCAACTTCTTTAGTACAAGCATTTTCCTAAGTGGTATACTAATAGATGCAATGTTAAACAAAATTTCTTCATATTTTTATAGGCTGAGTTGAACAACAGCATTCAAGAAACACCTGGACGTGGTGCTACAAGATATGATTTAATAGCTTAGTGGATTGTATTGGTAATAGGAAGACAGTTGGACTAGATGATCTTACAGGTCCTTTCCAACCTTGTGTTTCTATGATTCTGTGATTGTGTCTACACAGTGATCTACTGCTCTCAATGTCCTGCATGGAGGGAACAGACCCGTGCAGGTGTCTTTAAAACGTGAAATAATCTTGCTCTGCTAGTGAGTCATGGTAAGATGTCTGCTCGGAGTATTGTACCCAGGTTGGGATGTTGCATTTGAGGAAAGCTGTGTTCTACTAAAGGGAAAGAGCAGTAAGCTGCTAAAAGAGCAATAAGCTGTTTTTCCTGTACAGTTTGAACAGAAATAATGAAACACTGAGATTTAGTGCCTTGGTGAGTTGTCAAGTGTCCAAATTTGAAAGGCTTTAAGATTGGATTAGACAAGTATCTGAAAATGGATGAACTACAGTTGATTCTGCCTTAAGGCATAAGGGCTAGACTAGATGAACTCTTAAGGGTTCTTTCAGCTCTGTTCTCTAATTCCCTAGTATAGCTAAATGTTTTCATAGCATTCATTATTGTCATCACAAGCACAACTAACTGACAATGTAACACTGCAGCAATGTTGTCAGGCAAATTAAGTGACATTTTATATATAAGGTACAAACTCATTGCCAATAATTTTCCAACCCTTTCCAGCATGAAAATTTAAAGAAGCTAGAGCAAACAATTATATCTGTATTCTATTTAAAATTTGGTTAAACGTGGATTATCAGAATTTGGAGATTATCGAGGATGTTAGGGGAGTGTGCTATCTACCCAACTCTCTGGAGAAGAATACTGTAAGTTCTGTGGAGAAATTTCATTGTGCAATAGCCGAAGCTCATGTCTTACCTTCAAGAGCTCTAGACAGAAAACATGTGGAGGGTGAAAGGCAAAATGTAAACATTGAGCATGAAAGATATAATAAAGCTGGCCAGGGTGCAGCATGATGTTCGGACGACGAGATCCAGAAAGTGACGATTGCATTATTCATACAGGAAATTGGAAGAATGTTTCTTCAATGCCTGTCCTTCCAAATCCTGGGAGCTGAGAATAGTTATCAGCTAATTCTTATGCTGTGCTGGAGCTGGGTAGATAATGGGGAGAAGTTTGTCCTCCAGCCACAGCATTGCCATTCCCTGGATGGTTAGCAAGAACTGCATGCTTTGCTCTCACAACAATCGTACTTCTTGAACAACCAGCACGAACTCCTGCCTGCTCTGTTTTGTCTGATAGGACCGCATCTTAATCATCATTTGGTCTCTTTTGAAGCTTGAAAGAGGCAATCAGAAGTTCAGCCCTAAGGAAAGGAATCTTTCATCTACCAGCTGGGCTGACGAATCTCCTCATCAAAGCCAGATGTGTCATTAGGAAGCCAGCAAAGCAATAATAGATGCACTAGTTAAGTTGTACCCGTCACGTGAGCTGTGCAAGAGAAATGGGAGCTTCAGACTGTTTTTGTTTTTCCTTTCCAAAGGTTCCTTAATATAGTAGCTTTCTCTTTAATAGAAACTCAGAAAGGCAAAAACAGAATTGTTACTCTTGGGGTGCTTTCCACCCAAAGCAGCATTTGACAGCAGCATTCATCATCTGATAAGAAGCCTGCTCTGTCCAAATTCTGTGGGTTTCTGTGTAATGGTGAATAGGGCCCCAACAGCTCAGTAGTGCAGTGGTTCTAAAATATTGTTTTATCAACATTACTGCACATTGATTTATGCTGAATACACCACAGAAGTGTCCTGTGTGCCACCTACTGCTGCTCTGTGTCATCCTTCCCCCTTCCCAGCCCCCTTTCCTGAAGCTGGGCCAGCAGGCGTGTTCAAACAGAGGGCTGAAAGCCCTTGGTTTCCTCTTGCAGACAGAGCAAGATGAGAGTTGGTGTGTGAGAGATCTGACCTCCACCAGCCCTTGCCGAGGCCATGAGCAAAGGAGGAGCCTGCACTGTGTCGGAGGATCCTCCATCCCGGGAGGAGTGGGCAGTCAGGAGGTGGGAGCGCTGTCCTGCCATGACCCTCTGCTGTGGGGTGGAGCCCCCAGAGTGGGATTAGCTTCTTCCACCCAGTGAGATCTGCTGTGGAATGAGGTGTTATTGCTTAGTGCTTGGTTTATTGTCTATTTGCAAAATAGATGTCTATTTGCAAAAAAAAGCTTGATTAGTTGTAACTTACATTGCTTTTGAAGATCATGTAAATATGAAATAAAAATGCTCTTTTTTCCTGTTGACTTACCCTTGTTTGACTAACATACGTTCTGTCTTAAAATTGATCTCTCTCTTCTTGGGAATAACTCCATCGTTGAAGTACTGATATTCAATACCGCAGTGATTACTATTGTCATTATTTTATACCGCAGGGTCCTTAGAGAATCCTTTAATGCCACACTGGTGATGGCTATGTTTATCAGTTTGTCCAAACCTTTAGAATGATGCCAATGTAGCCTTAGTATCTTCAGGTTTCAGTGGGACCTAACATTTGGATAATTAAGAGAAAACTCCTTGGCAGAGATTTCAGAGTTGACCACTTGATGTGGCTGCAGGAAAGAGCATCTGGAGACACAGGGAGATGATTTCCTGGGAACACCTGAAGCAGGCATTCTGGTGAAGAATACAGCTCCTGGTGCTTCTCCTTTGAGGGGCATTCTGAACACCATGGATGAGCCTAAAACCTACAGGGCTTACAAACAGTAGTACTTGAAGTGTTACTAGAGTCACAGTTGTAAAATAAGGTTATAGCATTAAATAATCATGTTTTGTTCTTGTGGCTTAGGAAGCAAATAAATCAAAGCCGCAAACTTTGTAGCTCCCTGTTACCAGAATTAATTTTGCCCACTCCCAAGTGTTGGCGAACACTGCATCACACCTTAGAAGTCACAGACTGTGGGATTATTTCAAGCAAGGACTGTGTGTGTGCATACATGCACAAGCACAACGTGTGCACACGCACGATATTCATGATGCTTTATTAGAATAAGAATCTGGTTTGTGTTGGATGTAACAATGCACTGAGGGAGAGAGGAGTCAGCAGGCTGTCAGAAAAGCAAGCCTAACTGTAAGCTGAACTCTGATTTTAAAATTTAGTCTATTGCCACTGTAACTCTCCAAGTGCTTGTGCTAAAATCTTGCAGTGATGTGTCCCATTCAATAAATGAGGTAGTGCCATCTGTGTTATCTTTGGACATCCTGTATATAACCTGTATTTTGTCAGTGGCAGCGCAGATCTGTACAAAAAAAAAAAAAAGAAAAAGAAATTGCATACTCTGAACCTAGGTACAGATGGTTGCATGCTGGTATCTCAGCAAGAGGTGTATTTTTAGTTGCCACCTTTATTTTTTCAAATGTGCTGAATGTACTTCTGCCAGTAAAAAAAAAAAAAAAAAAAAGAAATGTTTTTACATAGCCAGTTTGCCCAGAGTAGCTTTAACACACTTGAAAAGAGGCCATGCAAAGAAGAGAGATTGTCTGGCAACTAATTGCCCAATGCTATGCAAAGAAGGATTTCTATGGGCCTGCTGGTACAGGATCGCTCTGAGCCAGGGTGAGTGACTAACCTACATCTGGGAGGTTTATAAGCACTTTTTGAGTTGACCAGTGGAAACTCAGTCTGCCATGAGGGGTGTTGGGGCAAAGTTCACTGACATCTCTTCTATATCTTTAGACCTGCAATTATCCTCTTTACCTCGCGTAGCTGGTGTTTTGCTACCTTCCCTTAACAGCTAATGGTTTCTTTATCCGAGCTGGACAAATGGAGATGAGCTACCAGGTGTTGTCTGTGTGCTGATAATACTGCATCCTGCCTGTCCAGCACCCGCATATGTTAAATAGGAGGAGTCATTTAGATAGGAAGGGACCCCTGGAGATTACCCATGCCTCATCTTCTAAGGGCAGGACCTACTTCAATTATGTCAGGTTTCCTTGGGCCTTGTCCCCCCTGTATCTGTAAGGATGGAGATACTACAACCTCTTTGGGTGCCTGTTCCAGTGTTTTATTACTCCTGTGAATCCCAAACCCCCATTATTAAGCTAGAATTTACCTTGTTGAACTTGAGTTCATTGTTCTTCATCTTTCAGCTTTGTACAAGCCTTACCTTGAGAGCACTCTGGGAAGAGGAGCAGTTGAGATTTTCACGCAGAAGTGCAGTCCTGTCCATTCCCTTTCACACTTGGGTCCTCTAATTGGTGGTACCAGGGTACATAGTAAACCCAGAAAAGTTTTATTTGCATCCACCACCAGTGGGAGAACACTTCTGAGCAAAACCAATCTAATCTCTTTATTATGTTCTGGTCTGTGCTTTGCCAACACAGTTTATGGAAAAGACAGGGAACTGGAGGCTAGTTACAGGGTGAGTGCTGATAGGCTAACTGGACCCCTGAAAAATGTATTGTTCTCCACTGACTGGGTTCCTCTATTGTGTGTAGTGAACCTCAGTGCTGGTGTTGCACACAGCACAAGGGAAGATGGAGTCTTTTCTTTAGATAAGCTGTATTTTAAATGAGAGCAATGAAGTAAAAAACAGTCTGTATCATGTGTTAGCATTTTTTACCAAGTCAAAATTGCTTCTGGGAATAACTGCCCTACTTGGTGTGTCTTCTCAACATTTCATCTAACATATTAGATGTTCTGAGGGCAGGTATTGACAGTTAAAATTTTTTCACACTTCCATTTAAAGTTTTAACCCACTAGCATTTCTCATACAGGAATTCCTCCATTACAGCTGCATGAAAATTTCTTCTAAGTCTTATTCTTAAACTTGAAACCACTTGTCAAATCTCTTAGAAACAGGCAATTATATTAGTCCTTTTGGTAGAGGAGTTGTCTGTGGTTTAAAGTGGTGACTCTGATAGAAGAAGAAAGAAACAGAAAATTACTCTGTATATTAGGATATAAGTTTTTCATGGAATCATGTGTTTAGCATTGCCAAGCATTCTTATTTTGTCAGGTAGTTACTGTTGTTTCTGGCGAAATGCAGCTGATGAAATGCACAGTTTGGCTTCTTGTGCAAAGGGAGCCCTTCTTAGGAAGCGGGGACTCCTGCAGCATGAGTAACTGATTAGTACCGGATTGCAAGAACTCGTAAAATGATTTGGAGTTGGTTGAAGAAGTAAGAAATAAAATAAGAAATGAAAATGAATTGCAGATGTGCATTGTAGATTTTAAACTGGGAATCCTAAAACCACTTGCCTAAGTTGAACCACATTAAGGGCTTGAGAAACACCAGGTCCATGGGAATCCTGTGCTTGTTGGCATTGTGTCCAGAAGCCTCTGTTTTTCAGGCTAGACACCACATTTTCAGCTAGAGACTATTTGGGTTCCAAGCAGATTTTTTTCATTTCATTTTAAGCTAAATTAAAAAAAAAAAAAATCAGCCAGCAGCCAGGAGAATATTTGGCTTTTGTTTCTTTACCAGCTGTTTTCATTCTCGGAAACTCATTTTAGCTCCTGGTGTGTTTCTTCAATTTGTAGCTTATGAATTGCAGGAGCAGATGATATGCTGCTGAGTGCACCCTCTGTACGGGGCTGCCTGTGAGAATCGAGCGGTTTTGTGCAGAAAGGGCAGGCAAATAATTTGACGTTAATTCCTAGAAAGAGGGAGCTTTGGGGTGAAGGTCGCTAGACAGGATCTTGTGACCGAGAAGTTGGCTGCTTTTACAAATCTTGATTAGTGAGAAGGCTTTAACAAGCGCCTTCCGCGTCTCGTGTTTTGCCTGTCCTGGAGCCGTGGGTAGTGCCTGCTGCTCTGGAGCTTGCTCCCATGCAGCATGTGGCAGAGACTGGCAAAGGTCTAAGTGAGAGCTCTTGTTCGCACCTTCCCCTTCATCCTGCTTCAGGAGGCTGTTCGCTCTGTGGCCCCATGCAGCCTGTTGGTCCCTGGCTGCCCTGCCAGCTCCTCACCCTGCCCAAGCTCCTCCAGGCCTGCTGCGCTTCCTTTGGCCTCCGTCTGCTCGGCCTTGGCCAAGCAACTGCGTCACTCGGGTGGGGGCCCAAGTCTTGTCTCCTTGCAGCTCTAAACCTTGAGGTCTGGTCGCACTTTGGTGGGGATGCTTCTTATCTCGGCCATTGTTCCACCTTTCCTGCTTGTTCCCTTAACAACCGCTTTTGATCTGGCTCCATAGCGATTAACCCATCCTACACCCACACGGAGGCATGCGTTGTCGGCAGGGAGAACAATGGCGTTATCTCTTGCCGTTGCTTGTGGCGTCAATATTATTCTTAATTTGTCTAGTGTAAGAATAAAAAAGAAGAAGATTGTGTTCAAGCCCAGTGGTGTGAATGTGTGGCCTTGTCAGCCGGAGTCCGTTCTGAATCCATTGACTTTCCCATTTCTTCTCTTTGATCTCAGCCCCCTGTATTTCCTCTGTAGCACTGATTTGTCAAAGCATGCGGTGCTTTATCATGTGCTTAATTTTAAGCACAGTGAGAGTGCTTATGTGCTCAATCTTTTTCAGATGCGTTCCTGTCTCGGGCCTGGGGTGTGTCTGAGAAGCCAGGATTGTGGCTTAATTCTTGCAGGGGATCTAGCTGGGTTTTCCTTCTGAGGAATTATTTTCCAAATATATTACTTTTTCTGCACAATCAATTTATGATGTGGTACGATAAAAACATCACTTAGATTTCAAATGCAAGTAGCCTAAAATGAGGAAATGCCAGAACTAAGTATGCCTGCACAACTCCAACCTACCACAATGTGGGTGTGAATTATGACAGTCTTTAATTACATGACCACATACCAACGTGGTGTTTTTTTCCAAAGAACTGTTGCCTTTCACAGTGTTGAAGATGGATGTGCTCTGGAGTGTGTAGCTAAGAATGCGCTTGTCTGTCAAGCGCTGCCTCACACGTTACCCTAGCAGAGGGTGCAGAGGGAGCCATGCTGTGTATTGCAGGAAAAATTGCATTCCTACAAAGCCTGAAGTTCTATTTTTATGTCTTCTATAGAGGTCTTGTACAGAAGTAGCTGTCCTGCAGCTAAGCATGATTGAGAACAATTGTTCAGAGTACCAATTAAATTATCTCTGATAGAAGTAAGAGATGGGACTTGTGGAATGGCAAGGGGTAAGGATTTTGTGGGGTAGTAGACAGACAAGTGACAAGGAAAGAGCCGGGTGTGTAATTTATAACCTGTGGAACATGGTCACTGGAGAGAGGAGGTTATTTAAACAGCACAAAATCCCTTCTGCTGTATTACCTAAGATGCTTTTCTCTGCCTTTAATCTTATATACATATATATATATATTAGTTTAATAAGGGTGATTTAATAAAAGGATTCTTGATGACAAACCTAGGGTAACATAACTGTAACAGTACCACTTGGGTCCCTTCCCTTCCCTTCCCTTCCCTTCCCTTCCCTTCCCTTCCCTTCCCTTCCCTTCCCTTCCCTTCCCTTCCCTTCCCTTCCCTTCCCTTCCCTTCCCTTCCCTTCCCTTCCTTTCCCTTCCCTTCCCTTCCCTTCCCTTCCCTTCCCTTCCCTTCCCTTCCCTTCCCTTCCCTTCCCTTCCCTTCCCTTCCCTTCCCTTCCCTTCCCTTCCCTTCCCTTCCCTTCCCTTCCCTTCCCTTCCCTTCCCTTCCCTTCCCTTCCCTTCCCTTCCCTTCCCTTCCCTTCCCTTCCCTTCCCTCTCTCCTTCCCTTCCCTCTCTCCTTCCCTTCCCTCTCTCCTTCCCTTCCCTCTCTCCTTCCCTTCCCTCTCTCCTTCCCTCCCACTGGTTTGGTTCATCACCCTCTGTTTAGAAGGTGGTGACGCAGGGGAAGGAAGCATTCTGCAGAGCAGTACTTGTTCTTGATCTAATTTCATCCCTCATAGAAAACTCCAAATTAACATACTATCTGTATTGTCTAGATACATTATCCCAACATTTTTTTTTTAATGCTAATGGTGGTCCTGACACTACTCCCATTCCTGCATCTTCAGGGAAGAAGCACTGAACGTTTCATGTGCTAAGGGCAGGGCTGGTGATGCACGGCCAGTGGGATGAGCTGCAGGGCTGGCTGCGCAGGAGAGCTGGAGATGTGTCAGCCTGCAAGTTCCAACGGGAGGTAGGAGAGGCCTGGAGCAGCTCTCTGAGTTGTCTCTGACTGTCTAGAGATCAGTGGAACCAAACGGAAGGCTTTAAATCAGGATGTTTCCTCCTGAGTTCCTGTGGGAGTTTAGCTCTTTCAGGAGAATCCAGTGCTGGTTCCTGAGGCAGGAAGATGCTGAGCATTGATGCTGGTGTTTCACTCGTGGGTTGAAATTGTTTTGAATGCTTCCGTCTCACTTGTGATATTGCCACTAGAATTACAGTTGACATAGCCCTGTAATTACTGTGCCACAGATAACATAAGTATTTATTAGACTGTTTTATGTTGTGTTTCTTTTGTTTCAAATTAAGCATTTGTATAAGAACAAAAGAAGAATGAACAGATGCAAGCTTTGAAGAGAACTGTATGTTTTCAGAATATATGGCAATGGGTATAGTTTGGTAGGTCACAATTACTTTCGTCCCGTTGTGTGAGCATATTGCAGGTGTGTTGGATTCACAGCATGCTGTAGCTGCTATACATAATTTTAAAAACTTTGTAAATGTAACAGCTAGGAGTTTATTTATTTATTCAGACATAATGTACTTTAAAAAAATGCAGTCGGGTGGTTAATTTAAGGCTCTTAAAGCCATTGCAAAACCAGATTTCCTTATTGTATTGGTATTCTTTTTTTTTTTTTGTTTTAATTTCTGCTGGATTTGGGGATGGATAATCACCTAGCAGCGTAAGAATGTATGATTCACAAATACCTCTTCAGCATGTCTGTTACATTCTGTTTGCCTTTGTTCCACAAAATCCCTTTGCTCTGTAGTGAATCCCATAGTACTCAAATTAGAGAGAGCTTCTTGGATGAATAGCATCTTGTTGTAATCTTTTAATTTCAAATTCTTTTCTGTCCAAAACATGTTCTTACTGAGGCTTGGTCAGCTTGAAAAAAAAACGACCACCACCACTAACAACAACAAAAAAACACAACTGATGAGCTATTTACTTTTAATTTTTGTCTTACTAAGCTTGATTATTGTTTTAATTATCCATTGTTATTGTTTGTGACCTTCCACTAGAATTGTTCAGCATGAGTTTAGAAAGATTCCTGCTTTTATGTGAGGAGGGCGTGACTGTGAGGAAATGTTTGTTCAGTTGGGTGGAACAACTTATCTTTCTTGTGATTTTTGTGGGACATTCATCTTCTGCATGCTGCAGGATCACTTACAGAATTGTTTATTGCCTTTAAAGAAAGAAGTATTTTAGATTCAGTGGATTGAATCCTATGTTTCCCTAAAGCCACCTGGTGATTTTGATGACTGGAGTGAAATGCTTGAAGGAAAAATATGCTCTTAGCATCTTATCTTTTAGTATATAGGCAAAGAAGGAAGAAGTTGGGCAAACCTGAACACCAGAGAAGATGCCTTTTGCAATCAAAATCTTTTAAATTTGGATTGTGCAATGTAGCCATAAGGCAGTAACTGAATGTGCTTTAATGAATAAGCTATTAAAATTGTTCCTCTGTAACTTGTAGTTGCTGTATTTCTGTTTTGTGTCTTGAGGAGTTAAATTCCAGCATGGTAGAGTCAGGGTTTTGATGTAATGTTGGAAAGCAAATGCTGCCAATTTGGAGTCCATGACTTTTGTAATTGGCGGCCTTACTAAGTTATCCATAACAAATGGGCAGTTCAAATGTTTTATGTTTATAGAACTAATTTCCTATTTTAAATGCCTATTTAAAAGCTCTGGTTTAGTGTTTCGTTTTTCAGTGACC
This sequence comes from Aythya ferina, assembly GCF_964211825.1. Taxonomy (NCBI): domain Eukaryota; kingdom Metazoa; phylum Chordata; class Aves; order Anseriformes; family Anatidae; genus Aythya; species Aythya ferina. Next base: position 11,089,138 of record NC_140318.1, read on the forward strand.
CTATTGTATTGAGGGACTGAGTTTCAGATCAGAGTCTTTCTAGATGTTATACAGTAGATCTTAGGAGTACTGTACTGTCTGAAATAAACTGAATGTAAAAAAGACAGTGTAAAGCACTCTTGGATGCATACAAATTATATGGGATACACTAGAGACTAGAACATGTTAAGCCTATGACTGAATAGCAACTACTGTAGAAAGTTTATAGATGTGAAATGCAACCGTCGTACTGCAGGCCTGTGTATTAATACAGTTGTTTTTGAGTTTTTGAGTCCGTCTAACACTGATATTTAGGGGGTGCACTTTTAAATGGATAATAATTTTGTGCCTAATATACTAGGTTGGACTTACAGCTTTTTTCTATGAGAGCTGTATAGATAGACTAACGTTCTGTGCATCTGACTACATTTAGTTTCTCAATTTTAAGTACCTATCAATCTTTAAAAGTTATAGTCTTATGTTTTACATCCATGCAGGGTTTTTGAGTGACTTCTTTGGGGCATTGAAGAAGCAGAATAACCAAAGGTTTGTCCTTTTTGTATTTTATCAAGATCTCAGTGCAATAACTTGATACACAGGTTAGATGTTTATTTTTCATGTAGCAGTGGCAAGTGTATGTGTGTGTGTGTATATATATATATATGTATTTGAACAAAATCACTTAGCTAAGGGCAGTGAAGGCTTCTGAAATTGTAAACTACAGAAACAAGTGTATTGTTTTAGAACATGCTCATTTGGGAACAGGTTTACGTACAAGATTCTTAAAACCATCACCTCTTGTTTTAATCAGCAGCATGCTTGTTGAAAATATGCTTAACCTCCTGGGGGGAAACAAATGAATAATGTCCTACTTTTCATTAGAATCTCATTAGTTTTGCAGTTATGAGGTATAAATCAAAAAACATAAGCAAAAACAGCAGTTCCCAAAGCAGAGTGCTGTTTAGGTTCGTGCTAATGGATGTCTGGCTCCTTATACTGTATGTCGGTCTGAGATTGGAATTCAGTGGGGTACCACAAGGTTTTTAGGCTTGGTCTGGTTAGTATAGATAGCGCTGTTAGCATATGTGTGTGAAAGTATGTTTGGATTCACATGAATTTGCATAGGTGGGAAGTCTGCTCACTGGGGTTTGCACACACAGCGTATTGGAACACACTTGGCCTGAAGAAGATATATTTTTCAAGAATTTGTCATGATTGTGAAAAACATTTTAAAAAGAAGACTTAATTGAAACTTTCTGTCTCGGATGTGTTTTGCAATGCAGCAATTTTAATTTTAGTGAAATATGGACATTGTGAAACTGCAGAGATCTGAAAGTGGGCATGAAAAGAAAGGAAACTTAATATGTTCCCTTCACATGAAGTTTTTGCAAACTTATGGTAAACCAGATAGTAGCAAAAGCACAGTGGATTGTTCATGTGCAAATAAAACTTGCAGAGGTGAAGATGGGGAGTGCACTTCTTTCTTACATAGAGTATTCTGGGGTGAAATCTCCAGTGTAATAGGTGGATTTTCTTTCCAAAGCTAACTGTGGTGCTGTGCACTCTGAACTCAGTCCTCACAAACACGAGCTCTTCTCCGTCCTGTCTCTCTATTGCAGCACTTCATTCTTGCTGGGATCAGCAGACTTTTCTGTTGCAGAGGTGGAAATCCCACAGAGGAGCGGGCTGCAGCCTGGAGTCTATCAGCAGTCCCGCTTCCTGGGAGCACAGTGGTAAGAGTTGGGAGAAGCAGTTCGGTGGTGCAGCCGAATCCCTGCTGGTGGCATGTTCTGGTGGCACCGTTAACCTGTGCAGCCCTGCTTGCTGTCTCCCAGGCCAGCTCACAGGCAGGAGCAGCACAGCCACGCGCATGTTGCAGAGAGCTGGGACCGCAGCCCGTCTGCTCTCACACCGCCTCAAGCTGTCGGGGTCAGGAGGGAAGCAGGTGAGAGTGTTCCCATACGACTGATGGTGTGTCTGTGTCCTGCTCGCCGGCTGTGGGTGGACTGAAAAACACCTTTTGTTGGTTGCTGTTTGTTTGTGTACACACAGGACCCACACAGGCCTCTGTGAACCAGGGAGGTTTTTCATACTGAGGCCTTCAGGACAAAGCTAGACTTATTTTCTTTTTGTGGTTACCACATGGCTTTTATGATAAATATAGGAGATAAAATATAGCAGTTCAAGGAGAGAAAAATGTGTCTAGTTGAACCAAATTCTATGGAAAACCAATTCTCCCTTTCAGTGTTACAACAAAAAGACTACCTATTTGCATTTACGTAATACCGAGCATGTGTAATTTTAAAAAGTGGGACCTTCCTTCTTACAAAAATGAACTCACTGGGCCCAAGCAGATTTAATAGCTGAGATTGGAGGGTGCATACAAGTCTGTTCAAAATCTGTTGTAATTTCACATGGACTTTGATTTCCTGCCAACCTGAAATGTAGGTCAGGAAAAACAGGTACTTGTTTCTACAACAACTGTTTGATTGCTGTGCTGTAACGTGCAGAAGCACTCTCTTTTTTTAAAAAAGATTTGCATGGATTTATAAATCTTTAAATTTAGAAAGGAAAATTGGTCTTTCAGTTTTTCCAGAAGCACTTCATTCTTTCCACAATATGCATTTGGAAATCTGAATACTCTTCTGCTTGGAGAGCAGGGGAGAACGACAGTGGAATGCTAGCCAGTTTAAAATGCTTGACATTTTTTAGAGCAGCACAGGCCACGCTAAGAAGCATTTTGAACCTTTCCCTCCAGAGAGCCCTGGGATGCCATGTGGCCTCATTAACTTGGCTACTCCAGGAACAGATTGAAAGCTGCTATTTTCATGTATATTGTTTAAAACTTGGCTGCAGTGATGAGGTGGGGAGGGAACATGGGGGAAGGAAAACAAAAAACAGAAATGAGAGAGAGACGGAGAAAGAGTAATAAGGCCAATATTGTCGGTTGTTTTGTTACAGATATGTACATTTTTGAAATTTTGCTAGGATAACATCATTTTGGCTTTTCTTTTATGTATTTCATTTGGGATGTCTTCTTTACACTTGATGAGTTTAACTTGGAATGGGATGAGGAACTCATACAGATTTGAGCATGGCTCTATAATGTCTCTCTTGGTGGTAGATTAAAAATAAAAATAGAGCAGTTTTTCTTTTTTTTTCTTTTCTTTTTTTTTTTTTTTTCCTGCTGCAGTCTAGATGAGCGCAAGGAGAAACAGGCTTTCCATTGTGCTGCTCTCCTGGGTTTTGCTCTGTGCTGAGCGAAGGACGGGGCTCCACTCTGCCTCCCTAGAGGAGGCTGGCTCCTCCAGGAGCTGCCGAGAGCTGTGGGTCAGGCCAGGCGCAGACGGGCAGGCACCCGAACCCCTCCGTGAGCTGCGCGGTGCGGCGTGCGCCCTGCCCTGCCTGAGCATCCCTGCGGCCGAGCAAGACAGCTTCTGCCTCCTGTCTTGGCTGGGAGCAGGGCGCTGCCTGAGGTGGGCTGCTGAGGTGGATGCTTGGGTGGAGGGGATTTCTCCTCAAAGCCAGTGGTCCTGGAGCTGGGCTGGTGGGCCAGGAAAGAACATCATCCTTCTTGTGTTCCCTCTTTGTCCTCCACCTGTCTGTGGTTCGGCAAAGATTTTGGTAATCGGGTATTTCTGATGTTCAAAACAACGATGGGCCTGCAGAGAACCATGAACTTTCTTTTGATGGACATTGAAAGGTTTTCGTTTTTGGATATAATTCGTCCTTCCCGTACTTCTGCCTCCTGGAAGCATCACGTTTCCTCAGCCTGACAGCAGGTGCGGGACCCAACTCCTGCTGCCAGGCTCTGTGTCGAGCACCGACTGCATGGGGCTGTATCCTGACTGTGTCCCCAGGGCTGTGCACAACGGCCCTCCTCCCCGCATGGTCTTGGCTTCCCCCTGCGAAGGACAGACGGTTCAGCAAAATCTGCCTGTGTTCAAAACAATTCGTTTTGGTTTCAGGCTACTGCATTTGACTTCAAGATGTCATGTCTGGCTAGTCTAAACTTCCTATTGACAGTGTCTAGGCTGCTCTAAGTAGGAAACCAGAAGCTTTCAGGAAGGCTGTCTGTGACAGGTAGCAGTTGTGCTCAATTCTGTAGGCATGGCAAAGATGCCAGGTGCTTATTCAGAAGTGAGCTGGAGGGGGGATGCTGCCCTGCTGTCAGCTGGTGCCGTGTATGCCTGGCTTTGGAGATCATCTTCAGAAGGACTTGAGCCTGTAATGGGTGGCTGGTGGCTTTTGCTGCTGTTGTTGTGCACATATAAGAACAAGCGTAATGCCACCTGATAAAAGTTTTATCATTTGCAAGCTCCTTCTTCCTTCATACTGAAGTCAAAAGAGAGCACTGGAAATGCTTTCATTTTAGCATCTTTTGCAGTTTGTATATCAATATAGTTTTAATTGTCAATTCTATCAAGGAATGGCTTCTTTTTCCCTGCTAATTGTTCGTTTGGCCCTTCAGAGGCCCGGGGACCGATTAATGGCACAGTATCAGATTGATTGTTGCTGCATCTGAGGCGTTATTGTCCGAAGCTTGGCTTCTGATGCTGCGTGCGGCAGCAGCGCGCTGCAAGCAGAGGAGAATGACAGATGAGCAGAGGCTTCCTAGAGAGCAGGCAGCGCATCCCCCAGCTGTTTGGAAGAATTGAGGGAGAAAAAAAAGGAGAAAGGCAGATTATTCCATTATGTTTACAGGGCATTGGTCACACAAACAATGACTGTCCTCTTTGACAAGAGGATTGTTTAATTAGTTAAGGGTTTGATAAAGAGATGACTAAACATACAGTGCTCTGAAGGCATCTGCCTTTTAGTACAGCAGGCACGTCCTTCGTGCTAGTGCAGTACTCTTCTCTCTCCTCAGGAGCTCTGGAGACCTCCAGAGCTCTGTTCCAATTCTCACAACTGGTTGCTGTGAGCATATTAAATTGAATATCTGTTATCTGAGAAACAAATTTAAATTATTTAGTTGCCTGTGAACTAGCTTTAATCATTCTGACTGAGAAGATGTAAATTATACTTGGAAAGGTGTATTTTTAATATATATGTTCTGGTGTCCTCAGTCATCTTATCTTCATAGCTTTTCCTTTGCTACTTTTTTCTTATTTTTAATTTGTGACAATCTTCACCAATTTAGATTCCCTCCCAGAAAATTTAAACTGGACCACAATGAGAATCTGTGTAAATGGATTGTTAATTTCTTCGCAGGTAAGCAGGTGTGAACCAGTGGAATTAAGAATACGTGTTGCAGTGGTCTTAATGTTCAGGATTGCACTGTCTTTGCCATGCTTCTGAACTTAAACATAAAATCCATTTTGAAATTTTAAATTGGATTTTAAAATCCATTTTGAAATAACAGAGTGAGTTCATTTAGTATATCAAAGTGTTGATGTTAGCACTGATTCCAGTCTACACATCTCAAGATCAAGGAGTGTACAGAAATAAAATCAATATTCAGTATTTGTAAAGTGTTCTAGTTGAACCATGAAATTTGCATTCATGTTATATTTAACATCATGCTGCATTTAGAGTAGTTTTCTTGTTTTTTAAATTGGCATCTCCCTTTATAAATACTGACAAATAATTGCACATGATCGATTCTATGAAATAAAAAAGTGTTGTACAAATATGATTTTTTTTTTAAATGAAAGCTTTCTAATATTGTTCTGTTGCTGTTTTGCACTCATAAGCCATAACTTAGAAGCCACTTATTTCTTAGTGCATGGCATATTTTTTGAGTTTTGAGCCTCCTTGTATTTTTTTTCTTGGACGTTTTTTATTTTCTGTAGTGATTTGTGACCACAAAACAAATTCTTTTAATCTACCGGAGTGTGAGTCGTTAGATGTGTAATCATGGCCAGAGACAATATGTATCTAGTGTTTTAAATTCACAAGGGGATCATGCATCAGGATTAACTGCCCGGCGTCAGGGACAAACTGCCGTTGTGTCTTCCAGTTACTGATCTCACGCTTGCAAGCTTCCTCTTTGTTTGAGGGTGACAAGTGGGTAGGCTGTGCCATGCGTCAGCGTCCTTCCTCAGGCTGGGGAAGACAATGCATTGAATGTCGCAGATGGGCGAAAATGACAATAAAGCTGCAAATGCCAGTTTAAGTGTAGGTCAGGCATGCCTCATACCTGTGTTTTTCTCAGTGCTTCCATCTCAAAACGTCTGGGCTGCAAGTTTGCCCCAGTCCTCAAGAATATGAGCTATTAATTAATATGTGAAAACAGAGATGCAGCCCTATACTAAAACAATGTTATCTGGATGCAGACACTGCCCTGCACCTCTTGGGACCTCTCCTGTGTGCACCAGTGTGGGGCTTGGTGTTGAGCGGCACTGGGCAGTGGCGGGGCTCAGTGAAGCATAAGCAGCTGACGCCTGCTGTCTGCAGGGATTGCAAAAGTTTGTGCAGCCCCGAGTTGGTGCCTCACTCGCTAAATTTCTGTTAGAGCTCTGTAGGGAGATGCACAGTGCTCTAAAAGAAGTTTTTCCTCCCGGTAAATAGCAAGCGGCAGTTAATTACTATTGATGAGCAACTTCCCTCCTCACTGAGCCTCTGGCTCAGGCCATTGTTTTCCCCAGGCTCTTTAGACTGATGGAGGTGGTAGAAGGTGGTTTTCTGTGAAGAAAACCCAGACCAAGCATCTCATCAGCACAGGTTGGTGCTTCATGCTTTCGTGCCAGTGACGATGGTATTTCTCTTCAGTATGAGCTGTGCCAACTTCACAGACCACAACTTTGAAAAAGGATATTCCTTCAGCATTTGAAGGGATTAATAATTTCTAGGAGTTGGCAATTTTCTGTTGCCGGCGTGTTATCCCTGATTTCCTTATTGTATTCCAGAAAGCTTTGGAGCAGGTGAGAGGCACGATGAGGAGCAATTATGCAGTCAGGCTTGCCTGCATGGGGAGGGAATGCTGCAGTTCTTCTAAAAATGTGCTGTGTCCATCCAGCACATTTGAGAATGAAGTTAGTGGTTTCCTGAGTTGTGGTATGCTGTCTTTGTTGGGGCAGGAAAATCCCACTTCTCAGGGAGGTCTTTTTTTCTGTGAGATTCACATGGATGTGCTTTGAAATGTTACAACTTGAGCAGTCCCTCTGCTTCTGCCTTTTGCAGCACTGCTCTTCTCCGTTGGGGAGTTTCTTGTGCTTTTTTTTTTTTTTTTTTTTTTTTTTTAACTAAATATTGCTGTCTGTAAACACCATTAGGCTGCAAGAACTTTCTTCCCTGATAAAGAATATAAGTAGCAACTTTCCTGCACCTTATTTCTATCACTGGGCTGATAAATTCCCTGAAGAGGGACAGGAACAGCCCACAGTCACATGCAGCTTTTACGAAGCTGGTCTGCATTTGTGCAGGGGATGTGCAGTCCATTGCTGAATACAAAGGTACCTCAAACAAGATGGGAATACATGGGACAGGTACAAATCTTTTCAACTAGTGCCTTTCTTGTCAAGCAGAACCCTTGTCTGTTTTCTGTGGTCTCACCTCACTGAAACACCCTGCAGGGAGGGCTGTGCTTAAGGCTTTTCTGCCTTGCTCTGCACTGCACCTATTGCTTGAAGCTTGGCAAGAGACGTTCCTCTTGGCATGTTCAAGAGACTGGACATGGATGGTTGGTATCTGTGTGCACATCTGGCTTCCTCTAGCTCTGTAGCAGAAGCACTCAAAGCTGGAGCGAGCTGCTTTGGTACCTGGATTGTTGCCTCATTTTAGGTTTGTGACCTGTGACAGCATCAGGGTTATACAGATTTGCCCTCATTTGTATAAAACCTGATATTTGAAAAAATAGCAGTTAATAACTGCAGGGGAGCTAGGGAGGGGAACAAGAGGACTTGTCCTCTGAGGTAATGCATGCTCACCACTGAACACCTTTCTTAAGACAGCATGCATAGCTATAGCTCCCCTTCCACTTTTGAAGCAGTCAGGAAAAGTAGTTAAATAGCATCACGGGCCAGCTTTCCAGTGTGGAAGGCCGTGAAGGGCAGATAGGTGGTGAAAGCGATGTTTGGGACCATCCTTCAAAACTTCTAAGAAAGTTTTAAAAGCATGTAAGAAAATGATGCAATGCAAACAATGTAGAGGCAAGCAGATGTAGCAGAGCACCGTTCTGTTGTGAATGTTGGCTAAAGCACCCAACACTTCTGTTATCGTGCATCCTGAGGATGATGCACGGTGCCACTTTTGTTCAGTGTGCAGCGTCTTTGGGGCTTAAGAAGGAACTAGAGGTGATGGTCTCTCTTCAGGTGAGACACACACATTAGTCCTGGGCATTCTGAACGTGTAGCATCCTGTTCCTTTTACTGACCACATAAGCGGACATCCCAAAATGTCGCCTCCACAGTGCCTGCCAGCAGCATGGAAATGGAGTTGGCTGGATTAGTTGCATTGAAGGAGAAGTTAGGATTCCCTTTTCATCTCTTTTCAGACCCTGCAGTTTCTGGTAGGCATCTGCATGAACAAACTCTCAGAATGGAGAGCTTTGCAGGAGAGCTCCATAGGGTGGGATCTTTCTCCAGCGGTTACTTTGATCAGGTGTGGACTTGTGCATACATAAAGCTTAATAAGAGAGGCACTTTATGGCATTGTGGCAAAGTAGTGTAGATGCACACTAGCTTGAAGTAGCTAACTTGCTGCTCTGTGAACAAGTGAATTAGATTAAATCACCCCTGAACAGACATGGCATTTCATGTTGAAATGAAAAAGGAAAGAATCCTGATCTTTGCAAGTGGTTGCCCACAGCTTCGCAATTTAACTTTGAATTTGTTGCCAGTTGCTCAGAAGCCAAATCATTTGGCAGACATAAATCAGATATTCCTACCCATGCCTAAAGGAGAATAATATGTTGGTTCTAACATTTGTATTATTTTATGGGTCGATTCATCATTACTTAAAGGTCTTTCAAAAGGTGGTTAAAACTATGCATAAACTGTAGTACTTTGTGAAAAATTAGACCATGATTATTGCAACTATAACTGCAGCTAATAAATCATAGTGAGAAAAACACATGCCTTTCAGGGTAATAATACTGTTTATGGATGCGTAACAGTGCAAAACTTGACTAATGCAGCATTTTTCTCAACTTTTTCTGAAGATAATGGTAGAGACTTTTGTAGCATACTGGGATCTCTAGGTCTGTGCAGCCAGTCTCATGCACAGTGCTGCACATGCCACTTCTGGAACATAAATCTGAGCCATTGAACTCAGGTACACTGCTCCCCCTGAAACTGTATGACTCATTTGCTGGGTGGTGATGCAGAAAGAGGATGGAAAGGCAGAAGAAGCAGCAAAGGGCAGTGAGAAGGTCACTGGAGACCCATTTTCCAGACATACTCAAAAACAAATGGAAGGCCTGGCTCCTGGTACAGGTGTTGGAGGAATTGTTTGTTGACTACACATTGCCAACCTACAAGATATGTTGTGAGAAGAACTGAACCTCAACTTCCAAATTTTCCTTTGTCCCATGTGAAAATTGTTTCTGCCACCAAAAATGACCTTGTTATTCCAACTCGTGGGGTATATAAACACTGCATTGAAAGCCTGCTGACTGAAGAAGACCTTCTCAAGCTTATTCAGGAGTTAAAAGGTGAGGAAGAACTCTCCCCCAAAGGAGTTCTGAAAGCAACTTATTATCGCACATGATGTAGATAACACTGAAATGGCTTGGGAAGAGATCCAAAACTTGGCGCACAGTTTATGGTGAATAGTGTGGTCAGAATTTGTTCTGACTTTCTGGGATTTGACATTAGATTATCTCCAGAAAGATACTGTTTCTCTGGCTCTGGGTGCAAGCAGAGGAGGCATACAAGGCAAGTGTGGTGGAGTTGTTGACTTCATCCTCTGAATGCTTGACAGAGACTTGACTGACCCTGGGAAGCAGCTTTACTTGGTCTTGTCATTGTTTGGTGATGACAGGGGAAAAAATAATTGCTCAGAAAGAATCACCGAGGACCCTCACACTGAAGGATTAATACAAGGTTTTTTAGTCCCTTAGATGTAGTAGTGGAAATTGTTCAAGACAGTGGTCTTCTCAGTGCTCGGACAAGGCCACTAGTGCATTGTAAGATTTGATCTTGTATTATAAAAGGATCTACTGGTCAAAATCTCAGGCCAGTAATCAGCCATCCCTTCTTTTATATTTTAAATAGCAGTGAGGATCTTCAGCTACTGTGAAGCCAGTGTCTCCTTCAGCTTTAGGTCACTATAGTTGCTGATCTCTGGTGGCTGCATCTCCTACATCTCCATTCTCTGTGTCATCTAACGTTCCTCCTTCCTTGCTGCCTTCTGCCTCAGCATGTCAGGCCACTCTGAAACTCATGTTTCACCATGTGAGCTTTTACATGAAATGTCAATTAGTTTGATAAGAAGTTCATGAAGTCAAAATGTTATTTGCATTTCAGGCATTTAACAAAGAAGATATTCCCTCTTTGAAGGAGACAGGAGGACCCATGCATAGAGATGCCCACATCAAAGTCAAACATAAATAAGAGGTAAAACTTACTAAACAGACAGGCTTCATGTTGTTAACAAGGTGTATCAGCTCTCAGGTGAGAAAAACCTGAAGAAAATCTAGGTCAAGTCTGATAAGATAACCTAGAAATTAAAATGCCAATAGCTTGTGGGATTCCTGAATTTTGGAAATATTTGCAAGGCATACCAGCAGTTCCTTTCGGAGAAAGAAAAGGCACTTATCACCAACTTGAGTGTTGCCTGGATCCTGTGTAAGCTGCAGACCTGCTGCCTTAACTCCGGCCCAGGACGGAAGATGTGGAGCTGCAGACAGGATCCAAGGGATTTGCTAACAACAGGGATAACAGAGGAAATGTTAATTTGAACGGAAATCCTTGGATTATTGTGCTTTGATTCTAGTAGTGTTTAGGCCTGGTCTGGAATGAAAGTAATCATGAAGAAATCAGCATGGTATAGTTTAAGGTCCTCTGAGTGAATAGAAAGGGAGACTAACAAGGGAAGCAGATCAAGATAGAGATTTACTGGATTGCTGAGATTATCCATTCATCCAGTAAAGGGTTATGTTTTAGTGCTGTGTCTACAGCTACAGCTACTCAAGCAAAGCCTCCATAAGAAGGAAAGCTTCAACTATTTTGTCACAGACAAACCTCCCTCCCTCCCTCCTTCCCTAAATTACATGATTCCTAAAATTGTATCCATCTTGTCTGGGAGTTTGCTCAAGCATCTGTCAATTGGGAAGTGATTATTTTTACTGCATTTTTACCAACATCCTTGTGCTTCCAAAACTCTCTAGTGCAGATATGGCTGAAGAATCTTGGTGATCCCTGAGGATCAACCCCCAAAGTGAAGCATTTGGCAGGAGGTGAGAGTTCAGATCATGTTCCTACATGCATTGATGATCGGTGTGTGTTACTGCTCTGACTCATGTCTGCTGGCCAAACAGCTGCAATAATTTAACACATGACTGTCCCCCACTGTTTATTAGTGCTGCAGAAGGAATGTGTCCTTATATCTCAGTATCTCTAGTTCAGAGCGCAGCAGTTCGGCGCAAATACTTTCACCCCCTGTTCACATTTATATGCCAAAACGAGAGTTGAGATAGCCGAGGCATCTGACGTGCAGACTTCAGCCAGCTGTGCTCACAGGCAGCATCTCCTGGCAGGGAGAGGTGGGGTGAGCAGCTGGTGAGAGCAGTGGCTTCAGCTGTCACAGGCACGCTTGCCAGAACCCCGCAGTCAAAGCTCTTTAGAAGCTTCAGATTCTGGAGGATGGTTAATGCATTAAAAGAAAAAAATGAATAGGTTTAAGCAAGATAGTGAAGCTTCCTCAGCAATCCAGGAGAAAACATTCACGTGCTGTCCCCCCAGAGCACTGGACAGATGTTAACAATGCTGGCTTCATTGCTTAATTGTGGTGTCTGAACTTGAAATCAGAATGCTGGGAAGCAGGCAAAGGTCTTGAAGTCAAAATGGAACCACTCCAGCTCTGGTTTGGGAGATAGCAAAGTCACGTATTGAGTCTAGAGTTGTTCTGCTTTTGGAGTTAATATTAGGTTATTCTAGGACTGGAAATAAGAGAGTAAAGAAAGATTATTTGGGGCAGTAGTTGGGAAGCACTCAAGTACTGAATTGTCAGCATTTACAACAACTGCACCGTATCTCCTAGTTAGGACGTACATATTACTGTTACAGTCTTGATTATTGCATCCCATGGCTTTTTAAAGTTTCTTTTTCAAATTTTGTGCATTGTAGTAGTTCTCAGTCATGGCCAACAACTTAGAATTAAATTTGTAAATTGTGTGCCACCCTGACCTGTTTTCCTATATTTTTAAACTTTATTTTAAAAATTCTGGTTGAAATTCTGCACTGCGTATTTCCAAAGTTCTCTCATTTTTTAAAGGTGTTAGTTTGGAAGTAAAGTGCTACATTGGGGTTCTGTGTACTGAAGTGGAGAACCTTTGTAGATTAGGTACAACCTTCAAGAGCTTGAAATAGAATTTCGAAATTTAGCGTAAGTGTCTATATAGCCTGCAAAAGTGTACTTTGGTCTACCCAGTGTAAGCCAACTGGCAAGCAGGGCTTATTCTTCTGGCCTTTTCTTCATCTGAATACAAAAAAGCAAGCAGCAGAAAAATGCAGGTAAGAGTGAGGCTGAAAATCAACCTCCAAAGTCAACACCTCTCTGAAGATTAGGTTCCTATTTCTCTGCTACATTTACACAGAATATTCTCTGCTCTTAGTGTTTGTTGTTCACCTTGAAGCTTAAAGTGCAGCACAGCAGGTCAGTATGCATCACATCAGTGATTTAGCTAAGCAAAGCCCTTCTCTTCCAATATATGCTGACTGCAGAGAGTCTGGGTGCAAATATCTCAGTGTACCTGCATCTCTTTGCTTGGGATCCACATGCTGGACACATTATGGGGTCATGCTGGGTACATGACAGAGGTCTGTGTGACCACATCCTCCCTTGCCTACCTTTCTGCCAGGCTGCTGTGGCACAGAGCCCCCCTGCCAGGCGCAGCTCTCACTTCCAGGTTCTGCAGCCGCTTCTGCCCCGCTGCTCCCTGCTCCTCCTGCCCAGCTGAGGGACCTCAGGGAGTCACTGTGCTACGGGAGCCACGGGAGAGGTGTGGGGTGCGGCCCGCGGGGGGAATCGTGCACCAAGAGCGTGGGACTGGGGGTCTGCACAGTTAGGTGATGTCAGAGCTTGACTGTTGTGCTTTGGTTTATTGTGTTTTTTGTTCTCCAAATTGTTGTTGGAGTTTAGGTCACCTCCCTGGGACATGCTTTTGGAAAGAAGGGAGAGGATAGGTGCTGCATGCAAGGTGGTGGAGGTCATTGGTAGGTGTGGAGGATGGGAAATATAAAGGGTTTTAAGGTAACACAGCTATGAAGAGTAGGGTGGCTTCCTTTATGTAGCGGGCTCAGTTACCAGAGCAAACCAAGAGGAGAGAGGTGCATCTGTGAGTAGTATTATGTTATGGAAACATCTGGACAAACAAATAGGAGAGAAGAAATTTGAATTCATAACATGTTCATGTAGAAAAGGAGGTGTGATTATGTTGGCAGTATATGACTTTTCCAGCTTGAAACTTCTCTGATTGCACTGGGCACTGGATGGGTCTGCACGGATGAGCAGCTCGCTAGTGGTTTGTCAGTAGAGGGTGCTAGAGACCAGAAAACAAAGTCACGCTCCTTCAGCCTCCAAAGGGAAAAGCAGGTGTGAACCACAAAACCTTGTGGTCTAGAGCCAGTATCCTCCCCTGGGACCAGGCTGTGACTAGAGAGCCACCTTGGACACTGGGGAACATGCTCACAGCCTTGCGCTGGGCTTCAGCAGTGCCTCGTGCTGTTCTGGCTGTTTGCAGGATGAGTTTTCCAAGAGACTGAATGTGATTAATGTGTAAGAACAGCACGATGATCAAGGAGAGCTTGCTCTGCAGAGTGGGACCTGATCATGTCACTGGTGAAGCAGGAGGACTTCATAAGTACTTTGGGAAGGTGGAGGCAAATAAGAAAAGGCAGAGAACAGCAGCTGTAGTCCTACACTTGAATCTGTAGACAGTATTTGCACATGGTGTTAGGCTGCGGGAGCCTCTTGGTGGGAGTGGAGGTTTGCAGGTGATGAGGCACACTGGTCTGGGAGCCCTTCAGAAGCTCAGAGCCAGCAGTAAGGTGACGGGAGACCGTAGGCAAGCTTTTTTCTCTTGATGCAATGAGCGTCTGTGGCAATTAGCTTCCAAGAAGCAAGATAGCAAACTGTCTCCGAAGTAATTCTGGAGGTGGCAGGAATACTTAAAAGAATAGTGTATTTAGTTTGTTCTCCGTAGTCGTGACTCTTTGGATTTACAAGAAAAAAAGGCAAACATTATTCTTACCAAATGCCATGATAGGCAAATGTCTGGGTGCAGATCTGCATGGGACAGGCAGGAGCCCTGCCTGGGCGTGCGAGTGCCTGGGCTCTTTCCTCTAACTCACGTGTGCTTTACGAGTCACCGTGTACCCCAAATGGGAGAGCTTTAAGGCAGAAAGCACTGAAGCATCACATTTAAAGGTCTTTCTGTTTTCAGAAGCTCAAGTCCAAGCTATGAATTTTTCTTTGATTGCCTTCCTTTGGAAAGGAGGATTCACCTCATCGCAGGAGGGTCCGTTAGATTGCTTCTGCCCACCCTGTGGTATAAACCCTCCTTGCAGCACCACTGCAAATCTATTGAAGTGCTTTATCTCTTCATTACCTTCAGCCAGACGCTGCTGGTAAACTCTGCCCTAGCTGGAAGGGACAGGGTGACCCAGCTGTTTGCAGCTGCTGCCTTTCTAACAGAGGCTCGTCCCTACCATCAGGAGTAAAGCATCCTGAAGTGAGCTGCTGGCCTGCGACACGCACTGTCAGCTATAGGCTGAAAAGGCTGGGGGCAACTTCTTGGTTTCTGATGGTGCTTCACATAGCAAGTACCAGCATGCGCCAGTTGTTTTCTTCTTGGTATGCTGTTGGTGTTGATGATATGCTGGACATGTGTGCAGGAAGACATGCTCTCTGGTGTGCAGGGCATTCTCCATGGGTTCAGTTTTTATTTATGCCTGTGGTGTCACAACAATTTGCTTATTATTGATATTACTTACTTGAACGGGAACGTCCACTAAAAATACATTTGTGCCAAACTGGTGGATTTCACCATGTTGAGGGTGACAGCTTTGATAATACAACAGACTTTGATAGACATCTGTTGATATGTTGTCAGCTGCTTTCTAGTTTTAATGTCAGAAGTAATTAGGCAAAAGGAGGTACTCTAGAATAGCATTACTCTACCGACTTCTGTTGTATTTGTTCTGTTTCGAGCCTTCAGCTGTTCCAGTGAATCTTATGGTAATAATGTCATTAAATGACTTCCTTAAATGTGCAAAAATCAATGATCATTTTGTAAAAACTCCATAAAACTGAAGCATAGGAAGAGCAATCTCCTTGTTGGGATGAATTAGGTAACCTGGATAAACTCGGTAAGCGTAGGAGGCGGCTGTTAGCTGCGCGGTCTTGTCCTGGGGGGTTCCCATGGCCACAGATGCCCTCGTGGTGCTGTGCAAGCCACCTCTGGATGGCTCGGGAGGGAGCTCCTCAGCCCACCGTGGTGGTGGAGGGCTGAAGTTGCCCGTTGCTCTGTGTACTGGAGCAGTGTTGCTTGTAGGCACTGGCCTTCTGCTACTTTTTTTTTTTTTTTAATTCCTTTTTCTTTTTTCTTTGCTGGTTCAGTGCCTTTTTTTTCCATATCCTTATCGTAAAGAAATGAAGCGTCTGTTTCTGGGTAGTGAGAAGATCTATGTGATAAACAAATGACTGTAAAACAGGTGGAACTGCTATTTGCATTTCAGCCTGAGCTACAAGGAGACCTACTATATGTGACTTTTTTCTGCTTTGAAATAATGTAGGCTACTGAGATTGCTTGTAAACAGTGTCAGTACATAGCAATGATAATACGTGACAAACGGGTCTGAGGTGACGGAATTCTGGAGTGGAGCAGAGAGGCTTTGGCTGCTGTACCTTAGCAGTCTGTAGTTTAGTGCTGGGCAGAATGAAATATTGGGTTTGTGGCTGGCCCCAGGACTGCTGAACTGGATTTAGTAGAGGAATAAAAGTCTGAAAAAGTCAATGAAAAGACACCCATGCACTTTGGATGAGGCTTGTGGAAGGGCTTCTGGGACTAGCCTTACCAATACTGCTAATTAGTTGTTTTCTAGAAAGGGATCTGTGATGCTGGATATCTCTGGCTGTGTGTTTTGTAACAATAAAGCAATAAAAGCCAGGTTGCAAAAATGTGAGGTAGACTTAGAAATCACAGTATGGAGGAGAATACAAATAAACATCACTTCCTTGTAGTTGTCTTCTTGTTTCTAAAGCTCTAAGTTACTCTCACTTCACATTTTCAAATCTTTCTTCCATAATCAAGCAGAAGAGAAACCTACTTCTTGTTTTGGTGACACTGTTTTGTGAGGAGAGAGAAGATTTTTCTGCAGGCCCTCCACCCAGCTGCTGTGCTTTGAGGGAGGCACCAGCTGTGTCAGGGCTCGAGAAAGCCTCTCTGGTGCAGCCCCCACAGGGCATAACGCACGCACTGGGAGAGATTTGCTGCTCACTGCTGCCTGCTGGGCTCAGGGTTCAGGACTCTCCTTTACGCAGTGCTGGGGTGGCCCTGCTTGAACTGAAATCACGTAAAAGGAAGCCAGTGGCCTCCAGTTCCTCGTCTGGTGTTATCTGTGGCCTCAGCTGTTACTGAGGAAGCAGGACCATGAACTCTGCTGGTCAGGCTGCAATGCACCCTGACCCAGCATCACCTTAGGGGCAGTTACAAAGTGAGGGCAGTGCAACTCTCAGACACTTATGAGGCCTTTTGCCTCAGAGCATATATGTTATTCAGGATGACTTCTACAATCATTGGCTCATTTTCCTTAAATATGAAGCAGAAGTCTTCTGCCTGGCACTCATCCCCAAATCAAGAGCACAACAGCACCCACACTTGCTCTGGAGAAAAATCAGATGTCTCCAGTGAAGCAGTTTGGCAGCAATTTGCTGAAGCTTTTTACTTCACCTGTTCTCTGTTTATTGCCATACGGGAATACTTTGAACCAAGCAGAAGACATCCATAACAGTGACTGCCTTCTAATACGCTGTTTGTTATTCCCCATTGTAAACTGATGGCAACATCCTGCAAGGTGCAAGATGTGAAGTTGCGCTTTCCCTCAGGACACAATTGACTTAGGCCTAACTTGGGCTGACCAAAGCCACCCCCCTTCCAACCCTCTTTAAACACCAAAAAAAAAAAAAAAAAAAAAAAAAAAACACCCCACAAGCTTGATCCTGACTGCAAAAATAACAGACAAGGAATGAGAGGATAGCCTTTTTAATGAAGAACAAATGAACTACATTTATTACTAATTCCTAACATATTCTCATATGATGGAGAAATAAAAACAAACAAACAAAAAAAGCCTGGAGTGTTTTTAAATAATTCAAGGTTGAAAGAAGCCTCGGAAAGCAATTGTGACTTTTTCTTGCTGTTCAAGAGAACAGAAGTAGTGCTTCAAAGTGTCTTCTGGCAAGAAACCATCACTTTAATAAATTATTGGATGTGTCTGTTTAGTGCTAGTGACTTGGAAAAGTGTGAAGCAATGTAGAATAAAATGGAGACAGGTATCCTGCAGCAAACAGTGTTTTCTGTTGGGGTGAGTAATGGAGAACAGTCTGGGATAGATGATGTTTCATTGGAAATCTCAGCCTTACCTTTGAGCAATGAGATTTGTCTGTGTTCAGCTGTGCACATCCCAAATGCAAGGAGTCTTTTCTTAATGTACAGCCTTCAGCAGAATTGCAGAGCAGTGGGGTTGGAAGGGACCTCACAAGGTTGTCCGCTCCAGCCCGATGCTCAGAGCAGGTTGCTCATGGCTGTGTCCAGCTGGGATGCAACCTCTGCAGCGTCTCTGGGCAGCCTGTTCCAGTCCATGGTCACCCTTACAGGAAAGAAAGTTTTTGGCTTGTTTTTGTTTTCTGAGGTTTAAACAGAATTTGCTTTATTTTATTTCATGCCTGTTGCCTCTTGTTCTGTTACTGGGCACCACCGAGAAGAGACTGGCTCTGTCAGACTTGTTTCCATGTAGGTATATGAAGATAAAACCACAGGTAATTGAAGTAACCCAGAAAGAAAGAGTAGGCAATGGATTCAAAACAGCAGATTTCAAAGCAGTGTCATTCATCTTTGTTTAATACTGCTGCTTTCCCTGACAGTTTTGAATGTGTTTCTCCATGTGCTATGGGACAGCAGAGCTAATACATTCAGTTCTGGGAAATCAATGATAGAGCAAGGGATTGAAGTAGATGAACATAGACGCCTTCACCTGAGGTGGTCACCGAGTCTCTAGGCAGTCAGCAGAGAGAAGTGGGTGCTCCACAGACATCTGCTTACAGTGGTGCCCATTGCGGTGCATCCCCTGAGGTGCCCCATCCAAAGTGCCTGTGGAGGGGGGCTGTGTCTCCAGAGCCTCACTGATACACCCTGCGGTGGGTTTGAGAGGTGTGATGTGAGTCTTGGAGTTTAATGAGCAAATACAGGAGCTAGTCGTGGGGAACAGAAGCTTGGAGATGTACGTGTGGGTACGTGGTAGGATGGCTGCCCTCTGGCAAGGCTCCTCTAGGGAGAAGACTCTTCCTTCAGTGGGGCTGGTAGCTCCATCAGAGCCTTTAGGGTGCAGCCTGTTTCTTGGGGCTGTCCTGCACCCCGTGCACCAGAGGCTGAGCATGTCTTACATGGGTCTGCTCTTGTGGCAGCTCTTTGGAGTTAGCTGGGCATATCTGATGTGTTGTTTAACAGCTGTTCTAGATTGACAAATGAGAGCCCAGGACATTGTGACTGAAGGCTTGGGTTTGGTTCCCTGCCCCTCAAAAGTCCATCCTTCTGGAGTTTCTATACAATGACATTTAAAAGGGGATATAAAAGAAATTTTGTCAGAGGTCTGGGAATCTGCCCAGGCGCATTTGTGTCAGTTACTCTGGTGGGCTCCCTTGGGACACAACCTGAAAAGCCATTGCTTGCAAGTGGGGAAATTCTTCTCTTGTGCCCAACTGCTGAACAGAGCCAAATTCTTCAGAGTCCTGGACCATGAACTTGCCATTTCAGTGGCTTTGTGTTCTCTGGCAGATCACAGATGAATTACAACCCTTTTGTTTTCTAGGAGGCTAATGGGGAAAACTGTGTTTAGGTTAAAAGTATATGCTCCACTGATATCTCCTCCCTGCCCCCCCCCCCCCCCCCCCAGTTTTATTTTGGCTGAAGACTTTAAAGAAAGAAAAGGCCCTTTGCTGTTGCAAGATGTTGAGATAATTCTGACCCCCCAAGGCCACATTTTACAGCTGCTTGCACTTAGCAGCTTAGTGTGTGATGCTACAAAAGGTGACCTTCGCAGTGCCTAGTAAAAATATAAACCTTTGAATCTCCCCTCTCAGAGTGACGTATACCTAATGCTCAGTGTGGGCTAGATGTTTCTGAAGTTACGTATCATCTTCAGAAGACAAGGAGGCTATTACTCTGAGGACATCCGGATGTGCTGCTTGCTCTGTGTAATGTCCTGCTTGATGGTGCCTTCCTTATACTGCTGCTAACAACAAAAAACACTATGCTGATGTACCTTTAGTCTCTTGTACAGTGACTTAAATCACTTGTTGTTATTCCTAGTACATTTGTATTTTTCTTAGCATTTGTGTTCCTCCAGCACACTCAGAGTGAGTACTCTCAAGGGGGAATTTCCTTCCTGATAAACAATTCTGCAATGTGATTCAGCAGGAAGGATGTTGTGGTTAAGGCACTGGATTGGGATTTGGGAGACATGGGTTCTGTTCCCAACTCTACCACAGTCAAGATGTGATGAGTGGAAGGGCAAGCAAACAAAGAGGAGGAGCTCTTTAGCTGTGGCAAGAACATGCTTTCACATTGACTAGTCTAGTTTGGAGGTTAGATAGGTCTGTTTTTTGGTTTAGTTAATCAAGTAAACAGTGATAAAGACTCCTGTATGTGCAACTGAAATCTGAAAGCTAACCTTGCACTACTCCAGGAATCCAGATTTAGTTTTAATTCATGTTATGACTTTCATGAGGTTTCAGATACCACTGTTTACTGTTTCTTAGTTTACTGTAATTTACCAATTCCCTGTTAAGTTCTCTGATCTCTAGGCAAAGTCCTGTGGTTTCCATGAGAAGTCATATGCTCATACAGTTTCTACTCTATCTTGTATTCTTACATGCAAAAGCTACAGACCATACATACGATATTTCCTTTGTCATACGGGGTGAGGTTCCTATAGTTTGATCATAACACTGTATCTTTCTTTCCAGAAGCAAGAGCTTGGACTACCAACTCTGAGCTGTAGACTATTAAGCTCAGCATCCTAATTCGGTGCCACCTTTGGGAGGATGAATCAGGAGAGCGACTCAAATGATGAGCCTGCTGGTGAGTTTTCTGCTTGTCAAGTCATTTGCTTGTCTCTGGGTCATTTGGCATCATTCCATTTGCTTTCCATTTATTTTCCTTAGTGCTATTGGAGGAGAATGCTGAGTCACAGATCAGAAGCTCTGAATTCAATTCCACATTGCATATCATGAAAGTGACCAAATCTTTGAGGTTTCCTGGATACACAGCTAGATATCAGCATTCTTATATTTCAGGTTGAAAATTGTTGTAACAATTGTTTCTCTAACTTTCCACAAATTCAGAAGTGTCCCATCTTATTAGTATATTACACAACTCATTCAGATTTCATCCATACTTCAGTTTTCTCATGAATTGCTTCTGTAACTGCTATAAAAAGTAAGACTTGGGGAAGATTCACACACATTCTGTTGTCATGTTATGTCCCACAAAGTTTCAGTGTCAGGGTCATTCCTGCAGAGATTGAATGGACATGAATTTGTTACTTACTCTGGCTCAGTTCTGCCAGGAATTTCCTCTCTTCTTCCATCCCCTTCTTTGGTTACTGGAAATCAGTATCATCTACTACTTCTGGATGTTTCTGCAAAGGAGGAGGGCCTGGGAGACACACAAGCCAGAAGCAGTGCCTGACAGACTCCCAGGCTCTTGCTCAGCTGTGTTTTTTGGATGTGTAAAGGAGCATTCTTAGTTCTGACGCAAGGGCTATTTTTTGACAGTTTTCATTGTTCCCCACTCTTTGTTAATCGATGAGGTCTTTTTGTCTGATGCCTTTTTCAGAAACAGGGGTGATGTAGGAGCTGCTGATTTATTTTTTCTTCTTTTTTTCTTTGTAATGCGTCCTTCCTTTTTTAGACTTGCTCAAGCAAACCTGTCCAGACTGTATCTGCCTGACAGGATTATTAGGATATCCTCTTACTGGGGTGGCAAAGAAAGCAGTCCTCATAGCCACCATTCTTCTGCCATTCTGTTTTACTGTCACAGCCCACATGGGTGTATGCAGTGTAGGTTGGTGAGTATGGGATTCAGAACACCTGCCTACACTGAGAATCTTGCTGTTGTCTGTGGATTTGAATCTGAGATTTCAAGAATGGAAATTTTAAGAAAATTCTTCTGTTAGCTTGGAAGAAAAAGAGATCATTTATTGTTCCTTACAGTCCTGCCTAGCTGGCTATGGGGCTGAGGAGGAAGAATCTGTACTCTGTATTACTCTGCATGCATATTTTTTTTTTTACTGTGAACAGATGAAGATTGCATATCAGGATGCCATGCAAATTCACAAGTCATCTACAAAAGGACTTGGAGGCAGGATCTTTGGAAAAAGGCATTCAAGGAGGCCTTCCATAACACAAATCATCCTGGGTGCTCATGAGAGAGGTGTGGATCACATGGTCAAAATACTCACAGGTTGCTCATTGCAACATTATTTTTCTTGGGCTAATAGAAATTATGCTTTGAGTTTTGGTCCACTGTCTAAGAAACAGACACTAGAATGAAGCTGTCAAGAAGGACACATTTCCAGCATACTACTACTGTGTATTTTACAGCTTCTGCTGGAGTGCTTAGGACTGGCTATTCTTGGAGTCAAGGTTCTGGGTTACACAGGTCTGATCCACTGATGATTTATATCTTGGCTGAACACAGGGATCTTCAAATTTGGATCTGTTTGTGCAACTTCTAGCACCAGCACTCTGTAGCCACCCAGTAAGTGTTCCATTGTCAATTCATTTCATTATCTAAGCCTTGCTGCACTGTAGCTATAGTTAGAGAGGAAGGATATTATAATCTTGTGAAAGATTAAAATATTTTTACTGTAATCCAGCTGGAAGGGTAGCACTTTTCTCAGGGTAGGAGACAGCCAAGGTTTTTCCCATTCTGTCCTCCCCTTGTATACAGGAAGGAAGTACTGGCAAGGGCCCCCTCAGCTTCCTGTCGACTTTGGAGCACATTTCCAGACACTACCTTCTCCACCATCCATCACCCAGCCTAGCCAAACAATCACAGCAGTGCAACAGGAAAAACACACATCTCACATAAACACTTTGGAGGCAGCATGAGTGCAAACCTCTGGAATTCATGCACAAGCCAGTCTGATCTGTAAAACTTTGACAGCAGGTTGCTGAGGATTCCCTTCCCTTCCCTTCCCTTCCCTTCCCTTCCCTTCCCTTCCCTTCCCTTCCCTTCCCTTCCCTTCCCTTCCCTTCCCTTCCCTTCCCTTCCCTTCCCTTCCCTTCCCTTCCCTTCCCTTCCCTTCCCTTCCCTTCCCTTCCCTTCCCTTCCCTTCCCTTCCCTTCCCTTCCCTTCCCTTCCCTTCCCTCAATTATCAAAATTCTCCTTTAGAATAAGCTTAAAAAAGAAAAAAAGGGAAAATGGTAACATGTAAAGGATCTGATGCTTGGTAAAGAAGCCACCAGGATTGTGAAGCCTTAAGCCAAGGAAGTGACTAGGCATGCTCTCTGGTTCACAGCACCCCAGGGTGATCTGTCTGGCAACAGAGGAAGGAAGTAAGTGGCATAACAGAGGCAGAGGTTTCTGTCAGGTCTTCAGGGTAGGGCAGTGACAAGGCAAAAGCGAGTCTGATGCCTTGAAAGAGGTAATAAATAAGGTGGAGGCCTCACCATTACATGAATCACCTTTACAGAATATGACTTCATGCCTCTCTCCAGGAAAGGGCTCTGGACTGAATCTTGATCTTTTTCTCATATTAAAAAAAAAGTTTAAAAGCTGCATTACAACATTTGGGTAGTATTTTCAGGCTTACCTGCTCTGTAACCTTTTTGAACCATTCCTTAAGCCATCAATTTGGTTTTCTTTTCTTCAGTATGGCTTCAGTATTCTTATCAAATTTGAGCTAGGAATTTTATTTTGATTATTAAAGCAGCAGTCTTGCCTGAAATAATTAGCTGTTAAGAGGTCTCAAGAACTCACCGGAAACAGTGAGTTCTTGAGACAGCTGTGTAATCCTGTTGAACAATTAGATGATTCAGTTATTCAATCTGTTATGAATCCTGATAACAGATTATCAGGAGTCTTAACTTGGTGGAGAAGCAACTTTTTTGTTTTAAATTTAGTTTTCCTTGTACATCAAGCTTGAATGATTTATGGTTAAGGTTGAACACCTAGCTTAGTCTCTGTGGGCATCCACACAGTCAGAACCCTGTCTATGTAACCATGTTCCTACTCTGCAGTTTCTCGTAGTCCTTGTGGAAGCCATCCTGTTATCCTTTGGTGTGAGATGCTTCAAAACTACCTCCCAGGAGGCTGCGTCCAACAGCAAGGGGACCAGATTGTAGTTGCGAATGGAAGGCGGGGCGGGGAGGCTATCAGCCATCAAAGCAATTGCACCTGCCCTCCTCGTTCTACATGGATGTTGCACCTATGGAATTGCACCCCACATTTGAGCCCCCACCTCTGCATCAGCCAAGTACATTGGCTTGTCAATTAGCATGGAGTTAGAACACCTCTAAGATTTCTCTGTTTGTGTCATTGGAGAGCTGGGGTAAAATTCATTTAAGAGTCCAGCTTAATAGTAAATTTAAAACTCACCCTAAAATTTCCTCTGTGCGTACTGACTTACGTGGCAGTTGTATTTGTAAAATCCTTCAGTGCAGTTCATACTTTCTATCATGTGAAAACCAGTCACTAACTCTTAACTGTGCTGAGACACAGAAACAGCCCCAGCTCCATTCTAGCTACCTGCAGGAGCGCCTGGGCTGCGCAGCCGGGTTCGCCTTCCTGCGACTGGTGCTTTCCCCCTTCTCTGGCTCACGCTCGTGTTGTCCTGTGTCTGGGCTTGTAACGGGTGGGGTGGGGAGTAAGCTCCTTACATGCCTTTAAATACTCTGTGGGACAGAAATTATTTCTCATTTAAGTTTTTTTTTTACAGAATGTGATACTGTGAAGTCCTTGTTTAAAATCTGAAGGCATTTCTGAAATGCTAACATTTATTCTGAAGTCTACCAAAATGTGGGCATGAGTAACACCGATTGAAAAGGAGGTAAAATGGACTGGGGCTGGGGAGGATGGTAAATAGCAGTAATAGCTGTGTTTTTCTAAAAACAATAACAAGCAAACAAAACCTGTCCCCATCATGCCAAAGGCTTAGAATGAGTTAATATCAGATTTCCCCCCACTTAGGGCTGGGAGTAAATGCTGTCAGACTGAAGTTGTATCAACTTTTAAAGGCAAAAAACAAAGCTTAACAACCTAGTTTCAGGTCCTGCCTTAGACCTGAAGTCCCCAGACAGGGAAATGAGACTGTTGAATGCCACAAACTGTTTATAAAAGTATTAATCTTCCCCTTTGTGAAGGTGTTTGACTATACATGGAAAAGCATTCACATTCACAGCATGCAAAATTTCTTAATTGACCGGCAGAATGTAATTTATTGTGGGATTGCTTCTCCTGGATATCCTCTTTGCAGGGAGAAGACATCACTAATGGCCAGTGGGTGCAGTCTACTCAGTTTCTACATCACCGTTCACTTGTTTTACTCATCTAATTATTCCCTGTAACAGCAATGGGTTAAATGAAAGTGAGGTAGGGCTGATTTGTTGGCAGTGTCCCTTTAAAGTACAGGAGTGCCAATGTGAAATCAATCTGCCACATGCTAGCCGAGCAATGCAAGGAACGTGGGGTGGCAGAAACGTGACCAGATTTGCTCGAACCACCAAGCAAAAGTGCTGCTGTGTTCGGAGGAGCTGTGAGGAACGGAGGTGCTCATTTCCAGCGTCTGTGGCTGTGAGGACTGATGCTTCTCAGATGCGAGAGTGGGTGGGGATTGGCGAGCCCCTTTTGATATGCTGGTGGTTGTCAGGGCTTAAGGGAAGCAAGTCTTCAGGACCACGCAAATCTCTGAGAAGTAAAAGAAATGGGCTTGTGATGGTAAATGCTGTTTGCCCAAAGGTACAAAAAACACTGTGATGATAAAATTTAGTTCAGATTGGATATAAACTGATCAATAACAAAGAAGTTTTCTGTGAATTGCCTTCTGGTGTCTATATTCCCCTTTGCAAAAAGAATCTGGTTCTTTCTCATGTATTTAGTGAAGGCAAAGGTTCAAGTTAAATCCAACAGCCCTACATAATCTTCACAAACTCCCAGGTCCATGTTACAAACTGGTGGAAAATGTACTGCAAAATCAAACAAGCACTTGCTAGGGCTAGTGAATCAGAGGCAATTAGTTACAGGAGGTGAAATCATGATGTGTGCCATAGCCCAGGACTGTATTATTGCAGCATCATGCTTGTGCAGCATCTTGAGAGCTTATAGGGCTTTCTGCATCCTGCTTTCTCTAGCTCCATAGCCATTGATTACTGGATAAAAGTCCTTTTCTCCAGCTTGAAAGGAACCTGCAGGAGCAGAGGGGCTTGCCTGCAGTACTCAGCTGCAGATCTACTCACCCGAGGTGTCTGCCCCTAAACAAAAAGGTTTGGGAGTAGAAATCCAGCTTCTATTTGTGGGGAAGGAGGAACGGCTCTGCCACGGCAGGGATTCATTTGTGTTTTAGTGGGAACTGTGAGGCAATAGAAATGTTCTGCTCCGAGTCTAAAGCAGTGTTTGCTGTGTGTGTGATTGTGCGTTCTTTTAAATTAAACTATTTTGCAAGCACTTCCTTCCTGCATTTCTCAGAAGGAGGGAGGGGGGTGTGCAAAGAATGTTTAACTGCCTTTGATGGAGGAGGAAAACTGAAGAAAACAAGAGATGCAATCCTAACTACTGACCTTTTACTTGAGCTTGGTGATGTTTTTCAGCAGCAGAGCCTCCAGGGAGTAACAGCATCCTCCTTGCTATTGTGCTGCCTGCCCAAAAAGGGGGCTAAAGTTCAGCTTTTATGATGTTCTCACTCTGGGCTTGTGGGAAAAAGGCCACATTCCCTTTCTTAGGTCATACGAGTGCAAGAGATGACAGAGTCTACAGTCTAACCCCAGGACATGAGGCCGGCGCAGAATGAGACTGGGATAGGCAGCTTGGTAAAAATGCAGTCAGCTTTTTCTCCTTACGAGACTCACAGCAGGTGGGAGGGTAATTTA
This sequence comes from Aythya ferina, assembly GCF_964211825.1. Taxonomy (NCBI): domain Eukaryota; kingdom Metazoa; phylum Chordata; class Aves; order Anseriformes; family Anatidae; genus Aythya; species Aythya ferina. The sequence goes on from NC_140318.1 coordinate 11,115,589, forward strand.
CATTGTTAAATTAAAAAGCACTGATTTATTTTATGTTGGTGTGTTATTGTTTCATAAAAACACATGAGTTGCTATTACTCATGGTGGACTCTTGCACTTTATTGTTAAATACTCCTTTTCCAATTTGGTCAACAGTTACTGGAAATGAATGGTTGCCTCTTGTTTTTGCCTTAGTGGGTAACTAAGCATAAAACAAACCCCCAGTCTCGTTCCTGACACGCTGCTGTTTTTTAGGGAACCCTCCACAATTTTGAGGACTGAGATTACTGCAGTTGGTGCTCTCAGATAGCCTGTTTGTCCATCAGACTGTTTATTCCCTTTGCACTGTAGAAGGGGTTAGGGGCCACAGAGCCATCAGGCACTTCACTTCCTAGTTCAGGTCTGGCTCCTCATCCCCTCTTCTTTTGGTCAGCGTCATGGTAGGCTGGCTATTGCCTATTTTGTTACAGCTTCTAGCATTTCTGTCGAAGTTTCCTTCAGCCTCATTGCAGTTTTGTTCAGTGCATATTGACCTGGAGTTTCTAAATGGCGTGATCCTGCCTTTGCCTCCCAAAGAGTGGAGCAGAATTTGGGGGCAGAGGAGGCGGTTCTCCCTCTCTCCTTATCTACCTTAAGGACAGAAGTACTGTTTACAATTGTTTTAAAGTTGCTTTAAAACATAATGTTTACAAAAGAAACCTGGATGATCCTGACCTCCATGTGTTTGCTTCTTTCAACAGTGCTTGCAACTCCTGCTGTAGATGAGGGCACTGCAGCATCTTAGCCTGGTTGTGTTGTGCTGCAGCAGATTGAAAGATCTGTGGCTGATGTGGATGAGTTAACTGGACTTTGAGCCATGTCTTTTGCATGGTGGAGAATGTAAACCTCAACATAGTATCTACCCACCCTGCAATTCATAGAAGAATATGTATCACTATCTATTGCGTCTACCTATTATCTAAGTAATAAGGCATCTCTGTGTATGTCATAGGGAAAGGCGCATGTTGTGACTGAACAGAGCAAATGGAAATGTTGAGTGATGCAGCAGCATAAGTCCAACTAAAAGCTGAAGGTTTTGCTCCCTGCCCCTCTCCCTCATGCCCTTGTCCCCAGCCCTGGGTCCATGAGTCATCCTCTTTGCTCCAACAGTGTTGCCTTGAACCCTTTGCTGAGTTGCCTCACTTCACTGGCCCCACAAAAAGTGCCCTGTGTTTTGACCGAGTTAGCTTTCTGCCAACAGTGTGGGTGGGGCTGGCTCCTGAAAGGTCTGCCGAGGGCTGGGCCATGCGAAGTGGCACGGCGAGGGGCTCTCTGCTAAAAGCAGAGAAAAAGAGGGGAGGGCCCAGGTTGGTTTGTGTACCCACACTCGCAGCATGAATAGATATATAATGAGGAGTCACTTTTGCTTTTGAATGACTTCTGCTGGCACAAGTAAAACGTCTTGGCACCAGTGAAGTGGTGAAGTATAGATAGATACTCATTCAAAATACTTGCAATATGTGCATATGCCAAAGTACACTGTCAGTGGCTTTTAGATGTCCCCCCGAGTCATGCTTTCACCTTCCTAGTGTCACACATGTGACATGGCAGAGCAGCTCGACAGACCTTGTGATTATCTTTTCACATTCAGCCTTGTCTTCTACAGCATTCTTCCAGTGGCTCTCTCCTTTCTTGAACCTTGAATTTGGTAAATACAAGTGCCTTGTTGCTTGAGGTATGCAGGCAGTGTTTGTGTTTTTGGAGGTAAGAAAAGAGTATGCTTATAAAAGAAATTGGAAGTTGCTTAACATTAACCTGTTTTGGGGGCTTGCAAGTATTAATTTTCACATATGAAACAAAGCACCTGTAGCAGGATGACATTCAGTTCGGTCTTGGCATGGTGCTGGGTGTCTGTACTCGCCCAACTGCCCGCTTCCCAGCAGCAGCCACCCAGTGAGCAGCTTCAGCAGCTGGGAAGAGCTGCCATCTCTACTGAGTTCAGGGAGCAATGCCATTTTTTTCAGAATCAGAGCTCTTGGCTCTATGGATCATTTATTTAACCTTATTATTTAACCTTACTTTAATTTGGCATAATTTAAGGAAGTTTCTCTTTTCATTTTCTTCTGTGTGCTCTTTGTATTTATCTACCCAGGCACTGGGAGGGAGAAGATTTTTTCTGGGGTTGTTTTTTTTTTTTTTATTGGGAATAAGAAATGAAGATTTATCATCAGTTTTCACTCTTCAGGATTCTACCTCAGAAAAATCTTCTGTAAAGAAATTTTCAGCTTCTATTGCAAGAAGTATGTAGCAAGCTATCAGTAATTCAACATAACAAAAGTTCATGCAGTTCAGAGCTTTCATGTTTGCAGTGGAGCTTTTCTTGGGATTTTTAAAATGTCCTAGACATTTTAAACAATTAAAAGAATTTCTCAGCAAGGAGAGTGCAAGCTGGTGACTCTCCAGCAGATGTAATCACTCAAGGAAAACTTCGTTTGGCTTGGCTGGGTCCTGCCTTCGTTCCATGCTTTTATCCAGCCGCCTGTCTTTGTCTCTCAGTCTTTTACAGTGTCTCTCTGTACGTCTTTGTCCGTCTTTCCTTCTTTCTGTCTGCCCCACATTCTCTTGCAGGCTGAATGGGACAATGTTAACCTGGCTCCTTCCAAGACAAACAGCAAATCAGATTGAAAGAGGGGGGCCTTTGGCTGTCAGGATCCTTTGCGGTCACTCACTTCCTAGAATTAAAGGCTGGGAGTTGATCTGTAAGCCAGCCAAGCCAGAGACAATGCTTGGGTTTCCATTTTGTTCCTTTGATACTGACTTAAATATGTGCACCAAATCCAAAAACAAAATTTACATAAAAGTAAGTAGAAATCCACTTTCTTACACAGAGATGTTCTGCCCTGCATTGTCTGAGATGGATTTGCATCTCACAGGTAGTAAAACTCGTTTTTTCTTGAAGGACTTTGGAAGTCATGTCTGCTCTTAGGGAACTGATTTGTCATTGGATTCCTGACTGTGGTGTTTTTTTTTATTATTATTATTATTATTTTATTCATTTATTTATGTATTTATTGGTAGCTGTGAGAAGATGGGTCTGGTGCAGCCGAATCCTGGTGGGCAAGAGGAGACAGCATGGGTGCTTAGCAGCTCCAGGCACAGCTGGGGGACGTTGAGTCCCTGTGGCCCCTGCCTCCAGGGTCCTTGCCTTCAGAGGGGGACTTTTCCAGAGCTGCCAATACCAGGCTAGAATAAGTATGTAAGAAATGATTGTATAAACAGGTAGATCCATACTGATGCAAAAATGAGGGAGATCAGACTTGGCACCTGCTGTGGTTTCTTTGGTGGTTCTTTTGGGAGACTTTGGGCAAACTGCTTCACTTCTCAGTGCCTCTCTGTCCCTGTGTGCAGAGGAAATGTGACACCTACCTGCCATACATGTATAAACTGTAGTGCATTGCCTTAAGCATAGCTTTTTAACAAATGCCTGCTCAATGTTGAAAAGGAAAAATACAAAGGATTGTTGTCTCCCAAGCAATACACGTTACTGGCAGGTCATTACAATAGTGCTTCACTGAACACTGCTGCTTTGCAGTGTGTCTTGGTAGCATTGCAAGACAGTGTTCAAGTGTTCAAATTAAACACTGTAAAAGGATTGCATTTGGGAGATGAGCACTTGACTTTGTGCAAGCCTGATAGGGAGGTTTCAAACACCTTTATTTAAAATGTTTTATTAAAAAAAAAAAAAAAAAAGTGGTGGAAGAGTGCTACTTAGAAAATATTTTAGGTAACTGCAGCTCACAAACTCATGCAGAGTGTGCTAGGTTATTCAGGTAGCTTTGTATAGAGCTTGGGGATGTTTCTGCATTGCCAAGGAAGCCAGTACAGACTTCCCAATGCATCTGCTTTAGTGATCTCAGGAGTCCAAAACCAGTGTGTTTGCTCCTGGATCAGCTGCAAGCCATTATGGCTCATAAATTGTTGCATCTCCTGAATGGAATATGCTCTACAGAGCACAAAGAATTATTGAAGGTAAGTATTGCAATCAGTCACATCTCTCACACTGTGAGATCCCTTTTCGGGATCGAGTTGTTGTGACTGTGCATGGGTACTTTGATGTTTTAATCCCTAGCAACCGCATTGTGCTCTCCTTGGAGAGCTGTCCCAGTGCACCTCCTCACTGCTCACTATTACCGAGTCCATGCATTTATTATCCTTCGCTTCAGTATGTGATTGTAGTCATTTTTCAGTTTAAGATTTTTTACACTCTACTACATCATCGTTATTCTAACCATATGCTCAAATAGTTCTGTGGTGGTCTAGCTATTATAAGGCAAGTTACTGTTAATACCAGGTCTTCAGTGTCTTCAGATATTTTATTTTAAATTGAATATACATTTGAAATAGGCAAAGCTATGAAGAAATAAATATGTGAAAGATTGTTGAACTGTTTCAAAGTTAACAGCTGATTCTTGGATACCCCAGACCAAAACATTTGGCATTATAAATTTTGCTCTGAGGCTGAAGACTGAGGAGACTTTAACTCCAGTCCACAGTAGGAATGAACCCTTAGGAAGTCATGAACTCTTTGCCTGCCCATGGGGAGTTTTTCTCTTTTCCCAGTTGAACAGGAGTGATGTATTAAAGCAAATGTGAGCTGACTCTGTGTCACCCTGTCGTATTGCTCAAACTTGTTTCATTTTTATTAACATGCTCTGGAGCTGGAGGTTTTTAGCCAAGTGTGTTGCTCATGCATGCAGGTGACAAGAACGTGAGTGTAAAGACCAGCTCCTTTCCCCTGCTCCAAAACCTTCAGTGGGACAATGTTGTGCTTTTTGGACACAAGCTGGTTTAATGCTTTAAACTGCATCATTTTTTGGCTGAACCAGCTTGTCGTAAGTACTGGGCAGCAGTCGTTGCAGCACTATCCTCTGTTGTGTGACTCTGACATGTTTCAAGTTTCCTAATTGATTAGTAATCATTTTAGTAAGGAGTGGTAAGGCTCCCTCTTGGGCACTGATGGACTTTTAAAATGTTTAAAGTAGCTACGATGATTACTTAGATGGATTGAAAACCTGCGGGCCTGAGAAATGCCTGTGAAATGGTGACCAGTGCCACAAACTGCTTTATAATCCTTTCTGGCTTCCTTGTGTAGCAGTAGTGCCATTGCAGCACCCCGATTCACTGTACCTCTAGCCATCAGCAGTGCTTGAAATGAATACAGATTTTTGGAGGCTGCAGGACATTGCAGACTAAGCTGTTCTTCAGTTTTGATTCAGCAGTGTAACTCAGTATCTCACACTAAAAAGACTTTCCATTGGTATGCATGGCTCATATAACAGCTCCTCCACTGTTTCCTGCGGGTTAGGAGGGAAAGGATCTTTCCATGCATAATTTAATCACATTCAGCAGTTCAGCATTTGGATTTTTTTCCATAGAAAATCTATAACATCTTGTTAGTTAAGTCTTATACTTTTAGAAATGTTAGTGTGTGTGCTTATCTTGTTCATTCAGATAAACACCTCTCAGCATCCTGTTTTTCTTATGTCATACGAACAGGAAGAGAACGATTGTTTGAGATGTGCGTCAGTCATAATTGTAACCAGGCAGTCACGTTACCCTCCCCATTTACCATAGAAACCAGCAAATCTCTTCAAACATGCTGGTGGTAGCTGTTAGGTATCCTTTCTCTTCTACTTAACCTCCCAAGAGCTGTAACTTTGCAAGTCCTGTATAGTGGGACCTCTCAATGGTTTAATTTTATTTTTTATCTAAGAGAGTACACCTATAAATTTTGCAAATCAATACCCATCACTACTTTTATCTTAAGTAACTGTGATGTCTGTTGTTCTGTCTTGTGCCTATTGTTAAACACACTGCAAACTCCAGGCAGTGGTACTGCCTGAAGTACTAGGCAAGTCTGAAGTACTGGCCAAGCTTTTGCCTGAGTGTATGTAACTTCTAGAAAAGCGTTTGAGTCAGCCAGATTTTTGAAAGGCGTTTGGCTATTTTGCAGTCACTTAAAGGTGGCCTGGAGAGCTTTGCGCGTGTAGGGAACACATCCTGCATCTGGAGAACCTTTCAGAGGAGCTAGTAGTGTTGCTGGCACCTCGGGGTGGGATTTTTGAAAGCAGCAAAGGGAACAAAGATGCATTTGAGAAACATGTTTTTTGTGAAGGGGCTTGCTTTCTCTGGCAGTAGTGCCAGTACTGGAGATGTAGTTTTAACCTAACACCGTGAGATGTAATTAGTTAGAAGAAGTACTTTCACCATTATTTTCTTCAAAATAAGCAACACAGTTATTGCACTCTGCACATGGAGTGCATGTTTCAGCCTAGGCAGATGGGTTTTCTCCAATTTAAATTTAATTACATTACATATAATATTTCTTTACAAGAAATATTTTTAGAATCGTAGAATCACAGAAGAGTTTGGGTTGGAACAGACCCTAAAGCCCATCCAGGTCCAACAGCTGCCATGGGCAGGGACTCCTGCCCCCAGCCCCATGCAGCCTGGCCTTGGGCACTGCCAAGGATGGGGCACCCACAGCTCCTCTGGGAAGCCTGGGACAGGGCTACACCACCCTCACTGTGAAGAATTTCTTCCTCATATTGCATCTAAACCTGCTCTCTTTTAGTTTAAAGCCATTGCTCCTTGTCCTATCACTACACTACCTAATAATGAGTCTCTCCCTATTCTAGTCTGATCTGTCACAATTAGAAGAAAGCTACTTTCTCAAATTATTGTGTAAAGTGAACCACTTTGGTTCGATGCACTGTCCCACAAGAGCACGGATCACAGTTGCCCACATCTGTCCTAGGCGGTTGCTACTCACTGCCTGTCCCCGCATACGGACAGAGATCCACAGTGTGTGGAGCTGGTGGCACAGCCTGAGCATTCACCTGGGGGACCACAGCCCAAGGCAGAGAGGAGGGCACTGCTGGCCTGGAGGTGCTGGCATCAGAGGGATGGCAGCTGTCAGGTCCGAGGGGAAAGCAGGTTTGGGGTGGCAGCAGCGCCGTCTGGGTGCAGCGTGGTGCAGGCCGCAAGTGGCAGCGCCTGAGGCGAGGCGTAGAAGGGGCTGGCAGGGTGGGCATCCTCCAGCTGCGCTCCCAGCGTGTGGGCTAGAGATGTGGAAGTCGGTGAGGGAAGGGGCGCAGCATGCAAGTCTCACACATCTGCATTTTCGGAAATAGATAAAATCTGGAGAGCCATTTGTTTCAGTTTTCTGTACCTTTTTTCTCCCAGCAGAGGAAGGCTAGAAATATCATAATCTCCTACACTATTATCTGCTGCACGTTTAAGTTTTCTTTTGTTTTTTAACTAATGCGAAAGGTTCCTACAGATTGTATGATGTGTGTTGGTTAGAGCAGATGAAGAGGAACTGTCATGCAGATAGTGGAAAGTTGTGAAACTCAAAGTAGAAAGTAATAAATGGCAAAATGTAACATGTTCTTAAATTTCATAGCCTTGTTTCGATTGTCAGACCTCCTTTGATTCTGCCTTTGTCGACCATTAGACAATAAAAGTTGCATTTTTTTCCTTTGTTCCTAAAGTAGGTTTCAGTTTTAATTCCAAGGTGCTAGTCTTGTCTGCAATACCCACCATTAATTGGTGTTTTAGCTAAGCTGACAACTTTAGTTCTGCTAAACTGTGCATGCTGAGGAGATAACCTGCCTCCAGAAAGAGAAGGTGGTGGTGCTGTCATCTTGGCCTTTTCCCTCTTGCCTACCTGTAGATAACTTGTCAGTGTATTAGGATCTACAGAAGCAGTGTTATAAAAAGTAATGTTCCCAACTAAGTGGTCAAGAGTGGTGTTCCCCAGGGGTTGGTGTTGGGGTCCATCCTATTTAATATCTTTATTGATGATTTGGACAAGTGAATTGAGTGCACCCTCAGTAAGTTTGCAGATGACACCAGGTTGGGGAAGTACCGATCTGCCGGAGGGTAGAGACTCCCTGCAGAGGGACCTGGACAGGATGAGTCAATGGGCAGAGGCCAATGGGATGAGGTTGAACATGGCTATGTGCCAGGTCCTGCACTTTGGCCACAACAACGCCATGCAGTGCTACAGGCTTGGGAAGAGTAGCTGGAAACCTGTGCAGAGGAAAAGGATTGGGGGTGTTTGTTGGTCGACACTCACCTGCCTAAACATGAGCCAGCAGAGTGCCCAGGTGGCCAAGAAGGCCACAACAGCATCCTGGCTTGTATCAGGAATAGTGTAGCCAGCAGGGTCAGGGAAGTGGTCGTCCCCTTGTATTCTGCTCTGGTGAGGCTGCACCTCGAGTGCTGTGTTCAGCTTTGGGCCCCTCACTACAAGAAGGACATCGAGGCCCTGGAGCGTGTCCAGAGAAGGGCTATGAAGCTGGTGAGCACAAGTCCTGTGAGGAGTGGATGAGGGAACTGGGGGTGTTCGGTCTGGAGAAGAGGAGGCTCAGGGAAGACCTTATTGCTCTCTGCAACTACCTGAAAGGAAGGGGGTTGGCCTCTTCTCACAGGTAACTAGTGATAGGACTAGAGGGAATGGCCTCAAGTTGTGCCAGGGGAGGTTCAGGTTGGAGATTAGGAGACATTTCTTCTCAGAAAGAGCAGTCAGGCATTGGAACGGGCTGCCCTGGGAAGTGGTGCTGTCACCATCCCTGGGGGTGTTTAAGGAAAGGTTGGACCTGGTGCTGAGGGACATGGCTTAGTGGGTGACATTGGTAGTAGGGATTGGACCAGATGATCTTGGAGGGCTTTTCCAACCTTTATGATTCTACAAAACTGCATATTAAGAATGTGAGAAAGAAATCTCTATTCATGATGTGCCATCCTGCTTTTCCTACATGTAGCTTGGCAGTATCTGCCTCTCATAAGCAGAACTTGTCAGTGTTTTTCAGCAGCATTCTGTAGGAGTTTCCAGCATGTTTCCCCATCCCAGGTGAGCTGCAACCTTATGCTCATGTGAGAAGTCTCGGTTGCACCTTTTTCTTGCTTCACTTAATAAGCTGAACTCCTCACAACTGTACAAAATAGAACAAAAAGAGTTTCCATCCCCACACCTATGTGAAACAAGATCTGAAGTGTCTTCTTGATATTTTGTTAAAGCATTTAATAGTACAACTTTATAGAAAGCTAAATAACCTGAATTTAGGCAAAATTCTTTACTTAAGAAGAAATCAAGCATGAAGTAAAACATGGATTAAAAAATTAGTATGTGGTCCCAGCTCAGTGAAATGCTTCCTTAATTGACGTGTATGGAGATGTTTATGTCAGCTCTGTTGCTTGAGAATTTCATCCCCAGAGCTTTTCCTTCATAGATGTTTAGGTTTAAAGCTTTGGCTGAAATACATTGATGCCACTTGATTGGGATGTGTTAAAATACATCGACTTTTTCAGCTGAAGGACTGAAGCTTTGCATTGGGGTACTGGAAGTGGACCAGGTGTTTCTAGCTATGCATTTTAACACAGTCTTAAACGCACAGTCTAAATACTTCCCTAACATTAGCTCTCAGCAAGCAAAAGTGTCTATTTTACCTTCTATTTTTAAAAACAATTTAATTCTTGTTGGAATACTTTTAGAGCAAAGCTTCCTTGAAACTGATTTCTTATCTTCAGTTATCTAAATGGTCTCAGCTATTAACAAAACAACAACAATAAAGTGAGTTTCTGTTTTACTGGAAGGGTTATTTTGACATGCTTCTGAAATGCTGGTGTAAGAACTGAAGTATTCTTCAAGCTCACGTTGGCTTTTTCAGCTATAACATACAGGTTTCTGGTTTTTTTTCCAGCCAAAGTTGAAAACAAATTCTTTGATGGATATTAAACACCTGAATCATCTTTACCAGTTTATCAGTGAGTCATTGAGTTGTGCTGGTTTTCCCAGGAAAAGCCTGGATACAAAAGATTGGAAGCAGGCAGTCTGTGGTACATTGATTCATCATCCCGTGTCCATGGGAAGTGTCTCTGCCAGACTCATTTGTCTTTACCTAAACTTCTTGCAACCATAGAGTTTCATTATGGCAGCATCTTCTTGTGTAATCTCAAAGATGGCCTGATATATTTGAGGTGAGTGTTTTATTATTTTTGAAAGCACGGCTTTTTAGGTGGCTCACTTGTGTTACGTGGCCCCATGAGTCAGTGTGTAATTCACCATTCAGTTCTCTAAGGGCAAAAGGAGAAGGTGAACTGCAGGCTTCAGGTGTTTATTCACTCTCCTGTACCAGAAAAAGAGTGTCTGTCAATAATAATTAAAAACAATTAGGAGTGTCCTCATTAGTGTTAACCTTAGCAACTAATAATTGCTGCCCATTCCTCTTTCTTGGAAGAAAGGATGTTAGTATTTTAAAAAGGAAGCTGGATGGCTTCGAAACATGTATTAGGACTTTTTAGCATTAACTGTTGGGTTTGGTGCTTTGTGTGTGTGTATGTGTGTGTGTGTGTGTGTGTGTGGAAACCTCTTTAGGAGAGACAGTTAAAGGCTTTTATTTTTTTTTCAGTTTAGAACTTGGGGATTTCCAGAGATGTCTGAAGAACAAAAAAATGCTATCTTTTTAGCTTTACTTTTCATCTGATGCTCCTTCTCCAAATTGCAGTTCGATCTTCTAGACCTGCTGAGGCTGCTGTTCTGACAGTCACTGAGTAGCCAAAAAATGAGGACGTGTAATAACACCCCCACACACACATGTTTATCCTGGATAGTATTAGTTTTCTTCATCTTTGCAGGATTTGTAAGCTTAAAAGAAGAAATTGCTGGCTTTCCAGAACGTTGTTTTAAATGTTGTTTTTAAACTCCCAAGTTTCCATTTCCATTAAAGTGTTATTAACTGGGTGTAGGGGTGTTGACTGATATCCTGGTTATAGCAGATCTCTTCTGAGGCTTGATGATCTGTGATAAGAGAGCAGCCAGCACTCAGTGCTGAGATGTGGTCAGTGGCTGATTCCACAGCAGTGAGTTATCAGCACTTCTGGGAGCATGATGACTCGCTCCTTACCGCTCCCTCCACAGTAGTGACACATTTTATGGGAACAAAACCCTTTTCTCTTTATCACTGAAAAAAATGTATGGTGCTGTTGGCTAAAATGAAGAAAAATAGCTTGGGCTGAAGTTTTGGGAGAAAAAATATTTTATGATGAAAATGTATTTTTTCTTTAATAGATTTGAACAGAAGAACACAAGCTATGGACAAGGGTGCGTCAAGCTCAGCAGCTTCAGTAGCCTCTGACCATAACTGGTAGTGAATATGTATAGGGAGAAGGTGGAAAAAATCAGAAGGGGATGAGGGAGTGAGTGCCCTGCTGTCCTCCTCTTTGCTTGTGCCTGACTTCCATCGGTCAGCAGCTTGGAGTCGTTCTATGCCAAGGACTGTTTTGTCATCTTTGTGCTTAACGTTGAGGTCATACCCCATGCAACAGATGAGGAAATCATTAAAAGTGCTGCCAATTACTTGCAAAAGGTTAACAATTGCTATATTTTTAGGCTTTTATTAATTTGAATTTCATTAACTGACTAAAAAGCAAACTGTTAGTGTTATTTTTAGAATTGCGAATTCTGTAAAAATAGGTCCACTTTTCCTTGTAAAACAAAGGCGTATTGAAAGTATCTGATAATGATTTCTGTATGTCTGAAGTGATGACCCATGTGCATGAGCAGGCTGATGGTGTCAGATGCTCTCCTTGGCCACTGTATCAGAGGAAGGAGTGTTTGTGCTCCCTGCATGGGTCATCTTGGCCGCAAGATGGGCTAAGGATGTGCCCAAAGCTTGGCAACTTCTTGGTTAGATTTCATTTTGATTTGTTTCATTTGGCCCCAGATCTGAAGAGCATCTTTTGCTCACATGCCACGGACAATGCCTAGATTTTGATGTTGATCAGGTGTCTGTGTGCTAAGTGGGAGAGAGAATGCAAGTGCCCCTTTGGGCTGCTGTGGGTGGGTTGGTGAGCAGCAGGTCTGGACTGGGGTGGCTGGTAAGCAACTTCCCCTACTCCTTGCTGACAGAAAGTGCTTGTAAAATAAGAGGAAAGTGTTATTGGCTGTTCTGCTCATACAAGCAAGCCTTTTATTTTAACGAGAGTGCATTTTGTTTGATCTGCGTTTCTTGGGGGGGATGATGAATTTTAGCCATTATGAAAACAAAACCCATGGTTATTTGTAAGGACTGCTTTATAAGAAGCATATGTGTGCTTTATTATTCTTTTGCTTGGAGTGTGGGGATTGTTTTCAGTTGGGAGGTTGCATTAGAAGAATGTGAACTTCTGACTCACTGAAAAATAGAGCATGTATTAGCAAAATTGTGAGGTTTCCTATTATGTTTTCATAACTCAAATTTCTCAGAATGGAAGTGATCTCTTTTTGCCTTTAGTGAAAGAATCACTTTTACAGCCATTGAGAAAGAATGGATTTTTCTTCTAGAAAAAGTTGTATTGCGTTTAATATACTTTTACTCTACCCACTATTCTTCATTTCCACTTTTCTTCTCTCCAGAGTAGCAGCTTCTCTTTCTGAGGGTGATCTGCCTGTGGAACTCATTCTTCAGCCATGTTTCTGTTTGATGTCTAAATTTTGACTTTTCCGTGATGACGTAGTCAACAGTAAGGACCGAGGTGTGGCTAAACACTGTGATCCCAAGAAGGGGTGGACTCAGCTAATGGCATCTGAGGAATCCCAGCTTTCCTCTGGAAGAATCGAATGAGAAACATGAAATTGGCTTTGAATGCTTAGTTGATTTGCGATAAGGGTTTGCAAAGATACTAGAGAAAATACAAGTAGAGCTAACCCTGTGATACAGTATTGCATGTTATCACGTTAACAGAAGAGACCAAAACCAGAGCCTACAATTTCTGGAATTGCTGGCCTAAGCTGCTGCTTCTACATGCAAAGTCTGTCTGAAAGTTGGAGAAGAACCTCCAGAAGATAAGCTCCCAGATGCTGAACCCCCCACAAAGTGATATGTTTTCTGTTTAGTGAAACAAATGTCTTATTTTAATTAAATAGAAACTTTAATTAAATAGAAACTTTCCCCTGTGCTTTTGATATGAAGAAAAAACTTCTGGGGGAACCTAACTTTTCAGTCTGGCCTATGAACCAAAGCATAAACTGATTTTGCAGTTCTAGTTGTTGCATGGAGCACAACGTTGTGGTGGTGTGTTTGGTGAAGGCAACGTGAAATGAATTTCACGTTTGGTGAAGGTAATGATTCCAGCCAGGGGCACTTTATCTGCTGTAGCGACACGGCAGGAACTGTCCAGCCAGGGCCCATGCGTGGTGCCTACAGACCGGCTCTTCTCTGGTAAGCAGAAGACAAAGACCATCATATAAGAGGCTGCCAGGGCTGGAAGAAGAGCGTCAGAAACAGTCACAGCTGGTCAACAAGCTCAGGAGTAAGGAACCGTTCTTGTTAAATGCAAATTCTGGCTACTGAAAATGAGCTGATGTTCATAATCAGGAGACTACAAGTGATGAGCTTGCTTGGTTTTGTTCTTTTTTTTTAATCTCCATTTTTTTTCTTCCTGTCTGATGCAGATACTTCCATGGGCTGCAGAAGGTGAATCCAAATGTGTGAATGAAGAACTGGAGGGACATGTAATGAATTCTTTTCCTTTGGTGAACCTAGACTCACAGACCTCCCAAAGGGCTAAATCTTTAATGTTAAAATTATAGGGGAGGTGCGTGCTGTATGGAGCTTTTAAGACTGCAGTAGCTGCGTGTGGTTGCTTCCCTTTTGAGATCTGAAGCCTTCTGTGCGGTGAAGTTCAAAGCTCTGTCGATTAGAAAGCTGTAGCTAAAATTGGAAACTGAGCCAAAGGCTGGAGTGAGCCAGACATACCTTATTCAGACGGACCCTCTCCATGTTGTTGCTTCGTTGCCTTATTGTTTGAATTCAGCTAAACCAACATAGTTGTACCTTTAAAAAGCATATTTGTCTTTTGTGGGAGACGCATTTAAGGAATGGTGGCTGGGCATGCTGAGTGTGTTTTGGAACTCTGGAAATTGTGCTAAAGCGAAGCAATTTATTGCTTCTGAAATGAAATAGTTTTGTGACATTTGATCCTCTTGTAAATTTTGCACTGGAGATTTCAGTGGTGGGATATAATTAACATTTAAATTGGTTGGGCTCTTATGGCAGCATTCCTCTGCCTGTCTGCAGACACTGGTACAGTCGACCTTTCCCTGTAAGCAAATAGCTCTGGGGAGCTTTTATTCTTAGTGGGAATCTACTGACTGCAGCTGGTAGGGATTCAGATGAATCACTGAGTGGTTACCCCTTAGTCATAGTGTGCTTGGAAGTGAACTGCTATCATTCCTGGAAATATCCATTTCTGCTAAGATAGAGACTCTGCCATGAGAAAGTGTTAAAGAGCCTACAACCCCTTTGGTGCAGGTGCATCTGAAATAGGAGTGATTGTAAAACCTCCCTGTCCTCAGGGTAATTCTAATTTACATTTCAAAGTAATGTGCAGGGGAGGAGCAGGATGCATTGGAAGTCCATCCTCAATAAGGGGAATTTGCAGATCTGAACAGGAGATGGTGTGGACATTTACCAGGCAGCTGATGGCGCATTTTCCCTGCTGCCTCCATGACAGAGGCTCATATGTCAGCTAGGAACAGTGAGGTACAGCCAGGACAGCGAGAGGAAGAGAAGAGCTTTAGGAAGTGCTGTTAAAGGAAGACCTTTAGGAAGTGCTGGTATTTGCTGCTGTGAACCTGAGCCCAAATGCTTAGAGCAGCAGGCTTCCTTCCAGGCTCTGCAGAAAGAGAATTTCCCAAACTGGCTCCCAGGAGAGGCTTTTAGCTGTGCGTGGGGTGCCCAGAGTGTGTTGCCTTCAACAGATCCATGCTCTCATTCCAATCCCTTGCAGTGTGTTGGCTGAGCTCTAACTCTGGGGGAAGTACCGTGGGCACTGTTTCCCAAGTGCTTCAGCAGCATCCACAGATACTCACATGCCCAAGATAAGTGCGAGCCCCACAGCCATAGCATACGGTGGTCCCTGACCTCACAGGAGCATCATCAGTGTTGGGGCATGGAGGTGCAGCAGGAAGAGAGAGCAAACATAGCAGCTGCATGGTAGGCACTGCCCTTGTTTTGGCACAAGTCTTGCTAGCATGGTTTCTCAGCTGTTTGGAACTCTGCCTTTCTGGCTGCTAGCTGAGTTGTCTGATTTTTCATTCTTTATGGGGAGAGTTCATACTGGGGAAAAATGTGGTTTTATTACTTCTCCTCACCCACACCTATAACTTAACTTGGTACAGCGTTGTGTCTGTTGAGCAAAATCCTTTGTGATATTATATTCTGAAACAGAACTGAATGAGAATGGTGAAAAAAAGACTTTGGATTTGCAGAAGATGGTGGCTGTCCCAGCTGTGCTCTTGTACCCACATGAATGCAAAGTAAGCAGAGGTTGCATTTCATTGTGGATGAACAAGGAGCTACAGTCCTTGTCACTCTTTGGAAAAATAAGGGCAAATTGTGGCTCTGCCATTAAAAGTCATTTAGAACACATGTTCTCAGTAAGAAATGCAGAATGGATCAGTGCGAAGGGCATGGATTGCTGCCACCCTGCTGCTCAGGATGTTGCATCCACCAAGGTCTGGTCAGCTCTGCGTCAGAATACTAAGTCCTGCTCATGGCTTCTGCAGCTTCTGATGTGTTGACTCCCCTTTGCTGGTCCTGCCTCTGAAACTGAGGAAGGTCGATTGCTGCATTAGCCTGGCTGTCAGGTCATCTTTGAGCTGGATGCACCCAGGCTGAAACATGGCAATTACTGCAAAAGGAGCAGGGAAAAGCAGGAAGCTGCTGAAGCTGAGCAGGGAACGTGCCCTTGGGAGCATGCTTCCTAGGGGCACTGTGGGCACGGTACCTCTTGTTGTGTGAATGTCTCAATGGTTTGGGGAAGATTTCCCCGTTTCATTCATAGGTGTGTTGGAGGCCTCATCTCCTGCTAGTGTTGCTGACACACCATGGAGCCTCTCTTGAAAGGTGGGTCTGGGACATCGTGGCTGGACCAGAGTGTTGCAGTAACATGATCCCAGTTCTTCTGCTTTTTTTTTTTTTTTAAGAAAGTTAAAATATCTATTTTGACAGGTGACCGTAAATTCTAGTTTTATGATATCTTTACCTACTCCACTGGTTGTGTACCGTGTTAAGTATCTCTCCCAACACTCTATGATAAATTCAGGTAAGAACAAATTTATGAAAAAAGCCTCCTACAAAGCAAAAGAAGAATGTCGCTCCCATTTCCCACTGGCTAATACGCAGTGCATATAACATGCTTTTTAAAAATAATACAGCATTTTACCTTCTGTATCTTTATTCTTTATTGTATCTACTTTCTCATAGGTTATCTTTTTTTTTTCTTTTTTTTTTTTTAATCCAACACAGAACACAGAATTTCACAATGTGTATTATATAGTACCTGTATATTCTAAAAATTGTTTTGGTATATTTCAAATATTATTTTAGATAGGCAGGAGAAATTCCATATGGAATCATTTTCTGAAGTTCAAAAATATTTAAACAAGTTTGGAATGTTTATGTTGTGTGCACTCATTAAAAGTGGGTACAATAAAAACACTTAGAATGTGTGAAAATCTAAAATTTCCTATTGAGGAATTTTGTTTTTCAGTTAAGTCAGCTTGTTCTTAGAGATTGAACATGTGTCTGAAGAGAATGTTTCTGTTTGTTTTTTGCATCATCGAAGTGGCGTTTCTGTTCCCTATTAGCCTTCTCTTCTACAAATCCAGCACGCATTTGATATGAGCCACAGACACTTTTCTGGAAAAAAAAATGAGGCAAAGTAGATTTTGATAAGAGATTTTGTTTAATTCTTAATTCATGTAGTATACTATTCATTGGATTTCTGTTTCAATCATGACATTTAAATAACCTGTGACACTGCTGAAACAGGGGGTTGCTGAATATCGCTCTGCTCACTCCTCTCCCTCTGCCAGTTTGTAGATTGCCTGTACATCTATAGATCTTTATTCTTAAGTGCAAACCGACTAGGTGCATTTCTGTTGACATGGAAATGTCTGGAACCGTTGTTTTCTTTTCAGAAAAATATCTCAAATGTTTTTGCAGATTGATGAGACTTTTCACAGAAGATGGTTTTCAGGGATCTATTGCAGGGGCTCACAAAACAATGGATAGTACTAAAAATTAACTGATTGTTTAGAGGGGTATTGTACATTTTGCATATTTTGTTGTATATTTCATTAAACATTTATTAAAATCCTGTTAATTTTCAAGGCAAAGGTGTAAGCTGTCTGCCTAGAGAAGGTTTAAGCATTTGCATATTAGTCTTGACCTTCCTTGTACTTCCTATCCAGGAATTTCAGCTGCAATTGACTACCTAGTATGTTCCTGCATTTCAATCACATAACCCCCTTTTCCTTTATTTATTTGTTTGTTTGTTTGTTTGTTTTTCCTTTTTTGCTTTTACTTTTTACATTCTGTATCTCTTAATTCATTGACTGTAATTCTTCCAGGTCTCATGCCGTGGGGTGTTCAATGGCTTTTGACACAAAGCAAAAGTGTTAAGAGATTTTTCACTGGTAAATTCTTCCTCTGGGGTTTGATGTCTCACTTTCCCTATGTGAGACACACAAGTAGCCTCAGTCAGAAAGTGGATTTGTCTTGCCAGGGCATTTCAGCAGAACTGGTGAATAATACAGCAGAATTTTGCAAGGATGCAATAGCAAAACCACTGCTTTACCTCACCAGCCTGCAGGCACATTTTTTGTTGTGATCACAGCAGGTTTTGAGTGATCTATGTACAAAGGAAAAAGAGAGAATGAACAGAAAGCAGTTTATGGCTTTCCTCAAAGACACTTTTCTAACTCAAAAATATAAGCCTTGTGGTTTATATGGTTTTGAAATGTAACCACAGATATTGAGAACTGGAAAAGATCTGATTTACCATCTCCTTCAATTTTGGTACCAGATTCAGGGCAGAGGAAATGTATTTTTGTAATGAAAAATATTAAAAGGAAATATGTTAATATCTTTAAAATAAATAAATAAAATTCATGAACATATTTAGAGAAACTATCATATGAAAAAAAATCTACATCATTTGTGCCTTGATGGAGTATGTGTAGATGTGTCTCTGCAACCTCCACCAAAGTGTTGTAATCTTGTTTTGGTGAAGCTCTACTAGATGTTTAATGGTTCCAACTCCCTTTCTTTGGAGCAGCAAAAGATCAATGTCAGACTAAGGGCTTCGTCTTCAAGCTTGATCTCGGAACTGAATGGGGTTAACTTTTCTTCAAAAAGAAAGATTCTTGATGTTTTTGATATGTAGAAGGTATTTTTCTGGCCTCCAGGACCTATCCTTGCTTTTGCAAACACTGTTCTGTTATCATGTTAATATGCCTATCAATCTTTATCTTAGTAATTGCTGTTTCTTGCTCCTACAGCTGTGGCTGGAGGTTGGTCCAATCATTTTCTTGTTCTTGTCCCCTGATTTGATCCCAGATGCATTTGTGGTTCAGTTATGACCATTTGGTTTTCAGATACTTTACTTTGTTCTTTCTTCCCTTCTATTTCTTTCTCGCTCCCTTTTGCATTGAGCAAGCTCTCCCCATTTGCTCTGGAAAGCTTATGAAACTCTTCATAAGGCCCTTGTCCCTCATCCTTGGATATCCTGGCATTAGTTTCCTGCTGTTTCTTCAGTCCTTTCTCAGATGTGGGTGAGCAGGATCTTGTCTGGTATTCCGATGGGAGCTTAACAGTACTGTTACTGCCAAAGACAGTTCTCACTCTTTCTGGGTGCCTGGAGAGCTGGGTGCCTGGAGAGCTGGGTGCCTGGAGAGCTGGGTGCCTGGAGAGCTAAGGGGGGAGTCCAGTCCCCAGAGAGATCCTGCTGGAGCATGAAAAGAGGAATTTTTCTTCATTTTTTTCAGCAGACAAAATGATGCAGACCTTCCCATCTACATCTTCTTTCCTAGCTTGAGGTTGCAAGGTAGAACAGCTCAATGTCCAGTGTGAACTATAGCGGCTTTCCCCTCTGGTGGGGCTGGCAAAAGAAGAGTGGTGCTTTGTGCTCTCATTTGTTTGGCTCTAGCAGTGTCTGCTTGCCAGTTGTTTGTTACATAGAGCCTCTGACCATGTTTCATCCCCAGGTACTTCCAAGGTTTTGCCTGGTAAGGGAAGAGACCAAACCATTTGGACATCAGCATGCTGCAGTACTGTTTCGGTACTTTCTTTCCTTGTTTAATCCCCGCTCTGGAGAATCACCTGGGAGATGCCTCCCCATTATCCACAAGGAAGCGCAGGAGCGAGCACTTCACGTGTGGCCGAGCAGCCAGAGGAGCAGCTGCAGGCGAGAGGGGCTCTGCTCCCCAGCCCTGGCTGCCCCAGCACCGTAGGGAAGTCACCCTGCTGGGGGTACTTCTACTCCCAGGGCACAGGAGGGATGGGCAACGCCGTTTCCCATTCACCTGTGCCTGCACAGGAGCATGCTGGCAAGATACTGAAGTGTTTAAAAGTGACTGGAGGGATGGTTTTCATGCGAGTGTGTATTGAAATAAGGGCGAGGTTGGATTTCAGCAACAGGGAGGTAAGGTAGGAAAAAATCACGTAAGAGCAGGGCTTGTTTTGTTGATTGAGGTTTAGAAAGCATTTTAACCAGTTGAATTATTGGCTGTATCTGAAGTGAAACACTGCTTTCCTAACTGCTCTCATTTCCTGTATCATTCCAGCTTGTTCGCTGCATTAATTGGAGTTCAGATTTACAGTGTATTTGGTTACACACTGGGCTGCATTCTTTTTTTTTCCCTGTGTGTATAAATTTCTTTGGGAGTTGGGCCAAGTGGAGAGCGTATATATGCACACACACACACACGGGCTGAATTTCACTGTTAGTTGCTAATTTTGTGGGGAAAAGGGATCTGGATTTTTTTCTGTTTTCTTGTAAAAAGAGACTTTCCTTTTTCCAAAGAAGAGGCAGTAGCTGAGAACAGCCAGTGTTCAGAGAGTTCAAGATTTCAGAGCAGCAAGAGATGAGAGAAAATAGTATCTTATGAATTGTAAATGTGGCATTTTCAATTTGGCTGGTGTTTCCCAGAGGTTAGTGGATAATAAAAATGTTATCATTCTCCTGGCTCAACCAATAATCAGTTTGCTACTTAAAATATTTTTTAAATACTGTGCTTCAGAGTTGAGTTGGATGAGGGAGAGCTTTTCACAGTTGAAGTAGCTTTTTGTGACCTGAAATATGAAGTGAGACGGGATACTAAATGAGAAACCTAGCATTTTGAAACAAGTTATTTAGGAACTGTAGAAGGCAGAAGGTGATTTAAAGGATGTTTCCTTTTCAGTTGAACATTTTTCTTTTGGCTTTGTGAAAACATAAGTAGAGGTGCACTATATGTGTGAGGAGTGTTTTTTGAGAACTTGTAGATTTTCAGATTCACTCTTCATGTTTAAACTGTTGATACCAGTAGAAGATTTCCATTCAGAATATTGTGAGTCAAAGTTTTTAAGTAAATGACCATGAATTAAATAGAACCAGGTATTAAAATGTTACTGCTTTTAAAATTAAATATTCCTAAGTATTTAATTCAGAAATAATGATATGATGAATAATAGTAGGTAGAAAATAACAACCAATGCCAGTTTTCGTATACCTAGGTAAAAAGAAAAAGAGAGTAATTCCAAACAACCTTCTTCTGAAACATTTGACCACCCTTTATTTTTTATGCTTGACACTAATCCCAGCAATGTTTCACCTTTCCTCCTTCCTCAAGCACCACCTCAGCTGCATGCTGTCAAAGCACAGCCTGCTCCCAGGCTGACATGGGCGAGTTTGACTCCTGCTCGCCAGGGCTGGACAAGCAGAGCTTAGCTCCCCCAAAAAGTCACCCACTGCCTCTACCATCCACAGGGTGCAATGAGATTTGCATGTTAGAGCCATTTCGTTAAAAGTTTGTGTGTATTGATAATTCCTTTACAGGCTGCGAAAGGCTTACTCTTCTGGGATTGTTTTGTTTTAATATTAAGAAGAGAGAGCTGACGAGGACACCACTGTGGCTGTATTTGATGCATAGCAGCAGCATGATTTAGTTGTAAATGCACTGATACAGCTTTTCAGTATTTGAGCCAGTATGGGTGTTTAGTTAAAGCCGTGCATGGATGGTGTCTGTTATTTTGTTAGGATCTCAGAGTGAGGGGTTTTAGCACTTTAATCCTGACTGACAGTTGGAAGGTTGGTAGTTTCAAACACAGTGGCACAGAGTAGCTGATTTCTCTTCAGTCAAACAATGCACCAGTGTGTCTAGGCTGCCTGTACAGAGCCAATAAATCTGTTTTGTTTTGTTTTTCTCCCCCTTTTCTCTCTCTCCTTCTCTCTCTTTCTTCCCCCTCCTCCAGGCCAGGACCCACTCCTACTGCTGAAAACAATCCAGCTTCTCTGGACAAAGAAAGAGATGAAGAAGGTAAGGCTGTGTAGCCTCCCCTCCTCGCTGTGGTTAATAACTGCATGCAGAGCATGTCCAGACGCAGAATGCTTAGGTCAGACCAGCAATTCTTCATGATTGCTTTCAGTTCCAGCACACAGGGAAAGAGCCTGTGCATTTGCAGCAAGAAGTGAAAAGGTAGCTCTGTGTGATGTGAAGCAGTGAAGGGATTCCTATAAAAGAGATGAAGTTTACACGGCTGAGTTACAGGCGAAAAAAAATCAAAGTTGCTTTTGTTTACTTTAGAACATGTTTTTATCCATTAAAGTGAGTGTCTTGAGGAAGAAGGAAGAATATTTCTAGTAGCTGAAAAAATAAGGGTTGAAATCAATAGAAAAAGTGCATAAAAGTGCATTTTGCCAAGTGGAATGATATCAAAACCTTTGTGCTCAAGATTTTTTTTTACCCTTTTTTTGGTTTGGTTTGGTTTTGCCTTTTAGAGTGGTGAATGCAATTTATATTACCTCTCTAAAATTAGTGATATATTTTTATACAGCACCATATGGGCTCTACGTGGAGATTTCTCAGAGGGAGTAAAATAGACTTCATCTAAATTTGGGTGCTTGCAAACTAACAAAAACACTAGATGTATCCGCTTGGTGGTGAGTTTCCCATGTTTAACTCTGTGCTGTTCAGGCATGTTCATAGAAGAAATGTTCATTTCTAAAAGACCCCAGAGCCAGCAGCTCACCATGTAGCTGTGGAATGTTCCCTATGTGAAACGGCTGCCATGGCTATGTTGATGTACGTGCTCCATCCTAGGTATCTGAAGCGTTTGGTCATTGTCCTTGTCTGGTGCACTGAGACTTTCCATTACTGATTACAGTCTGTGGTTCCCAGCCTGAATAATTAAACAACTGGAAACCCAGTGTGAGAGGTGCCTTTCCAAAGCCCGTCACTGACATAAACTTGAGCTCAGCAACTTGGAAGCTTTGAGCTTTCTATCAAGTTTTGTTAGAGTTAGAGGAAAAAAATAGTATTAGTTAGGTCTTGAGGGAAGTTAATCCCGCAGAACAACAGTAGGAAATAATCATCAAAATCTCTATGCTGTATACCCTGGGATGTGTGTGGATTGTGAAGAAAAATATTCTGAAAAAGACAAAGCATCCCATCGATGTGTCCTTGGGCAGAGAGCACCGCAGCTTTTCTGCTGAGGGTGGAAAAGCTTGAGGATCCCCATGAGTCATGCTGGCAGCTCCGCTCATTGAGTTTGCTTGCTTCTGGACTGATCACCCCAGTAATGGTTTTGCAGAGCATGCGTGCTGAGGCTTCACAGCAGGGCAGGCCCTGTCCTCTTAGTGCCCGTCCTTCAGCCTGTGCTGCCTGCCTGCAGGTGTGGGCAGCACCACGGCTCGGAGCCCAGGGGATGTGTTTCTGAAGCAGGAGGAAAGTAATTTTGGAGAGATAAGGAAGCGGCACAGTGAGATCAGGCGGTGGCACAGCAGCAGCTGGTTCTAAGGTGGGGAGCCCAGGACAAATGTCCCCAGTAGTTTCTGACATGTACCTGTCACACTAGCACTAAGATGCCCTGATCTTCAGGTGTGCACCCACAGCAATGCACTTTTTTCAGGAGTACCTGCTGCGCTGCCCTCTGCGTGTAACTCAGTGCCTTGTGCTGCTCTTGTCCTAAGCACATCAGTATCTGACATTCCAGTTAAAATAAATGAGGGAAGTTGACTTAAATAGAGCATCGCCTGCTTCATTGACATTTAAATGGCAGAGAGCTGCTTTGCCTTTTGCTGTGTGGGAGTGTAAGTCAATACTGTCTATTAACTCATGTGAATCAGTCATCTCCATTAGATGATGCCTGTCAGTCTCAAATCAGTGCACATCATCAGAAACAAGGTACCTGTCCCTGATGTGACCTCAGTCCTGGAACATGGTTATAGGAAGTAATCATTTTCTACATAAGAATGATAGTTTTGCAATAATAGATGCATCAGCACACTGCCCTGAGCTGTGAAATAAGGGATCAAAACAGAATGAAGGAGTGTGTAGTTTGAACATCAGCAAAATTTTCCTATTCCCATGATCTGTCAGGCTGTAGAAATCCCCCAAGGAATATTCCCTGCCATGGGAATCAATTGAAATGGAAATGGCAATTACATGTTTAAGAGGAATCCTTTTCTGGCAGAGACAGGAGCCAGGCAGCACAGCACTCTTTCCTATCTGATTTAGGTGTCTCATGTGTTTTTATTTTTATTTTTTTCATTGGTTGGTTATTTCCCCTCAAACAACACATATCATAATTGAAGTCTTCAGATTGTTAGGAAGTTTTGGAGAAGGCTTTGCCCCTGTTTAAAAGTGGAGCAGATAGGAATTCAGGACTAAGCCTAGATGTGTTGTCAATACTCTTGCCAGTTGTGTAAGTGTTTGGAGATGCTCTGCGTGTGAAAGCAGACTTGGGCTTTTGCAGGACGTGGTGTCTGCTGGCAACCATCCTGCCAAAGCCCAGGCTCTGGTTCCAGCTGAAGGAGGAGCTGAGTGGTGTGGTGAAAGCTCTTGTTCAGTCTAAATGTGCTGAAGTGGGGCTTTGGGGAAAAAAAAGAAAAAAAGAGAGGCCATTTATAAACAGTGCAATTCAGTTGGCCAGTTGCTTTGTTTTCCTTTGGCTGCTGTGTTGGATATTTGTGGTTGGATAAGATCTTGCCTTCTCCTTCTGCAGAATCTTGCAGTAAAGTTGGAGCCCTATGTTTAACATTGCAAATTCTTACCACAGTGAAACGTACTTACAGGGAGAAAACTGTTATCTAAAGTCACATCTTTGTTAGTCATCAGCTTTTTCTTACTGCATTTGATAATCTAGTGAGAAGGAAACCATTTCTGTCATAACTGATAGGTTTTGTGGTTTTTCCCAACATGAAAGACATTATGGAAAATAACTGTCTTCCAGTAAATATTGTTGATGAATAAAAAAAGAACAAATTCATTGGCAAATTTTCTGTAGATTTTCTTTTGTTTTTTTCATGCCATTCTTCAAACTTTATGTTGTTTCCATTGGAAGCCATGACTGAAGCCATCATATACAGTAAATTACAAGTGCTGGCTGCAGGCAGGAATGAGCATCTTTTGGATTTTGCTTTTTAGCCAGAAAAGAAAGAGAGCAGCTGCTCTTAGTGATTTCTTGTTTTCTGTCTCTGCTTTTGCCTTGCTCCATGCCAGTACATGTACCATGCAGTGAAAGGTCCTGTGTGGGTACTGAAGGATGCCACTTCTTCACCCTGCCAACCCTCCGAGCACCTTGGAAACTACTTCTAATGTAAACATTATAAAGATATTGCTCAGTACTGCTAATTTATCACTTCTACCAGATGGGTAGTAAGTAGCCTATTAACATTCACAAAGTGAGTGTACAATTCCTGCACATTTCTAAACACATCACCCTGGGATTCCTTAGATTTATGGCGTGGTTCTTTCCCAAGTTCCAAGCCCCTTCCTATAGCCTTTAGTTCTGCTGAGGTGTGCAGTGCCTGCCGTGTGGAGGCAGCAGGCAGCCTACAGCAAATACCTTGCTCAGATTGGTTTCGAGCAAAGAATGGATTTACATTTATAGTATTGCAATATGACAGATTGTGAACTTGGATCTTCCTTTCTTTTTATTCCTGTATGTAAAACCCAAACTATTTCAGTACTCCCAAATATTGAGGAGCCATTGTGGCTGAAGTGGATATAAGGTCAAATATGAACATTTGTGGTACAGGAGGAGGGGCTTATCTGAGTTATTACTTGCGTGTCTCTTAGAAGATGAGTAGGTTTTTGAGCCCAGTTATCTACCTTCAGTATCACTATTTTCTTAATAACACCCTTTTTCCAGCTCACTTCTTTTCTGCCCCTCCCCCAAATCCCAAGCCCCTTTGTCTGTTTCACGGAACAACTTCTCTGTCTTTATGGGATAATTAGTGTGGACAATTGCTGCTTTTCCCATTGGGTTTGAGGTGCAGTGAGCCATGAAGGAATCTGTAATGACATGAAAAGTCACTGGAGGCGTGGATGGTGGCTGAATAGCAACAGTTACCTCTCTGAATAGATTAAATTAAAAAAAATAAAGCTTTGTGTACAGCCGGGGGAAGGGAGGATTCACTAATCTTTTTGTACATGACAATGTGGTTTTGTATCTCAGCAGCTCAAGGAAGAAATCGGGCGGGGCTTTGCAGGACTGGAAGACCCATTGGCAGGACTCCTGGACATACTGGAGAGCAGCACCGATTGGAAGGGGAAAGGGCATTCCCTTGGGTATTACATCACCAGTGAGTTGCAGCTTTGGATGAAAGAGCATCCTGCTGTTCAACAGGTTAGAAAATGAGAGCAAGAGAGCCTGGGGAAAGGAGAGGGCAATTGATTTTGATATCCCTCAAGTGTTCCCAATTTCACTTCATTCTGTAGTCTAGTGTCTTCTCTGCAGCCTCACAGAAAGGCAGTGTGACAAGGTGTGAAATTCTTACTGAGATGTTGCGATCTAGTGATGCTGGCCTGAAAATGAAATAACATTAGAAACTATGATGTGAGACCTCTGTTTCCCCTTCCAAGCTGGGATTTCCATCTTTCCAGATCAAACCACTTTGATCAAGCATCAGTCTTACAGCCTTTGCTTTACTGGAGGCTTTCCCACTGGAACTCACATCGCTGCTGTCAGGATAAACCCAACTGCAGTAATCTGCTCTGCATATTCTTCCAGTTCTGCAAATAGAAGCCAGTTACCGTATGATTGCTTAACTCTTACCATCTGGTGGGGAGCTTTTATCATTGGGAATGCAGAAAATGGTAACAGTACGACTTTTCAGCGGCTGAATGATTCGCTTTGTAATTTTGGGTCATCAGATTTTACATCCTAATGTTTGCCATTCCTTATGGCTTCGTGTATTCTGACCTACCAGGATTTTCCTTTTTTATATGGTTTTACCTCTGAACTGCTTACACTTTTACTTTAACAATTTTACTTTACATACTTTTATATGTGTTGTTTCATTTCCCATTCTTCCAAGTGGTTCTTTTAAGACTTTGAGCTGTATTTAGATCCTCAAAGAGCATTACCATTACAGTATCTGCAAAGTGCAGTGAAATGCTACTGACACTGAAATTCCTGTGTCATAAGAAGATGGTCATATAAGAACACAAGGATTAATACTTGTGTCTGTGTATCTTGCTACAATGCTTTTGCTTTTCCTGTTGTTCCTGCACCCAGGAGCAAGCCTGGGAATGAAAGCTGAATTCTTAGCCTTGATAGGTGAGATGTCCCTTGAGGGGAGTTGCTGGATTCAAAGAATTTCTTCTGGGAACTAGAGGGGAGAATTTCTAAATAGCTGTGTTAGTAAAAGAGGGCATTTTTCCAGTTTCGTATTTTACTTTTGCACAAGGCCATATGCCTTTTCCAGAATTATCCTGCAAACATTTAATGTTTTTAAATTGGATGCTGTGAAAAAAATGTGTATCATATTGTTCTGATTTCTGCTTGCAGACTCCATGGGGAAATTGGAGAATCCCTTCCCAAGAAATTGGCTTCTTCCACTGTTTAAACAAGCTGCATTTTCAACTGCCATTGAATTGTAGCCATCTTTACTAAATCTGTGTTTGATTTCTTTTTTTCTTTTTTTCTTTTTTTTTTTTTAAATAGTCTGGCATGAAGCTGAAGAAGCTGCAGACCCGCGTACTCAGAATACTAGCCCAGTGCCCAGCTAATCTTCTTGACCCTCTGATTAGCATTTACCAGCTCCATACAGCAGACCGGAACTATTTGCTTGGACATGTCAGTCATCTTTATCACAGGGGCGATTACAAAGAGGTGGGTCATGTCTTTCAAATAAATTTACCTTCCCGGCTCTCTAGTTCTCTGTTAAGGTCTGTGTCCTTTTTTGGATGCATTTCAATGTGAATTCCATTTCATCACAGCAGCTGCACACTGTGAATGGTACTGCTTAGCATGGTCTTCTTATGTACAAGAGTAGACTGTGTTCAACCTAATTTTTTCAAATCACTGAATACAGAATACTAGTGAGTCCTTCCTCTAACCCTTTTTTGACCTTTGAAAGTAATAGGTTAATAGGGTTTAATTTGGAGAATCTAAGAGGATAGATGTATTCGGTTTTTTCTTCCTTGTCATTGGCAAGAAAAGAAGGGATTTTAGTAGTTGGTCATAGACCTGCTGTGCTATCTCCAGTCTGCCTGCAGCGAGAAGGGGTTAGAAAATTTCTACTCCCACATATAAGCAAAAGGTTCTCAGCTTGAGGAATCTTATGTGTATGTGTTATTACTCATGTATTTGAGTTTGAGTGACTGACACTGGCAGAAGTTCGCTAAAATCAGGATTTGGTATATTCACCCTGTAGTTTAGGTTTCTTATAGCATCTCTGGTATCACCATTTGCTGATATCCTTGAGAGTGTTTTCAGGAACAAAATACAATACTGTTAATTAAAAAAAAAAAAAAAAGAAGAAGAAGAAGAAGTTTATTCGTTTTCTCAAAGGGAAATAGTTTGCTTTGACAGTGTAAAGCAGCCTGACCTTGCTTAGCAAAAGAAAAACATCAAATAGCATTTTTATAAGTCCTATTCTTCACTAAAGCTCAATTACAAAGTAAGGTCGTAGAATTCCATTATTTCTGATTTTTTGAAAATAGAAAATAAGCTATTTAATGTGTGATTAGAAGTTCATAGTTAGCTACTTGAAGTATACTTTCTTGCTCAGTAAGTCGTGAGTGTTTGAAAATCCTAACAAAAGTATATTATTTGACTATATTTAAGTGTGATTTTTAAATCCATGTCTTCAAAGATATTTATTATTGTCTTTTAGAAATGCAGTTCTTTCTAGATCTGGTTTTGGAAAGCTCCAAATTTTTGGTGGAATTTGTTTTTCAGTTCTTTCGTCCACAGAAAAGCTGATTTGCTAATCATTCCAAGTGTGAAGAACAGGAAAGCTCAATTTGTGATTACCCTCAGCCATGACTTTCTTCTAGCGTTGTTTTGTTGCCAGAAGGATGAACAGGATTATCTTCAAGAATAACAAGAAATCTTTTATTCCCCTTGGGGACTGATCATACCTAAATTCACAGCAACTAACCCCCCCCCCAAAAAAAAAAAAAAAAAAAAAAAAAGGAGCAAAAATGGAGCTAGGGCTCTGAACATTTACAATGGACTCTGGCCTGTCTTTTCTTCCTGTTCTTCCCCACCTTTCAGCTGGGACAGTAAGGCATGTTCAAGTGCAAGTTTTTTCGCTCGTGCTCATCTAAGAGGACAGAAGTCCTTATAATTCCTTGCTCTTATTATTTGTTTTTTGACCCACATGCCACATTTATTATAAGGCACCAAACTTATTCTATATTATTCATTATTCCATTTAACTATTTTGATGCATTTTATTCTATTGTGTTTGAATCCTAGAAGTCCACAGCTTTGATCCATGTGTTGACATTCCTTTCCCTCACAAAAGTTTTGGAGAAAGATCACTTCAGAAAACAAGATCCCAGAGTTCCCTGTGGACAGGCATGGCAGTTATGTATTTCTGAAGCTCATCTGGGCCTGCCTGTACTAACTCCATGTTAATAGCAGAACTGGGCAGAAGCTGAACCAGATTGTTAATCATACCAGCCTAAAGTTCTGCAGTTGAGATAAGCTGCTGCTTCTTGCTCATGAGCTGGAGTGCAGCCTCTCATAGTGGTAGACCTTCCATGTGTCAGTGTGCAAGTGTTGTGGGGCTGTCAGTTCATAATGAGAAGAAAGATTATAATATGTGTGGAGACAGTGGTACATTTGTTGGAAGATGGTGCAGGTGGAGGTAATCTTTTAGTCAAATATAGTAGCATAAAAGAGTAGCTGTTTTTAAGAGGCACCTTATTGAGATGTGGGATTGAGTTAGCTGGCCAGAGGATGGCAGTATTTCTCCCATGACATAGAACAAACTGATGAAGTGGCAATTAGAATAAAAACCAGGGACATAAAAGTGGGGTTTCTTTGGAGGTGTCTGGCAAGTTTGGTGTTTTCATCCATTCTTTTGTGAATGGGGTTTGCAGCTGCTGGAGTAATATGGTGTGGGGCCTTACATGACACTACAGAGCAGTGAAGAGCGCTTCTGAGTCCTCTCCTCATGGCTCACAGAACATGAAAACTCCTATTTTAGAGGGGCAGACAGAGGGGTTGTAATGTCCATGTCTGGGCAGCTCCATTGGAAATACGGGCAGTTCCATCTGAAATACCTGTGTCTTCATCTCCTCTTAGGGTGGGTTGGGAACCCCTGAGGCTGCAGGCTGAAGCCAGCCATGAGGCACCGTGCATTGGGCAGGACCGGGGCGGCCGGCAGCACCACAGCCTTTCATCGGTGGCTCCTCAGGCATGCAGCCCCAAGTGACGGTGGATGGCTTTGTGGGAAGGGCGATGGCTGCTGGTGGGGCCTGGACAATGTGGGGATTCAGCAGACCGGGGGTAATGCAGTGCGAGCGAGTCTGTAAGAGGCCCTGAATAGGCCAGGCTGTGCTTGAGAAGAATGAGGGGTAGGCAGAAGGCAAGCTAGTGTTTCATGGTCATCTTATGTTACACTTCAGCCTTTCAAAGAGTGTCTGGGGCTGGTTGAATGAACCTCTCTTGCACTGCGAATGCGGGAGGCTAAAGACAAAGGAGACTCTTGTCACTCGCAGGCCTCTTTCGGGAATAAAAGCCATTGTCACATGAACAGGGGCAGTCTGGCAGGCTGTGCATGCTTCAGTGCCCCATGATATCGCTAAGTCTCGGCAGAAATCACATTCAGGGCCCTGTCAGCTTTGATTAGCGGGGTCTCATGACTTAATGTGCTGCGATATTTCATGTCTAAGGGTGGCGGCTGTCTTTCTGTGGAATGAATGCCCTCTATTGTCCACTGAGTTATTTTATTTACATTTTTTTAAACAGCTTATAAAGGTAAAAGATAGCTGTGCTTAAAAAAAATCAAATTCCTTTGCTTCTGGATCAGTAGTAAGTGCTGCTCAGGTCAGATACAGTGAAACTTGTTTTCACAGTCAGCATCAAAGTTCTTGTCTTGTTTAACAGCTTTATAGTAAATTCTGAACAGGTGGCAGTGGAGCTGGGTTTAGGAAGGAAACAATAAATAATCTTTTTAGCCTCTGACAACCAGAAATATTCCTGAGAGCGCTCCCACTCCAACTTCTCTCTGCCAGTGACTACCAGTGTGTCTTTCCCCCTTCATCTGTTTGTTTCATAAACAAGAACACAGGTCTAGCTTATTAGTGCAACAGGGAGTATTTACTTTTTAACAAGTTGTTGTTGCTCATTCTGACTTCTCTGTTTTCAAAAGCTGAGTGTATTTTTCTACCAATGTTTCATTTGTTAATTTATAAAAATAGGGAAGGAATTCTTCATATTAAGTTCAGTAAATATTTGCTGTTTCAATTTGAATAGTGTGGGTTATCTCATTTAAAAAATCAGTTGTTAAAATTTGTCATAAAATAAGTTGGAGTAGCCACAGGAAAAACTCCATAGACACAGAATACAAAGTTTTTGTCGGCATCGCATACTAATACAGAAATAGTTTGATAATTCGGTGATAAGAGCAGCTGATCAAAGAACTAATCTTAAAGGAATACAAATACGTTAAGGTCAGGAAATGCGTAGCTCAATCAGCAACATAACCTTAATCTTTTTCTGTAGCGATGTTTTGAACACTGTTTCAGGGGTGCTATTGCTTATAGTTCTACTTCATAGTGGTGCTTGAGTGCACATCATATATTTTTGCAAATGTGTCAATACATATCAGTGTTAAAATTGACTGATCACCATACTGGATGTTCAGATTTTAGATTTCTTCACTGTGAACTTTTTGAGCTATTCTCAGGACAGTGAAAAGTCTCTGATTTTGCTTCATTCTCCAATTCCACACTTAAATTGCAAAGGTTTGTTCATTTCATATGGTATTTGCATATGGAAACCAAGAAAAATGTTACAAGGGATGTTTCTCATGCAAAGATGATGGTGTCAGTCTCAGCCTCTTTTCTTATCAACTTGATCTACTGCTTTAGTTGCACATTGTCTGCAAGATGCATTGCCACTTGAACAGAGGTAGCCAACCTGCAGGCCATAGACAACTCCATAACCTGTTCCCAAGCACCACATCTTCTGGAGCCACTTTCTGCTGCTGGCATCTGTCTGCTGAAGTAGTTGGGAAAGAGCTTGAATGTTGCTGGGAAATAATAATTCAGATGGTAGTACTCTGCAATTAATACTGGGCTCTTGTCAAGCAAGGAGAGAGCTCTCTGAGAAGAGGTGTCAATGTGCATCAGACCTACTCATACAGAGAGGCTGGATCTGGAGAATCGGGTGAAGCTGGGTGGCCTGAGCACACAGGAAACTTGGGCAGTGCTGTAGAGGATCTTTAAGTTGTGAGGGTGCACTGACAAGTTAAACCAGGTTTAAAACTGCTTTGAGTGACCTGAGGAAGACAAATCACTGCAGTGTTTGTTTTAGTTCCCTTTTCCCTTCACCTGTATGCACACGTATTCCAGTCTTGACTTCTACTTCTCTCTTTCTTCCTAAAATTCTTTACATATGACTAACGCATCACCACCTACTTTTGACTGTCTCACCCCTTATAAAATAAGATCAGGCTCTCTTGAAAGTAGACCTGGTAAATCTCATGTTTTCTTGTTTCTGAAGATCTTCCCAAAGACAGCTGTGTATATTGTGTGCTCTTTAAGCAGGAAGTAATTAAACATATAACCTGATGTCATACACTATGCAGTGATGCATTGGGAGAGTTTGAGCAAAGTTGATTAGTGACAAGTTTGAAAGGAGTGATTCCAAAAACACAAAACAGATGTTCCCAATGATTAATAAGTGATGTGCCTTTTACTCAATTATTTCTACCATTATTATGTATCTACACTTTGATCACCATGATTTGTCTTAGACATGACATTGGATCCTCCTCTGCAAATCTCACTCTGTTGTTTGGTCTGTTCTATGGGTTTTCAGAAATTCCTTCACCATTGGTTTAGAAATACTACCGTAAGTGAGGCATATTTACCTTTGTGTTGTCTCAACTTGCTTACAGCAGGGCTAAGTAATGCAGGAGTCATCAGAAACCATTTGTGTCTGTCCTTCATCATCACTCCAAGCAGCGTTACTAGCAAAAGGTTATTCCTCTGATGCTAACCCCACCGTGGGAAAATTGCCTAAATTGTCAGTGTAGACACCACCCAAGTGCACATGCCCTTGCAGATAAGATCTTGTGTGGCTTCCTGCGCTTCATACTGTATATGGAAAGAATAGTCATTTTTAGATGAGACAGAGCCAAATGCATTCAAAACAAGTAGAGAGAATCAGGTATTGGTGCATTGTTCACTTAGAAGCAGTCACCATTTTCTCATATTCTTGGTTTTGCAGTTGCATGACTAGAAAAGTGGTCTCTCAGTGTAGTGGCAGCTGTGGTGTTCATGGCTTGCTTGGCCTGAATACATCAAGTTTGTGTAACTTCCCCCATGCTGTGGTCAGTGCACCTCCACACTTTTTAGACATAAATTAAAGTATTTTTGTCCACCTTTGAATTCTTTCCCATCTGCATCCAACCCTCCTTCATTGCATTTTTTGAGACTTTATCCTCAGTAAGCAAAACAGCAACAAAATGTCCAAACGTGATTTTTCCTTTCCCCATAATTAAAGAATGATCTAAAGCTCCCTGAAAGCAATCAGAAGACTCATAAACACTGAGGAGATTTGAATAAGGTGATGGGTCATCACCTTTTTTCCCGTACTGCTAAGCAGTGGCTTCATCGTATACCTGTTCCCTGTATGTTTGGGGAATGAAAGGCAAGAGAGATCCAGCTTTGGGGCCAGGGCTGGGGCAGGATTAATATATGTTAAACACTTGTATGTGTTATTTCTTTGCTTTTATTAGATTGCATTCTAGGAACTCCCTCTGTTTGAAATAGTTTTGTGAACAGACTATTTGTATCACATAATCACCTGTCAGGAGTGTAACGCATTCTCTTTCATAGATTGAGGGAGGGCAGGTAGACTGTCCTAATAAATTGACAATACATTGGAGTTCACCAGAGATTTTCAGTGTTCTTGTGCTGTAGCTGTTTTTTTGCTTATGTTTGTCAGCTGGTGAAGTGAGGGAGGCATCTGCTGTTCAGGATTTTGGATGCCTTGCCATTCCAACCTAAGTTTGAAGATCTGTAGCTAGACTAACATGACTGCTAGCTTCCAGCTACCGTGGCTAGTCTTCTAGCACAGCTTGGACAGTGCAATTGCATATGGGGAAACGTTTGTTGGGTGGGAAGGGGGATTCTCAGCATTTCAATTAGAGTGTGCTGTCTGCCTAATTGAAGTGTTTGTTTTCTAACTACAAAATGAGTCTATGAATGAGGTGTTGCTTTTCTGGAGATTTTATCATCTATAAACAGACTGTTAAAAATAGGGTCGTTTTACACAAAACTTGTTTGTGGAGTGAAACAATTCAAAACATGATAATAACAAAACAGAATCTTAAAATAGCCTAAAGTTGAGACCACAGACACAGCTGCCAAGCACTTTCATCTTTATTACAGTTACTCATATCTCTTCGCTTATTATTCCTATTGTAAACATGCTGATTTTATCTAAGTTGTCCTCGCTATTCAGCCAGCCAGCCCATGTAGCTGCACCCTGCAATCCGGACTGGTTGTTTGTTCCTAAGGTCCAGGTCAGGCATCACCTTCCACGCTTCGCTTTGTGCATGGGAAAGGCTGCTGCCCCGCTACTGATGGCACTTCCGCTGCAGGAGGCTATTGCCACCGTCCACCAGCAGCAGTTTGTCTGACTGTTCCACCACCTGCTGTAAGTGGATGATGTTAAAATGGTGTTAAAAACCCGCTCATATGAATTGCTTGAAGTGGGTGAGTGTTGGTGGCAGGACAGTGTTCCTCTGGCCCGTAGCAGCAGTGGTGGTGTGAGGTCGGTCTGCCACAGTGGGGTTTGGAAGGTGCCGTTTCTCCACACGCTGGCTACATGGATAGACATTGCCCTCCACCCTGTGCAGTGCAGTATACACATCCAGCAAAAGAGGTAAACCTAGCCTAACACAGTGTGTGTTCATCTGATTAGGTCACCCATACTGTTAATAGAGATAGAGACAAAACTATGCCATTTAGATAACAGTTCTGCAATTAGGTTAATCTGAACATGCCTGTGAACATTAAAAAGCTATTAGGGAAACAACTGTGGGCTTACATGCTAAAACTAACAGATTACTTGTTTAATAAAATACACAAATGAGATCAAATGGTGAAACAAGGTTTTGAGAGTTTGTTTTTTTTTTTTTATTTGGCCAACTGAGATAGCTGGGAAGAGGGGAAAAAAAATCAGCCGTTGAAGTTTTGGAGACACAAAACCCTTATTCAAGTCCAAAACAGAAGTAGCAACATTCAGCTTGTGTACCACTTGAAAATAATTTCTCTGCTTGCACTTTATGATGTTAATCTGATAATTTGAGAGAAAAGGTACTGGATGTTTGTGGAGCAAAATAGCACATTTGGCCTTAAACTGGTGGACTTAGTTATCAGGTCTGGAGTGAGAGATTAAATTTGTTGCAGAATTAGCTGGGCTGACACTATATTATGTGACTTTCTATTCAAATCTGATTTGTATCACACAGTCTTTATATTAATGTTAGTTCCTGGTTTTGTCACTTAAAGTTCTTCTCATAATTTCTCTTCTTGATCGAGCATGGACAGTCAGTGTTTGTTTTGTAAATAAAAAAAAAAAAAAAAGTATTCCCTCTGATAACTGGGCATCGTTATTCTGCTGGACAGTCAGAATGAACTTAGGTGATGTCTGTTGGTTATTTGATTTTGTATGCAGTCCTTGATGCAGTGGATGTAAAACACGTGTACATTTTTGAAAAGATAATGCTATCCACAGTTTCTGCTGCCTCCTACCCACTCTTAGATTATTTTTCTTGTTAAATTTTTCTGTAAAGGTTTCGTGCAGTGAGGGTTAACAGTGAGGTTTGTATCTGGGGGGTGGAGGGGAAGCAGGGTGGTAGGGAGGCATTTTTTACTTTATTATCTTTGTTTACATATTCTAACATGTAACCGTTCAAACAAAAACAATTAAAAAACCACAACCGTCATACTCACGATGTCTTTCTCTCAAAGCAAAATGAATAACAATATCAGACAAACCTGTTGAATAGAATAATTTTCCTGTAAGGCCTAACCTATTGTTTTTATCCTCATCTGAATAAATAGGCATTTGTGATCTATGTTGATGAAATATTCTGTTTCTTTGGCTGTTGTTTAGCGTTACAAGCATGCTGCAGTAGGGTCAGAGGTGCAGCACTATAAAACTTAAGTTTCAACCATCTTGGAAAACACAGCCTAACTTTTTGCTAGGTCACGTAAGGACACTTGTTTAAAGCCTCCTTGTTACATAGTTAACACTTACGTTAGTACTAATATGTAAATGTGTTAGAAGGCTCCTTGCTCTTACTACATCATTTACTGGAACAATGCACTATACTGAAGAAAGTCATTGCATGCGTATTTTTTATTTGAGATCCAAGTGTTCTCACACATACAGAAATTAAACACTGCTAACAGCTTAAAATCCTAATTAGTTTATGTGCTTCCCAGGCAATGCACAGTTAGATATTAATATATTTCACAGAATCACAGAATGGCTGAGGTTGGAAGGGACCTCTCAAGATCATCTAGTCCAATCCCCCTGCCAAGCAGGATCACCTACAGCACCTTGCACAGGATGGCATCCAGGTGGGGTTTGAATATCTCCAGAGAAGGAGACTCCCCAACCTCTCTGGGCAACCTGTCCCAGTGCTCTGTCACCCTCCCAGTAAAGAAGTGCCCCCTCATATTGAGCCGCAACCTCTTGTGCTTCAGTTTTTGCCTGTTGCCTCTCATCCTGTTGCTGGGCACAACTGATGAGAAACTGGCTCCATCCTCTCAACACCCTCCCCTCAGAAATTTATATACACTATTGAGGTTTCCCCTCAGTCTCCTCTTCTCCAGGCTAAACAGGCCCAGCTCTCAGCCTGTCCTTATGCAACAGGTGCTCCAGTCCTCTAATTGTCTCTATAGCCCTCCTCTGCACTCGCTCCAATAGGTCCATGTCCCTCTGGTACTGGGGAGACCAGAACAGGGCACAGTACTCCAGGTGTGGCCTCACCAGGGCTGAGTAGAGGGGCAGGATCACCTACTTGACCTGCTGGCACTATTTCCGAATGCACCCTGGGATACCACTGGCCTTCTTGGACACAAGGGCACATTGCTGGCTCACGGCTAACCTGCTGCCCAGCAGAACTCCCAGGTCCTACCCCTCAGAGGGCTTTCCAGCAGGTCAGCCCCCAACCTGTACTGGTGCTGGAGGTTATTCCTCCCTAGGTGCAGGACCCTGCATTTGCCTTTGTTGAACTTCATAAGGTTCCTCTTGTCCCAACCCTCCAGCCTGTCGAGGTCCCTCTGAAAGGCAGCATGGCCCTCTGAGGTATCAGCCGCTCCTCTGAGCTTTGAGTTGTCAGCAAACTTGCTGAGGGTGCACTCTGTTCCTTCATCTATGTCATTGATGAATAAACTGAACAAGACTGGACCCAGTACTGACGATAGGCCTCCAACTAGATTCTGCACCACTAAGCACAACTCTCTCTTGTCCAGCCAACTGCCAATCCACCTCACTGTCCACTCATCTAGGCCACACTTCCTGAGCTTGTTTATGAGGATGTTATGGGAAACAGTGTCAAAAACCTTGCTGAAGTCAAGGTAGACCACATCCACCACTCTCCCCTCATCTACCCAGCCAGTTATCTGATCACAGAAGAATAGCAGATTAGTCAAACATGACTTCCCCTTGGTGAATCCATGCTGACTATTCCTGATTACCTTCTTATACTTCACATGCTTGGGAGATGACCTCCAGGATGAACTGTTCCATCACCTTTCCAGGGATGGAGATGAGGCTGATTGGCCTGTAGTTGCCTGAGACCTCCTTCTTGCCCTTTTTGAAGACAGGCATGATATTGACTCTTTTCCAGTTCTGAGGCAAATAATTGTCTGTAATTTCATATTTCTGTAGTCACCAAGCTGAGACAGGATAGACAGTGGCTGAGCCAGTTCTTCTCACAGCCTGACTTACTGCAGTTCACTACAGCTGTGTTTCCTCATCTGCAAAAGATACTGTTTGGGGGTTAAGTTGTGAATGTGGCAGGTCTTTGTTATCAACGATTTGTAGATACCACAAACGGACTAAATATAGTTCTTACTGTCTTTCTGTTTGTGATCATAGAATCACAGAATGGTTTGGGTTGGAAAGGACTTTGAAGCCCGTCCAGTTCCAACCCTTGCCATGGGCAGGGTCCCCTGTCCCCAGCCCAGGCTGCCCCCAGCCCCATCCAGCTTGGCCTTGGGCACTGCCGGGGATGGGGCACCCACAGCTTCTCTGGGCAGCCTAGGCCAGGGCCTCACCGCCCTCACGGTAAAGAATTTCTTCCTCATATCTAATCTAAACCTACCCTCTTTTAATTTAAAGCCATTCCCCCTAGTCACTGCACTCCCTGACAAAGAGTCCCTCCCAAGCTTTCCTGGAGCCCCCTTTAGGCACTGGCAGGCCCCTGTAAGGTCAGCCTGGAGCCTTCTCTTCTCCAGGCTGAACAACCCCAACTCCCTCAGCCTGTCTCCATAGGAGAGGTGCTCCAGCTCCTTGATCATCCTCGTGGTCTCTTCCAGACTAGTTCTAATACTTCCATGTCCTTCTTGTGCTGGGGGCCCCAGAGCTGAACTCAGTGCTCCAAGTGATGAACATTCAGGGATCTGGAGCTAGGCAGAAATTATACAAGCTAAGACCTCTTGATTTGAGATTCTTTCAAATATGAGTAGTTTTCACAAAATAAAACTATTTTACAAAACTTAAAAGGCACTGCAAGATGTATAATCAATTAATTCAGAAAGGTATAATGGGTCAGGATTTTTTACAATTATATCACTAGAAGATATCCTTTATAGCTAAGTTTGTCCAAGCACTTTACTTTCTCTCTCTCTTTCTGCCAGACAACCTGATCTTTAGTTTTTATACCAAGGTATGCTACTGCTGCTCACAATATGCAACGCTGCCAGGACTGTTCTTGTACATTTCTAAGTGGACTGTATGTGGTCAATGTTTATACTTGAAAAAATAACAGAAATATTTATCACATTAAAACTTTCTATAGTAGCATATCTACTTAACTTTGGAATAACACCTGTTTATCCACTGTGTTTTCTTTTCCTAAATACACTTTTTTTTTCTTTCTCTCTAGGCAGCCATACTGAGTATTAAGCTAAAATTACAGCCAGATCAAGATGTGGAGAAGGTGAGTCATTTCCTCTGCAGGCCTCTCTGTCTTCAGATCCGCCTTTTGTTATGCAGCACATCCATGAAGGACCTCCAAATGATATGTTTCACTTGAGGCTTTATCTTGTTTGCAAGAAGTCACTGCTGCATTGCTAAAGTGACTTTACATCTGGAGAAGTGACAGACTATATTTTGTCAGACCACATTAAAGCTTATTAGACTATTTTTCTAGCTACAACTACTGCAATCAAAAAATCTACCCGTGTTCTTGACGAATGGTTATCATTATGGTAAATTTTGTTGGTTTTGCTACTTTCAGGCTTTGCCACTTCAGCTAATGTTTTATGTTGGAAATGCCATATCCATCTTTTAGACAACACTAGTTTATTAAGCAAGGGTTTTGTGACTTGCTCACCATGTCTGAGCAGTAGGGGATGAGACAGCCCTCTGCCAGGTTTCAGTCCCATTTCCTGCACATGAGCTGCAGTGCTGTGGAACCCTTCCATGTCTCCTGCTTGCTGCAGCAGTCAGACTGCTGAACATGGTGATCAAAGGCATGGCATAACCGTGTCATTTGCACTAAATGTTATTTCTTTTCCTAGATGTGTATGCCACTACTGTTTCAAGATAAAATTAACTTGATGGAAGATTATGTGGGAGAGTATCCTGAGCTCCAGTGCAAGCTCTTACAGATCCTGGACACCTGGTGTGAACCTGGTTTTAATATCAGAGACATTGCAAGGTAGAAATGTCTGTTAAATTTCTAAACAGCTGGGGCCAACTGGCTTCCAGAGGACACTCTGTTCTTTGG
Source organism: Aythya ferina (assembly GCF_964211825.1). NCBI lineage: Eukaryota > Metazoa > Chordata > Aves > Anseriformes > Anatidae > Aythya > Aythya ferina. The sequence continues at coordinate 11,155,084 of NC_140318.1, forward strand.
TTGTCTATCTAAGATCATTTTCTAAGCATAATAGAGTGCAATATATTTATTTTTCAGCTGACAATGGGGAAATTTCTGGCGTCTGTGCCAGAGTCTTTTCAAATACATTAGCCAGTAAGACAGAGGTATCATTCCTATTGACAGATGCTTAGCTCCTGACAGGAGAGAGGAGTACAAAATGAAAACTATGTAGTAGATCTTAGCAATATAACAATATCAAAGCTCCCTCCAGGAGGTTATACTAATCAGACTCTCGTGCTTTGCTACAGACAAGGCTGAGTTTCAGTATCGGTTGTACAGGTTTGGCAGGAAGATAATACTGTGATGAAGTGGCAGAAAAACAAGAGAAGCAAGTGGTTAACCTTCTTGTTCTCGTGAAATAGTTGTGTGTGTTTTAATTTATAAATCACCTCTCAGTAGAATAGCTCCTGTCAGTCACAAAGTCAACAGTACAGTAAAAGTCACAATATAGATGCAATGGTTGCAGTCTTAGTTCTGAAAGAAGATGAAGGAATTCCTGGCTTTCTCTTTCTTCAAAATAAGTCTCTGGTCTTGCTACAGTCTTTGACTGGGAAATGTGTGTGGTTGTATTGTTGGCTTTTTTTTTTTTTTTTTTAATCTCAGGAAAGATAGGAGACTTTTCTTAACAATACCTACCAAACCCTGATATATCTGCTGTTAAATATCTACTATTTGCAAAACCTTAGGTGTTGTGTTTGTGCTTTTTTTTCTTACTTTGTTTGCTTACAGACAATATCAAGGTCTGTCCAGGTACAAACCAGACAAATTGAACCGCAAAATGCTAAGCAAGCTGGTCTTCAGGCTCCTAGACCGATTTAATGTAGATCCAGGTATGTGATATTGCAACATCTTCTGGAGTTATCTCACCAATAAAAAACAGACAAAGTCAATTTATCTTCTTCCATGTTCAGTAAGGAATCTTTGCTGTAATTTATCATGGGGAGTTTCAGAGTTTAATTAATGGTATTCAAAAACAAAGTTGGTAAGTTATGGGAATTACCACTTTGTGCTGTCATAGAATGAAGTGCTTGTGACTAATAGACTGCTTCTTCCATGATGTGAAATAAATCTTGACCTCAGAATGGCTCTACGTAAACACATGATGGTCAGCTTTGAGTTATGACTCCATTCCGCTCACATAAGAAGCAAGTCATTACTCATCTGCAGATCTGTTTTCTTGAGTTGCGAGTCTGTCAGTACTGAAGTGATAACCCTTGGGAAGCAGGAGCCTTACAGCCCTTTGTATTCTTTCTGTAAAATAGGGTTGGCAGCAGGGATTTTTAAGACTCTTCCAGTCTTCTGAGAGAAGTAACACATTTCACATCATTGCTTCACTATCAGTTGTCTAACAAAATCTTTGTTTTTCTTTTGTTGTTAGTGGAGACTTGATCTTTTCAGTTCTCTTTGGGACCTTATTTTGGAAACCTTTAAATGCGCCATAAGGTTTCACCCTACAAAGCTTTCGATCATCAGCAGGAGATACACAATTCTCTTTTCTTTGACTGAAAAATGTTTTCTAACCACAAATTATGGGCTTATTATGCCTGGTAGCAACACTATATTGCATATTAATCTTCACATCTTCAACCTGCTGTTCAAAAGTTAATAAGAAAATCCTTGCAGACCTCCATTGGAGGATAAGTAAATAAAATTAAACTTAGCATATTGGTGTGAAATCTGAGGCACAAGGGGATAATTTATTTAACATATAAATCTTTCCCTGGAGTTTACTAGTCTTCAGTAATTTTTTCTCCTTTGTAAGACTGGTCATTCAGTAGGCTGTATTGTCCTTTATGATCTGTAAAAACATCGAGTTTTTCCCCTTTCTTTTTGAAAGATTCACCAAGGGTATGGTGTTACCTGTAAACATGAAATGCATGTGAAATTTTGTTCACATGCAAAATCCTGAGAAAGTTTTACAAAAAATCTAGCCGAATGAGAAAGAAGAGTATGTACCTGCTGATCTCAGGTGCTCTCTGTGGGCTGACAGCGTGTCTTAGCTTGGTGATGGTGTCTCAGATATAGTTGCTGCCAGTAATAATGCCAAACTGTCACTTGACCTCCACAGTAGGTTCATGGGTGAGGAGCTCCCTTGAGATACACAGAACAAGAGTCTCTCCTATTCCTCGCAACGCTTCCAGAGGGTGTTTTATCCTATGCCAAATTCAATGCCTACAATGTAAGATAAGTCAGGTGCTAGAGAAGACTGACCCGTCTATTCATGGGAAATGGGATGTGTGCTACCGATTTAGAAAACAGGCCAGAGTTGGGCCAGCTAAAACCAAGGTTGGCTGATTCTCACTCATAGACATATATGAAAGTAGATGTTCATTTTTTTTACCTAATATCACATGTAATTCAAAGCAGCACTTTACTAAAAGGTTGGCCTCAGTCTCCTCTGAAATGCTTTGAAAGCTTTGAATCCCTGCAGAAGAATTTCTGCCTTAGTGCTGGTTTGTCTTGAACTGAATTGGAAAATGGTGGCAGTTTTCCCCTTCTCCCTTCCTTTTTCCTCTCTTTTCTTTAGTGGAAGTAAATCTGTGATGAAAGAGAGTTCAAAAAGGAAGCAGACTAGGTAAAATGTACAGATTTTAAAAACCAATTGTTCTTGTTCTGAGCAGTTCCACCAAATTCTAGCAGCAGGGTGAAACTCACACTTCTTGTTACCTAACCTGGTTGCAGGCTTGCTTGATGCCGCAGTCTTCTGTTGCTTTCTGTCTCCTCTTCTCTCATGACTCCTACTCACTGTAAGAGGCTGAGAGCAGCAGCAGCAGAGGGAAGTGGCTTTTGGTGAGAAAGGCTGGAGGAGGAGAGGGTTTCTTGGTATGAGAAGGCAAGCTTATACGTGACTTAGTTATTGTAGTTCCAAATCTACTTTCATATTTTGCTACCCAAGAGCTCACTGTTGTCCACTTAGAAAGTTTCACTGACTCCTAAGCAGAACTTAGGTGTGTGTTGATCAACATCTAAGTTTGAAACACTTGGAACAGCCAGTCTTAAATTTCAGAGCCAGATAAGAAGTGGCCCAATAAAAACAAAAGGTCTGGAGCCTCAGAAAAAATAAGCCATCATCTTAGATTAGTCCGCTGTTTCTTTTTCTGACAAGAGAATGTTAGCATTCCTGCTAACACACACAGCAGTGGAAGATTTTCTTTTGAGTCCCAGAGGTGTCCCAATAAACTGTGCATGGATTTCATATAATTAGCTTTACTGGGGAAGTAAGAGGTTGGGCAGAAATGGCAATGATTGAGGAAGTAGTTTTATAGAGACACATGGGTCAGTTTATGCACTGGTTTAACAAGCCTTGTACCTATTGCAGTCTAATTACATAATACTCTTTGGAGACCTTGTGAGATCAACATAAATTTACAAATAAAACTTTTAGTCAAAACAATTCTCAGAGGTGAGGGAATAGACCCTCAAGTCTCAAGACCATGAAGTACAACTGTCTTTATTTCCTGGGCCTTAGTACTCATGGCAAAATAAAGCAGATATTAGTGGTGTTGATGGAAAAGAGATGGTAATTGAATGTACAGTTAAAAGTTGTTTTATAGCAGCATAATAAGTTGCTTAAGCACCTTAATTCCTGAATGCTATGAATGTGTTCTTACTATAGTCTTTAGAAAGTGTTTTTAGTATAAACCCAAAGAAATGTTGTTCTTCATTTGGTCACCAGGTTGTTCCTCTTGGTTTAACATTTATTTTAGATTCAGTGTGAATTTTCTAAATGAAGCCCCAAAGCTGTCTTGTGTTATAGTGTTATCACTCTGATAGTGTTGGGGCAGCAGAGGGCAGACGAGGGCTGCTCAGCAGTCATTGCATTTGCTCAGGTAAGGCACAACTGTCCCCAGGTTTCTCCAGGTCTGCCAGAGCTGAAAGCAGGGTGTCAGCAGTCACCAGGGAGAGCCCCTCAGGGACCCATGGGTTCACTGCACTAAGCACTTTTAAAAGATGCTGTGCCAGATAGAGGAATGACTGTTAAAACTCTACAAGAAAGCCTTTGGAAGGAGGATAGTTCAAATGTTTTTACCTTGTCCTTGTTAAGAGCAGAAGATTATTCCTTTCCCTTCCATATGCTTTACAAGGGTTGTCGCCCCCCTCTTCCCTCCCCTTCCCATTCCATGGTGAAGTCCCTTCAAAGTTTTTTATTTAGCTCTTGAGTTACACGCCAGCACATTTCTGTATGACAGTGTGACTAAGGAACACCTCTAGGCTTAGACATTAGAAGGTAGGAACCTTCTGCTCCTGAGGTTGAAGTGGCTGTGGAGTCAAGCTGTTAAAGGAGAAGAGAAGTGAACATCCAAGGGTCCATTCTTGGCCCTTACCTTCTCAAAAGCATCATTCCCTGCTGAAATACAAGTAGTAGAAGATGATCTGCTTGTGACAAGACAAGCTGCCCAGCAGCTCCAAGCTTTCTATTGGAAAAGTCATACCACCCTTGTAGTTCTAAGCCTGAATTTGTCATATGCAGATGTGTGTAAAGACTACACTAGAGCATTTTTTCCTTTAGGCATAGATTGAAACCTATTTGCTATGCTCACTGTTCTTCCTTCAGAGTCAGCCAATGCTCCAAACAGCAAAGCTAGCAGGTACCTCAACAGTTTGGGGCCAGTCTGGGGCTTCTGCTGTTTCACTTTCTCTTCTAAGGACCACTTACCTTGATCTTAGTGGCAGAGAGCATATTATGAGAGACAATTTATCTTTGAGGCTACAACAAAAAGAGGTTTTGAGGCCTGCCCTACCCTCCAGTAATTTGCATTTAGGGAATAACCTCATCATAGTATACTGAGATTAATGCACTGTTCACTCCTCATCAGATTCCCCAGCAGTCCTTAGCAATATCAGGGCAAAAGCCTCTAACATTTCAGGTACTCTGATTTTATTAAACCAAGGCTGCTTTACTTTGTCCCAAAACAAAGTGTGCTTTGTGTGGGACCTTCTGTTCTGCCAGGGCAGGGTAAAGGAATCTCACTGTGAATGGAAGTCAGGATTTCAGTATAACAAGAGGATCAGGTCTCCATCCCAGTTCAGGAGGAGTCATTTGTGACCTGGGAGCAACAGCCACACACCACACCTAAAAATGTATTGCACCATGTCCCCAGAAGACACGTTACTGCTGTTACATGAGTGGAATAGGTGTGTATTAATGGTTTAGTTCTCTGTGTGACAAATGGATTTCATTTTTACTTCCTCTCTGTTGTTAATAGTCACTAATTCTCTGCTAATGGCTGGCAGCAGAATGGAATTTTTGCTTCTGAGTTAGTTCCAGATGTGAACTGTAGTTCAGGTGCAGCACTATTGTGGTGGAGCTGCCAGGTTAAGAATTAACACATGGCCAAGAGTTGCTTTCCCTGTATTATACTGTTTGTATTCCATTGGTGCTCCACAACCCAGTCATAATTCCCAAGCTCTCCACAATACAGACACTGAATAGAATGATGGTTTCTGTTCTGAAAAACTTAGGTTGTTATATTTTGGTTCTGCAAACAAAACACTGGTTTTCACTCAGGAGACTTGAGTTCAGATTCCTGCCCAATCTTAATGAGTTGTGTGATCTTGGGTAAGTTGCTCTTCTCTGAGGTGCTTTGATTTCTGCAAGTGTAAAGCACAGATAGTCATGAAACTGCAGTGAAAAGATTTGGCAAAGATTCTGCAGGCCACCTGTTTCACCCTTCCTGCCCCAAAGCCAAAGGAGCTTTCCTTCTGTTATTTCTATATAAGATGTGTAACGTGTTGTTAAAGACCTCCAAGATAGAAAGTTTACAACCTCCCATGCAACCTCTGATAGTTCTTCTTTAGCCTTACTGTTAGATTTTTTTTTCCTCCAAAATGTTAACTGGAGTTTCTGTTGCTATAAATTAAGTTCCAGCTTTATCTACTGTGAATGTGGAGGTCTTGAAAGCCCTCAGAATGTTGCATTTGACTGTATTGAAAACATTACTGTAATAAAGATGAGCAACAACTGCTGCTTCATCTTTATCTAGGACACAGCTTATTGAGTCACAGAAGAGTATCAGAAGGACTGACATGACATTGTTTGTGGGTTTGGGTTTTTTTGGACAGTGCAAAATCTGTAACAAATCGCATTTTCTAGGTGCTCACAAATAATATGTTTGTTACAGCATATGTCTAGAAAATATTTTTACTTTTCCAAATACAGTTGTACTATATTTGGAAATTATAGTACTCTAGTGGTTCGTACTTTTTTGTGGTAGTTATTTGTACTTACAGTTGTATAGTACTTTTATAGTACTGTGGTTGTTTGTACTTTTTTCAACTTTATCCCCTGTGCTTCACATCTTCTCAAAGGTGACTCTTACACAATCATGGATGGGTTACATGAGACCTATGATTTGGAAGCATATACTGCACCTGAGCTGAGCGCACATGCTAACCTGATTCTTCCTTCTCTAACCTCAGATATAATCCATTTGTTGCTCTTTTTCAGTTAGCACCTCTAGTTGGACCTTCTCTAAAGAAAAGTGAAGAAAAGCAAGTATTGTAATCATTTTCATTCTTCGTGCCCTAATTCGTCAGTTTTCCTTTTCTATCAAGTGACTTAAGTAGCACTTTCCCCGGTTTTCCTCTTTCTACAAAAATATTTTCAGAATGATTTTTTTCCTGCCTTTGTGGCTTTTAGTAGATGTATCTCATAGTTAACTTTGGGTTTTCTGACTTTTTGTGTTTGTGTTCTTCTTTTATATGTGTCTAATTCAGTTCCACTTTCTGTGTATTTTCTTATTGTATCTGCGGTCAATAAAAGCTTCATATTTACCAAAGTTAGTTTCTTAGTTCACTTCCAGTTTTATCATTGCCAGCTCTTCTTACCTTCTTTTCCCCTTATAAACTATTTCCACACTATAAATTATTTCCAGTTCTCTGAGGTTATTGAAGTCCATTTTGTTTTTATTTTGCTGTTCTTCCTTTGAACTCTTCAATTCATTGTCTGTCTTACCAAGTTAGCGTTCATTCTCATGTTTTCAAGTTGCTCTCTGTTGTTTATAATAAAATACAGAAAATGGATTCAAATTCAGTTTCATTCTCCATCAGAATAGAAAATGTCACTAGTTTCTTTTAAAATATTCCAGAGTATCTGTGTTTCTCTGTCTTGGCACTTTAATTCTGATTCCAGAGTCTGATATTCAAGGATCTTTCTTCATTTGATCTTTCTTCATTCTCTCCATTTGCAGTGCTCTGGGCATGCCACGTGAGACAAGGAGAGTCCTGTGCTCTGAGGCCCTCTGAATCAGTAGCACTGGTTTCTCCTGGTGTCTGCTGAATGCAAGTGAGGCTGCAGGGAATTTTCACTTTACTGTTTTCTGTTACTATTTCTGAATGTTGATCCTGCTTTTTCTGGCCACCAGGAAGATGGTTTTAGCCACTGAAACTCCAATGAAGGCTTTGGTTACATCTTTCCATGTACATGCATACCAGCATTTAGCAAGAACTGACAGATACATATGCTAATCCTATTTAATCTATTTTATCTTCTACATTTATCTCTTGTTGCATTGGATTTCAAAACAAGGTGCTATGTGAAGATCTTGTTTTCTGCAGTTGTAATAAGGCATATCTAATGAAGGTGGCAGGAATAAAAATAAAAACTGTTGCATGCTAGCTCAGCAAAACAATTGTCACCTCCCTTTTTGTATGGATATGGAGTCTCTTTCATGGATATATATTTTATTGGATAAACCATAGGCACAAGTGTAAATCCTGAGTAACATGTTCAAAACTGCTTCAAAGGACTAACAGCACAACTTCCATTTAAATCAAAATTATTGCAGCCTTTAGAGACCGAGGGTGTATGAGGATGCAATGTAATTAAAGGTGTGAAGTCATTGACTGAAGGATATTGAACCAGCAAGTGGATTTTATAATTCAGGGGTGGTAGAACCAGAGATATCAGTAGCCAAGGATTAGCATTGGTAATTATGGTTGAAAGTGTAAATAACAGTTTATAGTTTAGATAAGCTGACAATGTGTGTGTCTGTCCCTCATTGTTCTAAGTTTGATGGCATCCTGCCTTCCATTTACTGAGTTCAAACTCGGGGAAGGAAAAATGTAATGTCTAGACAGTAAAATTTAACGGAAGTTCAGCTATGTTGTATACTTAAATGTCATTTTCCTTCTTTTAGCTCTCTGCCCTAATGTCATAAATCAGCGGCACTTAAGAACTCTGAATTATCTCTTTTACAAGAGGTTTGTTGAGGTACGTTTCTTTATTATATGGCATGGGTGTGAATGAGTTTTCTTATTTATTTTTGCATTTCAAATAACTGATATAATAGAGATATATTGATTTACATAAACAAGCTCTCTATATATTGGGTACACCACTGGATCTGTACTTTCTGTGACTGAATAATTTGTGTGTCCATTCATATTCTAATGACTGGGTGTTACACTTGCACAGAGCTGGATACTTTTCCACTTCAGCATCTTTAGCAGCTATCTGGGACATGTACACTGGGATATACATAGGTCAGGGTGGAATCTCCATGTGTCCAGTTTGAGTCATCTCAACTAAATAGGGAGCATATCGGATAGAGATTTTTTTTATTACTATTATCACTATTATTATTTTTAAGAACTGCGTTATTTAAGCACTCTGCATTGCTGGGCTGTTTGTAGCCACTACTTTGATTTGGTATTGGTGGCCTGGCTGTGATAGTTATGCCACAACCTGCCACAGACGCTTCGTGTGCTAACAGCCCTGTTACTGATGAGCAAAATGGGAGTACTTTCAGCTCCTAAGCAAATCTCTGAACTAACTTTATTTTTGTCCAATTTCTTAGTCTTCTTTCCAAATACAGTAGTGCTTGTCCTGACACTGAGGGCTTGTGGAAATAGGAAGATGCTGTTATTTTTTTCTGTGGAGCAGGTTTCTAGGAGGCAGCTTGGAGTTTGACTTGGCAGTTCATTGCTGAATTACTTGACAATGCTTTTTCCTCCCCTCTCATGAATGTACTGAGCCAAGTCAATGCCCTTTGGATGCTCTTGAGCACACTGCAGTGGGAAGCACATTTCTCTTCTTGTTAACAAGGCAGTTGGTGCTTTTCTTGATTGTCTGGCATTCAGCATCATCCTGTGCCTGAAGACAGATAGTTCCAGCTGAGAATAAGTTTTTGTTCTTCCTCTTCTGAAAAAAACAGCTTGCTTGCAGGTGTTGTATCCAGGTATATTAATTGGGCTGTGAAAGAGAGGGACCAAAGGGTACTGAACAGCACAGAAAAATGTTTTCATTTCATGAATTTTGAATTACCAAGATGTATTTGCCAAACATTTTAATGGAGCAGTATTTCATCTGCAGTTCATAGAGAGCTTACTCACTATAGATACAAGAAGCTTTTAAACAAAGATTTCAGAAGCCCAGCAGGTTGTTCAGATGTCCCTATATATGGTACTATTAATCCAGTCTTCAGAGATTCAGTTTTCAGGAAATGAGATACCTCCTCCAACAGTTCCTGTTCTTTTGTTCAAAAGAGGATTTGTTTGATGTTTACTTTGGATGCAAAGATGGGGTTGAGTGGTAGTGATCTGATGACACCATTCTGGCACTGGCAGTTCTGCTTTCAGGACCTCCTGATCCACCAGTGAGGGCTCTGATCTGCCTTTCCTGCCTTCCAGATCCATTGACACAAGACCTGGGGAGGCTTGAGTGTTTCAGTGTCCTTCAGCTCAAGGCTTTAATGTTGGATGGCATCATTTTAGGGTGCTCTCACAGTGAGAGAGAAGAAAGCATTGCTCCAGGTGTATTTATTTAATGGATTGAAATGAATTCTTTATCTCATGTTCTGCTCTCCCTGGCCTTCCATTTCCTTTGTTTTGGAGTTTATGCATGGTTTAAAGTATCCAAGCTGGCCAGTTAATTCCATTAAGGTACATTTGGCAGCTGTTACTGGACACCATCCCTTCTTCTGAGAGCTCTTTGGTGTTCTGTGTTTACCATTCTCAGGTGTGTATGAGGCCTGGTCAAATGGCTACTTTATCTCAGTAGTATTTAGATTACATGCTTGTATATCTCTGAGATGTTTTCTCTGAGGCTCTTTTACTCCCTGTTTGCTTCTGTACCTTTCCATAAAAGTGGCACTGGTAGTCACTGTTACCTCTTCCAGAAGTGGGGGGTGAGACTCTGGCCTGGAAGGCTGATCGGTCTCTTGCAGCTTGCATTCTTGGCAGAATGGAGAGTAAGTCCCATCCCAAGTTTCTCCCAAGGTTGGCTCTGAAATGCATTTGAATCAGAATATTAACTTATCAGTTTCCTTTCCCAGGCCTCATGATTCCAGAGGATTTTTCATGACTTGGCTGTGGAGAAGAGTTTGTCTTTATATATTCTAGAGCCTTGCGGATAATCCCTGAGATCATTTCCTTACTGGAGTCTATGGGGATAGCTCTCTGTTGGGCTAGCTGCTGTGGTGAACAGTCTGCAGACACATTGCAAGTCTCCTGAGGTGGAGGCAACAGCAGCGATCCACATGTTCCACCAGAGCATGGCCTATTTCAGCTTTGCTTAGCAATGTCTCTTTCATTGCAAAAGCACTACTCAAGCTTTGAGGCCTTCAGAAATTCTGCTGCACATTGCAGAATCTTGTTAATGTGATTTTTTTTTTTTTTTTTTTTTGCGAATGAGTCCCAGCTCCAGGTAACAAGGAGTGTTTGGGGGATCTAGGTGAGGATCTGTGTTGCCTGTGTACTTTGATTACATATGAATTTTTGTCTTATGTGCTGTAGCCTAAACAGTTGTCCAAATTACTTGATCTAAGCTGTGTTTCTCTGCCATGCCCTCCCTGGTTGGTGACATAGGAGAATCACAGGTTTCCAGAGCATTCCAATATGCATTCCTCAATCACAGTTGATGCAAGTGTCTAAGAACTTTTTCAGCTTGTTATATGTAACATTCTTCCTTATCTAACGTGGCTGACAAGTAATTTGTCTTTTCAGAAAACCATGACTCAGGAGAATTGGACAGATCATGTTCAGGTGAGTATGGATTTTCTTCTCCCATTTTCTCAGGCTTTATTTGCTTTGGAAATTATTTTTAGAATGTTCAAAATATACAACTGGATATCGGAGTCCAACAATTACAATTTTGCACTTCCTCATAATTTTGTACTCATATAGCAAAATAGTCTGTACAGGGAAGAGCAAGAAAGAAAAAATGGTTTTGAATTCCTGTTATGTCTTTAAAAATGCTCTAGTTTAGCTCTAGCATTTAGATGAGGTTATCAAGTACATTCTTGTACTTCCATGCACTGATTTGTAAGTAAACACTACAAGTATTGAGATTGCTTAATTACAAGGAGGAAAAAAGGAAATTTTCTTCAGGCAGCTAACAAGTTGTATGAATAAAACTGGACAAATGTTAGATTTCCCCTACATGCTCCACTGATAATTTTCAACAGGTTTATTATGTGACTGTTAGATACCATGACTTCTACAACTTGTACTGTAGGACATGAATAGTTTTAATGACACAGGAAGAAAGGAGCAGTATTTTTTTTCTTGGTGTATAAACAGGAGAGTTCAGGCAACTGTGTTTCAGCCTGATACTACAATAAATACATATGTGACAGTGAATTGTTAAGAAATTCCATGGTGACGTGCCATTAGTGACAATTTATATGCCCATAACATCCCCGTGGAATTGCAACTTTATGGTGAGTGTTGGCTCCTTTTCTATAACTCCCTTAGTTTGAATTCTGCAGCCATTAAAGATTTCTGACTGTCAGCAAATTCTGCCCATGAAAACCCATTTGATCAGTGTGGGCCTCTGAGTGGTAACAATATAGTCCAATCACTAATGATGAGATCTTGAGATCTTATGCAGTATCCGTGCACACTAGATATGGCTGCATTTTAAGCATGATATGTTTCTTCTCTCTTCCATGAGGTGTAGAAGGAAAAAGGACAGTGCAAAAGCATGAAGACATTTTTTTAAGACAGAGGTGGTTGATAAGATGTCCACCATCCCTTCATGGTAACTGTTAAATCTACTGAGCATATTCAGTGTTGAATATGCAGCTTCTATGTGTAGTTTATTGTACCCATGCAGAAGGCCAGACTTTGTGAAAAAAGAAGGGGCCTTGCCTCTCGATCTCAGTGATCTTATTCACTGTAGGAACTTTCAAGCTTTTTTGTGGGTTCCCTTTGATTATCACAGGCTTCAAGGCCAGCACAAGTGCAGGTATCTTGCAGGATCAAGACCTGAGATGGAATTGGCCACAATGGTGTAACAGACATCTCTGTCACAAGTGGCTGTACTTTGGTGTATGCAGTGAAGGGGCTTCTGCCAGCGCTGGGGTAGACAGTGGGAAAAAAAACTCCTAATTAACACACACAATTGCAGATTGTCAGTCACTTGTGGAGACATGAGGCTTGGGAATAGATACTCTCAGAAAAGTTTGGTGCCTAGTAAGAAAGCTCCCTTGTGAACTACACAGAGCTCAACTGGATGATGGACTATGGCAGGAGTTTATCTTTGCTTTTTCAAACTATTGCAAACTTCATATTTCCCTGATTGCTTCCAGCTTATTCAGTTTTGATAGCTATGTAATTATCACACAGGTAGTGCTTAAACTTGCCTGTTATCAACCCTGACTCTTATTGCTATCAGAGATTACTGTCTTTGGCACCACATTAAAGCAATCAGAATCTGTACCCATGCATCTGGAGGAAAACAAACTAATCATATGTTCAGATAGGCTTCTGCTTCACACTGCTAGCAGCATGGCTGCACTGAACAAAAGAAAAGTTACAAAGGAGGAATCTCTGGGCATGTGTTGCTTTTCAGTGCAAAAAACAAAGCTGACTTTATCTTTTTTTGGTAAAAAGATAAAGGCTGGGCTTTACATGAGGGAAAGATTCGGCTTCTCATTCCAATTTTCACCTATGACCTGTCACGTTTGACCAAAAAAAAATATGTATCTATTAGGTGGCACCTTGCAGAACTGGAGAGAGTGTTTGTGTTGTATGTCCCATTCATATTCTGGTTCAGCCTCACAGAGAGTTTCTATCTCCTGAACTCTGCCTGGCGACACAGCATTAAAGATGCATTGCACTGAGTAGGAAGCAAAGGGTGGGATGCAGTGTGACCTGGGGGAATGGGAACCAAAACTCCTGAAAGACTGAACAAGCTCTCAATCAGTACTTTTCAATAAATATTTCAATTTTAAGTCAAAAGAAGGTGAAAGCTTACATGGGTTTAAAACTCATTTTTGTTTAATTCTGTGCTGCATCCATAACAAACAAACAAACAAACAATCAAAACCTTAAATTATGTAGATATTAAGAGCCTGGTCAAAGTCCAGTCCATCCTTGTTCAATGGTTCTGGTCACATCACATTCAGTGTAGTGGACGATAGATATTTCTGGGTTAGTATTTCTTTTTGGTTTCCCAGAGGAGCACAAGTACAGAAATTTCCTGTTCCTGCCCAGTAGGACAAGCGAAACTGTGATTCTGATTGCTACAAAAGGCAGAAGCTCTGTAGTTAATTGTGGGGCCAACAGAATCTGTTTTCAGCCCTGTAGCAAACTGTTTTTGCCCCCTCCTTCTTGCCAGCTCCCGTGCTGCAGATCTGCTGGCCAGGCTGTGGCTGAGCAGGCAGCGATGGCAGCTGCGGGCAGGCAGAGGAGGCTGGAGGGAAAGCAAAGGGATCAAAACGTCCTCATACCCTAGGGAAAGTGCCCTCATCAACTGCCTGTTGGCAAGCCTGTCTAGCCCAGAAGGAGAGCTACATTTGTGCCTCTCCTCCAAGCATAGGTGCCTCGGGGGCAGGAGGGGAAGAGCACTCTTCCTGCACAGTGCCAGCTGTGTTGCTATTCATTAGCTTGCCTAACTGATTCTGTGAGCTGCATGGAAACACGCAGGGGAGAGAGTGCCTGTCTTCACAAGCAGAGGAGAAGGTGTGTAGGATATTGATGGTAGATATGCAGGGGAAAAACAGGCAGGGCATGAGCCAGCTGTCTGCTTTGCTATGTACTCACTGCTTCCATTTTTGCATACTTAATGTTTTTCATAGTCTTAATTAGCATAAAGATAGTAGAATTGGGTACAGCAACCACAGAACAGTCAATATGATGCTGATCACACACATACAGGAAACATCTTCCTGCCAGTGGCTGCAGAGAGCACTTGGCCAGCAGCACAAGGGGCTTTTTGAATGTTGATGCTTACCTGGAAATTCTGCAGGAAATTATCATTTTGAGACTAAAAAGCATGGAAGGCATTTTTCAATCATCTGCCAAGCTTTTAAAAAGCAAGCACACACAGATCAGTAACATGTATAGGAAGCATAGTAGAGAAGCAATCCTGATAGCAAATGTCGCATCTGACTGCTTTAGATGTCAGACAGCACCTGAGATACTCACGTGAGGTTGGCAGTACAACATGGGACCTGCTGGGGAGCACTCCCTTCTGAGTTGCGCCAGCCACCTATGTTCTGGTTACCTGAAGTTTCCTGATTTAAAAAGGAAAGGGAGGGTCAGGTGCTTTGCTGCACCTCTTTTAGCACGCTGTGTTCTCATGGCTGTTTCTGGAGTGATCTTGCAATTGTGCCCTTCCAGTCTCAGCTTGGCTGATTAGTGCAAAAGTGCCCATGTGGAGTCACCCACACCCCTTCAGATCTGGTCTGTTCCACATTGCAGCTGTGCCTGTCTACGTGAGCAGCAGGCTGCTTGGGAAGCTCTGAGGCCCTGATGCCACCCACAGGTGACAGTCATATCTTGGCAAAGAAAGGCTGGGATAGCTGAGGTGTGTACGGAGGAATGATGGAATATTATGGGTGTTTTCTGAACAGTTAGAGCTCAGAAAGCACATGCATGCTTGGTGATTCTAACATCTGGAGTATTTTTGCAAGAAATATTTCAACTGCAACAGAGCTAACCCTGTTGGTACATTGTTTAAAAAGTTATTTCAAGGTATTTTGAACCAGGAACTATACTTGTGTTTGCGTGGACTTTGATATGAAATTCCTTCTCCCATGGAGCAGAGCAGGGCGATGTAGAACAGCAAAATGACTCTTCTTCTTGGGGCAATAACCGGAATACAGTGTTGAGTAAGGTTAAAGTCAATTAGTATTTTTAGGACTGTCAGCAGATAATTCCCTATTTTGCAAGATGTCTGGAACAGTGAAGTGGTGATACAGTGCTGCCACTTTACTGACCTTGAGCCAAATGGCCTTTTGTTGCTAGATCTGAAAGCTTCCTGTGCTAGTTTCTGTGCTTGTGTTTGCACAGGGTGAACTATCCCTGAGTTCCTCAGATGTTAAATCCTAAACCATTCCAAAATTAATGCTCAGAAAAAGCGCTGGAGTTTGAAACAACATTACTTGTTTTTTGGGCATTCATTGTGAGTGGTGGCTCTCCATCCATCCATCCCTTTTGCCAGCTAATGGTTGGCAGCAATCTGCCCTTCACTTGGCATGTGTGACTTGAGAGAAGGGCAGGGGGATACAGCACCTAGAAAAGTGGCTCCTGTTTTGAAGCTATCCTGCCTACTCTGGTCTTGCATGAGAATGAAGCAGATGAGCTTTGCAGCCAGCTCTTTCCCATGTTCAGCACTGGGAGAGGCTATAGCTAATCTCCTCTCCTTCACCAGCTGTGAAAATGAGATTACTTATTTATTTTAAAATTTCTTACCATGAAAATCAAACACTGTGAGCTCATAAGTCTCATTCTCTCGGTGACCAGGGGTGAGATGCTTGCTCATAATTCATAGCAAATATATAACCCAAGTTACACTAAAATTCTAGGGATGTTGTGCTACTTCAGAGAATATTCAGAGATCTACCAAACAGTAGACATAAAAGTGAGCTGCCCTCCCTTACATATAGTACATTTGAAAATGTTGGCAATTTGTCATCCATAGGTGTAAATTATCTTACACTACAGCAAGGAGTTGATGGAATCTTATTTATGTAACCAGTTAAATAAATGGCAAACATCTAAATGGCAAACATCCTCAATGACTGACGCCAGGATTCTAATGCATTGTGTCTGTATGGGACCATTTTGACCCCAATTAAAATGTAACTACCTCTGGGATAAAATATAATAGCTGTTGCGCTCAAGGAAGTGATTTTGAGTGGTATTTAAAGGGCAGAATTCAATTTTATTTTATTTTATTTTATTGAAGCTTTTGTGGACAGAACACCTGGCCAATAATCCTGCTCTGGGGTACCTTTAATAAGAACAACAGGTCAAAAAGGTCATTGTGCAAATATCACTATCTAGTGTCCTTCCCTAGAAGTCCTGTGTTGAGGCAAACTTTTAAATTGGCTCAAGATTGTTTTGAGTACGGCAATGTCCCTACAGTGTAAGTAACTTAATATGTATAGGGAATTAGGCAATCTGTGCAATGCAAATGGGAATGATATTCAGGAGGTGATTAATAAACGACATGTCTTTCAGTGTAAGTCTGCCTGTCAAATTATCTTTCATTCTGAGTGGACTGTTTATTCAAAGATATAATGGATTTCATCACTCAAACATTAAATCTAGACCGGCTGTTTTCCTGGAAGGTAGAAACCAAAACTAGTTTAACCAGCCATTGTGTGGTGTCCCTTGTTAGTATTTATGGCCTCTTTTTTTAGCAGGAAGTTAAAGCCAGTGGTGATTGGTTTTGTACCTTCTGGTCTCAGGAGTTGCAGGGAGGCATCATCAGCTGGAACAAATGTTCATGGCTCTGCCAGCGCTGCTGCACAGCGTGCCTGAGCTGAGGAGCTGTCCCACAAGGGCTGGGCAGCGCTGCTGTGCGGGTGTCTGTAATATGCTGGAGCTGCTGCTCACCTCTGATTATTTGGCCTGCAGTTAGTCTATTAAGCTAACTGCGGAAGAATTGTATTTATCTTTTCCACAGCTTTAAGCAGCTTCCCAACAGATGCCACTTAAAACAGAGATTTTTTTTTTCCTTTCTCTTTCCCTTTTGCAAAATGGATGGCATTTAGATCTGGACAAATGACAGATTTAGGATCTGGTATCTCTCTTGTGAAGGCAGAGTTAGGGAATTACTTTATATCAGTTGCAATTTGGCAGTGTCTCTTCCCCCATGCTGCTCCAATTTCTCTTTTCATTCCTCTTCCTGCGTTTTGTTTCCTGGAAAGGGACTGACCAGAAACTCAGTGGTGGTGGGAGTGTTTCCAGTCTCAGTCACGGCAACCTCTCTGCTTTTGCCCCATGCCTTTTTGTTTAGATTTACTATTATTGTCAGAGGTCTTTGGAGAGAACATACAGCCACAATGTGATGTAAAAGTATATTGCACCTAAGGGTATATTAAAGCATGAAGAAACTGGAAAATGAAAGTAGCAGGCAAAGTATAGATTTCCTTCTATTTTTCAGTTCAGTTTGTAAGTGGTGTCATATACTTAGATAGCTGAAACGACCTCAGAGTTGCAGAGCACCTAAGTTGCACGGTTACTGATAGGGTTGATGCAGAAAACAGGCACATCTGTGAATGTCTCCAGAAAAGCATAATGTAATTCTTCAGTCACATTCTGCTTTCTGGATAGAGAGCAGTAAAGTATGCATCTGTACTAAAGAAGTTAGCACCATTATTCTAAAAGAAATGGGAACTTCTCATTTAACAAACACAGCTGCCATGGGAGAAATACATGGGAAAAGCCAAACATGCTGTGTGTTCCATACCTTCCTATCTAAAGAAAAGTCTAGCAAAGGATAATATATACACTTAAATGTAAATACCTCAATGTACCTCCTGCACGGCTTAGATAGGATTGTTTTCTGTGAGAGTTGGTGTGCCTAATAATAATTATGGTAGCTTTATTTATAATCCAGCCATTTCTGAATAAATAAATAGTAGTGAAGCACAAACATACTAATGAATTCTGGTGGAATTTGATGTTATGTACAAATAAGCTAAGAAGAACTGCCACTTTTTCCATACCATCTATCAAAATGTCAAAACCTAGAAAAAATCAGTCACAAATTTCTCAATGGAAAATGTGTTTGCTCAATAACATGGGAAGATTAACTCACATTTACTTAAGTAAGGATCTATAGGGCAAAGCTCTGGGAACTCAGCAGAAGCTTATGGGAGCTGGTTGTCCATCTTCTGCTTCACTGAGGTGCTAGAAAGTAATTCTTCTGAAAGCTCAGGACCTCAGTCTTTAAAAGTTATGTCCAAATAGCTTTTATCTGCACACATATTAAGTACTAAAGATTGAAAAAAGGAAATAGAACAGACTGGGGGGGAGAAAAATCCTTAAAATGTTTCAGTGTGTCAGAGATGCTTTCTGACCTCAAAACCCCTGCAACCAGACATGGCTAGCTTGATTCTAAGCAGTATAATAACATTTCTGTCACTAGCATGCTTTCATTCAAAAGCACAGCTTCATCAGAAAGAGATATGGTATGCTATAAAAAAGAGGGTAATTGGCTTATGGCTGTGGGTTGGAAGGTCACTATTAGATTAAAGAGTAAGACCACCAGCAAGCTGTTAGACTTAACTGATGTACCCTGTTGGTATGTTTAATTCAAACAAATGGGAGAAGTATTGCTTTTATGAATAATATAGGAAGTAGTGTCATTCAAAAATTTATGGGAACATGTGAGGCAACCAGGATCCTTAAAAAGCTACATCAGGAGTCTTATATAGTAGTTTCCAGGATACCTATTCCTGACTCCAAACTGCATCAACTTAGTATGCTACAACAAAAAATGAGACCAGTCTTACTCTTCTAGAACTTAAACAAATCCTCTTGTTCTTTTTGGTCTAAGACAAAGGAATGATATCGAGTGTGCTAACATTGGCCTCTCCAGCAGAAATAGGCAAAGAAGAGGATGGGGGCATTGAGCTTTCTGCTTCCTGTGTTAGCACAGGAAGAGAGGATGTATTCAGTGCCTTTTTGAAAGTGGGAGGCAAGTATGTCATCACCAAGGCTCTGCACATATTTTATTTGCGAGTGGGACATGACTCTTACTTGCAGTTCTTTGGCAGGGGACCTAGAAGTCTTGTCCTGTGGTAGTTTCTGCATGACTGGGGATGTGCAGATGAAAGGGGCTACATTTGCCCAGTTTTACTGAAGTTTTATACGTTGTACATTTTCACACGCATGCACAGATCCACTCTTATATTCTTATCCAGCCAAGCAGTATAACTATCCAGTCATGCAATAATCATCCCAGATTATTTTAAAAACCCTGTAATCGATCAGTACCTGTCTGAGTGCTTCCATGGATAGATACTGCATTCTAAAGGCCTGTGCAAATCAGCTGTCTCTCACAAAGATGCTTGGGCTATTTGCAATTGATAGTTTGGCTGTATTATACTTCTAGGTGAGATTAGTTCACCAGCTCCCTGCCAAGAAGGGAACCACATAAACAGAGGATTGTTTAAAAAGAAAAAAAGTTCCTCTCAACAGAGAAGTCATGTAAATGGGAAGAAACAGGAAACTAATCTTCTCTTGTTCGCTTTGAAAGAATGCATATCTCTGAGGAATGTTGTAATTATGGATTTAGGAAATCAGTCCAATTTGCCAGGGTGTGAATTTCAGAGTTCATTCAGGCAACCCTCTCAAGCATTTCTCTTTCAGAACAAAAAACACCAGGAGTTTAAATGTACCAAAAGAGATTAAAGGAGAGAAAAATCTACTGCTAAGCTTTTATTTTGGTAAAGATCCTGCAAAGGTACTTACTATTGCTTTGGCTGTGAGCCAGTTGAGGTTCGTGAATGGTAAAATAGAAATAAGTAGTAACCCATGTTTTTCCTGTGGGCATCTATTTTTCATAGACTAATGATGGGAAGAGTGAGTGCTCCTGAGCAAGTATTTCCATCATCAAGATTTTTGCTTGTTCACTTTGAAGACTTTCCTAAATAGAAACTGTCCCCTGCTGGGAATGTTGCATTAGCATGTTCTTAGAGAGAAAAGATTCAAAAACCAAGTTCCTAACTATTCTAAAGCAAGCCTGGGCTGGACCAGATTAGCTGAGCGAAATGAGGAAGAGGGCTAGGTGTGAATACAAGGCACAGTGAGGCTCAGGAGAATTAATGAAATAACCTACAGTGTGCATCATTGAGGTTTACAGCATGACCTGGAGAAAGGCTCTCTAAGGCTGGTCATAAGCCCTGATAAACCTGCTTAGAAACAGCAGAGCAGAGACTAAGAAATTTGATGTGAGGGAAGCTCAGGGCTGGGTTAAAAAAAAGCAAAGAAATTAGCTTCTTTCTTCTGTTCTTTGGCAACAAACCCTGGAGATTTTAAGTTAATTCCACTTCAGAGCTTACAGGCCTTTTAATTAAGGTAGTGATGGAGCCGACAACCTGGAGCTCTTTGATGACCAGTGTCTCATGTAGCTGTTTCCACAAGAAAAGTTGAGATCTGAGGGGAATTGCCAGGCATTAGCACCGTGTCCAGGCAGCATAACGATGCATCCTGGTATGGAAGGACCTCTACGGAAAGCTGTTAAAAAACATCCTGAGAGCCAGGACAAAATAATGGGAGATTCCAGCTTTGTTGTTTGGTTTCATGTCTTGGAATTTGACCCAAGCAGGGAGATTGGAGTAGGAAGAGAAGGAGAAAAGTTTCCGAGGCTCTTTCCCCACCTGCAAATCCTTCCTTCTGATAAGTCTGCATCGACCATATGGAGCTGACACAGGCTGGCCCCAAGCAGTAAATCTTCCTGCCCCACTGGGGACCAAAAGTACTGGAATTCCAAATTGTTTAGGAAGGAAGATGGAGTTTATGAATAGTCATTATGTATTGTGACTGGGTATGGGAACATATAATTGAGTGATCGGTTAGGTTAATTGGTATACTGGTTTAGCTTGTTAGGGTTAATATTAGGGCTTTTGAAAACAAATGGGAAGGCGTCATGGTGATTTCAGTTCCTGTGCATCCTGACAGACTGATTAAGTGTAATACTTAATCAGTTCGTGTAACAGCAGCGGAGGAGACACAGCGACAGTGGTTTTGTTCCTGCAGGCTCTTCCTCTTTACACATCTGCAGCTCTTGCAGTCCTGTAGTGAAGCAGTGCTTTAGTTCTCTGTTCTTGTCCCCACAACACTGTAGTTCCCTGGCAGCATTCAGCTGTCACTGAAGACCCTTGCTGTGCTTTTCTAGCTGGAGTGACGGATCTTGTAGTGCACGTGGATGTCATACACTGCTGCTAAGTTGGATTTTGGAATAGTTACATTTTGATAGTAATCCTTCAGGCAATCTCAGACTTCTGCTAAGTCGAAGTTTAACAGAGTGTTTTATTTTCCTAATGCAGGATTTCAAGCTTCAAGACACAAAATGAAGTAAAGTTGTGTTATGGTGACATTAGTAGAAAGTTTATGAAAGTGCTTGGCAAGTGTATATAAATCTTCTTAGGCTTGAGGGAGCAGAGAAATTTTGGGTCCTAAGATCAGGCTCAGTGAACTTAGTAGCAGTGTAGGTCACCTGATGTGCAGTATGTGGTGGCAGCCCTCGCTTTCTTTAACTGGAGAGCACAATTGGCCATTTGCCACAGTGACACCTTGTTTGTGTATGTGTGACAAAATGACAAAAGGCAGATAGATAAATGCTACTTCAAAATACACCGGGAAGATAAGGGTTGCCAGTTTGTCTTCAGTGCACTGTTATTAGTCTTAGACAAAGCATCTACTATGATAAGTAACATATTACTTTGTGCTCTGAAAGAGTTTGGCCAATTTCCCCATACTCATTCATTTTCAGTCTTGCCAAGTGCTGGAATCTTCCCAGAAAATATCTGCCATAATGGGATCTAGAGGTGTGAGAAAACTGGAAGCATATCAAAACTGTGTGGCTTATTTATTCAGAGCAAGTTCTTGGTCCTTTGCTAATCCTTGTGATGAATAATATTCAGCAGTTCTCGGGCCAGAGTTAGGTTAGAATTCAGAAGATGCCTCTGCAACAATAATGAAAATGGTTTTCTGGGAGAAGCACAGACCCTCAGGACAGCCTTCACGTTGAAGTAGATCACCAAGCTGAAGACAGAAGAAATTATATTTTTAAAAGCAAGTAAAATTACCTTAGTCTATTTGTTAAGGATTTATATTCATTTTGTTTTTTATGGATGCCTTGCAATTATTTTTCCCTCCAAATAAAGCTGACTTGAATAGGGTTAATTTGGCTCTATAGCTCATTAAAGGCATACATCTATGACATTCCCTGTACAAGTGGAAGGGAGAAAAAGTACTGCAGGAGAATGCACCTTAATTTGTGTATCCACATACCTGGATCTGTTGTGGGATGTGGTTGAGGAAAATGAGTTAATTTAAGCTAAAAAAAGATAAAAGTTCTGCTGTTCCCACAGTGAAAGTGACTAAAAGTGTCAGGCTACACCTACACTGCTAAACAAAAGAGGACCATGAACTGATCCTGGCCCCAAGACAAGTGTCACTGGTTGACTCATACCCACACAGCCTCCGGCTGCCTTCCCTTCTGGGAGATTTGTCTGAAATAGATGGTGACATGCATGGAAGGATGGATTCCTTTGCTAATGTCACTCTGCAAGCACAGCAGTAGTAGCTAATCAGACAGTAAAAGCAGATTTTTCAGGACAGCTTGTAAGAGGCTGCATTGATAAGCTGGTGTGGTTCACCAGCCTCACCGAGGATTCAGCCTCAGTGACACTCTTAAACATGTGTCATGTTGCTCTATCCTAAATCTCCCAGCATCCCAAAGCAGCTGGGGGATTGTGTGGCAGACCATTCACTTGGGCATGATGGGAGCACTGTTGTCCTAGAGTATTACCGCTTCAACATTAAACCTGGATTTCTGTCTGAGCTTAGGCTTTCTGTAGCCAAGAGTGATACCTGTGTTCTGGTTTGCTGCTGAAGCTAAAGCTGACAACATCTGTGTAATATTCAGAGCAATAAACTGTTGTATGGAGTGTTTTTTCATCTCTGAAGTAGACAGAATCGTGTGCCCTGTGAAATGGAGCTTATGCCAGCAGACTGTTATGCAGTTCTGAGTTGAGTGAAGTTTGCTGTGAAGTAGTGTTCAGTTGTCCAATGTTGCAGGGGGGTTTTGTTGTTGTTTTTGTTTTTTAAAGTCTAAACTTCGTGCTTAATATTTGTTGAAAATACTCTCTCTTCATCTCTGATTTTGAAAGCAGAGTCTGTTCTTCTGCTTCTGTAATATACCTTGTCTCATCTGTGGCAGCATGAGCAGTTTTTGGAGACATGATGATTTCATCTGGCGAAGATGAATGACTTCCCCCAGGGGCTGCCTGACAGAGGTTTGGAAAGAATCCCAATGCTGGATATGTATTTTGGATCTCTCTATAATACTGTTGAGCATGATCAGGACCATCCTGTATTCCGGGTAGACGAGATCTTGGGTGTTCTTAGCCCGGGAGGTGCTTGGAACTTGAAAGCAGCAGTTGCTGCAAGAAGCCACCTGTCTGTGTGAAGAGAAGCCTTGGTGCTTTGGAAGGCCCAGCAACACTAATCACAGAATCAGAGGCTAGGTAGAGTTTGAAGGAGCCTGTTGAGGTCTCTTGTCTGTCCTCCTGCTCAAAGCAGGGCAAACTTCAACGTTGGACAAGGTCTTGCAGGGCCCTGGTCCCACAGCCCCTCTAGACCCATTTCAGTGCCTTGGCACCCTCACTGTCACCTTTTTTTCCTTTATACATAGTTGCACTTTCTAAAAGGATTTGACTCTGCACTGGTGCGGCCTCACCTCGAGTACTGTGTGCAGTTCTGGGCACCACAGTATAAAAAGGACATGAAACTGTTGGAAAGTGTCCAGAGGAGGGCTACGAAGATGGTGAAAGGCCTGGAGGGGAAGACGTACGAAGAACGGCTGAGGTCACTGGGCCTGTTCAGCCTGGAGAAGAGGAGGCTGAGGGGAGACCTCATCACAGTCTACAACTTCCTCGTAAGGGGGTGTCGAGAGGCAGGAGACCTTTTCTCCATTAACACCAGTGACAGGACCCACAGGAACGGGGTTAAGCTGAGGCAGGGGAAATTTAGGCTTGACGTCAGGAGGGGGTTCTTCACAGAGAGGGTGGTTGCACACTGGAACAGGCTCCCCAGGGAAGTGGTCACTGCACCGAGCCTGTCTGAATTTAAGAAGAGACTGGACTGTGCGCTTAGTCACATGGTCTGAACTTTTGGGTAGACCTGTGCGGTGTCAAGAGTTGGACTTGATGATCCTTAAGGGTCCCTTCCAACTCAGGATATTCTATGATTCTATGATTCTATGATTCTATGACTCTGTCTTCTCTATGATGGCCCATGATACGAGAGAAAGGAATTTCCCCATACAGTCCATACACCCCAGCTTAGCCTTCCCTAGGCTGAACAAGCCGTGATCCCCCAATTCCTTCTTACACATCCCATGCTTCAGCCCACCAGCCATCTTACCAGCTCTTTGCTGAAGTCTCTCCTTTTTGTCCACACCTTGCTTACAATGGGGTGCCAAAACCAGGCCCCATGTCCAGAAGTGGTCTCCCAGGTGCTGGGCAGGGAATGATCGCTTTCCTCAGCCTGCAGCTGGGCATGCAGTTAGCCCAGGGAATTTGAGCAGACAAGCTGGACATGTGATATTGGCACCTGGACTTCTGAACAAGAAATTGTTTTGGTGAGGTTGTGAGAGCTGCAAAAAGAAGAACAGAGGTGGACACATCTCCTCGCATGGTGTTGTCCTAGCTGGCTGTCACAAGCTAACAGCTCTGTTTGGATGTCCCAGGAGCAATAAGCTCCTTGTGAGGAGCCCTGGTGCAGCCACAAGTTGGCTTTAAAGGTTGCTTTTGCCTTGATCCCTTCAAGTGATATCATAAGTTAGGCTCCTCTGCGTTGCCTTTCAGAAGAGCCAAGCTGTCTCTCCCAGTTGATTGCATGGGGAGACTGGGAAGTGGAGTCTCCTGATTCACAAAGCTGAAGTTAGGTAGTGTGAACATGCCCCAGGGAGCCACATTGCCAGAGCTTTGTTGAAAGAGAGAAGAAAGACCACTTCCCCGCCATTGATGTGGTAATGGCCTCCAGAACACTGAAGTGTGGCTCTGTCAATGACGCACTGATTGCTATCTGAAAGTCAGTCTTCTGGGATATGAATGGAGGCTATTTAGTTCATCTTCAGTTCATAAATTAGTGCATCTGAGTAGCCTGCACTGTGAGAGAGAGAACAGCTCAAGTGGTGAGAAAATCTGTCTTTCTCATGCTTCTGTCTTTTGTGCATTGGCCATGGGTGAGTGGCCTGCTGCTTTTACAAGAAACCCTGTTCAGAAGTGAGTGTGAGTAAAGCTGGCATCTTTTATCCGAGTGCCATCTATTTCAGATATCTGGAGGTCAGGATCCCCCTTCTCTTGTGGAACGGGCTGTGACCCAGCTCTGAGCTTGTGCTCCGGGTCCCTGCTCCGCGCCAACATGTAAATCCTTTCCTTTAATGAGCTACTGATGTGGCATCTCTC
The DNA here is from genome assembly GCF_964211825.1 of Aythya ferina. Classification (NCBI taxonomy): domain Eukaryota; kingdom Metazoa; phylum Chordata; class Aves; order Anseriformes; family Anatidae; genus Aythya; species Aythya ferina. The sequence continues at coordinate 11,180,484 of NC_140318.1, forward strand.
CGTGTAGTAGAAACGATGCTAACTTCAAACTGGAAATCTCAATCACAAATAAAGTAACAATGAAAAAAACACAGTAGGATGTTCCAGGGTATCTTTAAAACAAAGGTGTCTGCACAGTACCTGCAACAATGCATGATTTTAGAAATGCTGGTGGTGTCCTCCATGGCTTACAGTGGTCTTGACCTCTTTATTTTTTTGCTGCTTTTAAAGTTGCTGGATCTAAAATATTCTACTTGACATTTTCTCTGCACTAACAGGACTTTTTTTGTTATTTCTGGAAGCACTTGAGAACAGGGGAAATTAGCCAAGACATTCAAATAGTCAGTGTTACTTGTGTGAATAGCTTCACTGCTCAGTAAAAGGTATTGGGAGAAAGTAGAGAATTATATCAGACAGATATGCAGCTTAACTCACACAGATAAAACTAATCTAGGGCTGGTAAGTGTGACTTCCAGAAAAGATGTTGGATATTTGAATCCAAAATTATTGATAACAATGGAAGAATTGCTGATGCTACATGTTAAAATCAGGACATTGCCAAGTTTACTCTGTACTGACTGTTATGATCTCTGTAAAGCATTCAGCTGGGTAAGAACAGGATTTACGGGTAGGTAATCTGCAGGAGTCATTTTGGAAAGCTTTAATCATGGGTTATTGTTGGTGTCAGGAATTTTTGTGTGTGCCTATGGATTAAAGAACGTATGATATGTCTAGAATTCAGAGAAGGATGTAAACAAGACTCATGGTATAATCTTTTCTTGCTTGGAGGTGTCACTGATGTTGATCAGAACAACCATGCCAGTTTCCTCTTCCAAGTGTCCATATACAAAAAACAAAAGGCATGAAATGTCACCCCTAGTGAAACATTAGTCTCTGAATCTGTATCCACATCTTCTGGGGCCAAAGTTTCCACATTCTTGCAGAACTGTTGTGGTGGAAGCCTTTCCCCTTTACAACAATGTTATTTTTTCAGAAAAAAAAATAAAAATAAAAAATAAACACAGTCATTTTACATTTCAAAATGCAAGATGTAATATCTCTGGAGAGATTAACCCTCTTTACAGAGTTGTTTTTGTGGTTGAAAGAATAAATCTGTTACAATAAAAAAAAAATGAAGAAAGAAAAAAAAATCTGTACCTCATTATTTCCAGAAATAAAGCTGACATAATGAGATTTATTAAGAATTGACTCTGGGTGAACTGAAGAGAGATCCAAACCCAAAGACTTTGTGTTGTAGAAAAAAAGGCAGAAAGACAATAGGATGGACACAGGGCAACCTAGAAGAGGGAATTGCTCTGTGATGTTAATAAGAAAATATGTTCTTTTAGGGAAGGACTCTGAGAAGTGGCTTGGCAAACTAGGCAGGAGGAGTTATTCAAACCCCTTTATGTCCTAGGTACTTGGCTGAGCTCAGTTGCATAAACAGAGATGTGAGAGATGCACAAAGTAGCTGGACTGGCATGGCCAGGAGAGGAGATGTGGGGGGAGGAAATGTAGAGGGCAAGAAGCTGCAGTGTGATAGCTGATCCTTTCCTTCTCTGCACTGTCCCTGCGTTCCCTCTCCTGCTTCTCTTCTGTAGCTGAGCCCCTGGGTAGCTCCCACCCAGCCCCTGGGTCCCCATCCTGCTGACAGTGGCTCCTGGATGCATCACTAACCCCTTGGGAACAGCAGTGAAAATATCCCTCCACATATCCGTGAGAAGAAATGTGTTTTGGCAGTTGGCGAAGTCACAGGGGTGCAGACTTAGTGCTGAGGCAGCAGTTTTTATGGGCAGGCTGGCTTCTTGTGTGCACTACCTGGGATGCCAAATTTCTCTGTGGTTTTTCTTCCAAGTCTGTATTCCCTCCTGCACCTCTGTGGGTTTTTTGTTTGTTTGCTTTTATTTGTTTGTTTGTTTTGTTTTGTTTCCTTTTTACCTCCAGGCCATCAACAGGTTTGTTTCCTGATTTCTGTGAAGGGTGTCTGCTTTGAAGAAAACTTCTCACCTTTTAGTTACTGAAAGAATGTGAGGAATGAGGCCCAGTGGCCCCAGCATACCACCCAGCCTGCCAGCATTTGCACATGCGGTGGAGGAAGAGCAAGGTGCCTGCAGGCCCTGGGAACAGACTCTGACCCTGCAAGTGCTGCTTGGTGGGGCAGCAAAGGAAGGATGGCAGTGGCGTGTGCACCTGAGAATTTAATTCCTGTGGCTTTTCACTATGCTAAAAAATACTTGTTGGTAGTGCTAGGAGCAATAGAGCCATATATCTACAGATCCAGATCTACCATGCAGAGTTTCAACTTGTTTTAGCAATTAAGTTTTCTTGACAGTAATAACTTCTAAGGCAGATCCACGAGTAAATCAGTCAACAGGACTGGCTAGAGAAATAAACTGCTGATCTGACTGCAATGGCTCTGGGACATTTGCAAGCACAGCTGGGTTGGCTGGGCAGGAGTGGGTTATTGCCACCTTTCTGTAGCTGACTGTTGGTGTCACTGTATTCATATTTCCTCTTAGAGCTGCTGTGCCACAGCACCCTAGAGAGTAAGAGGGTGAACAAGAAAAAAGCTTAGGTGGTTCTGACTGTTGCAGTGGAGAATATTATGGGCCTATTTGCCTGCCTATGCACGTAGTTGCTCCCTGGTGCCAGTGTGGGCAACATGCTTGATTCCACACTGGTTTAAACCACAGCCAGCAGTGAGTTCGTGCTTGTGCCCCCAGGCTCTGAAATGTGCTGAGGCACATGCACACCATTCACTCCCACCAGACAGTATTTGGGAACAGGGAACATCTCCAACTGTCTTCCCGTTTTGCAGGTGCATGTAACTCAAGCTCCTGCACTGACACAAGATCATGTATATCTTTATTGCAGAAGCATGAACATCAAGTTACAGCATCACTTCAGAGTCATGTGTGGGCACAGAAAGGGACTAAAACAGTACAAACCCTAGCCCCTTCCATAATTACCTGCCTAATCAGCTCAAAGACCTATACTCTGGTCAGTCACTAGTTCTGATTTTTCTTAATATAATCAATATCTCAGACCAACCAAATAACACGCTAGTCATCAGTCTGGCTAAATGACATTGTTTTACTCTTGTTTATCTATGCTGCACCTGTGGCCTTCAGTCTCATTCCCTGAACAAATGCAGTTTGGAGCAGCCTTGCTGCCAAGAAATCCAAAGACATCAGTGAGATCTCAGGGGTCAGATGTTCTTTTCATATCAGAAGGCAGAAGGAAGTGCAGCGCTTGCAGGGCTTGAGCAATGTCACTCCTATAGTGTAGGAATTCCTGCTCCTTTCTGCCCTGGTCCAGGACCACAGGGAGGATGCTGTATCTTTAAAGTGGGTGAGATATACCTGTGATGGAAATTGCACTGACGGTCTTCCTTCACCCCTAATTCCTTGCAGAGCACAGTTGGAGAGAATCAATGGCTTCAAGGGCACCTGATACAGTTGCTAATCAGTTACTGTGATTTGAACACAGCAGCAAGATGGGCACAACGCTGCAATATGCCCAAGGAGATACTACCTAATGGAGTGGCTGATGAGCTTCAAAAGCTTAAGATCCAAGAGAGGTAAATACTGTTTCATTCCCGTTCATCGTAGACTACTTATCATACAAAGACTGTGTATTTGCTTAAAATAATCTACCATAATTCTTCCTTCTGTGGTGGTTTTACTCAGGTGAGCGGCCAAGCTCCACCATAACCACTTTCACTCCCCCTCCTCAAAGGGAAAGGGGGAGAAAAATACAATGCAAAGGGTTCAAGGGTTGAGATAAGGATGGGGAGATCACTCAACAAGTATCGTGATGGGCAAAACAGACTCAGAGTAGGGGGATAGTAAGATTTATTGCCTATTACTAACAAGCTAGAGAAGTGAGAAAGAAAGGAAAGACACTAAAAATGTGTTCCCCCCATCCACCCTCTTTCACCTCCTCCTGAGCAGCTCAGGGGAATGGGGGAATGGGGGTTGTGGTCAGTCTATGGATCTTCGTCTCCGCCACTCATTTTCAGTCACTCTTGCCCCTCTTCTGTGAGGTCCCTCCCATGGGATGCAGTCCTTGCTGAACTGATCTGGTGTGGGCTTCCCACGGGTAGCAGCTCCTCAAGAACAGGTTTGTACCGCGGGGTCCATCCCTCAGGAGCAAACTGGTCCAATCTGGGTCCCCTACAGGCAGCAGCTCCTGCCAGGTCACCTGCTCCTGTGTGGGCTCCTCTCCACGGGCTACAGGTCCGGCCCGGAATCTGCTCCTTCAGGGGTCCTCCACAGCCCACAGCCTCCATCAGTGCAGGTCCACCTGCTCCACCGTGGTCTTCTCCACGGGCTGCAGCGTGGAACCCTGCTCCACCGTGGTACTCCATGGGCTACAGGGGGACATCCTGCTTCACCATGGGCCTCACCACAGGCCGCAGGGGACTTCTGCTCCGGCGCCTGGAGCACCTCTCCCCCTCCATCTTCACTGACCTTGGTGCCTGTAAGGCTGTTTCTCACTCCTCTCACTCTCCCAGCTGCTGTGTGGCAGCATTGTTTTGTTTTGTTTTGTTTTGTTTACTTTCTTATATACATGTATGCTCTCACAGAGGTGCAAACAACATCGGTTACTGGCTTGGCTCTGGTCAGCAGTGGGGCCCTTCCCTAACATGGGGCAGCTTCTAGATTCTTCTCACAGAAGCTACCCTATGGCCCCCCGCTACCAAAACCTTGCCACATAAACCCATTATACCTTCGTGAGATAATTTTGCAAAAACTTTCTCCATTTACTGAGATCACGTCTTGGTGATGAAAATGCCGCATTTGCTTTTCATAAGCCTGGAAATGTCTGGAAAGATGCATTTTAAACTCACTCATGAGTATTTAAAAGCTGAGATGCTGTGGACAGGTCTTCAGACTCCCTCTGCCAGATCACTAGTGAAAATGAAGTGATGCAGGTAGGATCTGAACATGCATTTATTTTATTGAGTTCATTACATGTCTGTGTAAGTTGTCCATATACTCTACATCCCCCATGTACTTTAATGTGGTTTAATGCCTTTTGGGATACTTGTGGGCAACAAAATAAAGTTCCTCAAAAATTCTTAATCATGTCTGTTTTCTTCCTCCTTTGACAGCTCTTAAGGCAGTCTGTATTTTTTGCTTCATCCAAAGCTCTCAGAAGTAATGGGGATTTTTGACACTTGGGATCAGATCCTATAAGAGTTGTGTTAACTGAATTTGGGATAAAACTAGACTCCCAGGCACAAATTTACCAAGTGAGGTTATAAGCCTTTAGCCCCCTAATTATTTGCCATCCCTTTTCCTTCCTCTAGTGCAATCCCAGTAATGCAGTACCATGTTTCCTCTTCTGCTTTGGGACCCCTGTGTTGTATGCATCACATTAGCCTGCAGCAGCCGCATTTCCTCTCCTAACTTCACTCCGTTGCATGACCTGATAGGGGAGTGCAAAGGCAGAGCTACAAAAAAGAACCCTTATATTAAGATGGGTTCTTACAACTCCTTGATTTCAAGTGCAGAGAACTGGGCAAACAGCCCCAGCCAAGGCTCTCTGTGAACCTGCTGGTGCAGGAGGAGCAAAGGGGTAGGATGAAGGGTCTGCAGAGGGAAAAGGTCAGCCAGGTTCAACGCTGAGTGCAGCCAAAGCTGTAGGAAGTTGAGAAGAGGCTCAAAATTTAAGAAGGCCAAATATAGCCAATTTAAGGATTAGAAACTGTCTGATCCCTACAGTGCGCTAAAAGTGGAGGAGTACCAGAGCTTTGTAGTTCTGATTCTGGGTATTCTGTGCTGTGTCTGGGAGATAGCAACCCCAAATCATCCTCTTCGTGCAGCAGTGTCCCAGACAGTTGCTTAGCTATACTGTGTAGAGGAAGAATGGCTGCATTTGGATAAATGATGCATTACAAATAATTTGCTGAGTCCTCAGTTGCTCACCTTTTGTTCACAAGTGACGGTGTTTCTGCCATGCTTTAGTGAGTCTGTCCACAAGCTTTTGTTAAAGCAACTTATTAAGAGATTGCCTTATTTGGGACCCTTTTTAGAACTTTTTTTTTTTTTTTTTTTTTTTTTTCCCTGCAAAAAGTCCTGCACATGTGCAGGCTACTGCCAAGTCTTGAGGAACTGCAGAGATTGCAGGTGATGCTGCATTATGGTCCTCTCAGGGTCTCACCCAGGACTGCACAGGATATCTGGAACCTCAGTCTGGTCCCATAAAAACAGAGTCTGGTAGCCTCTGTGCCCATGTGTTTTCATGAACCGAACTCCTGCAAAACTGCAGGCTACCACAGTCCTTGGGTTCACAGGCATTTTGGAGACCTGTTGCAAACAAGCAGCATTTTCTCCACTCATTTAAGAACAGGAATTCATCTAATTGCAGAAAATTCATCTGCAGGATTCTCTGCATAGAAGAGGACCAATCCCTGAATACTTGATGCAAATACAAGAGATCTGTGGGCTGTCTGGTTTCAGTGCAGCATAGCTCAAAGCTTTGCTGACATTTGAAATGACATGAAAAGTTTGGAACCAGTAATGCAAAGCAATAAGTTCATATATGGGTCTGAACTTTTCGGTGCGTATAATGGGAATCTGAATCTGACTTGATACGAATTGTGGTCCAGTTGTTGGTGATATCACTCATTGCCTGTTTGGGGAGGATTAAAGCCAGCAGAAAGCTGACGACCCCTGCTCCTCTGGTAGCAAGTTGGAAGCTTGCAACTTGCAAAAAGCAACTCTGCAAAAAGCAGAGGCAGAGTCTGCATGCCCTTGCTCTTTTACTACCCCACATAGTCTGGGGCTTTCAGATGTTTCTGCAGAACATGCAGCTGCATTCTGATGACATGAGTGCTTCCTTTTACTGTGTGTTCTTAGTGGAAAACTTTCCTTCTGGTATCATGTGTCAGAATTATGAACTCCATTCAGCAGTCACTGGATGTTTGGTTAATGCTGACCTTTCACTAAGGAGACCATTTTGAGCAAGCCTGAGACTGGGCAAGGTTACCTGCTTTAACAAGTTTATCATCAGGTCTATTGTAAACAGCACCACAGTAAATTTCCATCTCCTAGAGGAGGCAATTCTGGGAAAAAAGGAAAAAAAAAAAAGAAAAAAAAGGATCTTTTCTTAACTAAAAATCATATATTTGGAGTATAGATTGGATTTAATTGAATTATGAGTAATTCAGTGAGTACCTACTTCTTAATACTAATATTTGGGGAGGATATCACAGATAGCCTTAAACAGTTCATGACTGGGGATCTGATCTTTCTCCCACTGCAGATCTGCACTGGTTCATGTTCAAGTTGCATGTAACCTCGGGAAATATGACACATGTATTTACCCTCTAACACTGACTGCAAAGGCTCACTTCTCCAGACAATACATGGCTTTCTTGGAGCACAGGAAACTCTTGTCTGTCTAGGACCTGCTTCTGCGTAGCTCTGATGCATCAGTGGATCTGCTTCCTCCTCCCTCCTCAATCTGTACCAGCTACCTGTTAGGAGCCAGGAGGTTTTTGCATGAGGTGTAATCCCTCAAAACACAAAGAGGTGGTTAACAAGAGTGTGATCTAACCACAGACTGCATCTAGGGAGATAAAAACCAAAGAAGTTAGGAATCTCACTACATGTCTCTGCTCCAGGAAGCCTGTATCATGCCCAGGTGGAGTGAAGGCACACAGATTAGGATGTGCTGTGCCATTCATGATGAGTTCTGGCAGACAAGCAAAGCCTTTTGTTGTCCCAGTTTACTCATCCGGTCATGATACCTACTGCAGTAGCTGCTATAAAATCAATGGAGCCACAGAATCTAATAAAACAATCTTTCTGCTATATTATTTGTTGAGCTAACAAAGCAGCAGGTTTCTGGAGAGGGTGTTCATAGTGTAGAGAACAAGGTGGTACCAGCATATAAATGACATCATCTCTGTCACTGCTCACACCACATGCTGCTCCTGAACTCCACAGACAAGAATATTCCCGGAGACCTGAGACTGCACACCTTCATTAAATATTTTACACAAATATTGACTTCCACATGCACACAAACCCATGGAAAAGAGTGTTTGTACAGTGAAAGCTGCTCTGCTACAAAATTAGTCACACAGTCCCCTAAACATAAGTTTAGTAAATATTTTCTCAAATAATAAAACATTTCAGGTCTCTATGGGAAAGAGGGTGTCCAAAACTTTGTGATATGTCTAAAGTAGCTGGATATTTTTATTATTTTCTTTCCTCTGATTGCATCATCTGGATGAGACACCACAGCAATATGCTGACCTTCCAGTTACAAGGCCATTTCAAGAGACTCTGCTGCATTTTGTAAAGAAAATGTGCTGTGTAAGATCCTGTTGTAGGAAATCAGTTAGCTCATTCTGCTGGCATCTTCCCAACAATTCCAGTGTGTTAAATACAGAGATACTAATTTCTTTGCATGGTACCATCTGAAACCCAAGTGGAGGGAGTAGCATAGGCCAGGCACATGGTCTGTGGGGTCAGCTGGCAATGTAGTGCTGGCTGTGCAGTATAGGGCAAACGTTCTTGTACAGAGTATGCAAACATTTTACAAGGAAGGTGGTAGAGAAGAAGAAGGTGCAACAGGCAGTACATGAAGTCTTCCCAAGCCATTGCATTATCAATGATGAGAGAGACTCTCCTGGCTGGAAGTAATCTTAGTGTGAAGCAGTCCAAGGTTCTCTTTCTGAGCCAGTTTATGTTGGGAGGAAGTGTGAAGCTCCTGTTTGGACACAATGCTGGTCAGAGATGACTTCTCTGTTATGTATTACACCGTGGGAACTAGCAGACTTCCATGTTAACCTCCAGGGCAAAAAGCAGTAAATCTAAAATGTGTTATCTCTGAATGTGGAAACAGCTGCCCAACTTTGTCATCCAAATTTCATCAATTCTGGGAAAGAGGGATGAGCATTGAGGACAGGGACCGGGACTCCGACACAAGTGTTTTGGTTTGACTTTTCTTTGCTGTGGATACAATGCATTAGTGTGGTGAGGTCTCAGACACAGTGCCATTTCTGTGACCATTTATAGGAATAAAAAGAGAAGATGAGTCAGGATGCTTTGCAGTGATTACAGGTAAAATGAGCAAAGAGAAAGAGGTAGCATGGGGTCCAGGTTGAAATCAGGGGCTTAAGACTTCATGACCCAAAGTTCCTCCAAACCAGGATTTCCCCTCGTTGCATTGTTTAAAGTTATTGCATCTACTTCTGTGCAGTGTAGAAGAGGCCACAAAAGCAGAGAATTATGAAGAGATCAACAAGAAGGATTATTACCAGCTTCCTATTCCACGTGCAAATATTCATTTCCTGCAAAAGTGGGAAGAGATGCTGCAGTGCTGGGAAAAGGTGCTGCAGGTGAGTGTAACTCTGGTATCTGCAAGATCAAGGAACAGAAACTCCATAACAGGCTGGTACATGGGATTGTAGGTGGGTCACTGCCATCAAATATCTCCCTCCAGAAGTCACTGCCATCAAATATCTCCCTCCAGAAGTCAAGGACTGCAGTGAGGCCTTAAGGCTTGTCTGACTGGGGAATGTGTTGGGAATTGCTGTAGCAGGGAAGCCCCAAGGGGATAACTCAAGTGTGCTGTGAAAGTCACTTGAGACTGTTGTAGTGTGCACACCAGCAAAGGGATGCAGTTGTTGAAAAGGAAACACTTGTATTCTGGATACTGACTGTTGCTCAAGCTGGTCCCAGCTATGTTTAAGTAAGGACAGTCTGCAAATGCAGGAAGTTTTTGTCTCTGTTGCAGCCTGGACAGATTGTTGCTATTGACATGGAGTGGAGGCCTTCGTTCGGCATGGTTGGGAAGCCCCGTGTCTCCCTCCTTCAAATCGCTGTGAAGGATGAGGTGTTCCTGCTTGATTTGCCACAGCTCCTTGAACAAGCTGAGATGGAGGGTGAGAAGGAGAAGCTTCCCCATTTTATCCAGATGCTCTACTCAGATGCAGCCATCACTAAACTAGGTAACATGCTTCTCTTCTCCCCTGCCTTGGGTCTTTAATCAGTCCTTCTACAATCAGACCTTCTGGACACCAGTGTTCTCCAACTTACCATACAATAGTTCACCTGGTCTTACATGGTTTTCAATTCTGTGAAGAGGCTTTTTGGCAGGAGTTCAAGGACAAATTCATAGTTCTCTCTTTCAAGTTCTTAGAAGCTAAAAGCTTCTTGTTCTGTTCACCTTTCACTGATCTAGCAGTTTTTAACAAAATTGAGTTTAAACTCATCATTTTTCATCTACCTTTTCTTCTCTCCAAGTCTTGATCTGCAAGGGTATCTCTTCAGAACAGGAGAGATGGGAGTCTGCATTGTTCCCTATCAGAACAGTCTTTCCACCAAAGTTTAAACATACATTACAAGCATTTTAACTCCAAACTAGGAAAAAAAAAAAAAAAAAAAGCTGCAGTGCATTAGCCATGATTTGAGTTTTTCTAACTGTGTGGTATTTTTTTTCTCTCCAGGTTATGGGATGTCTGGAGACCTTAGCAGTCTTGCAGCCACGTGCTTTGCTTTGAAAGGCATGGATAAGCAATCACAAGGTGTAGTGGACCTACTCACAGTAGACAAACAAGTAAGGGTGAACACGTGAAGATATGGAACAATATGCCTCCTGCTTGTGTGCCGGTAGATAACTGTCATGATTTCACAGCATTGTACTTTCGTATCCTGTATTGGCAAGGAGATGGCTAAGAGAGTGAATAGGCCCTTTCCTCTTCTGGCTTTGAGGGTAATCTGATTTTGTAACAAAAGACAGAAGCATTTACTTTTCATCAACTGAGTGCTTGATATACTAATAATCTTTTCATAGCCTTCATACAAGTTATGAAAATGTAATCAAAATGGAGATACAGCTCTGTTCAGTTATGAAGAAGTTCCTGAGCACAAGGCATACTTGAACTTGATGTGAATAAATTCTTGTACAAACACTGATATTCCAACAATATGTTGAAGCAGATATGAAGCTCATGATTTGTAGAAAACTCATCACATTTCAGAAGGGCTGCAGGTTAAGCACAGGAATTTCTGTTCATCTGAGATACAGATGTCTATGGCCTAACACACACTATTTTTTTAGCATTCTGCAGAAATGTTAAGGACAACCATTTTAATGGCTGTGGACTGGGGAGTATCCAGATCTTTGGGATTGATAGCTTAATCAGGGAAGTGCAGTGGTGTCTGAAGTACCTGCCAACAACTGTTACCTCAGTTTTATCTGAGAAATGGCAACTTCAGAAAGGCTGTTGCCCACTGTGTTGCAGGAATACCTTTTCTCTGGATCCAGGAGGAGAAAGGTATTGAACTTACATTAAGTTGATGTTCAACAGCCTTCAGTGTGGTTGAGCACCCTGAAAATATTGAAGTCACAATCACAGCCCCACTGCTATGATGCAATGTTGTCAGTCTGTACTATTTCTTTTTCCTTTGTGGCTATGAAGCAGATTTCTTTCCAGCAAGTGTGTTTGTTAAGCAAATAGTCGGACACCTTATACATATAATGTCATCCCAGCCCTTGTCTGAGACAATGGAATTCGATATGCCAGGCAAGATATAAAAATGATAGAGTTGCTGTGTGGCCCCACCCACCAAAACAGGAGGTGTTGTAGAATTTGTTGTATAACCATGTGTTTTATATCCTTCTTTTTCCATCAGCTTCAGAAGGCCTCCATTGACTGGAAGAAGGGCAGCCGGAAGGTTGAGCAGAGCTATGAGGATAAAGGGATCAGGCAGCCAGAGAAAGGGCTCAGCCTCTTGGTACAACATGTACTGGGAAAACCTCTAGATAAAACAGAGCAGCTGTCTAACTGGGAGAAACGGCCGCTGCGGGAGGAACAGATCATATATGCAGGTCTGGTCACTGACTCTGTCACAAGGTGCTACATTTGTCCATTAGATGACATGTTTGTCTGTTGTCTGTCACCAGAAAAATTGTTTTAAGTAGCAAATGAAGAAAAATGGCTCAGCGGATTAATTCCTGTTCAGAGAAGCCAGCACATGGTATATTTGTCCTTTTGCAGACATAGCTTTAATGGTTGAAGTTTAATCTGTCCAGTGATTCATTATTTCATGAAAGAATTCCTGTGCTTTGCAGATTTTGTCTGATGAAACATCTCAGTGGATACTCCTCTCAGTAAACGAAAGGAAGAAAGTCCATTTCCTTCTGCCTCATTTCACAGCATTTCTGGGCAACAAGTGCTGTGTTTATTTGTCATAGTGAAGTGCTCGTTAGAGCAATGTTAAAAATGGGTAGACATGGTGTCAAAGAGTGTAGCACCGAATCGGTATGGTGGAGGCAACAGTGGTTTTTACTGCTGATTACCCCAGAGTCAGAAGGCTGAGTCTAAATCTTTTCCTGAGGCATCAAAGGACAGCCTACTGAAGCAAACCAGCCCTTTGTTAAATTCAGCTATCCTTGAAGTTGACACAGTTCCCACAAAAGTTAATCACCAAGGCTTGTAACTTAACTGGCTTAACTGGCTTGGAGACTTAGTTCCCGTTGCAATGAACAGAGGCTGGATGGTAGTGCGTGTGGGCAGGTGATTGCAAACAACTCAGTTATTACTTTTTAAGATATTGCATCTAATGGGAATTTACCTTCCCATACCTAAGATGCAGTAATAAACCATGGGCAAGCCGCTGCTCAGTAACAATGGAGAGTGAAATGGGTTGGCTGAAGTTATCTTACCTGATGGTTTAAATAGACACACTAAAATTTGCATAACGTTACAGTAAGAGACAACAGAGGGCCTATCAGTTTTGGGCTCCTTTGCCTTGACTCTTTTTGATTGTGTGTTAGGTTATGATGGTCACTGAATCAATAAAAGAGTACAGGGTACAACAAAGCCAGGTTGGATGAGGCTTCGAGTAACCTGATCTAGGGGGAGGTGTCCCTACCCATGGCAGGGTGGTTGGAATTAGATGAGTTTTAAGGTCCTTTCCAACCCAAATTCTATGATTCTATTACACTAATGAGATGGAGCTTCACAGGCTGTGTGCATTCGGTGGCATTTACAAAGATGCTGGCTTTTCTTTGCATCAGGAAAGCTTCTTTTTGGCTTTTGAATGAATCCAGCTGATGCTTATATTCTGGTTTTTTGGTGTTTTGTTTTTGTTTTTTTTTTCAGCTTCAGATGCATACTGTTTGCTGGAGATCTACGAGAAACTGTGTAAGGATCCAGCAAGCTTTGGTCTGAATTCAGACCTAACTAAGAGTCTGGTGGGAAAACCAACCATAAAAGCCAGGGCAAAAAAGCAGCTGAATAAACAAGAGGTACCGTCACCTTGTGGACAGGTTTGTAAACATCTTCAAAGAGCTGCATGTTGCTCAAGACCCCTGCAAATCATACGTTACCTTGTCTCTCAGTCATACTATTAGCTATGCCTGGCATGCCTGTGTGTAGTCTGTTCTCAGGACTATTGCAGCAAACATCTTTCTTGCTCCTCCCCTTCACTGCTAAAATGTATTTCCTCCTTTGTGTGCCTTAGTTCAGGTTTCCCTTCAATTTTAGGTTTAGGTCTTTGCAAAATGTTGGTATAGATCTGTGTGGCAGAATCTAGCTAACATTGCTAGTAGAAATGCTCCTGCATTTCCTCATTAGTGTGGGTTTGAATTCTGTGGCCTAAGTGGTGCATTAATCAGGTTTAAGCTCCGACTTCCTTACTTTTGCTTTTAACTGACCTTCTACATTATGATTTCACAATGCATATGCCTCCTTTATTGTGCCTGCAGTAAAAGTCTGAAAAGTCAAAAACAATCAATCAAAAAAGTCTTCCTTCTGATAGTTTGTATCTGGCACCCAGTCCACCACCACATAAACTGTGACTAGCATACCCTTGCAATATATGTTGTGGTAGAGCCTTAAAACTCAGCTGGCAACTTGGAGCTATGTGACCTCTTCAATATTTTGGAATGTGACTGGACCTTCTCTCTTAGTAATAAAGACTTTTAAAATGCAGCTATCTAGTTGTTTATGCACCTATTAAAACATCAACAGAAGACAAGTTTTGTTTATTAACTGATGAGACTCCCTATGGCTGCATATCCTTCCAAGCAGTCCCAAATGTGACTTTATCTCTTGAAGTCAGTACTACCTTCCATGCTTGGACTGAGATACTCTCACATACAGCTACCAGGATCCTCCTTATCAAGCATGTGTGAATGTACTCTATCACATTAGTCTTAGGCAGTAAAACACAAAGCTGCTTAGTAGTTTCCTAAGCACTCTTGTGTTCATGGGAAAATTGTATGTTACAACAGATCTGACTGGCTGCTGCAGAGATGGGGAAAGTTAGCACTTCAGGCTTGAATTACCTTGTGAACTCATGGGCCATTGTTGTGTTTTGTACAGTCAGATTCATTAGCCAAGAGGTGGTTGATAAAACTTGGCCTGGGACTCAAAAAAGCAGACTTCTCCTGACTGTGTCCTGCCTGAATCCAAGCTCTTTTTGCTGGTGTTTCCTTGTCCACTCTGAAGTGGGGCTAATGACACTGTTCTCCTTTAGAAGCCTTTTGCATTCTGCTGGCATGAAACGTGAGAAAAAAGCTACGTATAACATTGCTGGCCATTGAATAAACACGAGCTAAGAGCCAGCTGCTGCTCCTTTACATCTGTTTGAACAGAGGCAGCAACACAGGGTTAGTGTCTTCCAACTACCTCAACAAGGAAGGGTCAACTTGATCTGTTATCACAGCATTCTGATGCCTCAGGGCATCTGCCAGTATCCTTTCAGGAGGCAGTGACAGTCCAGCCAGTCCACCCAGTGCTGCAGAGCTTTGAGCGCATGGAGCAGCTGCCGAGAGGTGTCATCATGCAAATTGAGCTCTAGGATCTAGTTCACACAGTCAGCCCAGGTATATCTGCATGGTGCTCTACAGCATTTCCAGGCCTGAGTCAGCTCCTGCAGAGCTAATCTGAAATGCTGCAAAGAGCATAAAATCACAGAATCATAGCCCCACGTAGATGGTGGCTGTCTCTTTCAGCCATCCCAGCTGACTCCAGTTCCTGAAGGCAAAGCTGAACCCTGGAGGCTCCTTAATAACTTCCCTTCTCCATGAACTTAACTATTGTACTTCTGGGAGCCTCCAAAGACAAAGTCTCCAACTACAGGAACTCACCCGGGAGCAGACATTTGAAATGAAATAAACAGAATTCAGGCACTGTCTATTTTTAAACTTCCAAAGATAACAAGGCTGATCTGATGCTTTGTCTACCTGTTTCTCCCTCTGTCTGTCAGATCCCCCTCCCACAGAATAACCTCAGCACATCTATATTATTTGCAGCCTAATTTGATAGGGGAATAGCAGTATTGAAGATGTATTTCTGTGACTTCATGGAAATCAGTGTCTGTAGATCAAAGAAAATCAAGTTGGAATTTCTCCAGGGAAAGTGCGGATCTCTCCTTTGGGTGGCTGGTTGGCCAGTGAGTAAATGTGTAATTTAGAATTAGCCCCATCATGTCTTGCCTCCTGCCCAAGTGGTAGGTAGTCAATGAAGAAAGGACTTGAAAGGAGAGCTAGAGGTTTTGCAGAGCATGAGGGAAATTGTAATATATGTGGCAGAGGACAGTAGAGTTTGGTTGAATGAATGCAGGGAGGCAAAAGCACAAGTGTAATGGCAATCAGTCTTCCATTCTACTGCTTACAGATGTCTTGCTTTTCTGTAGCAATGCAAAGGATCTGAAAAAGAGACCTCATGTCCCCCTGCTCCCATCTCCGCCAAAGAGTTCAGTGTGGTCTGTGATAACATGCTGCAAGGCCTTGGACGCTATCTTCGCTGCCTTGGTGTAGATGTCCGGATGCTGGAGAATGAGGATGACCATAGGAAAGCTGCTGAGGTTAGTTGCGCGTACATGTTTATAGTTCCCATCTACACTCCTTGGAGAAGGTCTGATGCTTGCTGAATTACTGGTTAGTGACTTGCAGCAACTGCCCAGCCCATGCTTCCTGCTGTGCCTGTGTGAGACACCATTCTCTGGTTCAGCCATAACCATTTGCCTGCCTTGTGCTTGGGTCAGTCAAGAAGCATAATTAAAAGTCGGCTGTTCAGTATGAATGGGAAAATTTCCATAATAAAATTGCCCTGTAACTTCCTAGCTGGCTACCAGCTAGTGAGATGACTCAAAGTTGATCAGCCACAAATTGCAGTGGAATATTTGGGAAAGGATGAGTGTCAAGGACAACAAACATTGATCTGGACTCACATAACCACTTTGACCCTCTGCCTTTCGGAGGAGAGACACATGCTTCTTCATTTCAGACATATTTCTACCATGGCTGAAATGGAGATATCCAGCCCACACAGTGTGTTGCTATCAAATTTGCACTGATCACCCAGCCTGGTGCACAGCATGTTTCCTCTTCAGATGTCTTTTTGGCCTGAATCCTGGGCAAACTCTAACTTCTGCAGAAATAATTAATATCTCATCTCTGCCAAGCTTACACAAGTCATTTAAACAAACTAATTCTCACTGCCTTCCCCCAGAGCCCTGTCTCCGCTTCTCATCCTGATACCTTATCATGCTACAGACAGGATGTTTTACATCGCTTTCTCTATGGTGACCAGACAAACATCCTTTCACTATCAAAAGCCCTTGGAGTGTTACTGTATTGCAGAGCCTTTGATCTGTGCTTGGATAATCAAAGATAAAAATAGACTCCTCCCACTGTGCTTTATATCTGTCAGTCTCAATTGAATAAAAGTTGAATGTTGAACGCTGTACACCCAAAAAACAGCAAATGTTTTTGCAAAGTCCAGGATAAAGGTTTGGATCCTGGTCAGCAAACACAAGATTGACAGTTTGGGTGTTGTTACAACACAGTCTCAAACCAGCGTCACCAGGAACATCTAAGTGTATACAGATACGGTGTTTGTTCTGCATTAAGGTCATTTCCCTAAAATGACTTATCAGCCATGTTGCATGTCTCCTTGTGCCAAGCACTCCTGAGTAGCCTGGCATTTGGTCCTTATTGTTCACTGCCACTTGTCGAAGTGACTTCAAGTATTGGTAGGCAAAGAGGTCTTTTCCTTTACCTTCTGTTCTATGAGATCAGACTTAAAAGCCTGAGAGCTTTGTAAGTTGTGCTTGGGCAGATTTTTATTTTTTTTTAGACCAATGCATGAGATAGTAATAAGACTAATGCTCATGCATTGGTTTGAGAAACCCCATTCCCGGGATAAACTTGAAGTCTGTGTCCTGTGTATTGCTTCATATTGTGCTGCTGCTATTCGCTAAATGCTTTATTTTGAACAACAGTTGTCATGGCAAGTTTCTCATGTCAGACCTGTAATCTCAGATCTGCTGGCCTGTGAGAGCAGGACCACTGATGCAGGAGCCAGTGTGTTCCACTGTTTGCCCACAGTTAATTTCTGTGAGAAGACATCAGTTTGCATTCTTCTGCATTTATTTCATAGTGCCATTTAATTAGAACTAAACTGGGGAAGTGATTGATTAAAAAGTGCTATCATAATCATGGACACGGAAAGTCTTTAATAATGGTGAAATAATATAAATTCTTACTGAAATTTTATTTCTATGTTTAAATCTTTCCACATGTTGAGGGCAAAGAGCTCGCAGTCCACCCTTACAAAAACATTTAGCCTTCTATTCACAGGTACCAGCCTCTCTGGGAAGAGCAGCTTTGTGTCTGAGTATGGGCACCCTGTAATTTTTCCAAGTCTCATTTGTTGGGGGTGGCAGTGAAATTTTTACCATGTTGCATTTATATTCTAGCTGCTGTATTGCTGTGCACACAATTGTTTGGCAAAGCAGATATGTAGCTGGGGGATAAATATCTGCACAAGCTGTGCTGGACCTGACTTAAAGCAGCCTGTGAACTAGACACAGGTTGCCATGTGCTTTCCCTGAAACGTGGTCTTGCCTGACAGCAGTACTGTGGTCTGGCACCTTGGGTAAAAAATGCGTCAGTGGCTTTGTGTAATGGTCTAGACTAGCCAAAGCCTGGCGCCCTACTCTGTGGCAAAATAGGGAGGTCCTTCTTGGAGAAGGGCTGCGTGCATCCAGCTGTTCCTCACCAGGGGCTTCTGACTCCATCCCAAGCCTTGATATTTCTGCATGCACCCAATCCCCTAGGGATTTAGTTTTGTTACTGGTAAAGAAAGAAGATATTCAGTATCTCTTATGCAGCATCATTCTGTGTGTACAGCTGCCATTATTTGGGTAAGCCACCCTTTGCATTCCTTTTTGTTATCCCTATAAAGAACACGTTATTTCTATTTAAATACATTTTTCTTTACTTTATCAAATTCTATCCCAGTTCTGTTTCTGGCCAGGTCTTCCAGTTTCTTTTGTACAAACTTCTTTGTAAGGAATTTTAAGTCCCTCTTTTGGGTTGTCTAGGTGGGCAATTGGAAGGAGGTGGGAAAGTTTCAGTGGATGTGCTTCTCTGCAGTTTTGCAGAACTTGGTGGAACAGTGGGGTGCTCCTTATACTAACCTTAAAGGATCGCCCACCAGCCTGAGGTAAATGCAGTAGATCTTAACAATGCTGCACTTCAGAAGTGCACAGAAGTTCATAAGAAAATCACATTAGTTTCTTAGGTCACTGATGTCTAAGAAAAGGCTTGGTGGAATCTCAAATGGATTCAGAAGTACTCAAAGTTGAGTTGTGGATTTTTTTTTTTTTTTTAATGGACTGTGCTCTTGGTCTTCAAAATCATCTTCACCTCCACGAATAATCTGCACACTGAGGCAAACTTGGTATCTTTTGAAGTAGGATAATATCCAGAAGGCTGGTAGAACTGGCTTTCTGCAGCTCCCATGGTGTAAAAGGTTCCTTCACAAGGCTATATGCACTTCCCCAAAACTCCAGGTGAACTGGCAAGTTGGAGAAGAGGCCTAGGCTTGGCTGAGTCTCAGGAGCCAGAGGGAGCAATGTGTACCTGAATCTGAATCGCCGTGGGTTTGTCCCCCTGGTTTGGATCCAGGGGACACAAAGGGGACATCTGATACTGCAGTTAGCAGAGCTTCATGTGATGGGAAAATCTAATCTCTGATCTCATCTCATTTTTGAATGTCTTTCTCCATAGTCTTGATGTCAACCACATTCTTTCTGTTTGCTAGTCTTTCTACGTTCCCACCACTATGCACAATCAATTCACAGAGGACAGATGAGAACTGCCTTTGAGATTAGGACATAAGTTTTGATGTTTGGTCAGTAGAAGGAAAATTTCTCTGGAGACCTTGTTACAAATGTGCCTGCGTTAAGAAGCAAGGCTAGGTTTATGGTTTAATCTAGCACTTGAGGCCATGTTATGAAATCATGCTGTAACTCTTTGCAATTTATGATTTTCAGGAATGCTGAAGAGAAGTCTAGGGTTGAAATACCAGCAGTACAGCAAGTGCACAGCAGGACTGGATGGAGTACATTTATAGTTATTAAGCTCATCAGTTAACTGTCTGGGACATTGTATTTTAAGAGAGTTTCAGATGATGAGTAGGAAGACTTCAGGGTTGGATTGAGTTTTGTGATCCACTTCTCCAGTAGATTGCTGGCTGGGTGCCGTTCTGGTATACATCCTGAAGCAGATGCTTGCTGTGTACTCCACTTCTGTCTGAACTTGGCCCTTGCTGGCCTAGGCTCAGGGTCACTGCTGGGCCTCTGCCACGGCAAGATGGTCACAGCTTTTCCTGGACAGCTACCTTGCAAACAGAGCACTGCAATTTGCCTCTTCAAGGGCGTGTAGTGCTGCCCAACACATGTTGTGCAAGGCCTTGGCTATAATGTCAAGCACAGTTTCTCTTTCCTTTAAATTACAAATCTGTGGCACTGTTTTTGAAACCTTCTTTGTCTTTAGTTCAGAATCCTTTAGGTTGTTAAGAATCTCCATTACCAGCGCTAGCTTCAAAACATAGGGTCTCTCTCTGCCCTCTCTCGTCTGTCATTGCCGTTACAGGTCTGTCTTGTAGTAATTCATTTGTGCTCATTCACCTCTGCAAGATGAAAGTTAGCTGAACAGACAGCCATGTAAAGGGCTAAGTAATAATCCCAAGTTATTAGGGAGTGCTTTTTACCCAGAAGGTCTCAGCCTATTTCCAAAGGAAGTTGATACTATCTTCTTAATAGATTGTGAAACTGAGGACAATGCCCTCTCTGCAGCACTTGGGGTGGAGCAAAAACCCTGACACCCACTCCAACACTCTGCTTGGATTCTTTCTGTTTGTGTCTGTAAGCACACATCTCCCACATGGTCCTGGCACTGTACTTGGTTATTTCTTTCAGGAGAAGAGAAGGAATTAAGCCCCTTTCTGCAGCGTGTCTCCTCTGTGGGTTTTGGTCAGATGTGTGCTATCACATGGGTTTTCTGGCTCTGCACATTTCTCCCACTGATTGTTCCAGAGGCAGAAAAAAACATGCTGGAAGAGTTACTGCTTTTCTCTTTTTTATTTGATGTCTTTTGCCTGCTTCTGCAGAGCCATTTAGATAAGGGGATTTATCAAGCTTGAACTAATTAACCCTGGATGCAGGAAGTCAGAATGGAGTGTTACAGCTGTGAAATTCTCCAACATATCCTGAAGCACACATGGGTCTAAAGGAATTTCTTATCTCTTTTCCCGTGTTGGTAAATCACTGTGGTAAAGATTCGCTCTTGCCTTTCTGGACTTCTATTGCTAATGTGCCATGAGGATGTTTTGTAGGCAGAGCTGTTTAGTAATCCAGGCTGTATGTAGTACATTTCATGCAGAAAGGGTTGTCTCTGCTGCCACATCAAGGTTTCTGTTCCTAGAGGTTTTTTCCCTTTATTTGTGAGACACGGTTCATTTTGAAAGAAATACAGTAATTTTGCCTGAAGGAAGGTACTTCAGAAGTTCTTGCCAATCACCTTCTCAGTGCAGAATTGGCAGCCAAAGCAGTGACTTCGTATAAGAAAAGAGGAAATAGGCTACCTGAAAGGTCAGGATAGGAAAAAATTGGTTACTCAGTTTGCTACAAGGTGCCTTCAGAGTGTTCTCCCCCTTGTTTCATGTTGCCATAGGTCAAGTGGGTCTTAAGAGAATAGCTATCCAATACAAAGTTTAAAAAAACTCATTGTTTTGTTTGGCTGGTTGGTTGGTGTTCCCTGGCTATATTTGGTGTTGTCTAACTGCCTGGAAAGTGCAACAAGACTCAGATCCCAAATCCCTCTTGCAAGGGTTAAAGAGTGATCAAGAGAGAGCTTCTGAGACTCTGATCCAGAAGAGAGAGCTCCGTGACACGCATCTGGAAATAGTGAAAAATGCAAGGGCTTCCAGCAGAGTCGAAGCCAGAGAAGAGAAAACCTCGTGCCTACCTCAAAGTGCCAATCTCTTGTCAGCACTAGCAGAGCAGAAGTGCTGGTTCACATGGGAATCCTTCTATCGCTAAATCCATGAAACTATTTCCCTCCAAGAGGAGAGGGCAAAGAGGTAGAAGAGAGCGATGTCACTTAATCGTACAAAGATCAGCCACGCTTTTGTCTTTCTGAAGAACTGCAGTTCCAAGCTTAGTGCTTGCTATTTTCTTTTGGCACCAAACCATCTCAAAGATTCTCTTACTCTATTGTGAAGGTTGGAATGAGACCCTTGTTAACTCAGTGCAGACCTTTCCCATTAAGGACAAGACCTCTAATAAAAGCATAGGACTGCAAGCCAGGAGACAAGCTCTGATGGAGATGTTCTTTATAGCTTGGGAAGGGTGCATAATTGCCATATGTGTGCTCTTGGGCTGCTGGGAGAGTGACACTGTCTTACCTTTAAGATGTGAATGTCTATGAAGCTCACAGGCTCATTTAATGGTACTTTTTTTTTTACTTTTTGTTTTTTACTTTTTTTTTTTTCCTGGAATTACCCACTTAGGGTATTTTTCGTTTCTCCCTTGTGTACTGCTGTGAAAGCAGAACTGCTTGGTTCTTAGTGAACCAGACCATGGAAACAGAAAGAGTCTGGGTTAAAGAAAAAAAAACAAAACTTTTTGATAGGATTATTTCAAGGTATATCAGTTCCCTGGACCATCTGCAGTGCAGATGCACAAGTAGCTGTTCCAGCACATGTGAGGCAAGGCAGGTATTGGCAGGAAGGGGACATGTATGGAGAGAGTGATACCTTAAGCTGCTATTGCTGTCAAAAGCATCTTGTTGAACCAGACCCAAATACTCTTGGCCTAGTGTTTGTTGACATACAGAGAATGACTCCGTATCATCAATTCGTGTTCTTTCTGTTTTGACTGAGAGGAAAGCTTGAATCCAGTGGTAGCTTCAGCCCATGTTCCTTACAATTTTTACTGTTTTTTCTAGATTGCTCGACAGGAAGGAAGGGTCATTTTAACCTCTGGACTACCATATCAGACTGTAAGTGTTCAGAGCTTCTGGTATTTTTCTGGCATTGTATCCTTGTGCAGTGCAGGATGTTCTGAGTAGAAAAGAGGACAAGACAGATGTGAAAGCAACAGCTGGCTAGGCTTTTTCATGTTTCCTGCACTAAGAACTATGTAAAGGGTCTTGTGAGGCTCTCTGTTGTTTACGAATGGTCAAAGGTTGGAGTGAAATGTCTTTTATACGTAGTACTTCATCAGTGGGAGTGCGATTGCCCTCCATTAAAGAAAATAAAAAATCAAGCCAAACAATCCCAGAACAAAGCATTTTTGTTTGGCAGGTGAAAGACAGCTCAATCCCCATGCATTTTATCAGAAAGATTCTTGTTTGCTGACTCACTGCACATTGACATAGTTTCAACACTTAAAGACTTCTCTTCTGGCTTGGAAGGAAGAGAATGGAAGTCACCAAGCATGGATCACTGTGGAAGCTGTGGAGGTTTTTGTTTCTATAAATATACACACACATTAGAAAAAGAAAAAAAGAAAAGCAAAACCCAACCCTCAGCACCAGATGTTGAGAGCCCTTCATGAGACATACTTCAAAACAGAGTGTTGATGGAAATATATTGAACCTATCATTGTTTGCAACGTCATAATGCCTGCTACAAGTCCTTTGCACTTTGTTATTGCCCAAAAAACAATTTAGAAACTATTCTGGATTACACACGAGCCAGAGTGAGGGGCCTCTTTGTTACAAACTACCAATATGAAAGCTCCCAACTATTCAAATAGTTACTTAGAGTATTTGCAGAACTTAGGTTTTTAATTTGCCAGATAGTAGCTGAGTACTGAAGAAAACTTCCCCCATGATAAGATACTGTGAGGCAAGTGCAGCCATACCATGTTACAGGTTCCTTATCCAGACTGTGGTTCCTGTATCGTACAGTTGATGCAGTAGGTAATGCAGTGTCCAGAATGATCTTACCTGGCAAAACTTTAATTTCAAAGTACTGTGTCAACATCACAAAAGGAGATTAACTGCTTCACAGCATACAATACCATCCTGGGAAATGTCTGGTTCCCTTTGTTCTCTTGCCTTTGTGTGCCCTCCACTTGGACAGAAAGGCTCTGCTAGGTTCTTTTATGCTGGTAAAAGATGTAGCAGATCCACCTCGCTGTCAGTATTCATCATGTTCATAAAGATGTGTCTGGACACTTCCCAATTCTTGTTCCCATTGAGACTTTTCTGCCAAATATAGAACAAACATGAAAGGGATGTCCACATCAACCACTTCAAGCTCTTTGGCCATCAGTGAACTTAAAGGGGTGAAGCGATAAAACTGGCATGAGACACCATCTCTTTGACTGTACATTTGCATACAGTGTGTGATCTCTAAGGTTTCACATTAGAACTGTGATTAAATTCAGTTTCTTCTTGCTATCCCAGTCAGCCCCACAGCACTAAATAATAAGTTAAAGGGAACTTGGGCAAACGTGCTTGATATAATGAACACTGTACTGCTTCAATTGTCTCAGAAGTATTTGCAGCAGTGGCTAAGTGTTAAATTTTACCTGTTGTGCCCATTAAATGAAAATTTAGACAGTAAATGCACATTAATTGCAAATGTTATTTGTAATTAAAAGCAAACTAAGTGTATTAGGAAAAAAAAAAAAAAAAAACAGATCAGGATCAGGATGCATGGAATTTGTCTCATTTATTGTCTTTTTGGTTTATGACTTGTCTTTTCAAGCTGCAGTCCCAGGTAGGAGAAGGGAGGTGCTTCTCCGTGAACTGCTCAGAAAAGGCAAAGGAACAGGCCCTGCAGGTTTTGAAGCACTTCAACGTTCACGTAACCCTGGAGGACATCTTCAGCCGCTGCCAGGTAGGACAAGTCTTGTCTAAGCTTAAGGCCATGCTCGCTCACCATCCATTCACAGCTGGCACTGCCTCAACCCCAACTCCTTGTTGGGGTTTTGCACTCAGTGCCATGTGCTTGGTTCCCAAGATTTCTGCTTGAACTTTGGCAACAATTGTGCAAAGCTGTGAGGATTTCTGAGCCTGCCTACATCCATCAGAGGTGTTGATGACCAAGTCAGAGGCACTGCATCTGGAACTTGCTAGAAGTTCCTGATGTGTTCTGAGTATTGATACTTGGTGTGTGTTTTGGCATTGGCTGTCACAGTTATATTCTCTTTGTTCTTGTGTTCTCTGTCTAGGACACATGCTGTTTTAATTATAAACTGTGTTTAATTATGGCTCTGTGATTCTGATAACACTTAATTACTTTAATAGGAGGATTTTTTCTAGGATCATATTTTTTTCAGAAGCTATTAGGTTAATTCATGTCCATGCTGGTTGATGACTCCAGATTGTGTTTGGCACTGGATATCTGTGGATTGTTTTTAAGAAGAAATTTTAATTGTGTTAGCTCAAATCTCCCTCTCTTCCAATTTCACTCTTGTATTTGTTACAGTAACACGCTGAAACCTATCCCTTCAAAAACTGTAATATAAACCAAATTGAGACTTCAACATCTCTCATCTTATCAGTGTTCAGAGAGAGAAAAAGAAGAAACTGCAAAGGTGGCTAGAAAAGCAGCTCTCTACAAGGAGTAAACGAGCCAACTGAGTACTTCAGTAAAGTCTGATTCTGTGCCTTTTAGTTGAACTACCAGGGTCTCCTGGCCTGGTGAAACTGGACAAATTTTGTTGGAATAGCAATGGCTCCTGGGCAAACATGGCAGAGTACAATTTTTTAGAATTCTGCTTAGATCTGATGCTGGTTGTTGAAACCATATCAGTACCCTATGGAGAAAATGAGAGTTGTCCAGCTGTGCAGGTTGCATATAAGATGAGAATGATTTAACAACATACAGATTGGATCAACATAGTATGGGCTGATGAGTCGATCGTACTGCAGGATAAATGTGTATGCTTAGATATAAGATTGCATTCATTCTGGTGGTTTTATTGTTCCGAGAACAGATTTCAGTTGTTACATAATGACACGCTGGCTTTTTTTGCAATTAAAAAAAATAAATGGTAGATTCTCCGATTCCCTGAGATCCCATAAAATGTCAGTGCTTTTCCTGGCGGTTGTTGAAATACCACAAGAATAAGCACATTAAAAAAAAAAAAAAAAAAAAAAAAAAAGTGCTGTTGCAGAAAACTGTGATATCTGTAATAAATGCAGAAGGCTGTGCAGCATACAATCTAAAACTGACCCCTTGCCCATAATTTGGAGTCTGGAACTGTTTAACTATATGGCTTTTTAGTATGTGCTGTCTTAGTTTACAGTATAAATAGGGGTAATCAATCTGGCTAGGAATATATACGAACTGTTCTCTTACTTCCAGAAGAAATGTCTTCCCTGTAAATCGTGGTGGTAGAACAGCTGCATGTTTTATACTGCTAGGCATGGGAAGATGCTATTATTTGTTGAAGTGCTCTGTGTTCTGAATCATATATTTACCTACATTTAAGGCTTTGGCGTTTTGGAGCTGATTTTGTTCAGCTGTCATCTACAGCCTGTGCAATTGATGCTGTTGTTCTCAGGGAGAATCCCAAGCGGTCACAGCTGTCTTCCTAGCAGACACCCAGCCCATTACAGGAGCACTCAGCACTGCAGCGTGCAGCCGTTCTGCATGCAAGGGAGGGCAGTGGTCAGTACATTGAGAAGGATGATACTGTGTAACTACTGAGCATATTGACTGCCTGCATCAAAAATGGCAAATTTCTGCATTTAAAAGGGTGCTCTGGGGCCACTGTGTCCAGGAGACCTCAGTACATCATTTGCAGGTTCTTTCTAAAACATCCTCTCTGCAAACCTAGTAAAGCTTAATTGCACTTAAGTAGGATGGGGGCTCCATCCTTAAACTGCTGAGCTGTTCCCTCCATGCCCCCTTTTGTGGTCTCTAACCACTTTACAGACCTCAGGGCTCGCAAACTACTCAGAGTTCTGCCACCTCGTTGCAGAAATGTGCGTTGCTAATGGATGACTGAGGGTTTCGGCTGTCCCTGGAGCAAGGGAGGGCTGACAGCATGCAAGCCGGGTTCATGAAGAGCTTCTGCAGGCACTTTCAGCAGAACA
Source organism: Aythya ferina (assembly GCF_964211825.1). Lineage (NCBI taxonomy): Eukaryota > Metazoa > Chordata > Aves > Anseriformes > Anatidae > Aythya > Aythya ferina. Next base: position 11,206,845 of record NC_140318.1, read on the forward strand.
ACAGACCTAAGCAATACCAGCTTGTGAGCAGGGCCCTCTCCATCCTCACCTTTCTGGGGCTCAGCTGGACAGCAAGGGGCCGGCTCAGCTCTGCTCACAGCATGCTTGGAGATTCATTATCAGCTGCAATCATCCCTTGCAGATAAGCATTTTCTGTGTATCACAGGAAGCAATGTGGCATCCTGCCTGCCTCTCTCTGTCTCATGGAGCAAGGGCATGTTTTGTCTCTTGGGCTTTTTCTGTAAATGGTTGGAGTGAATATGTCAGCAAATATCATTGCAGTAACAATTAATGGTGTAGTGCACATGGTAAAAATAGGTCCCAATTCAATGGTGTACCTGGGTTTGCTGTAAAATACATTTCCTCTGTCAGGTCCCTCAGCAGGGATGGGCAGTCTCCCTTTTGTGGATATAAAGAATGGACTGGCTTTGTAACTCTGCCAAAACACTGACTTTTTCTGTTAAAGCAATGGCAAATACCAGTTACCTCTGTTTGACTTCTCTAGCAAGTGCAAGGAGAATTTCACCCATGTGCTTCTCATCATTTCTGCCTTCAGTTGTACTGGGCTTTGACTCATTGCTCTGGATCTAAGCTCCAGAAATGGAGGCTGCTACCAGTAGAGCCAGTTACAGCATGCCAAATGTGCCCATCAGATGGGTCTCTCATGTGCTGCATCGTAGGGTTCTGTGATTGTCATGGAGAAGCCACCTGTGCACAGCAGCTTTAGCTAGGCTGGGTGTTGTCTTCAGTGAGGAACATTTTAGGGGGCTTGAGTGAAAGTAAGATAAATTCTGTCTTTTAGTGGCACACAAAAACGCCCCAAGAAGTCATGTTTCCTAGCTTTTAAATCTCTGACATAAACTAATTTCCTCCATCTATTAATTTTCTCCATCTATCTGAGACGCAAATACACACATTTGAATATCTCATACAGCTTTTCTTCTTTTCAAATAACCAGAAGTCACTTCTTCAGTCAAAGGTGATATGAAATGCATGTTGGAAGTTGTTTGTATATGCTAAGTTCAGCACATAGGTGCCTTAGACTAGTCCGAAGGTCTTCGTGGAGTTGCCAGAAGCTACTATAAGTAGTATTAGGGCCAACTACCAAATTAGCTTGAGTGGAAGATCAGCTTTTAGTAATATGGGGGAAGTTATCACACACCTTACATTTAAGAAAAGATCAAAACCTGTGTCTAACTGGATGGCTGCAGTTTGGGGTTCAAACATCAGACAGCTAGGTTGCTTTATATAGGGTTTGACATTTGGCACTCCCACAGTTCTGTCAGTGCATAAAAGAGGTCACTTCCCAAAGAGGTCACTTACCAGCCCTGCCTGCTGTAGCCACCCACTGTGCTCCATGCTGGTGTCTGAGCATGGGGCATGGCTAGCAGCTCAGCACTGGCAGAAGAACGCAAGCTCCATTCCACTCTTAAAATTTAAAACACTTTTAAATTAAATTTTAAATTAAAATTTAACACACTTTTAAATTCTTTAAAATGAACATTTTTGACATATTACCTGGATGACTGACTTGGATTTTTCCATCTTGCTTCTCTGGACCATCTCATTGAAAATCCATCAGGGCCGGGAGAAACATGGGTAGAATGCATCTGCTAACCCTGGAGTGTGGTTAACGCATCTCTACTGCTTTTTTGCTCTGTGAGCCTCAGGTAACAAGGACTTTGGCTGAGGTTTGGTGTCGGGTCTGGCTGACTCTTGCCAGTGAAACAGCACTTATGTCAAGCAGATAGGTTCAGGAGGGACTGGAAGTCCTTGGATGTAAGTAATGCTGCTCTGTGCAGCACAGAGTGAAGTTATGGTTTGAATGGTGATAAACTGAGGAGATAAACAGTGCAAGCTGTTAGCTTTAAATCTTTATAACACAAGTGTTTGTCTCAACAGTTTGAGGGAAAAACAGTGTGTCCAGTATTGTATGGGATAGCTGATAAATTATTCCTGTTATATAAGAACCTTGTTGTTAAAGGTTTATAACTCTGCTGCAAAATCCTTGCTGGTTTGAAGCTGTGAAGAGAGATTTTGAGGCAGAAGGGCCTGTCCATCTTCAGCAAAGCTGATCTGTGTTTTACTCAAATGTGTAACTGCTGCTTAGCTGAACTTTGAGGTTTGGTTGTTTTTTTGTTTTATTTTGATTCGTTTGAGTTTTGCCCTTGCACTGGGCATGGGAAGAGCGGGCTCCTCTGGTGCCCAGGCCGGGCATGCTCAGCTGAGCTCAGGAGACATGGGTCCTGCTAGGGGCTGTGCCACATCCTGGCTTTTGACCTGACTGTTTAGCTTCTGCCTTGTCCAGGGAGGGAACCCTGCTTGAACAGTACCAAATGCAATGTGGGCCTGGTCCTAGGTGAGATTTCTAGGCTTTCCTGCAAGCAAAAATGATTGTAATTATATCCCCTGCAAAAATAAATGTGCCAGGAAAAAAAATCTAAGGCTCCAGCTGCAGTTTCTGCAACTGAACAGCCCTGCATTTATTATTGGATTATCTGCAAATTCAAATAGGTTGTCTCTTTCACTTCACTGAACGCTGTGATCCTAAATAAGCAAATTACATCACCTATTCTGATGTCCTGTTTAACTTGTGACCTCAGCCTGAGCTCTGCAGGATGTGAGAGATAGCTGCTTTATTTCATTGTCTGGAGATCTGATATCTTTTTTCTCTCCCCCCTTCCCTGTTCTTTCAGTTTCAAAGCTGCTCACCCCAGCCTTTTAGAAAGGTGTTAGCATGGGATTAGGAGTAGGCGGAGAGGAGGGGGGAGGAAAGGAAACCACCATTTTTTGAAATTAGGTGCAAAAGTGTTATAACAGTTACAGCAAATTTTTTTTTTTTTTTTTTTTGTGTGTGTGTGTGTGTGTGGTTAAGGTAACGAATTTCATCGCTGCAAAGCTCATCATGTGCAAACTGATTTACACAGTGAGCCTGGTATGGAGCAATCCATTTAGCAGGGACAAAGAAAAAGGCATTATGATTAGATGAAAAACCCTGTGCTTGGGGCACTTTGCAAGAACCTTTGAAGCGAGCCTGGGAACTCTGGCAATATTAGTCGATAATTAGTAATATAGATCCCTCAAGCTGTCGTTTAGGTTGAAAATGTGCACGTCTCTCATGAGCCTCTGTCACACCAATCTGATCAGCAGGCTTTTTTGTTCCTTTTATGTGGGTTGCTCTGTCGGTCCAGATGATGATGAGAACTCCCAGACATCATCTTTCTCACTAACTTGTGAGCCAAACAGCTATCTCCCGGCACTGTCATGTCATGGAAGTGGGACCAGGGCAATTTTGTTTTGTGGTCACCTTTCTTGGCTTGGACAACAGTCATTTTATTCTTTTAAATGTAGCAGTTGCCCTTTCCTGCATGGACTTAAAAAAAAATGGGGGAAAAAAAAGGAAGAAAAAGAATTTAAAGGCTATGTATTTCATAAAAATGTTTCTGCCTTAAAAGACAGCGAGGGATTTGCCTCGGGAGTTGCTTAGTACAAAAAAGCATCTGCAGCTGAAATGGGACTGAAGAAATCATCAAAGAATTTTGAAAATGCCAGTTTTTAGATCCCACATTTCAGCTCTGAGATGCCTTCCAATGATGCAATATTGTGTCCCTATTTGCTTCCTTTCAGCCCCAAAGTCTCTTTGGAAAGGGATGTGTCACCATCTCAATGACGAATTAAGAAGGGTCATGTGCACTGGATTTTGTACACTTGGGAATGCTGAGAACGAGAATATCGTTTGGAAACCCTCTGTGGTTTAATAAAAGGTTCATCCATAGGATGCAATTTGTCAGCGCCTACAGGTCAGGAGAACCTGTGATTAACAGCATCTGTGGTTTCCCCAGATGTGTGAGTGAGCTGCCTACTCCTCACCAGCCCGTAACCTAAAACGAAAAGTCAGCCCTGTGCCTCCTCGAGACGTAGGCTGTGATTTCTTGGTTCAGAGTGTGATTGTTCAACACAAAGGGTAAGGCCCTCTTAATCTTTTTGTTTATCCTGGGCCTGGCAATTTAGATGTAATCTGCAACTTGTGCTGCTTAGATTCTGGCCAGGAAGCACAGCTGGTATTATTCTGTCTCTACAGACATTGTTGACGGAGTGAATTGACCTCAAAAGGTACTTGTCCCTGGGCCTGTTTGAATGTGAGCATTCAGTTGTGAATGTACCTAGCCCTGAAACAGCAGCGTTTCATTCAAAAAGATGTAGCTCTTTTTATGCGGAGTGACTCTACACATAGTTGTTAAATACCATCAGAGTTTGTGATAAATTGTCGTAGCAAATCATGCTTCTTTTAAGTCTTGAGTTGAGATTTTTATTTGCTAATCTCTAAGGTATTGTAGCTGGTATTGAGAGCTCTGGTGAGTGGGTGGTTACCATTACAGTCAGGGAAGCACGGGCACACGAAACAAGGTGGGTCAGGTTCCCAGCAGGAACACAGCCCATGACTCCTCACCCCACCTGCACCTGATCTTGGAGATACAAAGGAGTCCTTCCAGGCTTCACTGTATTTATGTACCTTAAAGGGGAAAAAGAATGTACTTAGCTGCCGCTATTGATAGAAAGGGGTCATGTGGAGCATACCACAGGAGACAACCCTGCCATCTGGAGTGACTAACGACCCCTGTGTACAAAGCAGGGTGGTTGGCAGGATGTTGTCCATACCAGCACCACCACAAGATACACAAGATGGGCACCAGCACGATACATAAGTTCACAGAACACAAGTCCTACAAAATTCCCAGCCTGTAACTTGCCTACCACTGTTATCACACATGTACAGCTCAGAGCCCTCCCAAAAAAGGGCTCGACTGGGCCTAATTCTCACCAGTGAGCCTGGACAGTAGTGCCTGGTTCCCACAGACTGTACACTTCCCTGCCAAGATTTCAGTATCTTCAGAAATTCAGTGGAGCATGAAGGTCACAGCAAGGGAAGAATGACAGCCTGAGACTTCTTTCCCCCCTTTCACCAGCTAGGAGCAGACTGTTGTCTCTCTAGCATGTTGACTGTTTTCATAGGGTTAGCGTGAAAGTTTATGTTTTACACAGACCAGTGGAAGTCAGATATGGGAATGCAGCAGATCAGCTGTGTTTCTTCAAGGAAGACGGTCTCGTGTTGCAGACTTGCTTTCTCAGTGTCTGCAAAGGCTTGATTTCCAGTGAAATTTCTTTTACAGATCTTTGTCTTTAGGCTCTAGGCTCTTTTTGTGGATGTATGTGAGAGACTGTACCCAATGTTATTGGGCTGTGTGTCCTTTCTCTGTTGTTTTTTGTTGTTTTTTTTTGTTTGTTTGTTTGTTTTGTTTGTGTGTGTGTGTGTGTGTGTGTGTGTGTGTGTTTGTGTGTGTTTTTTTGTTTGGGAGTGGGTGATTTTTTTTTTTTTTGCTTGCTTGCTTGCCAAGCTGCAGGCAAATATTAAACTTCAGAGAACTGTTAATTTTTCATGGTGTTATGTACCACACTGCTCAAAATGATGATGCCAAATTAGCCATTAGAGGTCAAACCTTGGCTGACAGCAAATGTTTTCTTTTGAGGAAATCATCCTTATTCCTGGGAACCAGCTTTGTTCTTCTGTGCTAAACGCAAGAAAGGTATGAATGTGTGTGTTTTCCTGGAGGGTAACGCTAGCTGGAAAAATGCTGGTTTTAGCCAGTAGAAACAGAACAAGCAAACAACGTTTGGCAGTGAAAACAGCACTTGTATTTAGACTAGCATAGAAAAGAAGACACAATGTAGTACAGAGTAAACGTCCTTTTGTACAGTTCTGTACAAGGCTTTTTCTTCCTCTCATGGGTTTGGACAGATTGGGAAGTGCATTGGTCAGCAGTGATGCTGGTGCACTGGGAGAAAGTAATGAAAGGTCAGTGGGTGACAGTGATGGAGTGACTGTAAGGAAAATGAAGAACTCTCTGGAGAAGGCAGTGACACAGCTATAACTCCCATGTGTCTGAAAGAAACTGTCCCCATGTTTTCTCTCAAATGTCATGAGAAAACAAGAGATTTGTAGCCAATTTAAGTTCTGTTGGTTTCCAGTCCCCTGTGCCTCCTGAGGTCAGAGTTCAGTGTATTGACTGTGTCAAGAAGTCAAAATTCCCATGTTTTATACACTGTAGAGTTTCTCCTCCTTTTTGACATGGGTGCCCTTATCATGTTCATTGTTTGTATGTCGTAGTAAGGATTGGATGTCCAGTTCTTGGTGTGTGAATGGCTGTATATTTTTATTGGTGGGTTCTCAGGATAATAATCCTATACATAGACTCGCAATACATTTAATGGATCTCATTATTTGAGATATCTCATACCTTAAAAGTAAGATAATGTCCAAGTTCTTCTTTTCACAGTGGGGTAGCTGCCTTCATCAGTAGTTCAGGTGAAGTGAGTTGACTTGAACTCATCCAGAAGGTCTCCAGGGCTTCACAGAATAAGGTGATTGAATAGTAGTGGATAGGAACCCTTCTTCTAAATAGTTTGATGTGGACCATTTTAATATCACACCTATGTTTTCCCTATTCCTGTTTTGATAATCTTGCACAAAACTCTTATCCTGTTGTTGCAAACACAATTAAAAACCTACTGTGCCCATAATGGGGAATGAACAATTTTGCAGTCATCCAAGATTTGCAGCATTTGTCTGGGCAGCTGCTAACACCAGCAGCAGACCTTTTCTCTTTCAAAAGAATGCGTGATCTCTAGGCATTTTTTGAAGCTTTCATTTGAGTTAGCATTATATACTGAGGTACACATACTTGACTTCATTGTAGAATTTGCCAGATCTGTAATTACTTTATCTGAAAGACCTTTAGGCGATAAACTGTGTAACTTCCTATTGGCATGAATTAAACCATATCTGTTATTTGTAGCATTAATTATATGACGAGACACCTCACAGCAAAGAGAACTATACGTCTGTGGACCCCTGTGGGATACAGTTCATGATTTCCTGTTTTATCTACTGCTGTGTAAGCTTTTTCAGCTAGAAGCTGTTAATTCTGTAGATGGAAAGGAGCATATGTAGGGTTTGGACTTTTAAAGACCTTGTCTGCAAAAGCTACACAGGGCCTAAATGACTTACTTGACATAATAAAAGACCGCTTTGTATTTGGATAAACACAAAGAATTATATGGTGTTTCAGAAACAGGTACGGCAGTATCCCGGTGAAACCTGAAAAGAGAAACAGAAAGCTTTTAAATGAGTTTCTCGATTCTTACATTGCACCAGTCTTGAAGAAGGTTGTATTGATGAAATACAACTATATTGTATGCCATGAGCCAAAACAGGATTTTGCTGAAATGGCATGGATACTGTCTTTAACTGAAATCATTTATAAGAGGGTCAGGATAAATTTCTCTCTCTCTTCCCGTAGGAAAGCAATAGAAAACCATTGGTAGCACCATGGGTTTTATAGTGAACTTATCTGAAAGCATGCTGGTCTAGAAAAAAGTTTGACCAGCACAAACTTGTTTTTTCCAGAGGGCACCTCAGTTCTCTCTGATTTCTCAGCTACGTGAGTGGTAGCTCAGAGGGAGAATGACAACTTAGGAGTTTTGGCAAAGGTGGAGAACATAATGTTTAGGGCACACTACTTGTAAGTGATTATCTTTTCTCCGGATAACTGAATTTAGATGGTTTACCTGTCTTAGTTCAAGATATGCAATCTGAGTCGACCATACTTTTGAGCTGAGGGAAGACGCAGGTGAAAACCTGCTTTACATTCATCCTCAGGATCATCTCTGTTCCAACCTCCTTCTCCTTGGCTTTTCTCTTTGTGGGTCCAGGGGGACCTTCTCCTACTAAGGCCTTTTAGTGACATAGGAGAATGTCATATGTCTACCGTGAGCACAATCAGGATTATTTTCCTAATGCCCACTGTAATGACTGTGGTGACAATCAAGTGAGTCTAGCCTGAGGCTGTTTCACTGCCCAGAGGGTGGCCCAGCAAGCACCTCTTGGCCTCTGCGCACTTGTCCTTCATGTTTGCAACTTGGGAAGGGAGCATGTGGGCAGCCAAGTGCCGAGAATGGTCCAGCTGAAATGGATCAGAGAACATATTTGCAGCTGGATCAGGCACGAAGGACCACAGGAACAAGTTAGGCTCTGGTGTACTGCTCACATGAATTCCTCCATCTCTGGCAGACAATTCCTAGTGCCATGCCCTGCTAATAGACTGGAGCATGGCAGTGAAGAGGCACAGGCAGACCACTAATCTCTGCAGCTATTAGATTTTTAATTTAACTGTCTAAATTCATAGACTTTAAAGAAGGGGGGGATAATGGAGCTGGGTCATGCAGGAGGAAATGAGACGGTGGTTGGAAAGGAGGAAGTTGGTGACACGGGAGTCAGATGAGGAACACAGTTCCCTACAAACAGGGTCATGTGAATGCCTGCTTGGTGACAGTATGGAGTGATCGATGTGCAAGGATAATAGGCCACTGGGGAGTCAGCCTGAAAGCTAAAGCCTCTCAAAATGTGTGGGACAATGTGGAAAAGAAAGTTAAAAAGACAACAAGTAAAGTCAAACTGCTTCTTGCACACCAGCCTGACTCACAGCTTTGGTTAGCTTGCTTCCCTTGGCTTACTTTGCACAGTCCAACTTCTGAATACATAAATGAGTTGGGCACTAAAAAGTTGTTCATGCTTCCCTCTGAACAGACTCTGGCCAGTGCTGTGGGATTGAGCCTTCTCTCCCTGGAGTGAAGCCATCCCTCAAGGGGACCAGCCCTTCCTTGCCTCGACAAGTCTTAGCTCTGGCTGCCTTCTGCAGTGGGGCCATTTCTCCCTGGAGCTGGGCCTTCCCTGGATCAGCGGCATTTAGTGGCATTTACTGGAGGGCTCAGATTACCCCAGTGAAAATAATCGGTTATGCAAAGTTACGCTGTTTAGATTGGGTTTCTTCTGTGTGGTCAGTGAGGTGTGAAAGTCAATCTGCTCTGCAAACCCTGAGGGCACTTTCTCTGTGCTGACTGGATATGATCCCTTTGGGGTTTAGCTGTCGGGGGGGAAAAGCTGGCCCCAAGTTCAGTTCAAAGGATGCAGAGCACAGGTGGTTGCAGTGGGACTGAGCTCAAGAGCCACACAGCCTGCTAAACCCAGATGGGGCCAAGCTAGCCTGGCTTGACAAAGTGAGATGGTCAGCCAAGAGCAGGGTGTGAGGTCTGGGCCCTGCTGGGCTTGTGCGCCTTCAGTTGCCTCAGCTGGGTGCAGGCCAGTGGGGCAGAGCCTAGCTGCAGACCAGGCATGGCTGTTTGTGGTTGCATGGATGCAATTTTCTTCACAGGCCATCGCAGCCCATGCAGTAAGCAACGGTGTCATTAGCAAGAAGGCCTTCCTGCACCATGAATGTTTCATGGCATTCATCTTATACATCATTCATGATTATCTTCCTTTTCTCCCTGGTACAAACACAGACTTGGAGTTTCAGTGCAAGATCAAGAGCAGAAAAGTTCCTGTGGACAAACACTCCCTCCTGCTGCTTCCCACTTGCCGGCCTTGGTCTCAGTGTCATTGCTGCCCAGGGGGACATGGGTTTGCCTTGCAATTGAGCTGGTGGGTGATGGGAGGCAGCAGGTGACCAGGCGATCAGGCAGAAGCCCTGAGCTACTGTACTGGTATGGCACTGGAGGCTCTGCCTGTAAGGTCTCAGTAGTGGCATGTGGTAGCCATCCTAAGAGGCTTGCCAGCCCCTTGGTAATGTCTAGAAGCACATAAAGAGTCCAGTAATAAGTGTGAGGGATGGTCCAGGGACTACTGTCTTTGCCAGGTAATGCAAACATTATATAATGGAAGCAATACTGAATGGTAGCACATGCATACATGTATTTAAATCAGCATCAATTTACGCTGCTGATCATCTGCGACTTACCACAGTATCATTCATATTCAGCTTTAGTGCCAAAAACAATACTCAGCTGCTTTCTTGTTTCTTAATGAAAAATACCTCTTTAGGGTTTCTTTGAAGTCTCCACCCCTGAAAATCCCCGCTATATTGTCATCATTGTTACTGTTAACAGCCCCTGCCAGTATCAGGAGCCTTTCCTGACAGATATCTCTGCAGGGGCTTTGTCAAGCGCTGCAATTCAGCCCTATACTATAGACAGTTTTAAATGGCTAATGACAGGCCTCCCAGGGGATTTCTGCCAAACTCTCAAAGACCTCCCAGGTTTAAAAGTGGCAGGGTGTCCTTTTCCTGGGGCCAGTTGCAGGAGGAATGCACACAGTCAGATTCTCCTACCTAAGCTGCATCAGCCTAGTTATTTTTGCAGTTGCAAAGACTCATCCATGCGTATATAGCCGGTTGCTTAGCAGAGGAAAGATAGCTGTGTCTGTAGAAGATGTAGAATAAAAAAGCGAAACTTCCAGAAGAAAAAGATTAGGTGGAAAATATCCCACTGGTTTGAAATATTACTGCATTTAAACTTTGAAAATATTTTTGTTTGACAGTAGCAGAAAAATATGAAAGGCTTCAAAAAATTAAGCCAGGTTCTGTATCAGAGGGAGCACAAGGCTCATTTTTCCCCAGTGTGTAAGGGTGTTACAGATATTTATGGGATAAAAATAGGAATGTGAATGATGTTGAAATAAGCTGGGCTTCTTCTATATGCTATTTTCAGAAGAGAGGCAGAAAAACACTTGGTCATTGAGAGTCTGTTGGAAATGGGTCCCAGGCTCTTCTGCCCATGATTTCAGGAGAGTTTCGGATCAGTATAGGCTGGCACAGCAGCCAGACAAGCCATGTGTCTCCTGCCACCTCTCTCCTGCCTCGGTGCCTCTCTGAGTACCCCTTGTCCCATCACAAGTGCTTGTTTAACTACAGGGTCTCTGGATCAGAAAGCTGATCCCAGCTGATCAGGCCTGTCACAACCAGCTGGTTGATTTTAACCCAGCTTTGTTCCCCAGTCTGGTTGGCGGCACAGCTGCCCATATGTGCATGTGGGGCCGGCAGGAGGACTCTGCCTCCGTTGTGTCAGCACAGGCTTATGCTGGCCAAAGCTCTTGTGAGCCTACAGCTGAAGGAACTAGAGCCAGCATTTTGACAGCTCTTGTCTGTACAGTCCCAGCATTAAGAGAATTTAGATTATGCTGTGGAGCACATAGAAGGCTCACCAGGGAGCACGGTCACCTATGTGGATATTGAGGCTTGGCCAAGGAGATGAAGCCTTCAGCCTGTCTCAGCCCTACCTTGTTAATAACCACTAATTTAAGACCCTACTGGCAGTTCAAAATCTGTTTAGGTTCAAATTTGATGTTGATCTTCAGATTTATGAAAGAAGTAATCAGGTGGATGCTCATTCCCATGTAGACAGAAACTATTCTATTTTGAACAGCTTGTAGGTGATGTTCACCTCACCACATTTTTGCATTGTGGCTAAATACAGTTCACAGTTTCTGAGTGTATTTCTCAATTTATTCATAGCGAAAAGAGCTCTTCTCAGAGATTAGCAAACGAATTCTCCATAGAATTTTTAAGAATTGGTTCTTCACTTGCACTTGTGCTACCAAATGCAACTAAATCTTTTCACTTTCTAAAGGAGTCAAAATAAATGCTTTTTCTTCTGTATTAAAATAATTTCAGCTTTTTTACCGGAGGGAAAACTACCATCTCTTAAAGTGATTCTGTGCCTTTAACTGGTCTACTGTTACACAGAATGGTTGAAGCTTCATTTAGCCTGAATGAAAAACTTGATGCATGTTGCTGAAGAGAGGAAACTGGTAGTGGATGATTTACTTGGAATGCCCTACAGCAAGGAGGTTATAAATGAAGTGGGGGAACACCGAGAGCACTAAGATCTGAACCAGAGGAAATGCATGAAGCCTTGAAGTGACCTTATGTAAATTCCTAATGATGAGACTTAATTGAACTCATTTTTTCAGGAGTTGTAAAGATCAAAATAACAACAGCCTTGAAATGCAAAGGCCTCTAGAAAACACATATGATCGTATGGTTACACAGAGCTGAAAACTGCTTAAGTTTGTGTGACCAGCTAGCCCAGCATCTAGGTGTTGCACCCACTGTTGCTCTGGGAGCTGTGGTGCCTGGGGGCCTGGTGCCAGCCTTGGCCCCAACCAGCACAGCGAGGCTGCTCAAGGTGCACGAGCAATGCCCAGAGGCTATGTCCTGTCTCCCATCCCTGTGCCAAAGTTGCCTCTACTTAAATGCCTATTTTAAACTGAAAACTAATGTGTTTCTGCACTGACTCCCAGGAAGCCTGACATGCCCTTGGATGCCGGCAGCGTGCAGAGCCGTGTGCAGCGGGAGACCCCTCTGTGAAATGGGCTGGTGGCCTCAGCCCAGCTCCTCGAGGCGAGTGTCCCACTGCACACATATGGAAATCCCAGTGAGGAGAAACAGAGCAGCTCTGGAGGGGTCATCAGGCTATGCCCTTCTTGATGAGGTTGGTTCCTGACATGAAATAATGTGGGCATGTGTTCAGTGTGACAACGTCGGAAACTAATACAGAGACTGTCAAGACCAAATTCCTGTGCTGTTTCTAGAGCTAGGGATTTTTCCCTCTCTACTTGCATTAGCTCTAGGATTCATTCATATTAATGGATTTATGATAGCAAGATGAAGTATTGATCAAGGAAAAAGGAACAAGTGATCAATTCTGTGAAAAAATACTCATCTCTGATTCCAGTTCCTGAACTCTTCACTTCTCTGAGCTGGCATTTTCTGAAGGCTTGTGCAGTTAGGTACCCAAATCCACTGAATGTCTGTGAAACACCAGCTGCCAAAGTCTCCTGAGTTTCATTCAAAATACCAGATTAATTGATTTATTTAGATTCATAAACAGCAGTGGAGAGAGGGAAGCTCTGACCCAGTGAGAAACTGCGGATATGGCTGTGAACAGCAGGCTAATGAAGATGAAAAACCTCCCCTGTCCAGAGTAATCCAAACACAGCCTTACATATTAGTCTGTTGGCCCAAGTGCAGCTGTTTGTCTTTTCAGTAATCTGAAGCCGGAGCAGTACCCTGAGAAGCAAAGGGGACAGTGACTGTTTGTACATAGTGGAGGTCAGCAGTGCTGCTGCCTGAAATGCACGGCTTCATGCTGTGGAGGTGACTTGGGTGGCACCGTGGTGCCACCACGGCTCCAGGGCCAGGCTCCCATGAGCAAAGACCGGCTTCCCAGCTCTGCCAAACTCAAGGAGAGTGAGAAACCCCGCGTCTTCCCTTCAGAGGGAAGCTGGAAAATCTTCCCTGTATTTAAAGTTCCCATGGCTGCAGTTTGAATTTGGCACACAGTTGGCCATGGGGTTATCTGAGGTCATGTACTCAAATAGTTGTAGATAAAACAAGGGCCTGTTTGGATTGGAAATCTCCAGAGGGCTTTTCCTTTGCGCGAGGGTAATGATATTGCAAGAGGACATGAGCCAAAATAAAGATTCGGCTCTGTATGCAGTAGCTCAGTAAAATAAAATGAGCAATGGAAAAAAAAAAGAAGTAGGGGGAAAAAAAAAAAAAAAAAGACGACTATTTTCATTATGTTATTTTCTGAACTTGCTGTGAGATGGAGGAATTACAGCCAAGGAAAGGGAGTCCTGCAGTGCAGTGCCTTCCAGGACTCAGCTCACAGTGCTGCTCTTCCAGGAAACTCACCATAGTTGCAGAAAGCCCTCACTTTTGGGCTGTGCTCACCTGCTGGCAGGCTCGCCCCCTGTGCACCCCGCGCTGGGGCAGGCTCCCATGCCACAGGGGTTGCTGCATGGCCACTGCCTCTGCTCCTGGGGCAGTGCCAGTGGCAGCCAGCCCTGTAGCGCCTCTGCTGCAAAGGTTTGTTTCCAAAAATCCCTACCAGTTGGGACAGTTATAAAGAGGGAGAAGTTAATGTTTTTTGGAAGTTAAAGAAGGAATCAGATCCTGTCAGACTCTTTCGTAGGCCCTTGGGCTTTTATGGGAAACTATTTACTCACCACTTAATGGAAGACTGCAGAGCAGAGAACATTTGGACAAGAAATGTGATTCGCTACTTTTTCAAGTTGCCGTTAGAGAAAAGCCTATGCTTGTAACAACAGCTCTCTTATTGCTTGCTTGCTGCCTGGTACAATGATCTTTATGACTTCACAGCCTGTTGTTATGAAAATAGTTGAAATTCAAAAGCAAAATGACAAAGTTGAGAAGAAAATTGGGCCTTCGGGGGCTTTCTGTCTTCCTGTGGTGCATTCAGATGCAATGCTGATAGATGCTGCTATAAAAGCATCTCTCAACAGGTAATGAAAAAGTAAGGATGAGACAAGAAAGAGGAGCAAAAGCAAAAGGAAAAGATGTTCTCTGCCCTTCACCACATGCTGGGGCTCCAGGCACCTGGTGTAACCAAAATGGTAACTGACTTTCCTCTTGGTGCTGTGATGTCCTTCCCGTGGGCCTGACTGAAGCACGTTCAGGCAGCATCAGCTTTGCTGGCCTCGAGGTGCCCGCTCTGTTGGCAGCCAGGACAGCTGTGTGTCAGGGAGGAGCGCTACTGCCTCCCTGCCTTCATTGCCGGCGCTGCCAGGTGGCCCCACTGCCTGTGCTTGAAATCATCAATCTATTTGGTGTGGTTAGGCAAGTTGTGCCGAGCTTCTGGGTTTTGGATATGCATTTCGGATGGCATTGTGATGGGTGGCACGTAGGCAGTGCCACCTCCAGGCTCTCCAGGTGGGGAGATGCTGTCTGAAAAGAGACAATATCCCACACCACACAGGGTCATCCAGGCATTGTGCAGACCTGCTGCACATCCCTCAGGGCTTTCACTGAGAACTGGGAATGAAACTTTGTTTGAATGCAAACTTAATTTCAGCATAAAAATTATCTGAAGATGGCTTGCAGCTTTCTTACACTTGTTTTTTCTGTTGTTTTTAAGATTGCTTGCTGAGGAGCTCGAAGTATGGATGCTTTGTTGGTGGCTGTGAACATGAGGAACCCAACTCCCACCTAGTTTAATGTGATTGGTATATCTATTTCCTCTGGGCTGCCAACAAGAATTCAGCCTCAGCTGACAAATCTTTACCTACGTGTTCATCAGAGTTCACTCAAAATGTTCATTGGAGACTTTGGGAGTTTGGAAGGTTGAATTCATCATTTGATTTATTTCTCCAGTTTGGATGGGAACAACTGATAAATTTACATTTCTGGTGTGGATTCTGAAGTTTACATCTTCACAATTCAGTTTCTACTAGTATATGCTTAAAATGTATATTCACATTCTTTCGTTTGTTAGTAGGGAAGGAGTCATAAAAAGGTCGCATATTCATCAGGATTCATTTTTAGAAAGAGAACAAGCCTGTATGCTTGTCTCCTTGGAGTATTGGCCCTGCTTTTCTCCTTATAGGGAGTATCTTAATAATGGTAACACTGTAGTTTTTCAGCTTATGGAGACAAGCAGCAATGTTCCCAAAAAGATGTAGCTGCAGTCAGTGCCACCAAGTGTGTTTCTCTTTATGTATCCTGTGTTTTTACATGGTGCACATTACTACAGGCTTTCCGTATCTTGTAGACATGGTATTTCTTAATACGCTTATGGCATGCTTTTAGTACTTAACTCCCATGACAAACTACTAAACAAATACTTTAGGTATATAGTATTCCATAAAAAAGCACTTCTGACCTGTTTGGTTTCTTTCAGAGCACGTGTGGATGTACTGGGAAAAAACAGCAAGTCCTCACTGACCAAAGAATGGGAGGACTGGGTGCCTGAATGGATTACTGTGATGGCATACAGAACTATATAAAAATTACATTTTCCTTATAGAAGGGCCAAGTGCGAACCTCATTTGGGTGATTGTTAAAGTCAAGTGATTCATTACCAACAGTCCCGCTGATGCCCAGTGCGTTGTGCAGTTGGTCTGAGTCACAGCTGGCAGGATCGCTTATCCCTGAGCCAGGCAACAGGGGACAGAGGTTGGCTGATGTGGCATTAGAGGCAGGCAGTACCCTTCCATCAGAAAGCCAGCCAGGACAAGTTTGATTTTTTTCTTTCTTCTTTGTAGGAATATGAACTGGCTCCCTAATTTTGTGTTGCTTGTACTGTGTCACATGCCTGCACTGCCTTTGATCCCATACCAGAAGCTTTAATGCTGGATTTACTGTATTGTCACACTGCAGCCTGTGTATCTCTCTAACCTCTCTTGGGTAATAGTCCATTTTAAAAAACCACACCTGAGTTTAGCAGGATTATTATTCTGGTTCAAAAGAAACTGAGGACTTGACAGATGTAAATGCCAAAGTTTGAAATGCATTTAGCAAAGCTGGGAGGATGAGGGAGAAATTTGTCACCTGAAGGTTCTGTGTGATTTACCATCTGGCAATTTTATACCGGTGACATTTTGCATTTTTTCCCCAGTGGTACAGCAAAAATTAATGAGAAATGCTTGGAAAGTGCAACTGTTTTATGGTTATCGTAGCATGAGTGCAAGAGGAGGCTTGTCATCATGGCAGCCTTGGAACAAATTTGCTGAGACATTCAACTGCCTTTAAATCTCCTCTAGAGAACTTCTGCATTTCTCGTTGTGGGTCACTTGTGCTAATTTGGCATCTCTTTTAGAGCAATTTACATTTTTCTTTCAACAGAAACACTTACCCTCTCTAATAATGAAACCGCTCCTGTGCTTGGTTTTGGGGGTGGTGGTGAAAGTAGTTCAAATCTGAAAAGAGGCAGCTGTTCTCCTTGGCTCACCAGCGTGTTTCAGGCATTTGTTGAGCCTACAGAGGAAACACATTCTTAAAGTCTGTGTCGGGAAACCAGCTTTTAAGGCAGAAAAGTCGTGTGAATTTTCAATGTTCCTGTACGACCTATAATTTGTTACAGCACTGTGGGTGCTACAGTCCGTTTGTGGTGTATGTTAGTGAGAACCTCATGGGATTTGCGCTGCAACACATTTAGCAGATTTCATTCGAATGTTACCAAGCTGAATCAGAAGTTTCTGCATGAGAAGTTGGGACATGTGGATGTTAGTATGTAGAGATGTACTCCTGACGTGAGCACAGGCCCGTGGCTTTGAGCAGGCACCAGCCAAGAAACTGGAGCTTTTTCCAATGCAAGTGAGAATGTGCCTAAAATATTTGAACACAAAATGCAGAAAGCAAGGCTCATATCCTGCCCCATCCTGTGCACTCGATGTTGGAAGAACGGTGAGACACTTGTCCCTGAACTGCCCAATGTTGATGGGCTTAAAGGCTCCAGAGAGGTAATTTATTGGTGAGATCAGAAGGATGTTTTATTTGTTTCAGAATATGAAGGTGCCAACATCTTTTAGAAGAGGACAGTGGTACATGAGTGAGATGGTAATGTCCATGAGAGCTCTTGCACAAGCAAAATTCAAAGCAGGGCCCCGAGCAGAAGTCCCTGAAGAACAAAGCATTGGTGACTCAGTCTCCCACTGAAGAGTCGCAGAGAGGACATGGCCCTCAGGGTAGATGAACAGGAAGAGAAACAAGCGGTTCCTATTAGAAAAGGAAATAGTGGGACTGAACCTGGACCCAACTTCTTGAATAGGCTTTGCAGATTCCCTCTTCTGTGCCGGCGAGCCTTGATTTCTGGTTTAAAGTAAAAAGCACAATTCACATAAGACCCTCAAGCCTAGCTAACAAATGTCCAAAACATGAAAGTGAAAAACAGCCACTTCCCAGGAGCAGAAGACCTCTGAAAGGGGGATTATTTGTTGCTTGTACAAGTGACAACGATTAAAGGTTTCTCAGCAGGTTTGCTCCCTCGTTAAGAGATTTGATCCTCTGCTTTGAAGTTCTATCTCCAGCTGGAAACTCACACAAACCTTTGGTCCAAAAGCCCTTTTTTTCCCTGAAATATTTGATATCAATCCTTTGGTGCAAATCTACAATCCTTCCCCTTTCTTCTCTGCAAATACAGAAACTTTTAACTCTCCTTCATACCAAGTATGTATCATCTGGAAACATAGAGCATAATAATGGTGTCAGAAATCCTTTGTCTTTTTGCAACCAGGGAATATTTTAAATAAAACATTGAACCACAGCCCTCACATTTAGTCCTTCAGAGGCTTGGAAGCTCTAGATCAGGGTGCCAATACAGATGTGAAGGTAAAGCTCTGCTGTGTGCACGTGTTGAGGTCAAAGCATTGTGGGACTGCTCTGCACACACTCACTTTGGTTCTCTTTTCTCTGCGGCAATACTGGATAAGCGTGTAAAGAGGAAAGATGATGTACTCAGAGCAGCCATGCATGTGCATCTGTTCCTTCTTCTCTTGAAAATGCATTCCCAAGGAACCCAGGAGAAATGGGTAGCTTCAAGGTCTGCACCGCTCCCATGCTGCAGTCAGTGCAGGAGTGACCTTCTGGTGGTGGCCATTGGCCATGCAGTCCAGCGTGAACCTGGAGTCTGGATTTCCCTCCTCAGAGCTGGAAGATGTTAATGGTGTTCATGTGTGGCCCTTGGAACAAAATGTGCTCTCACTGCTGCCACTGCAGTACCCCAGCCAGGCCCAGCAGGCTGGGATGGATGCTGAATGGATGCATCATACTTGCAGGCACGCTTGGTAGAGGCTTCAGGAAGCATTTCCATGGAAGAAAGTCCTGTCCCGTCATCTCTCCCCCCACCCCCAATCACAAGCATCTTTGTATAGCCCTTCCCTGTCGCTGTTTTCCCATGGCAAGAAGTGCCTAGTTCAGAAAGCATCAGACCCAAGTCCTTTGATCTTTTCTTTCTCAAGAGAAAAAAGATGAAAAAGAGACAAGAAGTTAAGGATTTGTGAGGGGGAACGGAACATGAATAGCAAATTCTGCTGCGGAGGTCACCTCCCCCCGGCTTTCTTCCTGTGTGATCAGAAGGACGGCGCGGGGTGGGAAGGGTGCTGAGTGGGTCTATTGGGGAATCCAGGGAGGAGGGGAGTGAATTGGGGGCAGAGGAATGGGGGTGGAGTGGTGAGCCCTTCAAAAGGAACAATGCCTGCAAGCTTCTGCATTGTTAGGCGGCCTTTTACAGAGAGTGCCATGAATACAGGTTATAAATTCTTTGGCCATTGAGAGAGCTCTCCAAACCTGACTCCATCCTGCACTAAACCAGGCCTGAGCCCTATCAGTTGCATAGCAATGAATTCATTTACATCTGGATAGTTAATCTCTAATTCACTTGACAGTTTATCTCACCCTTGGAAGAGCAAGCAGTGCCTGTTCTATTGTGTTGAAGCAAGTCTATGATCATCAGCTAGGCTAGCACCTCTTCTTTGTGCACAGCAAAGATAAGAAGGGTGGGTGTTGATGTCTAGATTATGAAGCACATGGTTATTACCCCAAGCCGCATTATTCTGCTTTGCTTTCACTTGACATCTTCCCCATTTTCACCCTTTGCCTCTTCAGTGTGGAAATGCCATCTGATCATATCCTTCCCAGAGTTACTGATGCAGGATGCTACAAGTGAAGTGCTACTTTTCTAATACGTATGGCATAGATGGATGATTTGCACAAACCAGAACTAGTTTGTTCTCACTTACTGAAGTCTCCTCGTTTTGCCTTGTTGTTTGTTTGTTTGTTGTTGTTGTTTTGTGTTTGTTTTTTTTAACCTCTGGATATTTTGCTCAGCTCCCTCAGGGAGGAAGCACTGCTCTTGCTCCAGCTTGGCTCAGAAGAGCGTCTTTGGGGATGCCCGTGGCAGTGTACTGCAGCTGCTTCCCAAGAGGCTGCTGAGAAGCCTCAGATATCCAGGGGGATGGGAAAGGCATCATTCACCCAAAACCCTAGTAAGATGAGGCAAACCTACTTGTGGGCCAAACCCTTTTTAATAACACTGATTTGGTCCATTGTGGCTGGGGAAATAATTACAAGAGTACACATCCAAATGGGCAGCAATGGAAGAGAGAAGTCACTGCTTTAAACAGTGTGGACATGCAGAGATGAGAACAGAGCCTATTTTGACAGATAGACCAAATTTCTGTTTGTGTTAGGAAAGTGGATCAGGAAAGGAGACCTTCAGGGTCAGAGGACAAAGTTAAGCATGAGAATTCCTTGATTTATTCCTATTTTTAAGTCTCAACTTTAATTTCCTGCACTCCGTATTTGTTCATATTTGATGTGGCTTGGACATGATCTGTGTAAAGACCACTCTAATTAAAATATCTCTCTTTTATCTACAATGGCTGCAAATCTTTAGCCAGTCCTTTTGTTGCCTTTAACACACGGTATACTTAGTTCTGCTCTGCTCACAAGAATTATGTCTGAAAAGCTGTGTGACATGTTTAGTGTAGTTAATGGTAAACAGTGAAAAAAGTGAAGTACAGTAAAAATGATGTGATTTATAACTAATAATAATTTGAGGAGGGAAATCAACTTCAGCTTTTCCTTTCTGTAAGCACTAAAAGAATCTTTGGTTTGTCTACAACCAGGAAGGCTAGAAACATTTCGTCTTCTAGTGAAATCTCAATCTGTCACTGATCGTAACATCTGGCAAATCTCCAAAGATGGGTAACAGCTCCTCGTCTTTCTGTCTCCCCTCACCTCACCTGGGGAGGGCTGGGCATGAGGGTAACAGGAGATGCCATTCAGTGAAGAGCAGCTTTGGAGTGTCCAAGATGTCTCAGATGGGACTGTGCCTGTGTTACTTGTGATCTCTAACCATATTGTTTAACCAGTGGGTGCTGCCGTGCGGACAGCTGTAGGCCAGGTGCTGGCTGTAGCTGAAAGCATCAAGGCAGTAGGATCTTGGCATAAGAGGACACAAAGTGGAATTTGTCTTCTTACAGTGAGTTTATATTTACCTTTGAAAAGGACCATTTTACCCCAGATTGGCCATTTCCCATCCTTCGGTTTACCTGACCTGGGTAAAGTCAGTCTAACATACTGTGCCATGGTTTTCCTTCTACTGGAAACCCTGTTTCTGTTTCTTCTTGTGAGCCACCAGTCTTTGCAAGTTTCAAGCATTCATTGTTTACAGTTATTGGCATTTCTCTCTTTTTTTTTTCTGCTTCATGAGAGAAGAGACATTTTGTTTCAAGATAGTCCTATGTTTGTGATAGGAATGACACACTTCTGCTGAGGAATGGCACATGGAGAAATAATGATTGAGCTCTGGAACAGCTCCGGGTACCAGCATGGTGCATCCTCCCACCTTTGCAGTCTGGAGACCAGAACTGTGAATGCCTTTCCAGTGTGCAATAGCAGAAGGAGGACTTACCTAAGCAGAATTACATTACTGACCTTAAAATCTATGGAGAAATTCAGAGTTCGGTGGATAAATTAATGGATGTGAAAAGGCAGCATTCTGTTTCAAAGCACTAGGCTATTTTTTCTACAGAAAGTGGACAGGGTTGTGGTTTTTTACATTTCATTTTTTTGTGCTCATTAGGAAGATAGATGAGGAATCATTCCTTCTCTTATCATTAATCCTGTGCTGCCATCACAACTCCTCTAAGTGTTTAAATGCATTTTTTATTGTTCCTTGGTGTAGGAGCAAATTGCTGTTTCTTGTGTTAGTGTCTACTGACCCACAGCCATCTCTCCACATGAAAGATGTTTTCTATCTATCTTATCTGGTCTGTGGTTTTAGTTTTTAAAACAGCCTAAAACAGCTTTATTTTAATTAATTTTATGTATGCATTTAAATAAAAATAAATCATAATAAATAATATTTATGGTTGAGATTTAAACTAAATGAAATTAGAGTGTTCAAAGCCATGTTTTCCATAGCAGCTAATGAAACCCTTTCTGCTTCATTTCTTGGTGGTCTCTGAAGTGGGCTTGTGGCACGTTGCCCCCATAGGGTGTGGACAGGATGGAGGGCGACTGCACTTGGCATATTTGGCATTTGCTCATTTGAAATTTCAGTCATAAAGTCTCACTAACTCGGTTACATGGGTTTGAGTTTTGAGTTACTTTTTTTTTTTTTAATTGGAAAAACAGAACAGTTCTTTCATTTCTTCTTTCACTGTAGCAGAGCTTAAGTGTGGGCTTGGGTAAGCACAGGTGAGTTGGCACACAGACCAGGTCTCGATGTGATGAGCAGAATGTTGTCATGGTTTGCAAATCGTTTTTCCTTGTGCAAGTGCAGGGATCAGTGTCTCGCTTAGGACTCTCCACACCATGTTTGAAGGTTTAGGTCACTGTTTTTTATAAGCAGGTTTTAGAATTTACAGATGCACACAGGACTCATCTGGAAAGTGTCTTAATTAACTGATGATAAACATCACATTTTCATGCTCAGCTATCTGAAAACCAGCCGTACGGGATAGCATGAAATGCTTTCGCTTAGAGGGCATTTGTTGGTATTTAAGTACAAGAATTACTGCCGAATTCACTCCTGAGAAACCAAGCCTCTGCCTCTGAGGCGGTGTGAGTCGTGCTGGAGGTGCCCTTCTTGCGCTGCGAGGCAGAAGTCCTCTATTCTGCCATCTCCCTTGCAAAGACTGCACCTTCATGTGAATATTTGTTATCTTGCATGACAAAAGCCAGATGAATAATTGCTGCTGCTTATACTATTGAACTTTCCTAAAAAATTCTCCAGTGGGTTAAAAAAAATAATGACAAATCTCAATCCAAAGGATTTGGGGAAGGCTGGGGTGTTAATTTATAAGCCACGAAAAACAAAAGCTCTTCACAGAGAATGGCTTTGCACTGTAACACTTCACACTCGCTGGCCAATGCTTCAGCCTGTGTGTTTGATGCCACCAAGAGAAAACGGGGAGAATGTCCATACTTCAGTGAGCTTGGTCATTGCCCCACAGGGGCCAGATGCAGCCCAATGCCCCCTTGGCAGATGGCAGGCCTGGCAGGCCAACACTTGTCAAGTTTTGCTCTGGGCAGAGTGGTCCAGGTGATCTGCAGATGGGAAATGAGTGTTTGGGCATTTTGGGGAGTGCTGGGGGCCAGGACAGGCAAAGGGCAGCATTGCTCATGGGGCTGTAGGCTCTGGGGCTGGGCAAAGCTCTCAGCTGCTTTTTGGTGGCCGCCTGAGTTCTGGGGGCTCCTGCCTGTGTTTGGAGAGCTGCAGGCTTCAGAGAGCAGACAGGTGTGGGGAATGCTGGCGATGCCCAAGGGAGCCATTCATGGAGTGTCCTCCTCCTCCCAAGTGCTGCCCTGGGGGACTGCAGGCAGTGCAGGCAGGGTGGAGGCAGGTCTGCCATGGGGCAGCTGTGGAAGGAGATGAAGACCTGAGCTTTTGTCCCTCCTGTTCACCAACGCGCGCCCCTGCTCCTTGGCACTGCCCTGACAGCTGCAGTGTCTGGAGCCCTGCTCTGATACCATGGTCTCAAAACCAGCGCAGGGTTGTGCTCACACGTCCTGTCTGGTGGTGGTGGCAGTGAGGACATGGTCTAGCTTCCCCCCAGAGCCACTAACCACAGCATGAGGCCATCATTTCTGCACGCTTCTCTGAAGAGGTCAAAGGGCTGAAATTCCTTGGGGGGCATGGAAGGGCACATTGGGCAGGGGGCAGTGAGCCCACCCTGTGCTGCCAGCCCTGGACCCCCTGTAGTCTGGGAAGGGTTAGGAGAGGGTGTGGGGTCAGGGGTTACTCTTCTAGTTCAGGTGGCTCTGGGAGTGCTACCTGTGAACGTGTTCCCTGTGTGCCAAAAGTGGGGGCCAGAGGCATTATTTAAACCTTAGAGGAATATATTAAAAAAAAAAAAATGTTTTCTTCTTGAACTAATGCAAAAAACAAAGAGCTTGCTTCAGTGTTTGCCTCCTCATTCGAACTGGATGTGATCCTGGATTTTTTAAAAGAAAACAAAGCATATTTCAAATACAGGCATTCTTTTATTCTTTTATTTCCCCCTCCAGTTGCCTTCTGCTTGCTGACAGAGATTTTGGAGCCCTGGGGAAGGTACATCTGCCAATGATAATCTCAGCACTTTGGGAAGCCAGGAGCAGCAGAGGCCCGGGTGGTGTGGGGGGGCTCTGCCCCCTTCCTGCTGCTGCAGCAGCCTGGCTGGGAGCAGTCTGAGCCATCGTGGCAGGGGCCCTGCCTTGGTCCCCCACATGAGATTGTAATCTGGGCCAGAATAGGAAAAAACAGCTCTCGGCCATATGCAGAAGCTGTCCCCAAGGCCTGTTTTGTACAGCAGCTTCAGGTGCTCTAGACACACCTAATGCTACATTCGTTAAAGACTCACACAATTCTCAGTAGTTGCAGGCACCCTCCTTTGCATTCTGATGAACAGTGTCTGAAAACCCCCACTTTTAGTGAGATCCCGAGGCAGTGAAATGATCCGTCCCACGGCCGCTGGGAGCATTGTGGCAGAGCCACGGTTTCTGGAGTTAGGCAGGGACAGAGCGGGAGCAGAAGGGATGTGTTAGAGCTGTGCTGTGGTGTTAGCCTGATGTCAACCGCTAGACAAGAAACTTGACAACTGGCAGAAGCCAGAACCTTAGCAGTGCCCTCCTGTGCCTTATCAGAGGGAAATAAATCTTGACTGATTAGTTTTTTTTAAATGAGAATTCTCAGCAAATAAACGAGCTGCCTGCACAGTGATAATAGCCTGCTTGGAAAGCAAGTCTGTGGAGTGTATACATTGCTGGAAGTCATCAAAATCATCTTACCCCATGGAGTCTCCTGTGCTGAGCTTGTGTTTACAATATCAGACAGAAAAAGGAATTTTTCAATGGATATTTTCTGATAATTTTTTTAGCCAAGCAGTAGTACAATTAGGGCCTGTCTGTGTGGGGCTGGGGTGTCTTTGCTGGCTGTGGAGGATTGGCAGCCTTCTCTCTATCTGCTTCTTACTATTTTGATACATCTTGCTCTAGTTTAAATGACTGTGCTGAGGTTTCAAGGACCCTGAACACCCCATTAATGGTTTGCCAGTGGCCCAAAGTGATTGTTAGGGAGGACAAGCTGATGCCCAGGAGGTGAGCATCTCTTCACAGAGCTGGCAAGGATGCAAATTTCTTCCACTAAGTGAAGCTTCCAACAGTATTTCTTGCATTGTTTTTAGGCACTAACTATTTTTTGCTTAACAAGTTTTTCTAAATAATTCTGACTAGTCACTCATTCTAAGCTGGAGTAAGAACAATCTTTCCAAGGATGTTCAAAAATATTTGATTGCAGTTCATGATGCTGTTCATTTCCCCCAGTCTTCACCTCTCTCCTTCCTTTCCTGCTATCTTCTTACCCATAAAGATCCCTTTATTAGTTCCTGCTAAAAGTCAGTGCTGGATAATTGACCAATTTCCTGCATGCTGACTGTTTTGTGGATTCATTGTGCTCATGTTACTGTGTGTCAAGATCATCCCTACTGGGGAAGAGCAGTAGCTGGACCCAGCCATGTCTGCAGGTCAGATCTTGAAAAGTGCTGTGCAAAAGCCAGAGCTGCAAATGCAGTGTGCTGGCAGAGCATGCTGTTGTAATAGCCTCCTTCAGTAGGAGAGGAAATGTGTGCTCTGCTGACTGATGCTGAGACCATACTTCAGGGCGAGTGTTAGAAAAAAAATCTAGAGATTCAGATCAGATGGCTGGGTCCAGCATTAGGTAACCACGGAAAAAATGCAAATTGAACTTGAAGCCCAATCTCCCAATTGTTTGTGTGTGTGAAAATCTCTTGGCATCTCACATCTCCTTTCAGAAAAGATGGTATTTTTAGATTTACGACAGATTATTTTTGATGCTGGAGGCCTTAAAACTGTTCTGACATGAACCCAAGCTATGTTGCTATCTTAAAAAATGAAGTCTTAAATGAGAACTGAAACTTATTGAACTATACTTCAATTACAGTATAGCAGAGCATTTTAACATAACATGTGCATGGAAACAAACCTGGGAGGAAGGGAGGAAAAAAAAAAAAAAAGGCTCAGAAACTGGAGCTGTTCAGAGGCACTGCATTGGTTACCCCTCTCTGGAGCTGTACCCTGGAGAAATCAGCTTTGCATGCGAGGCGATCACAGTCCAGCTGTGAAACCCAGCTGAAATGTAAACTTCTCTTAAGTGTTCACGGGAGGTTTCCATCTGTATCTGTGCCTGATTAGCTAGAATTGTGCAACTGCAGTCATTTTTGTTGCCAGTTCTTTCCTCCTTACCTTGACCCATGGCTTCACTCGTTCGTGTGTTGTTTTGTCTTTGGCTTGAGACCATCGTCCCTCGTGTGCATTCAGCAGCAGGCGCAGCAAGACCCTCACTGTGTTCTCCAGCAGCAGTATGATTCAAAGCCAAGTGATGTTTCTGATTCCAGCAGGCATTTGTGTGCAGGGACAGTTCACCTGGAGAGGGGAAGGACAGACCCAGGACTGGAGGTGGTCATGAGCACAGACTTTCTGTAATAGGATTTTCACGATGATTTGCTTCCCCTGTCATGTTGTTTCAAATTCCTCACAAGCCATACTTTTCACAGTCTGGATTTTCTCTCATGAATTTCTCAAGGGGCTATCTGGAGGGGAAACTATTTCTCACCATAACAAACAACCAAAGCCTTCATCGTTAAAAAATAAAGCACTAACATGGCCCTACAATGGACCCCTTTGTCAAGTCACATCTGTTTAGATCACCAGAAATGATAAGCCTTTACTTTTGAAAGTAATTTTCTTTTATCAAAATAGGAAAGAGGACTGCAAAACATTCAGAAAAAAATCTGCATGAAAGCTAAGGCATGTGACAGTAGTACTCTGTTTTACATAGAAAAATGAGATTAAATTGCATACATGTACAAATACTGGACTTGTGCTCTTCTAGCACAAGTTAGGGATGGCTCTATAGTACAGCTTGCTGCCGTGCTAATATAAAACCAGTGTGAACAAAAAATCTGACCTGCTAGATAGCAAAGCTCTAATTTCAATGCTAATCCAAATTACATTGTTTTTTAACCCCCAAGCTTAAAATTTGTTTCCCAGAAGTTGTCTGCCAATGACTGCCAAATTGCAAAGCAAGCCGAATCACACAGGGAATGGGATCAAATACTAAGTGAGATGCATTTGATCATTTGAATTAAATAATCCCCAGACATTTACCCCCAAGTAATAAAAGTGAATGCACACCCAGAGGAAGTTACAAGTGCTACTATCCCTGTGTGAGACCTGTATGCAATTACGCAGAGGTCTCAGATAGGGTGTGCTGATGCTGTGGCAGGAGTAGCTGCCCAGAAACCCAGTGCCTAAGGCCTCATGCTCACTGTTTGCCAGCGATGCTTCTCTTTCTCTTTACAGTGTGAGCTGCCTCTCTGCATGTGAGGAGCTGGTAACCACCATCACGACAACAACACATCTCAGTGTCATCCTTGGCACTTGCCCAAATCAATCGTCTCCTTAGGAGGAGAAATTTCCCCTGAAACAAGGGTGAGATGTGGCAAGGCAGTGATTTTCAGGACAGCAGATGCAGATTGTCCATCATGAGATCGTTAAGCTTTCCTGGGTGCTTTTGGAAATCTGACTTGTATGGATGTTTGCATTTAGAGCAAATACTTGGGCTGAATTCATCATATTTGAATTCCACTAGGTCTCTGAACCCGATGTTCCTACTTGCAGGGCACTGTGGAAAGCCCACAGGGAAAAGGGCTTGAGGGAATTGAGATGAGCGTGGTGGGAGCCATGGTGCTCAGGAACCAGGGTGAGTTGGGTCTGGGTTGTTAAGATGGAAATATTCTGTGGAAAGTCCTGCTCTCTCTCTGAGGTCACATCAGTCTTGCTACTGGCCATAGTGGAAAAAGGAACAAATCCCTTGTTTCCATTGAGCCAGCTGAAACACAGACTGCGCTCATCCTGTTTCACCTACAGCTCTTAAACCATCGTTACTGCATCGCTATGGGAAGTTGCACTAGTGGTTAACTGAAATGTCACAAGCCTTGAATCTGATGTGAAGCTGGAAATAAACTCTAAGTTCGCCCACGCTCAGAACTGAAGACCATGTGTTCATGTTAGGCATCTTCTGTAGATAAAAAGAGGGAGAAAAAGAGGCAAAACTGTCTTGATGGAACATTTTTCCCATTAGAAAGTTCTTCAAAGCCTTTTCAGAGGCACCGTCAATCAGGATGAATTGCAGATCATTCCTGCGCATCCAGTAATGGGAACGGTTGTAGAAATTCCTCTAATTACGTATAATTGGTTTTGAAATTAAATGATCTGGAATATCATTGAGTAACTGTGAGAAGGATTATCTGCTAAGAAAAAGGAGCAGCCTGCTGGAAGGAGATAGATACATGGAAATAATGATAGCAATGGTTAGTTTCAAGAATTATGATACCAGAATAAATCAGACTAGTTTAGGTCAATGCATCTGGACTGTTTCCCAGTTGACTCCTGCACAGCAGTTCTGTGTTCTGGCAGGTCTAGAGTGACACACATACCTCCAGCTTCTTTAGGGGAAGAGGCTGAATAACATATGCTGAGGCAAGGTTGTCAGATGTCAGTCCTTCATATTTTCAGTGTTAAGTGGTACAAAGCAGAGCTGCTTTTTCACCATCCTTATCCCAAGCATCTGATTCTGTCAAGTGACTTTATTCATTCATAAATATTCTCTGGACTGTACAGTCATGCCAAATATGCAACTGTCTGTGTAAAAGTGTGCAAACAAGGTGTGCCTAATTCCTGCATATAGTTACCATAACAAGTGCAAACATGCAGCAGGAATTTGAATACATGAATGAACAGACACCTAGATTAGCAAAGAATTTCTGAATGCAGAGAGCCGATTTGAGCAACAAGTCATGGCATCTGTATGCGTAAATTATGTGTGCCATTGCACATGAATTTTGAAACTCTGTTTCTAAGGAATATAGGTATTTCTGTGACCACAAAGCTTATCTGGGTTCCCCTTTTAAAACAGTGATGAGATCACTGGAAAAAGAGTTAGCCACTGCTCATCACCCTTCCTCATTTAGAAAGCGTGTGTGTTAAAAATCACGCAGTGCTTAGTTCAGAGCTTGGATATTTAGGGAGAACAAGATCCAGAGATGGAGAAGAAAGAATAAGAGCACTCACGGCCAGTGGAGCCGTGGTGGCAACAGAAGGGTTCCTTCTGTGCCAACCACAAATAGATGGAAAAAATACAGAATCCAGCTCCCGAGCTCCAGGATCCCACAGCCATAAAGGATGGAGGTGATCAGTCTGGGAAGGACTCTTCTGTCCCCTCCAAGTCACCCACGTCACCCACACCCCTGCCACCATCATCTGCAACAGCAGGATGGGAGCCTAAGGCAGCACAGCACTGGGGAGATCTCTGCTTCCTCAGTCCCTGGGAGTCTAGCCAGGGATTCCTCTTTTGAGGTAGTTGCATTTTTGACCATTTCTGCACAGTACATGCATCCTTCCCCATACTCTTCCCTTAAAAAAAGACAGAAGGCAAGAATGGACACCATGACACCTGAGCTGCTGCTTGCCTGCAGATTCATGGGGAGCACTTCCCACTTTCAGATTCTTTCACTTCTGAATGCTGTTTAAAAATACATGCTAAGTCTGACTGGACTCAGTCACAAGGGTGGGCAGCTTGAGGCCAGATGCTGGATGAAGCCTGCTCCTTGCTGAGCATTTCCTTCTCAGCTGTTGTTTGGGCTCCTGTCTGAGTGCGTGTAGCATCAGTGCTGGTTGTGCTCCTCAGCTCCACGCTAGCAGCAGTTTCTGTTATTACTGTGCTGATCTGAAGAGGAAATAGTGATGCCTTTTTTAGAGCTTTTAAAGGCTCTTATTTTTCAAAGTGTCTTTTAGAAACCTAGTTTGGAAAATGGTGTTTAATTAACAGATGCTTGCTGCCACTAGAAAACTAAAGGAATGAAACAAAGGCAAGCTATGTTTAGCTACATGAAGCAATGAAGCATGCAAAAAAAAAAGAGAGAAAAAAAAAAAAGATGTGGAGTACAAATCATTTTTCTTTTTGCAGGGTTACATGCAACACAAATGAGTTCACTGGCTTGGCTTACCACATCATTCAACAAATTGTTGTGTCAGCATACACATGGGAGCAATGTGTGCAGGGCTGGGTGGACAAAGACCCCGAGCTGACAAGAAAAGGGTACAAGGGCTGACATGGATGTGCACCTCCAAAGAGCAGAGTACCCTTGGGTGCAGAGCTAATACTTCTCCAATACTCCCTTTTCCCTTGTCACTTAGCTCTTCTAGAAAAAAAGTTGGGGACATTGTGACCTGACCACTGAGTAAGCTGCATTGCAGGTACGTGGAAATGATGAATGCATCTGTGCAGCTGTACTTTATTTCTCACTTTTGTATTTTGACTTGATTCTTTGTACACATTTATGGATACTCTTCTTGTTTTTTTAAGTTCCCGTCCACTCTCAGTCCCCGGTGAGTGTAGGTGTCGGTGCAAAGTGGGACACTGTGACAAAGCAGAGTTGTTGAAGTCCTCCCTGCTTGCTTCAGGGACACACGGTGTGCAGCACTGGTACCCAGACATCGTTCGTACGGCATCCGTGGCACATCCACAGGTGGGAGCGGGCTTGTCACACTCCTTGTTCTGGGTATTGTCATTCTTCTTGTGCTCCCCAAGTGCCGTGCAACTCTCAAAACCGTAACAGCAGGGCAGGGTAAAATCTCTGTAGTACTGGTTTAGCACATACAGTGTTAAAACGACGTCACGGTCTTGTCACTGCGCTGCAGACCGCTGCCAGAGACCTGCACCTTCCCCAGGCCACAGGTCCCTGTGCAGGCTGGGCAGCCCTTGCAGGCAGCACTGTCAGGCACGTGCCCTGCAACAGCAGCCCTGCCAGTTCTGAAAAATGTCTGTTTTGTTCCTATTATCCACATCAGAACTCATAAAATCACCCGTCTTCAGAACCAGTAGCCAAATTTCTTGCCTGTTTACATCTCATGTTAGAGCCTGGGTAATTTGGGGAGATTAGGGCAGTAAACAGTTGTAAACAGAATAAACCTGGATAACATTGCAAAGGGCAGCCCTCTTAAATGTTGTTTTTAGTGTCAGTGTAATTTGTGTGTGGTTTTGTTTCGTTTATAAAGGCAGCACAGTGATTAGATATGCTGGATGAGATAATTGGAAAATGCCTTACTCACCGGGATGTCTTAAAGGTTTAACCATTGGCTTAAACTTGCTTGTAACTCCAGCCACTGCTTAGGCCTGGGCGTGAAGCCTGCATGTAGCCAGGGCCCCTGCTCCAGCAGAGGAGCAGAATTAACTTTTTCCTGCCCTGGCCAGGTACAGGGAGGGCCGGGACTCATGCAGAAAGCCTGGGGATGGGCAGAGCTGCTGGCAGCTGGGAAGTCACTGTGTGCTTCTCAGGCTATTTTTGAAGCTAGAAATGCAAGTGTAGCCAACTCTTCAGCATTTTCCCACACCTTTCATGTGACACAGGACTGTGCCCAGTCATAGGACTCTGTCCTTAGGACTTAATGAATTATCACAGTTTCACTTCCCCGGTGTTTTTTTGTTCCTTTTTGGAGGCAACAGAATTGGTTCCTTTTGCTGCCCTGATAGCTGCCTGGGGAACTGCATGGTAGGGGCTCCTGTCCAAAAAATGACTGTTATTGAAGGATTTTCTCTAGTCTGGGGCAGTTTCTGCAGGCAGGTAGTGCCCATCTCATTCTCTCCAGATGCGTTTCGCACTAGCTGTTCAGTGTCTTCAAATACAGAACCAACTCTTGGGGCAAAAGAAGAGGAGCTTTGCAGGTGGTTTTATACATAATTCTCACTATGGTTAAGCACTAACTTTAATGCAGTTTAGATCAACATTTAAAAACAATGAAATATACATCAATTCACATCGTTATATTGAAATGGTTAGAGAAAACCCTAACTACTGCATGCACCCTTTTCCTACCCACAGCTTTTGGATTTCTTGCTAGCCAGTCCCCTTCAGGTCTTTGCCCGTTGTGCTGTGTGGAGGACACAACCATGAGGAGCTGCAAAGCAAACATATGCAGAAAGACTGACTACACAGAAAATGCGTTGATTATACATATAAAACCCAACCCGTGGATTGAGGTGCAGGTTTTCTGATCTGCTTCTGTTGCAGTCATTCTAGGGATGCCTGTGACAATAATCATTAGAAATGCTCAAACAGCTATATGATTTTTAAGTCAATGGTATTCCTTTAAGTCTAACATAGTATTAGAGTGTTAATTAAAGAAGCATACCAAAATGAAATGCTCCTTGGAGAACCAAGAACCTGTCATTTGTGTGAAAACCCTGGATTATAAACTGCTTCTTCTACTTTTGCTGCCAAATATGCAAAGTAAATTGCACAATTTCAGGGATGTAGTTGAGCTGCTTTTTATTTTTCTTTCTCCAACTTAGAAAAAAAAAATCTTCAATCTGACAGGGAGTTATTTATTTTTCTTGCGGTGTAACACATATGAGCCCTCATCAACAATAATGCAATATATTTTCCACCATTTCTTATCTCAGTTTATCATGTGGTTGTGATTTTTCTAAGAGAAAAATTGTTTGTTTGCTTTGTTTGTTTGCTGTAATTTCTGAGCTATTTTTCATAGCAGAATTTATCAAGAAAAGCAGCAATCACAGTTGTGTGTTGTATGGGGCCACTAGATCTTTTTCCCATCCATGCTTAGTTGTGAGAATGCTCTCAGCATGTGAGACTGTTCTCATCCAGATTGTTCTCTTCCTTAGTTGTCAAATACCCAAATCCTTTTACTTGAGCTTCATCAATAGATTGCACAATCAATGGTTGCTTTATGGCAGATGCTGGGATGCTTTCTTACCAGTTTGTTAGCACTCTTTTTTTAATTGCAATTTTATAAAACACTGGTTCAAGTTTCATCAGTGTTGTAATATGCTCTGGGAGAAAGGGATGGGGAATTTACCTCAGTAAATTCTCAAATTCATGTGCCTGCAACTCAGTCATTGAGAATGGGTTTATGAGTGCAATCTCCTCAATGGGTGAGGGAAATTGGACAGAAAAGTATGGGCTGGTCTCAGCCACAGGGATTGGAGACATTAGGTTGGCAAAGGACATGGGTATTTCATGGGGAATGTTTATTGTAGAAAGCTCCCAAAACATGTTTAGAGCATTTAAAATCTGATAGCATATATTAATTGCATAAATCAGAATAGTTAGGGTGCTCAGTCGTGGTCCCTTTATGTGTAAATTGTGCTGATAGCTCAGTGATCACCAAAAGTGTCCAAGTCTTGTTCCACAGGTGGGACAGCCACTTTCCCGTACATATAAGCTCTCCAGACTTTGGTAACCTGTCCGTTATTTATCACTTTACTCTCTTTATCTAAATTGTCACTTTGGATTTTTGTTTTGTTTTGTGTTCCCAACATCACACCGGATATTTCAGGGCCATGCAGTAGCTGCAAGTCCAAGCACCTGCTTTGGCCATTGCAGGTGCTGCTCTGTCTGTGGCGCGCTGCTCGGAGGGGCTGAACACGGCACCCTGCTGCTTCCCACCCACCCCGGCAGCATCTCAGCCCCAGAAGGATGGAAAATTTGCCTGCTCTGCTGCTGCTGCTGAGCTCACTGTATTTGTCCTCAAAAGCATATAAGAAGAAAAGGAGGAAAACTGTGTAGATTCCTATAGCTGAGGTTGGAAGGGGCCTCTGGGAGCCCCTGGGTCTATACAAGTTTGATAGGTAGTTTGGTCTGAGTACACAAAGGAACTGTGAGTGCTGACATGAAATGTTTCTCTCCTGAGGCCCATCTGAGGTCCTTTCAAAGTCAGCACAGGGACTGCCTTTGACATTGAGTAGCATATCTGGGGTCCTTGTGGTGACGTTCATGTCTCCAGCCTTGAACTTCTAACAACTGGGCAGGTGGTGTAAACTCCTGGTAGAGACACGGACATCTCCAGGACTTCCTCCACCAGTCCTGAGGCACTTCGGGATATGAGTGACCTCCTACAGATCCTGTCTGAATCCACCAGCTTCTGGCAGAGCATCTGTGACCCACTCAGCACTTTGTGGGACTTTCAGCTTGGCAAGGAGGTTAAGCTGCCTGGCTGTGCTGAAACCAGTTCATAATTTCTTCCTTATTTCAGAAAACCTGTTTGTTAAGAGAGATTTTAATCTGTGATAAAACAAATGACTTGTGAGTTCATCACAGCTCTTCAGGATTTGCAGAGGCTCAGAGCTCAAGTGTCATTTCACAGCAAGAGTTTTCCTGCTGTTAGACTTGTGCTGTATGGCTGGAGTGTGAGTGGAGAAGGGTTCAGCCAGCAGGATATAAGCCCAGAAGCTGAAGGCATTAGGCTGTGGACTTGCTCTCAAAATGTGCTTATAGACAAGAAGTTGGGAGTTCCCAGAAAATCCAAAAAACAAAACAAAAACAAACAAACAAACGAACAAAAAAACCTCTGGGGCAGCATCTGTCACACACCATGATGTGAGACTGCAGCAGTGGAGAGCAGCTGGATTGAACTTTCTAAGGCTTCTTCCTTCTGCAAAGAAAATCAGAAGTTAAAAAAGCTGCGGTATGTTTGCAGGCAGTATTCAGCCCCCACCACAAATGCTGGAAATTGAAAAGAAAATCCAGTGCAGAATGGTAAAAGCCATCTGTTGCACTTATATGCTGTAGAGTTGTATGACCAAACATTTTTGCAGGGAGAAGCTCTTGCTTTCAGGGGAAAAAAAAATCAAGATATGTGCACAAAATCTGAACAGGCAAAAAGCAAGACCTCTTGGTTGATCAGCATTCCCTCTCCATGCTTGCTGCCACATGTCCCAGTGGCAGTCCTCCATTGCCCTTCACCCGTAAGGTAACTAAAGAGAGGCCAGAGCCAGAGCTGGCTGCACTGCACAGAACCAGGGTCAGTCACAGTGGTGCATATGGAGCGGCCCACGGACTGGGCAGGCTGAGCTGCTGCAGTGGGTGGAGGCATGGGCATCTTGCCTGCAGTGCTCGGGGCAGCCCTGGCTGGCTGCCCTGCCATCACTCTGTGTCCTGGGCTGCTCCGTGGCCTGAGCTGAGCCCCACGATGCTGCCATGACCCTGCCACTGCAAGCTGTCTGGTGCAATGCTAGAGACTCAGGAGCCCACACTGTTACAGCACAGGGTGCCCTGGCAGCATTTCTGGATCCAAAAGCGTTGTCTTCCTACAGCCTGGTAGGCTATGCATGGTAAAAACTGAGGGATGAGCTATCCATCTGTACATGAAGGCTTTATTCATAGCACTTCCTGATTCAAAAATACTGGAACCATGTAGAATCTTAGCACGTTTGCATGTCTAGACCACCAGGCTAGGGATGTGTTAGAGCCAGGCTTATTTCCATTCAAGCTGATGCCGACACCTTGACTAATGCAGGACTGGAATTACCCCTTGCCCCTCAAACACAACTGGGTCTAGCAGCAACATGCAGCTGGGCACCTCGTGGGCAGAGCAGGGTGTTGAATCCCACTATATCACGAGGGTGCCCTTGAAAACCTGCCCTTGCTAACAGCTAAATTTGGCATTTCTGCATCTCAGCCAAGAGTCATTTTTTTGAAGATGTTCAATGGAGAGAGGAGATGAAATAATGTGAAATAATGTATTGCAAGACAGTGGCAGCTGCTCTGAGATGATGTGGGGCTGCAGTGCTTGTAGTAGTACTTCTGGTATCCAGAGCATTGCTGCAGCCCTCTCTCACATAATCGTCTTGTAAAGCTGATGTCGAGTTCCTGACAGGCTCCTAATCCATCCTGACATGCACACAGATGCTCAGCTGAGTGTCATTTCCTGCTCTGAGGACCCAAGATTGCTCCTGACTGGCCCTTGGCTTTGAGCAATCAGTTTAAATTTTTTCTCTCATTTATTTCTTTGCCTAAGGGAGCTGTGCTTCAACCCCTTCTGTAAATTTCCTTATCATTTAACATGCAAAATACACTCAGCAAGGGCAAGGGCTTTATTTATGAGCTGAACTCCTGTGAGATTTCGTGATGCTGCAGTGCAGGTTTGCTCTGGGTGCCTTGCAGCTCTGCACTCTGGTTCCACGTACCCAGATCAATCTATGCTGGTACTGTGCAAGGGCAGGGAGAGGGACTCTGCTGTCCTCAGGAGGCATAAAAGGCTCCAAACCGCTGTTGTCAAACCAAAGCAAAGTTTAGGCTGAGCAAACGGCAAGGTGCAGCTCCTTTCCAGGTTGCTTGCTCCTGCTTTCACGCCCAGGACAGTTCAGGGCACACTGAGAGCAAGGTTTCAGCAGGATCGCAGTGGTTGGGGCTGGCGCAGCGGGGCTGCAGCAGCAGATGTCTCAGGACTGCTCTGTCTGCTCACCATTCAGAAGGGAATGCTCCACTTGGAGTCCTTTCCAAAGGACTCCAATTTGAGGTTAATTAGCAACTTTTGGCTTCACTAACTAGCTGGTCTGTTTATTTTTTGTCTGAGTGAGTTCTTTTCTCTTCCTGTTGTTGTTCCTTCTTCCTGAGGAAAGGGGGGCCACGCAGACAGCCGACCCCTTTGCATTCGGGGGACTTGCAGGCCAGCACAGGCTCTGCCGCCTCCTCTCTGCTCCCAGATGTGCTGGCTGGTCCTTGCCTTGTCAATTGTCTCTCCTTAACCTTTAATTTTAGTTTTGCCTAAATGAGAGCCATT
Source organism: Aythya ferina (assembly GCF_964211825.1). NCBI lineage: Eukaryota > Metazoa > Chordata > Aves > Anseriformes > Anatidae > Aythya > Aythya ferina. The sequence goes on from NC_140318.1 coordinate 11,243,186, forward strand.
TGAGTGCAAGGTGACAGAGGTGAGAAACATGGTGCTGGGCTCAGTAGTTAGAAGAGAGCGTTTTGTTCCTCTGTGAGCCACCCTTTCTGGTCTCAGCTCCCACTAGAACTGCAGACCTGGTGGCCGTGCTGGCTGGGACTGCTCCTTCCTGATCCCCAGCACTGGGGCACTGGGATCCTTCAGCACACTGCTGCAGCCCGTGGGTGGCTGTTGGAGCAGAGAGGTGAGATCTGAGCTGCCCTTGGAGCCCAGCTGCTAATGTTGGTGGAAGGGATCCAAATACTAGCACATGGGCTGGATGCAGCTCAGCCGTGGGGTAACCCCTGCTGTACAGCAGGTATGCGCTGGCCATAAATGTAGTCCCCTCTGTTACTCATGCCCCCACCCTAAATGTTCTATGTAACCTCGTGAACTCCATGTAGCTGTAATCTTAAAAAGCTTGTGGCCTTTGCTAGACTTGCATTTTAGGCAAGAGGCCTGGAAGAACCAGGCCATCTGTGGTGGTAATGAGTTTCTCATCCTTTCAGAAAGTGAATAGTCCCTTGGTTGCCTTCCCCATGCTGACGACTGCATGGGATTTTCCTAACTTGCATGAAAGTGGAGGATGGAGCAGTGCAGTTAGGGAGACCGTGGTATGAAACTACTATATGACCCTTAAATTCATCTGTCAAACTGCTGCCATTGTAGGACAGGTGAAACAACAGATACTGAGCATGGAAAGATCATCTGTATGTGGAGCTATAGTGCAGTCTGTAAACGATGCCCAGATCTATGCAAAACCAGAGGTGCTTCTGAACCAGGTGTTTGCTGTTGAGTTAAGCTTTTCCCTTCCCTCTGGGACTGTCAACTGACAGAAGCTCCCAGCAGACCAGGTGGCAGAAGTTAACCACCAAATACCTGCTGGGGGCTGCTTTTGCAGGGACAATTTCTTATCTGTTTACACTTCCGCCTCCATTTCTCTGTCTTGATCTCATCTGACCCCTCTGCATGGAGTACTCCACTCCTCCTTCCCTCCTTCTTGTTCTCTGTCATGGGGTACCCCAGCCCTGCAGCGATGGTTATGCCACAAAGGTCTTCACCAGGCTCAGCTCCTCTGGGGAGACCCCGACTCCCTCTTGGCCCGCTCATCCTAGAAATCCTTCCTGCTCTCCTCCCACTGTCCAGTGCAGCACACGGGCAGATGGTTTCTGTTGCAGCTGTCAGAGTGCTGTCAGAGTGCAGCTGCATAGCTGCACGCTGGGACAGCCGAACGGTAGCTCCCCTCATCCTTCACACTGCACCCAGCCTTCTTCTGTCCTCTCCCCAGTGTGACTGTGCACAGGTGATGGGCTCCAACCAGCTCAGAGTGAGCAGGGACAGCCTGGGTCGTGCTTCTCTCCCTTGCACAGAAATTTTAACAAGAGCTCTGCATGCACAGGTGAGTTAGAAAGTCGAGCAACGGGCATGCTCCAGAACAATCTCTTAATCTCTCAGTGCGTGAAGTCTTCACCCCAGCCCTCAGGTTTAACCTTTGAGTGGTTCTGCTGCATTTCAGGTCTCTTGTGAGTCTCTCAGCAGTGACTGCCACAGCATCTGTATGTGGCCCCTATGGGAAAACTCTCTGTTGCTGCTGGATGTTGAGGCATGTGCCCAGGGATTGCCTTCCCCCAGGTATAGAGTGTGTTTGAGGTAGCAGCAGCATGATAAGCAGATGATAAGGGAAGAGCAGTATTGTGAAAAGGACCATCTCTTCATGCAGGGACTGGAATCTTGGAAATACCCGATGAGAGATGTGCGTGGACGTGCATCTCCCAGTATCAGATGGTTTGTTCCTGTAGCCAGTCATCTGGTCACACAGAAGAGAAGGCGTCTGTCTGGAAATTGCATTTTCACACTCCCACTGTCTGGGTTTTCAATTCAAGTACTGCCCCAAACATGCATCTGCTTTCCCTTCCTTTTTCTTTTTCTTTTTTTTTTTTTTTTTTTGGCTTTTACTTCTTGCTTCCCCCCCACACTCCGTTTGAAGTATTTTTCTGGACCAAAGTGATCAGGAAAGAATAGCAAGGGTCCCTCAATTCGTGTCTGCGTGCTCTGTTCTGCCAGACTCCCCCCAAGGTCCCACAGCTGGCCCATGTGCTGCTTATATGGATCCCAAACCATATCCACCTCTCTGCCAGGATGGACCCAGGATCTGAGTTTCAGCTTGGTGATCCTTACCAAACCACTTTTTTTCAGAAATCCAGGGCATGAGAAACAGTGTAAACACTTTCTAGTTCTCACAGCTCCGATTCTCCGCCCCCCACCCCCACCCGCCCCATCAATCTCAGGTTTCAGCAGCAGCAGTGCCCCTCTGCCAGCCCTGTGTGCCCTGGGTCCCCCCAGGGACTGGGATCTCCCTGGAAGAGTCACCACACAGCCTTGCCGGTTTGTTTGGTACGGGGGGGAGACACCAACACTTGTTCTCGTGCTGCCAGTTCGGCTCTAGGAAGTCTGTGCTCTTCCCACTGTGTCAAATGTGCTCCAATTTCAGTGGGATTTCATTTCCACCAGTAGTGGTTCATGTGGTGCAGCCCAGCTTCTGGGCTCAGCCTCGCTCCCTGCCAGAGAGGTTGTGTCCTGGAGAAACCAGCCAACTGCAAACAGTATGTGGGGCTGATATCATTGCAACTGATCTTGGCCCCATGCATGGGAGAAACGAGTCTTGGCAGAGAGCTGTGCTCTGCTCTGCTCTTTCCCTCCCGCCTGCAACGTGCTCCCACAGGACTGCACCAGGGACCCGCTCCCACTCCAGGTGGCTCCAGGGCTGACCAAGCCCCACCTGGTGTCTGCCCCTGTCATAGCTGCAGCCCATTAACTCTGATAACTTTGTGCAGGGCTCCCCCGTGCCCCCAGACCTCACCAGAAATGCCCATGCACAATCCAGGGGAGCAGCTTGTGGCCTTTCTGGGGAAGGGGACGGAGGCTGGTGTGGAAGAATGACACCACCCGCATTTGGTCTCTGCCTATGCAGCCCTGCACTGCAGATCACAGCCTGGCTCTGCTGCCTCTTGTTGCTCTTTCTCTGCACCAGGTCATTAGTGGGAGAGGCTGAGAGCCTTGCCATAGCCCCAGCCCATCTGCCAAGCATGGAAACCACTCCAACACCTTGTCTACTCCACTAATAAACCATTAATGGTGATAAAAAAGTTTGTAGGAGACCAGGTCTGAGAACTGTGGTGATGCACAGGGCAGGCCAGAGCCTTGTCCATCCTGCTGCCACCGGGTCTGCAGGAAAGTGGGACCATGCACTGGAGACAGATAAGGAGAGGAGGACGTGCAGGGTCAGGATCTGAATTTGGAGGTGACACATCTGCAGCTGCTTCTGATTGTGACGGTGTAACTCATGGCTGGGAAAATCCCAGTTAATTGGTGGAAATTTGGATCAAGAGGATTAAGAAAAGGAATGGTAACTTGCCAAGATACGTCATTCGTACTTTAAAGTATGCATTGGGCTAATAAGCACGCAGTAGGAAAAGAAGTTGACGGGTGGGGACCCATAAATCTTTCCAACTTCACGTGCAAGACGGAACTTACCTTGCCTTACTTGCCTGCTTCCACCTTCTGCTGCATGTGGTGCCTCCAGAATGAGCCTCCCCTCAGGTACAGGAGGCTGCAGAGGCAATGGCCAGAGCCTGGATGCTTGACTCAGGGCTGCTGTGGGTGAAGCTCACCCATCTTTGGTGCATCATTTCCTTGGTGCATCATTGCTTCTCAGTGCATTTACCACTGTGGGATCTCATGAATGTGTAAGCAACTTGCTGCTACGAGACACTGTCTCTGACCACAAATTGTGAGTATTTAGGCAGTCAAATGTGTTTCCGTTCCCATGCTGCTGTTCTGGTTATCTTGGTGCAGGTCAGAAGGCATGGTGCTGTGATTTGCAAAAAGCCCAATGACTTGATGTTTTGTTCTTGTTGAGAGGGCTGCTAGCCCAGGCAGAGGTGTAGGGAAAATGAACAGAGCAAGTCTGAGAGCAGAAAATGCAGGCTGGCCTCTGGCATAACAAGCCCTCACCCTGCAGCTTCATCTAGCAACTGTTACCTATGATTAAGAGTCCGTATCAATCTTGAGGTCATGAAAGTCATACAGACCATGAAATCCCCATGTTCAGTGTGGAAATACAGCATTTGATGCATTTTTGTTTGAAATGCGTTAAATCTGAGTTAGAGAGGCTGCAGGGACTGCTCTGGGCCCTGTCAGCCAGGAGTAACTGAGTCGCTTCACCCCCTGGCCAAGCAGAGCACACAGATTCACCACCATGCATAACATTTTCTCCCCGGCTCATCCATGACAAACTGTAAAAATCGCAGGGATGTTTGCCACGGACAGCCTGTGAAATCAGCCTCCTCTCTAGGAATGAGAAGCTTGCATAGCTGTGAGCCTGGGCTTTTCTGCCTTTTGCGTGTTCTCTGCCAGAGATCAGCACCGGAGCAGCAGCTCAGAGGCAGGATGATGGGACAGGGTGGTGGGGCAGGGTATCAGAGCTTGTCTGAGCAGTCTGTGATGTGCAAGAGGAATGGGGAAGCAGAGTGAAAATAAGAGGCTGCAGTAGTAGTGACTTCTCTGTCAGCCTGGCACTTGCATATTTGCTGGGCAGGGGTTTAATCTGTCAGGGACTTTCTTTCATGCACTGTGTTCAGCACAGCCTATAAAGCCACTCTCTGGGTGAGAGTCTCCGTTGGCAAGTAAGATGTGTTTTAGCAGCCAGATAGCGCTGGGGATGTCCCCGATGGTTCCAGCCATCCCATGGGATTCCTGCTTGCACCTGTAGCCAAAGGGGAAGCGGTGAAGTCTGCTTTGCTGCACCAAAGGAGCTGCTCGTCACTGCAGCAGGGCTCAGGGTCTGCCTCGGGTTTCATACAGCTCCGCTGTTTGCAGCTACGGTTTCACTAATGTGCTGATTGATAACTCTCTGGAGTGCATTTTCACTTCCTGTCCACATTTGTCCCAAACTCAGCTCTCTCTTTGACATTTCCCACTTGTGGAGCAAAGATTGGGGTTTGTCTGAAAAAGGGGCATGTCAGAGAGGCCAGAAGCAGCTCCCTCACTGAGCACGGTGGCCTGGCAGCGTTTGTTTGTGCGAGGTAGAGTTCTCACGCTCTAAATATACAATCTGTGATAAGGGAAGGGAAAAAGCCCAGCATGGAAATATTCCCTCTGTAAGAGAAATAATTTGCTGCTGCTAAAAATATATGTTCATATTATTCCTGCCTTGGTCTCTAGTTTGATGGGAGAGAGTGCACGCAGGCTGCCCTCAGGGGACTCGGCTCCACTGCAAATACCCAGAGCTCAGCAAGGCTGTGTGTCCGCTGGGGCTGGAGGATCACAGGGGGGCTCGGCATCTTCGCACTGTTTTATCATCCCCATCTCTTTCTCAGGGCAGTAAAGCTGTGGTACAGGGTTACCCCAAAGGTCATAGTCAGTAACCTCTAAGCAGGTGCTGACAGTGGGAAAGGAAAGTGATCCGCAGCATTCCCAGAGCAGCTGGGAGCCCCTTCCCAGCCCTGTCCATGCAGCGGCAGGAACGGCTTTGTTTGAGGGAGACGCGTGCTCAGGGTGGTGGGATATGTGTAATCCCTTCCTGTCTCATCTGTGAGCGTCCCGGGCCCGGTGCTTCCTTCCCTGATTGCTGCTCCCGGGACCCCCGTTCCCATTCGCAGTGCTTCCGCGCCCTGTGGACCAGTACAGCAGCCGCCCCGCGGGGCAGCGCCGGATTTCCCAGGGACTGCCCCAGCCAGAGACAAAGCCAGCCCGGCAGAGTCCTGCCCGCTTGCTTTTCCGCTGCTATCCGGTACTGAGTGAGAAACGAGCGGCGTTTTCTGTTAATTCAGGGGCCCACGTCCTCAGCTGTGGCTGTCTGGAAGTGGCTGTGTTGCCCAGAGAGCTGTGCCCTCCGCTCAGCTGGGACCCCAGCCCACCCAGCCCTTTCTCTGCCCCCAGTGCCACTGCTCACAGTCACAGAATCACAGAATCGTCTAGGTTGGAAGAGACCTCCAAGATCACCCAGTCCAACTTCTGACCTAACACTAACAGTCCCCACTAAACCATATCCCTAAGCTCTACATCTAAACGTCTTTTAAAGACCTCCAGGGATGGTGACTCCACCGCTTCCCTGGGCAGCCCATTCCAATGCCTCACAACCCTCTCAGTAAAGAAGTTCTTCCTAATATCCAACCTAAAACTCCCCTGGCGCAACTTTAGCCCATTCCCCCTCGTCCTGTCACCAGGCACGTGGGAGAACAGACCAACCCCCACCTCGCTACAGCCTCCCTTGAGGTACCTATAGAGAGCGATAAGGTCGCCCCTGAGCCTCCTCTTCTCCAGGCTGAACAAGCCCAGCTCCCTCAGCCGCTCCTCATAAGACTTGTTCTCCAGATCCCTCACCAGCTTCATTGCCCTTCTCTGGACTCGCTAGTCCCTGTGGTTCTTATTATCAGGTGAAATCCTTAATCTTCACAGTCTGGGTAATGAGACCTGTGCTGTCACTTTTGCATCACAAGGTTACCACAGCCACATGTATCTCCTGACTGTTATTTGTGAAGTTGCATTAGTTTACAGCTAGGTCATTATTACGGAAAATAGAATAGATTCAGTTCAGGATCCAGCAGCTGGACCATTTGGCAGGGAAAACATCCGTGTGAAAGCTGAAAGATGCCTTTTTTGTTTACATTCTAGTTCAGACACCCTTACCATGCTTATTTCAGGAACGTAATGAGAATAACTGTTGCCACTCAGACAGGTGCTCCAGAATGACCTTTGCACCATGTGCACTGGTCGCTGACATGGTTTTGAAGTATTGTTTGCTTTGCCAGGTTTGCTCACGAAGGGCAGTGTCCACAACTTGTGTTGGTGGGGGCTAGAAACCCAGGCCAGGCTGTACTGCATCATGCCAAGGTGGGTTTTTGAAAGGCTTCTGCAAAGCCTGGAGGAGGATTGAAAGTATTTCTCCTCTGTATGTGCTAAGCAATGTGGGTGGAAGTGCTGACAGAGAGCCTGAGGCCCAGGAAGCCACACTGGTGGTGCAGAACACACCACACCCCGATGTGCTGCCATAGCCTGCGCCTTGATGCAGCTGGGGGGCGATGAGGAGGGACAGCCGTCATGCCTGGCGTGATGGGGCAGCGAGCAGGATGTGTGTATTTGAAGAGGAAGTGTCCATGAGGCAAGGGTTGGATGCACTGATCGCTACGTTTGGAGCCGTTTAGAGCTCAGGTGTTTTAGCTCAGGTTAAGTGCTGACAGAAAAGCAGAATATTGACCTCGTGTCAAGCTGGTCCCAATGCATTTCCATGTGGCCTTTGGGGAAGGGTTTTGTTTTGCTTCACTGCCCTGTTTGTACCACTGGGTGAGTCACAGCCCCGTATCGGCCCGGCAGAGCCCGCAGGTTTCCTCCTGACCTCGGCAGGGCCAGCCAGGACCCAGCCTCCCCCCGGCCACAGCCTTCATTCAGCTCCAAGCTGTGCTCGTGCTGTCCCACGTCCATCCTGGCACCAGGTCAGGAATGTGCACGCCGGGCAGGCATGGCAGGGCGGGGAGCTGCTGCAGAAAGAAAGGGAAAAGCTGCCTCCTTGCTCTTCCTGCTTCAGACCCTCTCCCATTTCAATCGCTGGGAAAGGCAGGGCTCAGCCAGCTCAAGGTTGTGTCCTTCTGCTGCCTGGCCCCAGGCCAACGTGCGTGAGAGCAGCTAGACACAATAACCACGTGTCACACGCAGCATTGCTCCCCTGCGACTCAAGTAGGCATGCAGGCAGTGCTGGGAAGGGATTATCAGGAACGAGGCTGGTGGTGGGGCTAAATTGTATCAAAGCTATTAAATAGGTATCTGCCAGGTATGCTTCCAAAAAGGCAGCCTCATATACCCTGGTACACTGGGTTCTGGAGTGCAGAAGTTCTGCCTCATCAGGAATTCAGCTGCTCAGTGGGATGTGAAGAATATGGGGAGAAGCAGCCTGCACACACAGCCTGGATGCAGACTGGTTTAAGCCAAGGTGACAAAAGAGGAGGCTTGAGCCTCTGCTCAGCTCATGCCTTAAGCAACCAAACGCGGGTGAGGACCTGCACTGCTCCTGACCTCAAGCCCAGGCAGTATTTGCCTGTTGGATGCTTTGGCTTAATGCAATGTTTGGTCCAAAAAATTGGAGCAAAATCAGATCAGCTTCTGTGCCAGCAAGTCAGGATAGCAATAGTAAGATGTATTATTTAGGGTCACTTGGTAACTGTTTTAATACAGCCTTTATCTTGCTTTGAACACATGGAGTATGGAGCAGATCTTAACGAGTGCAGACACAGCCAGAATTATTTATTGGTTGCTGCTTGTCAGACTTGCCCTGCTCATCCGGCCACATGCTGCACCCAGGAGAAAGCCTCTGCTGAGGGCTCAGACACTGTAGGATTTCTTTTCCTTTATTCTATGATGGTAAGCGGTCAGAGTCTGTCCTTATGGATGGAGATGGGTTTGGGAACAGAGCTAAGGAAGAGCACAAGTCCTCTCCCTCCCTCTGCCCTCTGGTCATTGCTGCACTGGAACAAGTCCATATGTTCCTGGGTGACTCACAGCAGCCCTTTCCAAAAAGAGGAAAAGGAGACAGTGGTGGTTTATAGGAGAAGGAGATGGCTGTTAACAAAAGTGTTTGGGATAATTATGGAAAGACAGTGGGTTGGGTGGTAAGAAGAGATTGGCTGCAGTTTTCCTTCAAGGCTCTATTGGGCCATCACTTTGGTGTTGGCCTTCCCCAGGCAGTTAACTTCTCACCTGGCTCCTGGATCTCCTACCTCCTGCAGCTGGAGCAGGGGAGTAACAGTGGATTGCGTGCTTTCAGCTGGGGTCTTCATGTCCACACAAGTGGTGGGACAGGGAGATGGCCAGTGGCCCTGCACTGGCCCCTAACAAGCCCTATGGCTCAGCCTCACTGGACGTACACACTGCTGGTTGTTTTTTGAAGATGTGCTAAAGGATGTTGGAGGAGCGTGAGGTGCTTGCTTATAAATCCCAGTCCTGAGCCTGTCTGCCATTCCTCTGCATTGTGCTCAGTGTGGAGAACATAGGCAGAGAAGCACCCCTGCTTTTCTGATGGTCTTGTCTTTAATTGTTGCTTGCTTTCCTGACTCTCCTCCCCTGCTAAGTGAGACTGGGAACCCACGCTGCAGCCATGCTCTGGGTATGTGCCGGTGACAGACGGTGCCATGGCAAATGCCTGGAGCACAGGAACTTCACAGCCTGGAAGTGGCCAGAGATGTTACGTGACACAACCAGGACGACAAGGGAAGGTGGAATAGACCCTGGCCTGGTCTCATGAGCCCTGACTTAGCACCTGAGCCTCACAGTTCTGCTGAGGGTTATACTTTTTGGGGAAAAGTCCTTGCAGGTCTTCAGTGGGCACCATGGGCCATGCCCAGTGCAGCACTGCTGCCAGCACAGCCCGGAGAGGCTACGTGTCCTGGCTTTCAGCAGTGGAGTGGCTGAGCCAGGGCACTTCAGTTCACTGTCTTCAGAACTGCTGTGACCCACAGTGAGTTCCTGTATCTCATTTGCCTCCTCAAAAGCACCTTCAGACCCATGAGTCAGTAAAAACCCCGGTGAAGTCACTCTGGCTCCACCACAGGGCAAACCCTCAGGAGCCACAGCTCCCAGCAGCACAGTGGTCTTCTACAGCTCCCATCACCATGCTGCCCCAGAGAGCGCACACTGTTAGAACCCAGAACCAGTGGGCAAGGGCACTCATCACATCCTTTCTCTATGCCTGCAAGCTCCTCGGCACCACTCAGACCTGCTCCAAGCCACGGCAGCCCCATGGTTTAACAGAGCAGCCTGCAGTACGAAACCTCAGGCCCTGAGAGCAGAAACTTGCAGAGCAGAGCTCTGCTGGGCTGGGACGCTGGGGCTCACTTGTCCGCTAGTAACCCTGGCCTTGGGTGCCTTGCTGCGACCCAGGTAGAGCAGGGTTAACGCCAGCAGTGTCCCACTGCAATGGCCTTTTTATCTGATGAGATCCAGCGCATTTCCTGGTGGAGCAGTTTGCGTCCGGTCGTTAAGGCTGCTTGGCAGCTGAGCAGAGAGGAAGGCTGGAAGTAAACAGAGGCGCTCTTGGATCGGTAGCTGGGAAAAGCAGTGAGAAAAGGCATGGGATTGCCGTCTCCAAAGCCTTCTTGCTTCCTCGCTTCACAGACAAACGGCTTCCTGCCAGGGACAGTGCACACAGTGCAGCTCCACAGCCACCAGCCCTCTGCCTGGCCAGCTCAGTGCTGCGCATGCTCTGCCTCCAGCAGGGGCTTCCACTGAGAGAAACTCATCGGGGACTTGAAGAGCTAGTTGGGTTTGCATGCCTGATTCCACGAGACCCAGAAAATCCCAGGCTGTGTTAATCTGCTGCGTTGACCTCTTGCCCTTGAGTCCTCTCTTCACATTCAGACTATCTCACCTTGGGTGTACTGCTCCTGGACAGGATGATGGAGCCATTTTGGCTGCTAAATTCTGAATTTCTGGACTTTCCCCTTTCTCCTTTGAACCACTTTGAGCATGTCCTGGACGTTCCTAGAGCAAATGAAAAATGTGTTTCTAGATCTTTGGGATCAGATAGGAAGGCATCATCTTCCTCAGCAGCTGAGGGCTGAGTCATAAGTGAGGACTGGACTCTCCCATGGCTAATTAAGCAGTGAGAGAAAGACCCTATCCTTCTAGCTGTTGGTCTTGAACAACAGCAACTCAGCGGCCCAGGTACAGATTTCAGCATCTGATTTGGACAGACAATGGTCATGGTGCTGTGGACTTCCCTGCAGTCACCTCATCTCTTCAAAGTTTTCCTCTTTTCTTATTCCTAATGCAAAACAGTTTTTCTCATAACTTCTCCCTGGATTTGGGGAAATATTAGTATACAAACTCTAAGGCAGTCAGGAGGTCAGTCTTTCTTCCAGAAAGGCGACATATACAAAAATGGCCAGCTAGACTAAAGAATGAGAGTTTGTTTGAGTCCATAGTGCTGAGCATGTCTGCCAGAAGGACTTCCCAAATAATGAAAACATTTGCCTGTTTCTGATGTTCTTTATCCTGTACATTAAAAACAAAAACAAAACAAAACAAAACCAAAAAAAAAAAAAAAAAAAGAGAAGAATAAAGGAAGTTTTCAGGCTTTTCTTTATAACTCTGTATTAAATTATGTAGCTGGTGATCAGCTACAGAAATAAATAATCCATCACATGGAGCTATAGCTGAGGCTCAGGATCTGAACTCCGCTCCAGTCTATGCAGAGAAGGAAAGCACTCACCCAGTCTAATTCAACAGAAATATCCTTAGTTTCTCATGGAGGCATGAAATAAAAAGGGGGCTGTTTCCTCAGCCTGAGCTTTCCACTGCAAGGTCAATAATCACAAAATGCACCAGACTGGAGGGTACTGGGATCCCAGTCACAGCGTTTTCCACGTCACAGACTTGTTCTGAAGCCTCTCTATAGCTGTGAATGGAAACCGATAATGACTTCACTGTTTTGCAATGTAGTTGCTGCCGGCCATGCAAACAGCAGCCTTTATCCTGGCGGTGAATTTGCCTTAGATTCCCACTGGGGCCTCATTTGAATTTCATGTCTCAGTGCAGAAGGGCAGTTGGCTGATTTCACGTTCCCACTGTCTCAGCTCTTCTCTGCTTTTTATATCCATGGACTTTCCTGGATTTTCCCTGGAAGGCGAGTCCAACCTTCCATTTTCCCTTTTCTTTCATGTCATTGCTGTTTCTGCCAGCCATAAGGTTTTTGAACAACCAGGCCATCACACCAGCCATTAGTGTCACATAGATACCCTGGCTCATAAGCCACCCACTCCACTTGAAAACCCTCGTCCCACACAGTGATGTGCTAGCTGCTGAGCTGAGTACCATTCAGAGAAGGGACGAGCTCATTGTTGCTGTCCTGCAGAAGTCCAGACAGGCCAAGTCAAGCTGAGCTCTTCGCTCTCATGAACAGACTTGAAAATTTGGGCTTTGCTATTGGCATGTGTTTTTGGCTGCCATACAAATTCCTCTTTTCCCTTGAAAAATAACCATACAGTTGAGAGTTCTACCTCAAGACTGATGTTGTGTGAGGGAGCAGTAGTGTACACACTACCAGCACAGAACAGCATGTTCATTACCTTCTGCGGTGATGTGGGACATCACCCAGATCCAATCCTGGAAAATGAAACAATTCTGTGGTTCTTCTCACCCTGCTCTGTTATGTCCAGGCAGCTTGTGTTGTTGATCTGCAGTTCTTTAACCAGCCCTTGGGATTGTTTAAGGACCCTTTGCTCAGCCACATAAACCAAGAGCCACTAATGGTAAGAGATATTTGATATCAAGACTTCTGTATTTACATAAGAGTGAAAGGCTCTACTTCTTCAACAGATCCTCAGTGCTGTGTATCTGAGGGTTTCCCTTCAGTTTTGCATCATGGCTGAAGTGTTTGAAGGAACCAGTCTGTCCCCAACACAACTCAAGATGAACAAGAGGCAGCCAGAGTTAGACGGGGCTGAGGCAGCAGCGTCCCTTTCATGTGTCTGCCTGGCTCAGCAGCCTTGTGTTTCAGAGGCAAATACAAGCCCTTCTTCACAATGCTTTTGCTCCCATTTGGCTGTCTGGGATTATGTCTCCATTGTGCTTTGCATATTGGTGAGTGGTTATTCCTTTAGGATTTCCTCCTGAGATGGCACAGCTTTTGAGGAAGAGCCATACCCTCTGGTTTTCCTGCAGCCTGCTCTGCCCCAAGCCTGGGCCTCACTTGAGCCTGTCTCTAGCTTCCTACCACTCCTGCTTCTTCCTCCTTGGCCCATGTAGTCCAAACCAAGTGCATGTTCACAGGAGATCTTGCCAGGCTCATGGATCAAAACAAAATATTTCGAGACTTTTTCATGAGCTTGTTCCCTGAATCTGTTCCTAAGAAGAGCCAAGTTCCTGTGCCGAACAGTTTCCTCCTTGTTACAACAAGCACACGCTTGCCTTAGGATTTGCATGTCTGAATCCTTGCTCACACCGCGGTGAGGTGCGGCTCCATGGGTCCCGCTGGGAGCTGGAGGGGGATGCGGGAGCGTGCTGTAGGGGAGCAATGCAAGACCAGGAGAGCATATGCCTGGATCGCTGGGCGGAGGGAGGACATTGCGCTGTCTTTCGTGGGGAAATGAGTGTCAACACCTGTTTCAGTCTATGTGCTTGGACTCCTGACCCACAGTAAATTCTGTCCCTGGACATCAGTCCTGTACTAGCCTCTAGTCTGGAAAATGTTTCTTGACAGGAGCAGTAAGTAGAGCTAGACCATCCTGTGGCAGTGCTGGGGGAACCTGCAGTACTTTAAGCTTCTTGCTCCTTTCACGCCATTTGTGCCCCTGTTTATGGGCACTGGGGCAGGGGGAGCCCTGACAAAGCACAGCTGCTGAGGAGCATCACTAGCAAGAGCCCAGCCACGTGTTCTGCTGGGTGTTTGCAGCAGGAACTGAGGTTCCCTTCTTGGCTGAGTGCTGTGCCCCAGCTTGGGCTATAATAATCTCTGGTGTTGCTCTGGCACCAGGCCATGGAGGCTCCCAAGCCAGTTTCTCACCACCAGTTAATGAACGTGCCATGTCTCCTTGGAAGGCAACCAGTTTCCTATAGGTGCTGGTAGAGCTAAGGAACCAAATCACGTGGAGGTAAAGTGGTCTGCAAGGTGCCAGGGATACAATTTCTGTATCTTGGCTGCTCTTAACCACTAGAACCAAGTCAGTGTGTGACCTTTACTGTTTTGTATAAACATCAATGTGATTATAATGTATCACCAGGCTCTGCTTATTCCCAGAACATGTGTCCAACTTCTCCTTCAGTGCTGCAGACCAGCTGAGGAATCTGATTCTGCTTTTCTACCCAACACTGAGATAGCTCAAAGGCCATAGGACTTTCTGAACTGAGGAGTTAGCTGCCCACAAGATAGAGTGTGAGGTTCCAGCTTAATCCGTGAAGTTGAACCATGAGGAAATGTCAGTAGAGACATTTAGCCTCCATCCAAACCCAATAAGTCTCTCAGCTGCTTTGAGGTTTTGCCTGGGTCTTTACATACAAGATCCCTTCCTGGCATCCCTCTGTGTGCTGCAAAGGAGGAGGAGGATATTGCTCTGACTGCAGGTCTCATGAAGCACAGACAGGGCATGGCCACCCACATCCTCCTGGTGCTTAACATTTCTGTGTCTGAGTGCAGAGCAGTTTTGTGTTACACTTGCTCCGTTTGCCAACTGCAGTGCTGCAAGAGCTGGAGTCTGTCTGAGAAGTGTTTTGGGTTTCTTCCTGATTTAAGATAGTGAAGGGAGACGGGCCTGTCCCCACCTATTGGGAGGAAAAGATCTGCCCTGAGCATGCACAGAGGGAGGGCAGACAGCTAATAAATAAAGGTATTAAGCCCTCTCTCTGGAGAATGTCCCTGTGATGCATTTTGCCTGGTGCAAGATCACAGCTTCGGTGCAGATGTGCAGAACAGACATGCAGCAGGGCCCCAGGCGCTATGGGTGAATCATAGAATCATAGAATATCCCAAGTTGGAAGGGACCCATAAGGATCATCAAGCCCAGCTCCTGGCACCGCACAGGTCTACCCAAAAGTTTAGACCATGTGACTAAGTGCACAGTCCAAATGCTTCTTAAATTCAGACAGGCTTGGTGCAGTGACTACTTCCCTGGGGAGCCTGTTCCAGTGTGCGACCACCCTGTCTGTGAAGAACCTCTTCCTGATGTCAAGCCTAAACTTCCCCTGCCTCAGCTTGGCACCATTCCTGTGGGTCCTATCACTGGTGTTTACAGAGAATAGGTCACCTGCCTCTCCACTCCCCCTCACGAGGAAGTTGTAGACTGTGATGAGGTCTCCCCTCAGCCTCCTCTTTTCCAGGCTGAACAGGCCCAGTGACCTCAGCCGCTCCTCATACGTCTTCCCCTCTAGGCCTTTCACATCTTCGTCACCCTCCTCTGGACACTCTCCAACAGTTTTACATCCTTTTTGTACTGTGGTGCCCAGAACTGCACACAGTACTCGAGGTGAGGCCACACCAGTGCAGAGTAAAGCAGGACAATCACCTCCCTCGACTGACTAGCAATGCCGTGCTTGATGCACCCCAGGATACGGTTGGCCCTCCTGGCTGCCAGGGCACACTGCTGGCTCATATTCAACTTGCTGTCAGCCACAACCCCCAGACCCTTCTCTGCAGGGCTGCTCTCCAGTGTCTCATCGCCCAGTCTGTATGTATAGCCGGTGTTGCCCCGTCCCAGGTGCAGGACCCGGCACTTGCTCTTGTTAAACTTTATGCAGTTGGTGATCGCCCAGCTCTCCAATCTGTCCAGGTCTCTCTGCAAGGCCTTTCCACCCTCAGCCGAGTCCACAACTCCTCCAAGTTTGGTGTCGTCAGCAAATTTGCTGAGAACACCTTCTAGTCCTACATCCAAATCATTTATAAAAACATTGAAGAGGACTGACCCTAAAATGGAGCCTTGAGGGACCCCACTAGTGACCATCCACCAGCCTGATGTGGTCCCATTTACCACAACCCTTTGAACCCTACCTGTCAGCTAATTGCTCACCCATCGTATGATGTCTTTGTTAAGTTGTATGCTGAAAATTTTGTCCAGTAGGATCCTATGGGAAACTGTGTCAAAAGCCTTGCTGAAGTCCAAAAAGGTCACATCAGCTGGTTTCCCTTGATCAACTAGATGGGTGATCTTATCATAAAAGGAAATCAAATTTGTTAGGCAGGACCTACCCCTCGTGAACCCATGTTGGCTGGGACCAGTGACTGCATTGTCCCCCAGGTGCGCCTCAGTAACTTCAAGAATCATCTTCTCTATGATTTTACCAGGCACTGACATGAGACTGACAGGCCTGTAATTGCTAGGGTCTTCTTTCTTGCCTTTCTTGAAAATCGGCACAATATTTGCCAGCTTCCAGTCTACTGAGACCTCTCCAGATTCCCAAGATCGTTGAAAAATAATTGAGAGAGGTCCTGCAATGACATCAGCCAGCTCTTTAAGCACCCTGGGATGAATCCCATCCAGACCCATGGACTTGTATGGATCCAGGCAGAGCAGCAAATCCTGCACACGTTCAGTTGGGAGTTTGTCATTCCCACCGTCGTGGTCCTCCAGCTCAGGGCACCCTGGGTCCCAAAGCCCATCATCAGTGTTCAAGACAGAGATGAAGAAGACATTAAATGTCTCTGCCTTGCTTACGTCATTGTCTGTGAGGAGACCTTCCCCATCAAGTAGCAGACCTATGTTTTCTTTGGTCCTCCTTTTTCTGTTTACATATCTAAAAAAAACTTTTTTATTGTCTCCCACAGACACGGCCAGCTTCAGTTGTAGTTGGGCTTTGGCCGCATGAATTTTCTCCCTACAAACACAAACAGCATCCCTGTATTCCTTCCTCGTCACCTGACCGTCCTTCCAGCAGCCGTTTTTTTCGCCTAAGCTCCAGTAGAAGATCCCTGGTCAGCCAGGCTGGCCTTCTGCCCCATCTGTCTGACTTCTGATATTTTGGAATTGCCTGATCTTGTGCTTTTAGGAGTCAGTGCTTAAAGATTGACCAGCACTGATGGACACCAATGCCTTCAAAAGCAGTTTCCCAGGGGACCTTGCTGACTAGTTCCCTGAGCAGCATGAAGTCTGCTTTCCTCATATCCAGGGCTGAAGTTTTGGTGGCAGTTTTCCTTCTGTCACCATAAATTCTAAATGCAACCACTTCATGGTCACTATGACCGAGACGGCCGCCAATTGCCACGTCTCCCACAAAACCCGCTCTGTTCTCCAGCAACAGATCTAGGAGGGCACCTTTCCTAGTAGGCTCCCTTAGCACCTGCAACCAAGAAGTTATCATCTAGGTACTTTACGAGCCTCCTGGACGTGCTCATGTCAGCCATGTGGTGATCCCAGTTGATGTCTGGCAAGTTGAAATTCCCCATAAGGACAAGGGGAGTTGATCTCGAGGCATCTGCAAAGAACAATTCATCGGCATTGTTGTCCTGGCGGGGTGGTCTGTAACAGACTCCCACTATGACATCCCCTTTATTTGTTCATCCCTTAATCCTTACCAAAGGCTCTCAACTTTGCCATCGCCAACTTGAAGTTCCACACAGTCCAGCCCATGCTTCAGGTACATCGCCACCCCGCCACCTCACCTACCCTGCCTGTCCCTCCTGAAGAGCCTGTAACCATCTATTGCAGCACAGCAGCCACAGGACTCATCTGTGGGACTGGGACAAGACTTCTAGCTCATCCATTTTATTCCTCATACTGCATGCATTTGTTTAGAAGCACTTCAAATACACCTCCCTCCACACAGCATCTTGTGGAGCCAACCAAAGGACCTCACTGGCACACACCTGATTCTAGGGCATCATCCCTTAGCTCATCACCGGCATGCCTGGTTTTATCCCCTTCCCCCTTCGACTCTAGTATAAAGCCCTGTCTATCAGCCCTGCCAACTTCTGAGCCAAAATCCTTACCCTTGTCTGAGAGAGGTGCATCCCATCTGGTACCAGCAGGCCTGGTGTCACGTAGACCTTCCCATGATTGAAGAACCCAAAGTTCTGCTGGTTGCACCAGTCCCAAAACCACCTGTTAATGTGATGAGTCTGCTTGTCAGCATTGATCTCCCCCTATCAGAAGGACAGAGGCAAACACAACATGTGCCCCTGATCCTTTAAGTAGTCGCCCCAAAGCCCTAAAGTCCCTTTTGATCGCTCTCGGACTTCTCATTGCCACCTCGTCATTACCAGACTGAAAGACCAGTAGCGGGTAGTAGTTGGTGGGCCATACCAGGCACTTGACTTTCTTAGCGAAGTCTCTCACCCAAGCCCTGGGGAGGCAACAGACTTCACTGTCATTTGGGTCTGGTCGGCATATCAGGCCCTCTGTCCCTCTCAGAAGGGAGTCCTCCTTCTTTCTTTCTTGACAGATGATGTAGCAATACTGGGGGTAGGTTGCCTTGCCTTAGGCACCCTCTCCAACTGGGACGGGCTTTTGTCTATATTGTTGTTTTGACTGTCATGATCTAGAGCTTTATACCTGTTATATAAGAGTAGATGGGAAGGTGAGGTGGGCAGGGACAGGGCTCACCTACGACCCCGAACAGGAACTTGCCTCCATTCCCCCCCGTGGCCTAGGTCCCTTCTTATTGCCTGGCGGGATGAGTGAACTTTTGTCTTCCGCATGGCAGGAGACACTTGTGCTGTGGCAGGCTCATGAGTCTGTCTCAGAGAGGGTAGAGCACACCTCCACCAGTCCATTTCCCTCTCTGACTCCCTGATGCTCCTGAACCTGCTCACCTCCTCCTGAAGCTCCGCTACCTGGCTGAGCAGCTCTTCTACCTGGGCACACCTCCCACAGGCATACCCCTCGCTGCTGCTGTCAGATACCTACAGGAGGCTCGGGCACACCCTGCAGCCCAAGACCTGAACGGTGGTGTGTTTCCCTGAGCCCTCCGTCTGAGTAGCCACATTGGTGACTGTGGCTGGAGAGGCCACAAGAGATGCGGAGGCCATGTTTTTCTGCCTGGTAGATACCATGGCCAGGCTCTTCGCAATCAGGTTACAAGTACGGATGGGAAAGACCGCTGCGGAGGAGTGGCGAGGGGCCCTACCTGCTCGCCCTGCCTGTGTGAACTGAGATGGTCAGTGATGAAGGGACACTGCACTGGCTGCTCTGGATGAGCCCTTCCAGCCCAATCCCCACTGGTCTGGCCAACAAGCTGTGCCCAGAAAGTCCATGGCAGCCAGTTTCTGTAGCCCAGCAAGAGGCTGGTGTGAGGCTGGGAGGCAAGAGGGGAGCAAACAGGAGTTACGTGTAGGGGAAACTGCTGTTGGAGCTGTTCCTTTGTGAGCAGGAGATGGACAGAGTGCTCCTTCCTGGTGTGGTGAGGGCTGGCATTGCCCCAGTGTCTAGGAAGCCCTTGGGACACGTGCCTGCTGATGGGGACGAGCCCTTAGGAAGTGAAGTCCTTCCAGCACTGTCTCTCACTGCCCTGCTCTTGGCTGCAGTGGGGGTTTGGAAACTCTCCCGCAGCTTGACACCCCCTTCCCCAGTGGCTGTCAATCACAAGGGGCCATCAGGAGCCTCTTTGTCTCAGAGCACCTCACATTGGGGTGTACCCCAGTCCTGCCATGAGCAGGGAGGCTGTCATATGTGGGGTGGGGGTGGAGAACCAGCTTTCTGGCTTCACTAACTTTGTAAATAGAAGGAAGTAGGAGAGACGCGAAATCTCTGATTATCTTCCAAGGGGACTCCCATCCCCTCCAAGGCATGTCTCAACTTCCCAGCCAAGGCTGGAGCCATTCCAAGAGCAGCAATGTTTCTCGTCCTATTTTAAAGCACTTTGCTCCTCTCAGTACAAACCTTCTAAGGTAGCGATGCCCTGAGCCCTGGTGCAGAAGCAGACTGTAGCCAGAGCACTCAGCTGACTCACAGGATCCCATCTCTCTTCCTGCTACAGCGGAGACCTGTTCCAGGCAGAGCACTTGCAAAGGTGCTCCAGAGGAGCGACTTGATGCAGAACTACAGGTTTGGAGTTCTGCTTCTGGTTGTCTCTGGCATCTGTGAGCCAGGCATGTGGGCAGGACCCTCTGGCAGTGTTGCTGCTGCACAGCAGGTCTTCGTGGTGACCAGGGCACTCTTCCTCCAGCAAGGCACACTAATGCAGAGATGTTTCCCAGGTCACGTTCCTAGGGTTTTCCTCCTCCCACCTACATCTTTCCTCCAATTTTGTGGATATTTGTGGGTTTGCACCAAAGGCACTCTGTGCTGCACAGCTCAGCAGAGCCCTTCATGGCTTTGGGGAGTATCTGAAAGGAGAGACCTAAAAACTGTCATTATCAACTTTTGCTTGATTGCAAGAATCTCACCTGGTCCCTGGGGGCACACTAGGCCATCTGGAGTGGGTGCAGGCACCTGCCCAAATTACTCGTATAATTTCTGGTATGGACCCTGCAGTGCAGTGGGCAAAAGGCATGCAGGACTATGGCAGCACCCCCTTGGTGCTGCCAACCAGCACATTCTGAGCATTGTTCTCTGCAGCAGGACACCACCACCCACCCACTAGGTCCACAGTGGGGTTAACCTCTCCTGCTCCCCTGGCCAAACACAAACAGGATGGCCCATGGCCTTGCAACCAGGAAGGCTGTGAGTCAACAGCAGATCCCCCCTGCTGACAGAAAGCCCTGTTGGTTTCCCGTGGTGGTAAGGTAGGGACTTGAGAATCCGTGGGAGCAGGAATCGGGTTATGGAGTTGGTGGGTAGGAGGAAAGGATGCTGTTGAAGTAGATCAGGGAGTCCACAGGCAGTGGAGGAAAGACCAGTACTAGGAAGAGATTTTAACTTGGATAGAAAAGCAAACAAGTCTGAAAGTAAGGCTGAAGGCAACCTTGTCAAGGTTATTAAAGGAAATGGCAAAAGACGGGTTGCGCAACTATTGGAAACTTTCCAGCCATATAAATGGAAAGGGAAGCAGGAAAGAAAAAGTGAGGCTGGTATGCACTGAGGATGGGACAGAGATGAAAGATAATCTAAGTATAGTCTGGAAATAAAATGAACACTTTGCCCTGTTTTTTAGGTAGCAATGGAGATGTTGGCTGAGGGGGCAGATGCAGGATGACTCATGCAGTGTAAGGGGATGGGAAATGCCACAACTGAAAGGGAAGCAGCAGTCAAGGATTCTTGAGCATGCAAGCTGGTAGGACCAGTTAGCTTCTCCACTAGAAATCAGAAAGGACTGGCACAAAGCTGAAGTCATGGAAGAAGTTTTTGTAATAAATCTGTCAAACCACATGTGTTGGATGGTTTGGCTGGAGAACAGCAAATAGAGGTCTATTTATTGGGGTAGGGAGAATGTGTTCTTGGCACGTAGGCGGCTATTAGTCTGAATCTATTAGTATGCAAACCCTTAGAATAAACATTAAAATAGACAATAATTAAGAACATGGATAAGATGAGATATGGATTTTCTGAAAGTAAATGATGCCAGGGTAGATAAAAAACCTGATCTTCTTGACAAAGAAGACAGGATATATCCGAGTTGTCTAGTCTTCAGTAAAGGAGCAGGAAGGTGCTGGGCTGCAAGGACTGTGCTAGATGGATTTCTCAAAAGTCAGCCTTGGAAACGATGTAGTTTCATATTTTTCTTAATGGCCTTGGCACAAAACATAGAAATTGCTAATGAAATTTAGTAATTACCCGTAATTGGGAATCATTATCAAAACAAAGGAGCTGGGGAAAATTGTGGACAGTGAACTGGATGCCCTTCAGGATAAGCAAAAAATAGTGGAGTGATGTTCAGAGGGATGCATAGCTTGGGTTTCTGCTCCACATGAGGAGCTGACATTCACCTAGAATCTCACAAACCTAACGTTGTGAAAGGCCTCAGTGTGTTAGCAAGCCACTGAGTCACTGAAAAGGGGGCAGAGGAAGGCTGAAAGGGGACAGAGCGCTTAGCAAAGCTGCTGGAAGGGCAACGCTGTCACAGGGAGCCCTTTGAGTCCTCTGATCTCACAGGAGTGACACAGAAGAAGGTGTGCATGGAGGAGCGGGAGGTACTCTGGAGAAGATCAGACAGTAACGGTAGAAGCACTGCATGATTTTGTGTGATGCACAGTTAGATTTGGAGTCTGTCACAGACTGTAGAAACCAAATACAGAGATCGAAGAGGATCTCTGAACACAGAGAATAGAGAGATCCTGCTTTTGATGTGGGATGTTGTGACTTGTGCCGTCTGCATCCCCCAGTGTCCTGAACTTGTTTGGTCTTGAAGCCTGGGGAGGACTCACTCTTTCATGCCTGTTCTTATTGCTCTCTCACAGGATGTGATTTCATGGGATGACCTGACTAATTTTAACACGTCACTGCTGCCAAAAGGTGGTCCTGCTCCACCCAGCTCTCCATGGGGAGCTCTGCTGAGCTCGAGCAGCTGCTGAGGCTGCCAAATAGGCAGAAGAAGCCACTTCATTGCACTGCTGTGGCAGAAAGCAAACGTTGACACAAAAAAAATGGGGGGGGGGGGGGGGACAGATGTGGGGGGGGTATTTCCACATTTGCAAGCCAAATGGCTCCCATGAGATCTGAGGCTGGGCCAGGACTAGCCCAAGGGTGTGAGCAGGCACTGAGAAGGGGGTGCAGGGCCAGGACCTCTGAGAGGTCCCCTCTCAGCTGCAGGCAGCTTAGACGCTCACAGCCCTGCCATGAACCTGGGCCCTGAGCTGCAGCGGCTGGTGGGCATGCAGAGCAGGCCACTGGCCCAGCAGGCCTGAGCTCTGCTTTGCGCAGCTCGGTGAGGTGGTTGTTCCTTGCAGTAATAGTTCCTCCTGGTTCATGGCCCCGCAGATGAAGTCAGATGAGAGCCGTGGGGAAATCTGAAGGCAGGTCAGGGACATGATGATGCTGCCACACAAGAGAAGACCTAAAAGAGCCTGGCATGGTAAGCTTAGGTGTGGGGCTGGCTGAGAGAAGCTTCCACAACTCTTGCTGGGTGCAGTGTGCACATAGGAGGGAGGAGAGACCTAGAGCCAAGACACAAGGGTGGCACAGGAGCAAAGGTGTGACATGCCAGGAGTGAAACCATGCTAGAAATGAGAAGGAGGCTCTGAATCCCAAAAAAAACAGGTCACATGCTTGTAAACCTGTGGTTGCACCCTTGCATGTATTCCTTACATGCATGTAAACACCAGGGTTTTGTTGTCTGTGTCCTGCTCTACAATTATATTTCCCAGTTATCACAGAATCACAGAATCACAGAATTTCTAGGTTGGAAGAGACCTCAAGATCACCCAGTCCAACCTCTGACTTAACACTAACAGTCCCCACTAAACCATATCCCTAAGCTCTACATCTAAACGTCTTTTAAAGACCTCCAGGGATGGTGACTCCACCACTTCCCTGGGCAGCCCATTCCAATGCCTCACAACCCTTTCGGTAAAGAAGTTCTTCCTAACATCCAACCTAAAACTCCCCTGGCGCAATTTTAGCCCGTTCCCCCTCGTCCTGTCACCAGGCATGTGGGAGAACAAACCAACCCCCACCTCACTACAGCCCCCTTTAAGGTACCTGTAGAGAGCAATAAGGTCGCCTCTGAGCCCCCTTTTCTCTTCTGAACAACCCCAGGTGCAGCCTATCCAGATCCTCCTGCAGAGCCTTCCTACCCTTGGGCAGATCGACACACGCACCTAACTTGGTGTCATCTGCAAACTTACTGAGGGTGCACTCGATCCCCTCATCCAGATCATCAATGAAGATATTAAAGAGGACCGGCCCCAGCACCGAGCCCTGGGGAACGCCACTAGTAACCGGCCTCCAACTGGATTTGACTTCATTTACCATGCAGTTATGCTGCACTGCAGATAGTAATACTCCAACCCTAAAAAAATCCATCCTGGATTTTTGCTGTTTCCACCATTTGCCATAGATCTGTTGCTATTTGCACCATTTGCTGTAGAGTCCCTTCCAGATATTGGCACTGGCAGAGTGTGACAGAAAATGATGATTTGAGCACGGTCCTTTCTTTTTTCTAATAATCCCATGATACGGTATTTTGTGTTGCAACACAAAGGATCACCTGAGGCAGTAGCGTGGTGAGAAATAAGCCTATTAAAATGTTCAAGCTTACTTAACTCTCAGACAACATCAGAGGATAACTGGTAAGTTTTTAGCCAAGTCTGTGAGTCATGTTGTCCTGCACAATTGTCACAGCTCAGCTCATCTGTTCATCTGGAGCAGCTTTGATGCAATTACGGGGAGAGCCACTTTTAGCAAACTATGAGGCATCTTGCTCAGAGCAGTGAAAAACCTGCACACAGGTTATTGGTCAGCATTATCAAGTCACTGAATCCCAGCACCTGAAATTTAAAAATAAAAAATAAAATTAAAAAACTTTGAATAATAGAGATGGGATCATCTCAGTAAGGAAATGAAGCTTGTCTTGCTGATGATACTTTCATCTATGCAAAGCTTTAAAAAAAAAAAAAAAAAAAGATGATTATTTTATGTAAACAAAATGTGATATCAGCACCATTTGGGTCATCTCCTATCTCAGGTACTGGCAGAAAGCCTTCAGCCTTCCCTTGTCAAACACTGGGAAAATGGTCCATTCATCGCCAGCCACTGTCAAGTGTTTTTGCAATCTGTTCCTGTTTAAGCAGCATGGTATCAAGGGGATAATTGCTCTTTGGAATTGATCCCAGAAGAAAAATCATTCAGTTCATTCTTATCAGGTCCTTTCTTGCAGGACGAGATACCCACAAGACTTATCTCCCTCTTCAGTGCTGGCCTCTAATTACTATTTAAACAGCTCATTAGAAAACCTTCATTTAAGTGTTATAGTTGAATCTGGAAATAAATTACAGATCATGCTGTGGTAAAGCACTGCCCTCCTACAAGCAGGTGGGGGCAACACTTGCAGCCCCAGGGCTGCCCGAGCAGGGCACAACACTCAGCTCCTCGCAGTGCCACCAGCAGCAAGGGCTGGTGGAGGAGCTCACTGCAGCACATACTGGGCCTGGGGGACGTGGCTCGTCCTGGCACCCACCTGCCTGCCAACTGTCCTGGGCACATCATGGCATTGCTCCAGCTCTGCTGGAAGCCTACCAGGAACAGAGCTGCATGCTCAGCCCACCGCAATGCCCAGCACAGGATCTCCACAGCTGTGGAGCATTGCAAAGTTATGATTACAGCCTAGAGAAAATGAGAGACCATAGCAATCCCATTTTAAAGAAAAAAAATGCATACGTGGGAAATATTTTTACATGAATTGACTTGCTGGTGAAACATTCATGTGTGTGGGCCTAAGGTCTACTCTGTCTCTGCAGAGCATGGAAAGCGGGGTCAGTGTCAACACAGATTCCCCCCACAGACATGCTGCAGGTCTGGCCAGGCTGGCTCTTGCTTAGCTGGCACTAAAATAAGTTGGGGAAGGAATGGACATGAAGGCGCTTTACTTCCCTGTGTCCTGGCTCCCTGACAGTTTCAGCCCCAGAGGAGTCACTTTTTGGCATTAATCTTTTGCTGGGTTTTTCAGCAGGAAAACCACAAATGTTTAATAAAAATCATTGTGAAAAGCATGCCAGACAGCACCCAGTGAAGTGTGCATGTGTGCCCTTTGGGCTGGTGTGCATGCTTTGCAGAAGTGGGGCCTGTAAATATTTTCTTGACATTTAGGAAGTTTAGAGAAGTGCTTGTTACTTTGCTGCCAACTTGATGACCATAGCATGAAAAGCACAGATGTGCGTGGCTCCCTCCCGAGAGCAGCACTGTGGGGTGTTCTTCACCATGTAGCATGGCTTTGGGGTTTGGGGGAGTTGTACTGATCTAGAAAAGGGAGAAGCTGCATCTGGGGTGGGGTCTGGATACTTCTCCCTTCCTGCTGCTGTTGCCCTCTCTGCGATTTGGGGTGATGCAGGAATGTGACATCCAATTTGTTCTTCCCCAGCATTGGCTGTGGAGCTGCTCGCAGAGCTTTGGACATGGGCACCCTGTCTCTGGGTAGCAAGTATGGTTCGGGACACTTTCAGGTGCCCCTGGATGGCTTGGCTGTCTTTCAGTGAACCAGCAGAAAATGGAAAAAGCCCGTTTCCCATCTGTGAGTCAATCCAGCACCACATTGCCCAAAGAAAAGCTAGAGATGTCAGGGGTTACAGGCAACACAAGCCTTAAGATAGGCATTGACTCTTACAAGTCCCAGCATCTGAAAAGAATCCCTTTGCACTCAAGAACATTTTTTTTCTCTTCCACTTTGTGAATCTAAAACTGCACTTTTGTGTAGTTACTGAAAACTCTGAAATGCATAACACCTTTCTGTACCCCAAACCCAGTAATGTGGTTGTAACCTGCTGTGCCTTCAGGGAGACCGTGGTGGAAACTGCTTAAGCTGCTGTAGCTGGCTCCATGCTAATCACTGTGTGGTTATGCCGCTATACTGCTGAGCTTCCTAAATCAGGGGGTAAAGCAGCAACCAGATGTAAACTCGTATGTACAAACATCTCCAAAGTCTCATTTCAGTAGTGCAGGATCATTTGTCTGGGTGTCACTCTGCTCTATATTCACTGCACTTTTGTGCCTGAGCAGTAAGCAGAAACAGAGCTGCAGGAGTTGTAGGGAAGAAGAGCACACAGCCTGGAGAGGAGCAAATTGGAGACATTTTCAAGATAAGACAGTGCTTGTGGGACTGCAGGATTTTTTTTTCGTTGTGGATTATAACTGCTTCAAAGTATTAATTTTGTCTTCTGACATCACATAGTGACTATCATACCTTTGAGTACCACCACCATGTATCTTGCTGCAGAGTCGAGGGAAGGTAGGCAGGTCTGAAAGTATCACGTTAAATCCTCTTATCAGCTTGGTGAGGGATTTATGTGTTTAGCAATTTCTGGTACAGCTTTAATGGAGTGGTTCTGTGTTGTGGGGTCCTTTGAGGCTGCGAGTGAAAAACTGGATGTGAAGCAATACTGAAGCATTGTCAGAACTGATTGTCACTCATCTGGCTTTGCTGGGCAAGAGGGTAGCAGGTTCCTAAAAGGGCACTTGGGAGTTGCTGTCTCAGGTTTGGTACATGTGGTTCAGCTGGCCTTTGTTAGCCCTGCCTCTGGCAAAGCTGCATTGCCTACAGCAGCTGCGCCAAGCAACGTGTGCAGGGCCTGGCCCTACCTCCCGTTATTGGGACCTGGGACAATTAAATGACGGCTTAGGTGCATCCCCTCTTTGTCATCTGACTGTGGTGTAGGCATGCCCTCTACTTTTCCAGGTGTTTCCCTTTCAGGCATATCCCAACAAGTATATTAATGATGGAAGCTCTTGTGGACCCAGCAGTTTTGTGAAACTCTCAGGTCTCTATACTTTGATTCTCAGTATTAATGTTTTCTTTCTCTTTTAACCAGAAGAATGGGGACAGCGGAGTCCTCCCCATCACACGGAGCTGTAAAGCATCGCATGTAGGCAGCTGTTGGCTTTTTCTCTTTTCCCACTTCTGCCTGCTTGTTCCTTGTACATATACCTTACAGTTTCTTTTTCTCTCACTCTGTTTCAATGCCTCATAAATTTGGCCATTGTCACTGCTGCAGCTTTCTGTACTTGGTTGGCACTTTTGGTATCTGATTAGGGCAATAACCATGACATAGCACTGGTTGTGTGTTGAACAGAGCAGTAGGCAGTTGCGGAAGCTAACAATGACAAATGATTAATGCATGAGTTGAGTGAAGGGCCTGCATTTGATGGAGACCCCAGCTGGGGGGGATGGGGAGGGAACCTGGCTGGCATGGGGAGGTGGGATGCAGTTCTCATCTGGTGGGTGACCAAAGAGCCAAGTGCGACTGACCCAAATTGCCAGTGGTTTGAACTCCTGTAGCTCTCTGAATTCAGGAAAAGTTCCCCATGCATGGCATGTGTCTGTCCAAGTAGCTTTTGAGGGAAGGACCTTTTGGTCCCACACCAGTCCCCGTGGCCTGGTACTATGGTTTGCAGTCCTGTGGCACTGAGGAAGCAGTGTGGGAAGGGCAGGGCAGGAGGGCAGCATGTTCCTAAAAGGGCACAGGCTGCACTGCTCAGTGTAGCTGGAAATCACCTCCGGTCTTTTCAGGGGTGCAGACTAGGCACGCTCGTTCATGACTAAAGCTGTTCACTACACTGCAGAAAAAATAGCTGGGGTTTTCATGAGGTGCTGCCTTTCTCAAGAGGTTGTCAAGGAGCTCCTCTGATGCAGCTGGCCATGCACCCCGTCAGGTCTTCAGAAGGATCCAGGAGACACGACTCTGGAGTGACGGGTCAGAGCCTGTCAGAAGCCAGCACACTTAAAGTTGAGGTGCCAGAAGCGGTGGCTCTGCATGGCAGGAGGTAGCTGGGTGAGAGCAGAAACCATGCTGCAGTGCCCACAGCGCAAGCCCCACACTGGAACCCTGTGCATCAGCACTCTCAGGGCGACAGTCCCTGTGGCGGGGACTGTCCCTGAAAGCCTGCACCGAGGGCCAGGTCACTGTGAGGCCATCCAAACCCTGCCTCTGAAACACGCTTAGTGTCTGAAACTGGCTTCCGACACCACCTCTGGTTCTTGCTTCATAAAAACGTATTTTGTCCAGAACTGTAGTCCCCAGCTTCATTCACCAAGCCAAGAAACAAAATTCTTTCAAATGTTGTATTTCATCAAAATGCTTTAATGAAAACTAGTTTTTAAAATCAAAACATTTTGAACAGAAATTATAATTTCTCCATTGTCAAAGTATCAAACCATAATTTCTCCAATATCCAAGTATCAAGCAGTGTAGTGCTACAGGATCAAGATGAAGCTGCAGCAAGCACCATGATTTCCTCAGTTGTGCTTGCTTTGCTGTTGCTTTCCGGGTACATCTCTTCCCAGGCCTTTTCCTGCATTCGTATATATTCTATTCTATGTATATATTCTGTTTGCTCTGTTAACAAATCATGAGGAAGCAGTAGGAGCTCAGACCCACAGCTCTTTCTCTTCCATTGAACTTTTCTCTGTTATTCTTGGGGAAGCTGAGCAGGGGTCAAGCCCAGCTAGGGAAATGAGGTCTGGGGCTATGGAAAACTCGGACCCCAGCGCCACCTCCTATTATATAGATATAAATGGAATGGAAAATTATTTCGAATAAAAGTGCACTGCCCTCTGAGAAATGTTCTCACAGAACCGCCTCTGAGAGTGTCTTAACTCTTTATCAGAGCACGGGGCTGTGCCGGGGGGAGGACTTCCCTGACGCAGTGCAGCCAGCACAGGCTGAGTGCAAGGGACGTGCCTGCAGCCAGCACCCAGCGGAGCGGCCGAGTGGCCATGCTGCTTTCCAGGCACAGCAGGAGGGCGATTCTCTTCTCCTTCCTCTTCCCTCTTGCAGGTGGTGAAGCTGCATCAGCATCACCTGCTGACCCAACCAGCACTGCACCGGGTTTGGGCTTCTCCTCCTCCAAGGGCTGCGGAAGCAGTGCATACACAACCTGAGCGCACGCAGCACCACCCAAATTTTTGAGACCACCACAGTCAGCAGCATGGTGCTAGACTCACACAGCAAGGCAGCAGCAGGGACATGCACCAGCCGTTCTCTCTCTGTCCCCACTTCAACAGCAGTCCATTTGCATCTCTCTGCATGGGAGAGCAAAGCGCTCATCCTCTTGGGCAGAAATAGAAGCAGAGGAGATCCCGTCCTGCAGTGCCTGGCCCAGCCGCATGCTGCAGATAGGAGGCAAACAGGCGAGGGGAGTGGCATGAGTGGTGGCTGAGTGACAGAGTGCAAAGAACAGGGGGAAGCAGGGGAAGGAGCAAAGCCATTGTGACACTGCAGCTCCTGGTCACGAGCCTGGCCTCCTTTGTCACTTGTCACTGGCAGCCCCACCACCTCCCTCTCCACTAGCAGCAAGGCAGCTAAGTGCCAGTAAGCAGGAGGAAAGGCTGCGCTGGGCGCTCACATGCTGCTGGGAGAGCTCCTGGAAGAGAGGAGATGGCAGAGCTGGTCGGCATCTGCAGCCAGCCATGGTGGCTTTCTTCAGCCCAGCAGCAGAGCTGGAAGCGGCAGCGAGCCTCCCACCTGCGGGGCTGGAAAGCAGGGCACAGGTTCGCAGCGGGTCGCTCCAAACAATTCACTACTCCACTCAGTTTTCCTCCCCATCTACACAGCCAGGCTCCAATTCTCCTGCTGCATCCCAGCACCTCCTAAAAGTCAGAGCTTTCTTTTCCCCCTTCTCATTTCAGTGTTGAAACACAGCTGCATTGTTTTCTGGTCATAACTGCACCACCTGCACAGGCAGAGAGTCCTGTAATTACAGGCTGGGTTGCAGGATGTGAGTTGGAACAAAAGTCAACAAGCTTGTATGAACACGTGCACAATAAGGCAACTGGGCAGAAATTTTATTTGCTTTTTAAGGAAAAATTTTGAAACAGCCATTTAAGGACTTCCTCAAAGGCAGAAAGCAAAAATCTAATAGGCCATTTTTGCAAGGCCTTGTGGCAAAATACCAAATCCTAATTCAGTAGTCGAAAAGAAACTGGCTTGGTTCATTAAAAATAATTAAAAAAAAATAGTAAGTACCCAAATATAACACTGTGACAAAAACCAGACACTGGAGACTGGTCAAGAGTGAGTCCCATGTCCATTTTCCTGTGCATCTAAGTGACCTGCTGGATAAGGGAAGGAAACACATGACACATTCCTGAGCTTACAAACACACTTATGCAGATTCCTGCGCTGTAGTTGAAATGTGCTGTGCCAGGTTTTTGGATGAACGGACAGCAAAGCTTCCCATGGAGGCATTTAAGGACAATACTCTTCAGCCTCTCTTCATCAGGTGACATGTCTTAGGTGTGCCCTGTGCTTTGGAGACCTGCAGGTTGTCTTCCACTTCTTGTGTCTCCTGTGCCCTCTGATGACAGAGTTAGGAATGCACCTGCTAAGGGTTACGTATCATTCACATTTTGAGAAGAGAAGTCATGGAAGAAACAGCCAAAATGCACTAAAAGCCTTCCAGTCTCTAATTCCTCTAAAAGACAGAAATGACAGGGCTCCGGGTTTTGGCTACAGCTGCTTTATTTGTGTATGTCTTATTTCAGTTCTGAAGAGGACAGATGTCAGGCATGAGCTGGTCTGCAGGTTCGGGGTGCTGTTCAGCTTAAAGTAATGAAGAGAGACTTCCTGAGCTCCCTACAGTAGAAAGACAGAGAGAGTGTTATGTCCTGCATCTGTATGTTTCTGTGTTTACATACTGCTGTAATTGTTATTAAATTTCACCAAGTACTTATGAGTTTTAATGAACTGATGTACTGAAAATGCTAATACTAATGTTAAAAAAATAAAAATTATCTAGTCAATAGAGTGCCTGTAACAGTTCCCTACACAGCCTCTTTCTCCTCCATGCAGTATGGAACTTTTCAGACAATAAAATGCAGAGGGTAAAATGGCAAGTTTCAGATGAGTTATTTAAGTCAAGGAAGGATCTTTAGAAAACAGAGCTGCAGCCTTAGTAAAGCCAGCAAGATGTATGCAAGTGGGGCAAGCAAAATATAAGGTAGGATTTTATAAGCCACAAAGAGCTCGTGGTCAGTGCTGCTGACACTTGAGCAGAGAGACTGAAAAACCATCACCAAGCAGAATGTAGGGGAAGAATAGGAAGATAAGGATGTTTTAATAAAACAAAATGGTTTCTCAGCACTCTCCTAACCCACGAAGGACATGGCAAAGATACAATTCATTCAGACAAGAATTACATAGGAGTCACTTCTGGGTTTATACATTTTACCTACTAAAGTAATGATTTGAGTGTAGAGCATTTGCAGTAGCTTCATGGGGGATACTGCCCGCTAATTCGACCTCACAATTTTAGCTGTCCTTGGGAGTGTACAAGAGAGGGCTGGGATCTGCCTCCTTGTGCAGTCCTGCTGACCAGCTCCCAGCACGGGCGGGCAGGAGGCTCGCACCATCACTCCAGTGAGATGTGGTGAGGAGCAGATGACGTGTCCCTGCCGTGACCAGAGCCGATGAATGAGGCCGGCCCCGGGCCATGGGTGACTTCTGTCACTGGTGCCCGTGGGGCTGCTCTTCCTCTCCCGCACCCAGCAGTGCCCAGTGTGCTGTCGGAGGTGGAAGGGAAGTGGTGGACGCCTGGGAATGGTTTTGCTGATAGGGGATTAGTCATTGTGGATTTTGGAGCAGGGCAAGCTGAGAATAGACAGGAGACTTTTCATTTGTGCACGGAGGAGGTTGCATGGCCCGCGATAACAGCTGCCCAGCTGCTGCTCTGCTCTTGGGGCAGGTTTCACTGTTGGCTACGGTCATCTTAGGGGCAAGATACTGTATTTTCCAGCCTTGTGCTGCCCACCAAGGCCCTGCTGTGGTTCTGATTGGATTTTGCTCCTTGCCAGTCCACCAGCAGTGGGGTGCAGTGAGTGTCCCAGGCTGCAGTTTTCTCCAGGGAAAGCTCAGCAGCATGTAACCTGCTCTTTGCTGGCCCTGACACAGACAGGCGGAGATCAGAAAGCTCTGTCTTACATGGGAATACCAGACACAAGCCCTGCCTGGCACACTTCCTGCAGGCTCCTAGCCCATGTCACTCAAGGAAAGTAACACCACAGTGAAAATAAATGATGTTACCAGTGTGGTTATGATGAGGTTTTAACTGTCTGCTGTTGTGGGTGGCCTTGTATGCTCTGACATAGCACCCACCCTAGAGCCTGTGTGGCTGCTCCAGGGATGCTCCATCACAGAAGCCAAGGACCATCAGGACAGTGGTGTGGTGTCACCTCCCCTCAATTGCTGCCTAAGGGACCACTCAGGGCCACCTGCCTGCCATGCCTTCAAAGGCTGACCTTGGGCATTACAGTAAAAAGCTTAAGTCAGGTGGAAGCAGGGCAGCCTCATGGTGAGGCTGGGCAGCAGGAGGCCAGGTTGCAGGTGGCCATCCCAGATTGGCATTTGGGTGATCCAAACAAGCAAATTCTCCAGACCCTCATTTCCCCACCGCATGCTTTTCCTTCTGCACAGATCACAGGTCACAGAATGTTAGGGATTGAAAGGGACTTTGAAAGATCATCTTAGTCCAATCCCCCAGATGCCTTCAGAGAGCCTCCAAAGGGGTGACTGGCACCCATGACCCCACAGTGGGACCCTCACCGAGGTTCATCTGTGGCCATCAGCACATGTCTCGGCTCAATGAGCCAGGTCCCCAGCACACAGGCTGTGTGCCACCACCAGCAGAACAGCACCCTGCTCTTCTCCCACGTGTCCTTGATGTGTGGCAGTTGGATGGACAGGCTCACAAGCACTGCTGGGAGAGCTTTTTTTCCCAGGCAGATTACGTAGCCTTTTTAGTTTCATCCCCCCCCCAACACACCCCCCTTCCTCTGTTATTTTGGTGCCTTTCCCCAAGGGAAACAAAGTTTGCTCAAATGCTGTTCCCACCAGAAAGGCAAAAGCTCCCCCCCCTTTTTCCTTCCTCTTTTGGGTTCATGGTAATGTGTCCCATGACAAAACAAGCACAAATCTGTGCACAAAGTGCTTTGCCTTTCTCCTTAAAGGGAGAGTCTTTCTCCAGGGCTGGCGCCTGGGGCCAAGCTGCCATCATCCAGAGGTGCCTCTCTGATGGAAGGAAGGTCAACGCTGACTCTTTGTGTATGCAGTGAAAGCAGCCTGTGCTAAGACATGGGGAGCCGTGCTGGTGGGTTGAAGTAGGTCTTGTAGATGGGTAATATGGAGTGGAGGTCATTGGTGTAGCCAAAAGAGCTGGGCTGGAGGTCTCATGGCTTTGCTTCAGCCAGCCATGGTGGAGAAGTCTCCATGAGAATGGGTCATTTATGCTCCTCTGCAGCCTACAGGGAGAAAAGACCCCTCCTGGGACCCTAAAGCAAACATCCAAAGTGGAGCAGCGTTGGCACTCAGAATGCTCCTTTCTCTCTAGTGCATGTGGGAGTGATGAGTGAGGAGAGGTGCTCATCCCCCCACTGGAAAGGAAGATGTTATGGGTCCATATGTAGGCAAAGACCACCTCAGTCCAAACAGCCAGACAGGTTTGGTCACAAGAAGCATCTGTGGAGGTGGCAGTGGGAACAGCCTGCAGCAGGAGCCTGGCCTGGCAGGGGAACCCCTCACACACTAACCACACACAAGCACATCCCTAGTGCCCTAGACCTGGGCTGCAGCAGCCAGAGCTCCTGCTGTCCAAGGTGGAGCTCAAACAGCAATTTTACCTGAAGCCAAGATCCTTGCAACGTGTCAGGGATCTTTCCAGCACAGACTTTCACCCAGTACAGCCTTCAACATCCATCGTTCTTAGCAGTGGTTTGTTTGGCTCTGTTATAAATGCTTTACTGGGAGAGGCTGATGCTGGTCCCCAGCTGAGTGCCCTGATGTGTCTCGGCACTGGCTGAGGCTGCCTCTCTGTCTCTATTCCCACAGTCAGTGAGAGCTTTGGTGTGTCCCCACTGCAGCAGCGTTGGTAGCAGTACTTGTGTGTGAATATGGGTCTTGTCCCACTAATCTGCCAAGGCAGTTTTGTTGTTGGGTACATAAGACCTTCTTCCCAGAAATCACTAGTCACCACTCACCTGCCTGCCATGTCAGAGAACATTTAAGTTACCTTTGATGTATGTGGCCACTATATCCACCTGTC
This sequence comes from Aythya ferina, assembly GCF_964211825.1. NCBI lineage: Eukaryota > Metazoa > Chordata > Aves > Anseriformes > Anatidae > Aythya > Aythya ferina. The sequence continues at coordinate 11,277,295 of NC_140318.1, forward strand.
CTACTGGGAGCAAAGTGTCTCTGCTCCGTGCAAAGTGCCCACCATCTGGGACCCTGCACGCCAAGCACCGTCACCAACACGTGCTCTGGGAGGACAACGACCTGCAGTTTTGCACAGACTGCTGCCCAGTGCTGATCTGCCAAATGCTACTCATGTATTAGAAAACTAAGTGCAGATCTAGCAGAGATCAAGCCAGAAATGGGGGCCAAGCTGAGATGTGTGTAAGGCCAAGTGCAAAAAACCTGCTGGCATCATGCTTGTTCAGCATTTAGCACCGAAACACGGGCACAACTGAGGGTCTCCACAGAAGTAAACAAAACAGTGTGACTAATGTTTTTCCTTGTAAATGGTTTTTTCAAGATTCCCTCTGCCCTTAGTTTTCTTTTAACAGCATTTAACAAATGTGATTTTAATACATCCCCTAAACAGAGAGGCTATAAATGTTTGTTTCCCGTACCAGCAATAAATGAATGGTGGGAGCCTGAGGAAAGAGAGGTGTTTCCTATTTTTGCAACTCAGTAATTTTTCATAATGAAACCTTGGCAGCTCACACTTGGAACCTGCTCCTGGGATAAGGTATTTGAAAAGGAAGAAAAAAAAAAAGAAAAATAAGAGAAAGAAAGCGTAAAGGCTAGCTTGTGATGAGAAAGACAAAGTGAAAATTTAATTTATATTTGCAGTTTGTTGGTTTTTTGTTTGTTTGTTTTTAAAAAAAAGTTTCAAAGATGTTAAGATCAGACTGTTTGTTTGTTTCAAATTTTTGCAAGAAATACAAAACTTGGAAAAAGTAGGAAAGCTTATTCGGAGCATTCACACATGGAGGCTAGGTGGGCTCTCGATGGCCTGGGCGCAGGGTAGGGACTGTCCTCTGCAGCACCTCTGCAAGTGGCAGTGCCTGGGGAAGGGTCATAGCCTCTGGCAGCCTTCCCCTTTGGGTGTGAGGACCCGTGCTGTTTCCCTCCACACAGCGTGAACATAGTCATGCTGCCAAGCCCAGGTGAAGACATCCCCTCACTCAGTGAGAGCCAGCCTGTGCTCAGAGCCAGCCATCCGCTTTCTATCAATACCAGTGGACCTTTTGGCTGGAGAACCACCCAGCCAAAAATGTTCACCTACTACCAGTCTGTGGAGGAGCCAAGTAGAGATGTGGTCCCGGTCTCGTGCTTACTGTTAGATACTCGGCTTCTGTTCCATAATGCTTCGAAGATGATGTCTCTGCCTTGAGAGGTACCTTCCTGGCTGATGCACAAAGATTAATAACTTCCAGGTCCCAAAGGTGTGGATGTGGGAGTGAGAATGATGGAGTGGAGAGAATACAGCTCTCCTGGCATAGGATCTGCAACAGTGGCTCATCCATCAGGAATGCTGTGATGGAGGGGACATTCCAAGTGTAGTCAGCATGGGAAAATATTTTATCAAAGAAACTTGGAATAAAATAAAATTAAAATCTAAACATGAACACTTGACACAGTGCCACATGAGGGCTATTTTTAATTTCCTTCCTGATCGTTCCACTTGTTTTCATCATCGTCAACTCTTTCAATGGTGGAATTAGTCACCATGTATGAGATGAAGTAAACAGAGAGCCCGTAGTTTCCAAGTAAGCATCATCTTATCTCTCCTTGGGGAAATGAGAGCCGTGCCCATCAACTTGCCACCAGCCAGGGGTGTCCTAGTGACACCTGGGACTGTGTGCTCAGCTGGGGACAGCACCATAGGGTTTATTTGGGACAGTGGCACCCAGGGGAAAGCTGGGGATGCTGGTGGGGCTGGCTGTGTCAAACCATGCTCCTATCTTTCTTGGAGGAAGGTGCCTTCTGTGTAGTCACCAGCTTAAATATAATCAGGAGGGGGGGTTAGAAAGAGGGAAAGAAGGCTTATGCTCTGTGCTCACTGCTCAATATTTTTATTCTGATTAGGTTTAGCTACACACTTAATAAGCTGGAGAAGCTCTTGCTGAGAGCTTTGCCCAACACAAGTACAGGCTTGATGTCCTCCTGGGGGCAGGTGTGGAGAGGAAGAAAAGCTGAGCACCAAGTTTCAGCACAGGCAAACGCAAAACCAGATTTTCCCTGAGCACCAGGTCCCAAATTCACAAGCTGTCCTGCTGGGGAGCTGGAGGAGGACCCAGTGCCATCACACAGCCAGGAGCCACAGAGGTCAGTGCCTGTGGCACAGCAGTGTCCTAGAACCATCTGCACCATATCCTTTGAAAATGCTAGTTGCACCGTGTGTTTTCTTTCTGACTCTTCAGTTTCTCAATATACTTAACAAAAAGCAATACTAATTTCTTGAATTTCTAGTTGCGTAGCTATGTCTGTGCTCACTGAATTCCTGGGGTGGGGGAGGAGGGAGATGTTATTTGGGTGATGCCATAGCTGGAAAATACTTGGCAATCTAAGTGGAGAAGTCACCCTGTTCACTGGTACACAGAGGAAGATCCTTGTGATTATCTCTGTAACGATGCTGATCAATTACAGAGGACTTTCCATTTTGCAGAATGCAGCCCAGACTTCAGTTAATCTTGCTATTAATCCTTTGGACTGATCTCCTGGAGTTAATGGGAGTTATTTGAAAGCCTAAGGAGGAGTATGCACACTAACGGCTTTGGAGCTGGATTGGAGTAATACCTGTTCATTAGAGTGGCACTCTATTTCTTGGGAATCTGTTTCTAGGCAAAGTCTGATGTGTTTAAAATTTCACTTCTTAACCACTATATCTGTTCTGTATTTTTCTGGCACTTTATCAACTGATAATGATCCATTTAATTGCAATACTAAATTAAACACCAAAATATCCAGTTGGGACATTTATTCCAGTGCTGGTATTGCTTGTGATTTCAATTTCACACTAAATTAGTGTCCAAGAAGAGTTAACATCGCCTGATAAAATGGCACGGATCCCCTCAAGTGTCTTTATGTTTGGATTTATGTTTTTAATGAGAGATTTGCTCTGGGTTTTGGCTGACTTGATGGACTATAAAGACGAGCTGGAGGCGACGGTGGATTTGGGTTGTGCTGGGAAATGTGATGCCCATTTCTGGACAGAGACAGTGGCTGCCCCAGTAGTGCAAGCTGCTGGTCCCACCAGGTCTAGCAAGACCCATGTGTTACAGAGTTCCATGAAGAACAGCTTGGTTGGCACTGGATTATTTAAAAATAAAAACTAATGCAGAAAACCAAGATTAATTGTTTTTACAGAAGCCTGGAGTTTCCCGTGGTGGGATGTTACATTTGGGGACTGTTTGAACTGACATCCATTTTTTCCCTAAGGTGAGGATCATTCCTCACCAGCACTGTTGGGGTGACAACATCAGACATTTCCTAAAGAGTCCTTGATTGTGTGTTGGTCTCTCTGACATGGCCATGTGGTGACTTTCTGGGTGCTGCTGTTGGCAGCTGGCAGAGGGATGGCCCTGGTGTAGTCCACGGGTGCAGCAGAGCACATCCGTATATCCCCACCTCCCAGCCCGTTCAGGGCCAGCCTGCAGTGCAGCAGGCTCCTTCTTGGGATGGCATATCTCTGGCCAAATCCTTCCCCTCCTGCAGCAGTGCCCCATGGCTGTGTCCCCAGAGGGATGCAGGGACACAGAGTTCACAGGGAGCCTTTAATTCTAGCAGTGCAGAGGTACGCCATCCTTGATCCCACAACTCCCCCATGGGCAGTTGTGCAGTGAGGGAATGCACAGAAAGGAGACCAGCTCCTCCCAATGGAGATGGCATTTGGTAGGATCATGCAGATCCTCAAGGGCAACACCCTTGGAAGGGCACAGGCACAACCTGTCTCCTCGGCCAGGTAAGAGGAGGAGAAGAAGGAGATGGAGGGCTTGGGAGGCTGCTCATTGAGATTTCCAGTGGATGAGAGTTAAATCCCTACAACAGGATTGTGATGCATCACACCTGCAGTGAGGAATGCTATCAGCCATCTCACCAAATCCACCAGCCCAGCCAATAACAGAGCTCCCACTGGTTGGCAGACTCGTTGATCTCTGATTTACCCGATTTTCTCATTTAAAACACAGAGGGCTCTGCTTTTGGTGAGCACACTCCTGTGTGCTTTGATACAGACACAGGGCTGGGGATGCTTCTCAGCTCTCCTGCTCACATCTCCTTCCAAAGCACACAGTGTCATTGCCAACACCAAACGCAAAGTCACAGCGGGAGTGATTTTCTCCAAGTCTTTTCTCCCCGCAAGACTTTTTCTTGCCTTTGTGAGAGCACGGGACCAGCAGCAGCATGCGGGGTACCCCAGCGGACCCCATTCCCACACTCATAATCCCTGGGTCACTGGAGGCACAAAGGAGCTGTCGTGCTGCTGGGAGCCGAGGAGGGGGCAGAGCCGGCTCCACTGCCGCTGCCTCGTTTCTTTCTCACCAAGGATGACCTTCATTTTTTTTCCCCTGCTAATCCCTCCCTTTAATCCCCTTCTCCTCTCCTTACCAGGGTCAGGGCTTTTCAGGGTGTTTTCTAGTGTCTGCCCCCACTATCCCTCCCCCAGCAGCTCCATCCTGGTGTCTATTTAGTGAAGGACAGACCCAAGCAGAGATGTCTCCACCATCTGTACAGCGCAGCATCTCAATGCTTTCTGGCGCCTCAGAGCCACCACTTTGTGCTACAGTCAGTAACCAGAGCCTGTGAGTCCTCTGTGCTGAGCATCCAAAAGAGATGTAGGGCCATAGGAGTAAAAGCCCACATTTCTGTGGTCCCAGGGCAAAGCTTCAGTCTCAGGTTTACTCCTTGGGGCTAGTGGTCCTGGCTGATCCCTCATCCCTGCCTGAGCTGGGGCCACAGCAGGGCACAGTGCTGGAGCGTCCTTGGTGTTGGGAGCCAGAGGTAGGCACCTGCCCCCAGTACAGGCACTGCCACTGCTGGGCTCCAGCATCACTGGGACATAACGCCCAGGGCTCAGCTTCGGGGGCTTCGGGCAAAGTTTCCACATGAGGCTGTCCAACAAGAAGGGTCCACACTGCCATTTTTAAAGCAGCTTTGGTCCCAAGTAACTCTTGCCAAGCGGATGACTCTCTCTGCTGGGCAGCAGCCTCCTGGCTGTGGAGTTGGCAACAAATGTCACCAAGCAGACAGCCCAGCATGTGCTCATGCCCTGGGGCAGCTCATCTAGCCTTCTGGGCAGGTTTTGCAGCTCCATGGTGCTGCAGCTGGCTTGGGAGCAGCAAGCAAGCTCAGGTGCCTACAGCCAACATGGAAACGTCTGCGTGAGACATTCCCTGAGGCTGGCAGGTGGCTGAGCCCTTCCTCTTGTCTGTTGCTCATACAAAGCCTAGAGCAGCAGTATCACTGCCTGGGCTCCAAGACACATCCACAAGGCTGGTAACGAACATGATGGATAACAGTGGACTGGGTTAATTTCAGTTGGGGAGCCATGGAGAGACAGAGCTGCAGCTCACGTTCCATACGGAGTCAGAGCAGAGCCTCACTGACTGACTTTTGGTCCCGATTTGGGAGAATCTTGGCTCTAATGCCATAACACCAGTATGTTCTTTATTAAACTGTCTAATGCAATTGATTTCCAGTCCACACTGTAGCTACTAGACAAAGTGCTCAGTAGGCATGAAAGTGAATGAAGTCCAGTCATATTTTTACTGAAAATCTGACCGTAGCTGCCACATTTCCAAGGGTGCATCAGAACCTCAAGGACTGGAGGGATAAGCAACATGTTGTATACCACGTCTGCAGTGCTGCCTGCAGACTTCAGACCTGTCACTTTTTAGGGTTGTAGCTGTGTTTTTTTGGAAATGCTGCCTACTACTAAAACCAGTAGATCACGAGAAGTTAATTCTTTTTGCCTGGGATTCAGGTACTGATACTTCTGCACATGGCATGGCCCTTGCCTACTGGTGAGTGGGCTTCTCCAAAATCTCTTGTGTTGGGAGAGCTGTCACCTGCACTCGTCCCTGGTACCCACAAGACTTGGGGTTGCCCTGTCCAGGGAGTTCCTGCCACGTTTTTGGTGATCTGCCCATAAGTTTATCATGGTAATAAAGTCCAGGCAAAATCGGGTGCTCAGTGATGCCTCCAGAAGTGCTGCTCAGAGGCTCGGGCAGCACAAAGCCCTCTCGGTGGCCCCGTATCATGTAGCATCAGAGAAGCCAGTGAAAAGAAAGCAAAGAAAGAAAAGAAAGCAGGAGAAGTGGCTTGGGATGGAAGATAAGGTCTTCCTGTTTCCCACAACACCCTGGGCTTCTTATCTGCAGTACTGCAAATAAAAAACAAGGAGCCAGCCAGGCTGATTCCCACAGTACATGGAAGACTCGTCAGCATCTGTTTTCCCGGCAGCGTCTGTGTCTGTAGGAGGATGCCCAGGACCCAGGATGGGATTCCCTGTTGAGGAAGCCGTGCCAAGGGGTTTGGCCTTCCCTGTGTGTCAGGCAGGACTCAGGAGCATCCCCTCTGCATCCCATGGGAAGGGTCCCTGCCAACAGCACACGCATCAGGGACCGGTCCTGGGGCATCTTGCGGAGGTAGAAGCTGCTGGTTGGCACTGCCAGAGCATCACATCCTCTGGGGACAGCAGTGCTTCATCCATCTGTGCATTCAGGGAATGGGAGGATCCGAGCTCCAAAGCTTGCCAGAAGGATGTGTGACCCGCAGGGGTCAGGGTCTGCTTCTCTGCAAGCATTTGTGTTCAGGAGCCTGCTCCCTCAAAGAGCAACACTCGCAGGTCACTTGGGCAAATGTTGAAAGTTCACAGTATCTGCTCATTATTTTATGAAGTTTGAGTTGTGTTTTTTTTTTTTTTTGAAAAAGTGGGAGCCCTCATTTATCACCTGTGCTAAAAATAGGCCGCTTATTTGGGTGCTTCTCCGTGCAACTTCTCTGTTTGCATTACCCATTTCTAGAGACCTGCTTGCTCTGTGATTGCACCATCTCTCTGTGAAAGTTAACGGGAGAAATGTAGGTGCTTCTGGTCTGGAAATATATTCTCAAGTCTGGTTTTGTTTAGTAAGCCCTAGGACAGCTCGTCTGTTAGAGCTACACGTCTGATTTCAAGAGGAGTCAGGGACAATGATAAGAAGTCCAGGATTGCCTAGTAAGCCATTAATAATGACCAGGCATCACAGCGCAGATGTAGCCTGGGCAGCACAGAAGTAGGGCTGGTGCCCATGGAATCAGCAGCTGCTCCTTCGCTCTGTGAGTGTTTAAGCCAGAGGGAATTGCATGGCAAGAGGAAACAGCACAGTGCTTTCCCGGGCCTAACAATGAGGGTCGGTTTTCTCTGCTTCTTAATGAACTGCAGAATGGCACTGTAAGCTTTTAAGTGCAACAACATTGAAGTGTTTATACAAGCTTTAAGGGTGCCAAACATTTGACTTGTGTGAAAAAAAAGCAGCAAGGGAGATTTCTTTTTCCACTGGAATAAGTCTGGATTGGCAGTCCATGCCCAATTAGCAGCACAAGCCAGTAATGACCCAGCATGTGCAGCTCCAGCCTCCGATGCTTCTCGCAGACCTTGTAATCTCCAGTAACATATTTTCATCTACCATTCGCTGACATGAGGATGCACTCTCTCACCCTCCCAGTGGAAACCAACTCCGCCAGAGCCTGAACTGGTCCGAGGCAGGGTCGTCCCTGGGTGCCAGGGGCAGCAGCACCCCTGGCTTGGACCAGGAAGGTCCCTGTCTGAATGAACAGTCTCTTCGGTAGCTGGAGCACGGTGTTGCCCCGAGGTGCCAGGCTGGCCTTCTCGTGCTTTCCCCAGGGCTGGATTTGGGTTTTCACATAGTTATATTCCTTTTATTCCCTTTTTGAGATTATCAGTTGACAGCTTCCCTCCCATTAATGGCTCTGTGCAGCCAATTCTCCCCAGGGCCATCCATGGGGCTGCCCAAAATCCTCACCCAGGTGCGATGGAAGCTCTCCACAGAGATGGAGCTGGCCCAGGATGCAGAGGGAGATGCAGGAGATGCCAGCTGGCATAGCTGGCACCTGCAGGGCCAGGCAGGGATGCTGGCATAGGGCTGGGGGGAGGAGGGGAGAGAAGCTTCTGGGAAGGGAGCCATGGGGAGAGGGTGTGCCCCCAGGAGCTGGTGGTGCTGCTGCAGACCTACGCTCTGGGGATGCTGTGCATGCTGCTCTGCCCTGCAAAGTGCTGCCCTCCTGCAGCCTGCCTGTGCTCTCAGCTTCACTTGAGCTGCTTTTCTTCCTATCATCTTTCAAAATGAGCACAACTGCATGGTGGGAGCTGGTGCCCATTCCCTCACAGGGAGCTGCTGTCTCCATAAATCTGGGCACCTCCAGGATTTTGGGCTACACTGTAGTTGTATGCACATTTCTCAGAGCCCTGCCATTCACCAACTGCTTTCCACATCTTGTTCCTAATGTTCTGCTCCTTTTCTGAAAGATTTGACCCTAAAAATAAGGGCAGCCCACATATCCCTGCCATAGCTGTGACCCCGGCCAAATTTATGTGTGCCCCTCTGTATCCCTGCTCCCGTGTGCACATCCCTTACAACATCCCCATCCATCCCATGGCATCGTCAGATTTCCCAGAGCATTCCAAAGACAGACTGGAGCTTTGTCTCCCTGTAGCCACAATAATCTTCAGCAGGACCACAATAATTCAGGCAGGTTTCCTGCTGTCACCAGGCTTTCAGGGGCAGGTGCCCAGCACTGCAGTACCAAGGAAATCCAGACCACCCCAATTGGAAATCTCCATGTTGCATTTCCTCCAGCTGAGGTGCCTGATGTTACACCACTATCAGGTGCCAAACAATCAGACACCTGGTGCTGCCTCCCTGCCCTGCTGATGGCTCTTTGAAATTAGAATGTTTTACTTTAGATCCTAACTGCCCAACAGTGCAGAAATGTACTTTATTAAAAATCCTAGAAAACTATTTCACTAAAGCTGTAAACAAGCAAGGCAACAAAAAGCAGATACGTCTGCTAATTATTTCCTCATAAAAAAAAAAAAAAAAAAAAAAAAACCTCCAATAAATCCTTTTAAGGGCATCCTATAAATCTCTCCAACATCATTAAGGCCAATTGTCTTCAATTCTTATCTCCCCCTAGGGAAGCCTTTTATAGTTGTACACACAAAATGCTTTTAGGATTCGTATCACAAACATAACCAAAGATCATCCAGAAAAAGTGACCCTCTGTTCCCCGTGGCAGCAGTTGGAGAACAGCAGAGCCTCCCCACGGAGGCAGATAACGACTGGGCTCCAAGACCATCAGTGCTCATCTCATATCTTCACAAGCAGGTTGCTGTGGTGTCGCCATGCCAGACATACTGTAGGTTGTGTGGACACTGGGGCTTGGCCTGAGATACTGCAGGCAGCTTTTACTGGTGTGCACCAGATGAGCCTCACTGCAGGCAGCGAGGCTGCTGCACGGGGTGCATGCAGGGACCCTCCTGGCTTGGCACAGCACCCACACACCAGGGCACAGCCCGGAGGGAACCTGGACACAGCCCAGAGGGAAGGGCGGCTCTGGCCAGCCCCTGGCTTCTGCTCTGAGAGCCCAGGGTCAGGATGGACGTGGCCAGGGGCTCTGCACAGCACAGGTCGCTGTTAGCCAGGGACCCTCACATGTGTGGCTTCCCCCACATGCAACAGACCTGAAACCAGCCCAGATGTGCACCCACGGCTTATTAAAATCCTGCAGGGAAAGCATCCCCCAGCCACCCTTCACAGGCAGTCCTCAGTGGCAAAAAACTCCTGAAAACTTGAAATGGCTGCAAAAGACTTTTCAGCTTGTGAGATGCTGTCGCTGGGTTGTTTCCTGAGATGTCTTGGCTGTTTTTTTCTGCTCTGCTTGCCCAAACAGTGCTTCCACCATTGCGGTTTCTCTCATTCATCTTCATTTGCTTGTAGCAGTAAATGCAGGATGTTATCCTCACTGGGGACCTGTTCTGGTGGCAGAGACCAGGACTGACTGAGGTCTGGAGACCCTGCTGTCTTCACCAAGCCACCTCCACACTTTTTGGCTGGGGGCTCCACCAGCCTCCCAGTCTCCTTGCATATAGCCACCCTGTGCTGGGAGCCCAACAGGCTCCAGTGACAACATGGCAGCTCCTGTGGCCTCACTTTGCTTATTACTCTGAGTGACTAATTAATGGCTGCTTTGGCTCAGGGGTGCTGGGCAGGAGTGGGCGCAGCCCCAAACTCTTTGTCAGCTGAGAGACTGTGCCACACGTGGGTCCTTGGCAAGGACCCCCAGAGCCATCGGCTGGGTTCTGCAGGGACAAGTATCCTCCAAGTGCAGCACCACACCGTGTGCCAGCACCACCTGTCATCACACCCTGGGCATGTGGAAGAGATGAGGTGTTGCAGCTGGTCCAGAAAAATGGTGTCTGCTCCTCTCCATCCAGGCAGCAATATCCTTGGGCTGTTAATAACCCATTCCTCTCCCTCCTCCAAGGCACCTTGCTGCCAGCCACAGATTTACAAGGGGCCTCTGGTGTCTCAGATCTATAGCATTGCTGCCTTTCAGTTACCTGCTTACACCTACTGACCTGGAGAAAAAATATAAGACATTGAGTGAAAAGACCCTGAGCTTTGGCATCTGGGTGCTGTATATATGAGATGCTCCAAGAGTTTTAACTCCCAATGGTCCTGGGGCTTGGAGCTGGGAAACCTGGTTAATTTTCCCCTCTCCTTGCTGAAGTGGCAGTGATTTTATTGTCTGATTTTATTTTTTGCCCAAACCTGGTGGCTCCCCAGCAAGCTCCTAGGTGTGTTTTATTCCTAAGTGGAGGTTTGTGCCAGTGGCTCCTGCTGCAAGCCAGGCACTCAGCATGGTGCAGGCTGGGCATGGCGCTGGCAGCTGTGCAGGCACTGCCCCCCCCCCAGTTACCCTGCACCCTCGCACTGCAGCTGCTGGGACTGGGAGCATTTCCCCCAGCAAATGTCACCAGCAGCAGTGAAAAGACTCACATGTGAGCCTGATGCTCCCACTGCAGCCTTGCAGTTCATCTTCATCCCCTGCTTCTGTTCAGGCTGTGGCCGCAGGCTGTGTTTTATTTCCAAGTTTTATGACTCTATGATTACAGTGCAAGGAAGCCTTTTCTAACCATCCTTCTCTTGTAGAGATGATGTGTTTCTTGATTTTATGTTTTTTCCTGATGGGTTGTGCTTTCTGCTTGTGAAAAGCCTCGCATCTATTTTACGGAGTCAGGCCAACCCGGCCAATGCCACTAAAATCTTCTGCAGGCACCTGGGATCCTTATCCCAGACACACAAGAGTATGATCACTCTTTCCAAAAAACAAATAGTGAAGGATGTGCTTATTTTTTGCATCTCAGCACATGTAAAGGCTCCAGTCTGTTAGGGAGCCCTGGCTCTCCTGCAGGATGTGGCTCCGTTGGAGACCACCTTTTTCTGAGGTCCATCAGTGCAGGGCAGTGCAGATGCTGGCCAAGCACACCGGCTGCTGGTGCATGGTGTTGCGGGGGTGCTCGGGAAGCAGCAGAGCTGTGACCACGAATGCACGCTGGGTGCAAAGATGATTGGGTGCAGAGTGGGCTCCACAGCTGGTCCTGCATCCATCTGCTCTGTCCTATCCCCAGGTATGGTGACAACTTCAGCATAGCCCAGGTCACTGTGGCAGCCTGAGCCACAGCTTCTCCTCATGGGTGCCTCCTGGGCAGGGCGCGGGGCTGCGCTTTCCCCTCACTGCTGGAGCCCAGCCCCAAAGCCGCCTTCCCACGGTGAAACGCAGCGGGTCCCAGCGCCCCCCCCCCCCCGGCTTCTCTCTGATGTGGCTGCCGAAGGATGTGGTGACAATAAAAGTGTCAGTACGGAGAGGTGCTAAGGCAGGGGAGGCGGCTGGTTTCCTGTTAGCACCGGTGCGACAAGGCGCAGCTCTTCCCTGCTGCCGGAGCGCGTCGGTTCCCATCCCGCTCCTCGCACCGCAAGCTCCATTTGCAGTTATTTACTAAAACAACACACACTGTGTGAACTCCCTCTAGGCCAAAAATAACTGCCGCCCCATTAACTCAAACTGTTTGTTTGTTTTTGACTCTTTGGTGCCCCAGTCTCAGGCAGGGAGCCTGCCTGCTCTGGGGGCTGGGGAGCAGTGTTACCACCCTTCCACCACCCAAAACTGCTTGGCTGGTGACGCCTCTGGGCTTTGAGCTGGTTTGTGCTGCAGGAAGGTTTTCTCACACCAGATAAAAACAGTGGCAAACAGCATGTCTATGGACTCTTTGGGTTTTTGCTTTGTTGTTTTTTTTTTTTTCAGTGGCTCTCCCATGTGGGGGCCAACGCAGCAGGGGCTGAGCCTTGAGGGTGGAAATCAGGGGGGACCTTTGCTGGTGTCAGGAACCATGAGGACTGCTGGTGCCAAGCAGGGTCCCCGAGCCCCCTGCCCATCTCCAAAACAGTGAGTGGGATGGCTTTTGCTCATTTTTTCCCCTGAATACACTGCAGAGGGAAACACCCCACAGATAGGCTCTAACTTCAATTCTTAGTCCTTCAGCCAGTTTTCAGGGTTATAAATGATAGTTTTAACCCTTCCCAAGTTTCCTGGGAACCCATCTTGGTTTTCAACCAGCTTTAAAGAGAAAATCTCAACATCAGAAGTCTCTGTGAAAAGATGTCCTAGATGTATGGAATGAGATGAATGAATTTAAAACAAAAAATATCACTTTTTTTTTATTATTATTTATTCCACTAAAGATAGTCTCCTGTGACAGTGTTCACATAGGGCTGTCAGCAGAGCCCATCGCTGCTGATGTTTCTGGTGTCAGCTCTTCCATCTCATGCTCTTCAGTAGCAGCAAGTATGTGGGAAGATTTGGCAGCTTCCATCCCAGCAAGAATGAATTCTGAGGCAGGGAGAGGACTGGGGAGGGCTGCAGACCTACCTGATCCCATCCTCGCTTGTTTCTGCCCACATGAAAAGACATTATGTGGGCACCTCAGCCCCTCCTGCGCTGCTCCTCATGCTCTTTTCTTGCTTTTCTATGGATGCAATCTGAGTACAGCTGCCCTTCAACTCCTCTGTGTTCTGTCCATGAATTTGTGTTCCATGTCTTATATGCCTAGGATATAGTTTCTTCGTTTTATTTTTTACCCTTCTACCTCTGAATATTGTATTTATTTAGCAGGTTCTGCTTGCACTTAGGAACATATGGGGATTGCAGCCTGCTCTGTCCTCTGTGCATCTCTTATCCCTGCCATGATGCAGGGAGATCTTGAAAACCCTCAGAATTTGTCTTTGGTCTCGTCAAGACAGTGAGGGCAGAATTGTGGCAGTGCTGTGCAAGCCTTGTGCACTGCTGGTGTCCCCAGCTCTCCCTGGGAGCAGACCGTGGTGTCCCAAGCACAGCACCTTGCCAGCACACTGCTTGCCAGGATGCACTGCCTTGCACAGCCTGGCTCTGTTGGCCAGGATGAAGCAGGAGTATTGCAGGATGCTTAAACTCGGGGCTTTGTCATTACCCAGCCACAGCCAGAAAGTCCCTTACTGTTCTGTTCCACAGCCAGAAATAAGAAGTTGGGCCTGTCACGAAGGAGAAGGGAATGTTTTGCATGCTCAGAGCACTCCCAGCCACCTCCAGGTCTGTCCCACACAGCCTCCCCCGAGCACATGCCTCCATAGCGTGGTAGGCGGCCGGCTGCTCTGCAGAGCTTGTGGAAGCTCTCTGCATGGCGAAGTTGTCTCTGTAAGGACCCAGGCTGGGGAAGTCATTTAAAACAGCTGTACAGCATGTCCCCCCGGGTTTCATCTCAAAGCACAGCTGACTTTGTGTGGAGGAGCCTGGTTCTCCATAGGCTGTAGCTCCACCACCCTGACGAATGCTTCTTCGTGGTGGGCTGTGGGAGATACATAAATACACCAAAATGCTCTTTTTGCTTCTGTGAGGAAGATCTGACTGTACATAGAAAGATTACAGACTTCCTGGAGTGTTGGCAGTCTTTCTCAAGCTTCCTCAATATGAAACATCACATGCAATTGCTGGTGCATTGATAGCTATGTCCTTGTGGTGCCCTCACTAAGTGGAAAAGTCAATGAGGAACTGATGGATCTGAAATAAATATTATCTAGGAAGTTACTGGACTACTATAAGTAGCAAAGCCCTTTCTTTGGCAATAGTGGTAGCTGGTCAAGATGATTCATTCAGGCAGGGAATGCCCCAGGGTGGGAATTGTCATCCAGGACCATTTCATCTCCATTGGCATATCCATGGAGAAGGTTAATGGAGAGGTCAGAGATGGGAACTCAGCTCCAGGCGGTAGAGAGCACAGGACCAGTAACCAGGCAATTTTGCAGTTTGGGGTTTTGTTTGTGCAGATAGAGCAGACAGCCTGGCTGTTTTATTTGTTGACCCAACTAAAGTGTTTATAGTTGCCATCAAAGTGATTTCTAATTTCAGGAGGTTCTTTCCAATATTTCTTTCCTCTTCTGACAGCTGAACATTTTTCCCAACCCGGCAGCTTCCTCTTACAAGATAGATGAACTCACAGCACACGAAAACTCACCTTATTTTCCAGACGGTCTCCTCTGCTTTGAATTCAGCAGGTATACCTCCAGTTTTAAGTTTGCTTACATTGAGATTGTGGCCCTGGGAGAAGCATTTTCCAGCCCTCTTTAAACCTCTTCTGATGTTCTGTGGCGGCTTGTGGGGTAACTGCAGAGCCAAAGCTGCCCAGTGTGCTCTGTGGGAAGGTGTTGACCACACCACTGCTCCCAGCACCTCCCTGCACAGCACCCGGAGCCCAAGGAAAATCCTTCCCATCTGCCTGCTGGTTCTTGGGCTTCACACCTCCCTGGTGGAAAGCAAGGCTTCTCCCTTCAGCTGTTTCCATGCAGTCTTGTGGCTGAGTACACAAACTACACAAGCTCGCGGTTAGTGTTTGTTTTTGGAGAAAGCACGGGGAACTTCTCACATGAGTCTTTTGAATTGCCTTTTATTCCTCAATAAACAAAACAACTTTCTTCTCTGTGCTCAGAAAAAGCAGGAAGAGAAGCACCCTTCTTGCCTGTAACATTATTTTCCTCTTGGGAGTATCTCCCAGAACAGAAAACTAAAGTGGGGGCTCAGGTGACACCTGCCTGGGGGAGCAGGGCATCAGCTGCGTGCTGCTCTCTTGCAGCCTCTACAACATAGTTGGGGGTCCTGAGCTTACCCTCGGCCCAGATGAGCCCTGCAGTTCCTAGGTTCATGGTTCCCAGGGCCAGTGCAGAGGCCTGGGCTGAAGCAGCCATGAGGAATTATCACCTGGCCACCACAAGGTATTTTGGGGATGAGAACAGGTGAAGAGGCTAGAGCTGCCACCAGCTGTGCTGGGGGAAGGGGTCTTTGCTTTTCTAGAAGCACTTTGATGCCAAGGCAGGTAGGTACCCAACCTCCTGCTGGTTTAATTCAATCTACAGGTGGACCATCAGGGCCATTTTTGTGATTTAACATCAGAAATTGTTCAAGGTAAACAGGCACCTTGATTGCCCTGTAAGCTGGGCAGCTAGATCTGTGGCTGAGGAGAGAGGGAAATGCAGCTTACAGGGTGGGTTTCTCATTTGGGCCAGGATTCAGGCTCTATCAAGGACCGAGTACTCACCCTCATTCCCTCATTCATGAAATGAGCTACGTCCCAGGTGGCCTGTGCTACCAGGTGAACCTGTAGGGACAGCAGCCCCATTGCAGACCCACAGTGGCCATGCTATGTGTGGGGCAGGGCAGCTAGTCCTGTGCTGAGGCCTCGCTAGGGATCACAGACGTGCCAGGACCACCACAGTTTGCCCCAGTGTGCCCTGCTGACCCCCAGGATGGAACAGGGGTTGTAGCCAGAGCGCTGCAACCTCATGAGCAGTCTCAGAGCAGGGGAGACCTTCAGAGATGTGTTTGGGGCTTTGCAGCTATTCATCAAGACCACTATGTATGGCTACAGCAAGACAGGGCTGGAGTCCTGCTGCGCTCTGGGTGGCCTGGCAGCTCCAGTACCACTAAGCAGGGCAGAGCAACCCTGGGGACACCCAAACCCTGGTGACCTTTGGGCCTCTTGCAGCAGGTTGGGTGTGCCTTGGTGGAGCACCGCAGGTCAGCAGAACTGGTCCAGCCTTTGCAGGTGTGGAAGTCTCCAGGTATCACCTGCACAGCACACTGATGCTCTGCCATGAATTAGGTCTAAAATCACTGAACCAGAAGATGTTCACTCAGTGCCTTACCTGGACTCATGTTCTCAGGAGCCACCAGCCCTGGCTTTTCAGAGCTCTGCAATATTGCTAAGTGCACACTTCCCGGGACAGCAAGTTTGGTCCCAACTGGCATGTGACATTCCCCAGTGGTTGGGGTGATTGTATTTTCCTTCCTGGCATTGCAAAGAGGTGGGAGACATTTATGGTGCTGTTTGGCATGGGAGGTGTGGCATTTCTGCTTTCTCCTCTGGGAAAATGTTCATAGAACAAAAAATAATAAATTTTAAAAGACAAGGTATTTTCTTTCTCTGGGTCAGGGAAGAAGTCAGTGCTGTTTGTTAAAGATAACAGAGGGGATGGACGTTTACCACGTGGAAGAAGCCACACCTGGTTTTGGCTTGTTCACAAGTCCATCATCTCCATGGCCTCTGACAGCTCACATGGGGTGAAAGACTATTTGAAAACCCTGATGCTGTCTTTAAAGCAGCACAGATCCTGTGTCCATGGTGCTTCTGATTGTTGGTTTGGCTCTCACTCTGTAGTGGGCGTAACTCCAGTCCCTCTTCCAGAACATTTTCTAAATGCCTTTTGACAGGAGGGAGCTTTGAAGCCTGCTCTGCATCTGATGGTGCGGAAATCTCCCCTTTTCCCTCAGAGTGTTTGTTCCAGCTTCAGAGTGTCTACAGAATGCCTATGGCTGGAAAAACATGCTTAGGCATAGGTTGATGGGAATAGAGGGTGAATAAAGACAGTGAAGAGCAGGAAATGCATGTGCTGGGGTTGTGCATTGGGTAAGGGGTGGAAAACATACCTAGGGTGTCAGGGGTGAGAGAGAGCTGTGTGCACGAGGGCTGCTGGTACACTGATGGGTCCGGCTGCCCATCAGGACCTACAACAGGGGCTGACAGATGCCAGCACCCTTGTTGGCTCTTCTTGGCATCGCGGTCCCACTACAGGCCCTGCTTTTGAGGAACCATTTCCGCAGTAGGTCTGCAATCTGGGGGAAGGGTTCATCTCACCATCTGGTACACTTGGAAAAGTCAGGTGCCCCCATCTGAGCTATTCCCCCTCAGCTAAAAATAAACAGTCTTGGTCCCTGGAGTACCTAAATGCTGATGGTTCAGTCCTCAGCCGGCGGCTGCCCATGGGTGAAGAAAGGGTCCCACGGGGGACACGCAGCTGAGCGCCTTGCCCGGGTCAGTTCGAGCACTGGGGTCTCCACGGCTGCAGAACAGAGCATGAATGCAGAACGTGTTGTGCCACTTGCCTTTTGCTCCAGGCGGGTGTCACAGCGCAGCAGCCACAGCGTGACTCTGCCTTGTTCCTCGCCACTGCTCACTGCCTCTGTGTGCGCATCCCCAAGGGGTGGGTAGCACTGCAGCTTGCTGGGGACACCAGTGTCTGGGTGTTAGCCCTAGGTATGGGGATTGGAATAGCTGGGGCACCAAGTCTGAGCAAAAATCCTTGCCTGAGTGCCACAGGTACCCAAACTCCTTCCCCTCGCTCGTTTTGTCCCTTTGCTTGCTTCAGTGCCATCTTGCTTGTCAGCGTGTCCCTCTGCAGCACTGAGCCCAGCAGTGGGCTGCTGCGGGATGACAAATACACACATGCACCAACTGCTATTTATTTATTGTCACAGCCCCACAGGCCCCCAGCCGAGCTTCTTGGCACTCCAGCCGCTTCGCCTTTTTGTTTCCTTGTTCGCACATTTTTCTGGACACTACGTTTTCACATCTCCTGTTTGTTTTGAATGCTGGGGGGGAGGAGAGATGACGGCAATTTCCCAGCCTGGACCATGCTGTGCTGGCCGCCTTCCTGACACAAGGCAGGGGGGCATGAAGGCACCCGCTGAGAAAGCGCTTGCATTGCAGTGACGAAGTCAGACGGCTGCGGCCTCCGAGCAATTCATGTGGCTGTGGTGGCTGCAGCCCCTGGGTACAGGGATGAAGGAAAGCAGCTCCCAGTGCCACACTGTGGCCCTCAGCTCGTGCTAGCCACCCCACAGCACTTTGGGGAGGATGTGGCTGTAGCCAAAGGGAGGAATTAGGTGTTTGGTGTGTTCTGTTCTGCAGCATGTAAGGAAGAGGAGGGTTTCTGTTTGCAGGTGAGAGCAGCTGAGAGAATGCCCATGGCCGTGGGGATTCCTGTGCTCACTGGGATGGGGCATAAACCTTCCTCACAACTTTGTCCCAGTCAGCTCCACCAGACCCTTCTGGGTGAGGTCAGGGCCATGCAAAAGCCTTCCCTTTGCAAATGCTGGCTTTTCCCACTGGGTTTTGCTCTGCTGCTGGGTCTGGATGATGCTCAGCCAGACTGGTAGCACTCAGGGGACCATGTCCCAGCCCCTTCCTTAGAAAAACAGACCAGCACCCTCTCTTTTTTTTCGCCTTTCTTTCAAAACAAGACAAAAGGAGTTTCACACCAACCTCAGTAACTCTGGCTGTGGTTCGGCACCAGGAAAGTCTAGGTTTTTAAAACACAGCTTGTGTGGGTGCCTGGGGGCATCTGGCTTTGCATCTGCCTCCACCTCCTCAAAGGGGCCATGGAGGCTGTCCCGTCTCCCCCCGCTGGCCTTCCTGTGACCAGGCTCAGGACCTCCTCCCTTTCCTTCCCCACATCCTCCTGCTCGCTTGGGAGCGGATCCTGTTTGTGGTAGACCCCAGAGGGTTTCGCCCACTGGGCATTTCCCTGTTTCTGGCTGCCTGTTTGTTGGATCCGGTTGGGGGGGGGGGGGGGGGGGGAGGTGACTGATTTTTCATACTTTTGTGTTTTCATTCCTGCTGTGTGTGGCCTGGGCTGGTTTGCCAGGGGTGCCCCGCAGACAGCCCAGCAGTGCTCAGGGGAAGACAGTCTGAGATAGGTAGTGGGAAAGCAAGCGCCAACACCTCCTTGTAGCATGCAGTGCCCAAATCAGAGCCCTGCGGGTGCCCTGGAATGGCAGAGATGGGCCCATGCTCCCACCAGCTCTGCCTGGACACAGGCTGGGGTCACACCACACTCCATCTCCTCAGAGCCTCCAGTTCCCAGCTTGAGAGAAAGCTTGAGAAAGGTCTTGTACCTGCAGATACACAGCAAGCCAGCTGGAGTCACTTGACTGGCATTGGTCTCTAAGTAGATGATGGCAGCTGCTTAGGGAGCCAGGTCACCTCTGCCTGTGACAGTGGCACAGGCTGGGTCCCACTGTGCCTTCCCTGTGTGCCAGAACAGAGGCAGCCTCATTCACAGCATCATGGGCATGACAGAAGCTCCCAGGCTGGCATTAACACCCAAGCAAGCATCAGCACCCGCAGTGGTGTGAGCACCCACGCTGGTAATCTCACCCTGCCTCCAGTTTTGTGTTGGGTCTCAGAGTGAGAAGCCCCAGCGTGGGCTGCAGTCAGCCTGTCACCAGAGAGCGGTGGCCTTGCCCCAGTGCTGGCAGTGGCTAGGAGAAGGCTAGTGCCAGTTCTGTGCCTCCAGCTCCCTCCCTGCTTGTCCTCTGCCAGGGAGGTGATAGACAGACAGAAAGACAGCAAGGTGTGAAGCTGCTATTCTACCCCTGCTCTTTTTGGTGCATGCCTGGCATCACTGTGCTCAGCCCCATTGTGTTGTAGTCCACAGGGGGTCTGAACATCCCCAAAACTGCCAGCAGCAGCAGTGCACAGTGTTCTCAGTGCTCCCAGGAGTTCTTAGTGATGGAAGTACGCAGGGATGAGTGGCATGGTGCATTGTAAGCATGTGGTGCCAGCTCCATGTTCCTCTACTGTTGAGGACATTTAGGACCTTGGCTCGTGATGCAGCTCTGGTGGGTCACGCGTCCTCCTGCCTGTGGCTGAGGATGATGCTGGTAGGGATGTAGTTTGGATTAATCCCAAAACCAGTCTGTCCCCAGTGCATGGCAGTGTTTGCACAGCTTCTTCCCAGACCCAAGCAAAAGTGCCTGTCCCCCACCAGCTGTTCCCACACTGCAGCCGCCTTGGCACTGCCCTGGGGGCTGCCCCACCAGGTGCCTGAGATCACATCCCTGAGGGGCTCGTGGGCACCGCTCCCCTTCACAGCTGCATGCACAGAACTTCCTGGCATACCGCAGCCATACAGTACTCGCATGAAGTCAGGCTTGGAGCAGGGCCCAGCGGACGTTGCATGTCCTGCTGGTGGCCTTGCGGAGGCTGCGGTCCCCAGCATCCTCCCCAGATGGGACAAGTGCCAGTAGAGCCCTAGGGTGGCTTTGGGAGTTTTCCTTGGGGCTGTCCATGGGCTGCAGCAGCAGGGAGCAGCAGGGCAGGGAGCAGCCTGCACTTTGCTGCCTGCTGCACGTGCCCTCTTTGTGGGGCTGTGCCTTGTGCCAGCCCTTGCTGATGCCAGAGCCTGGAGCGAGTCTTGGGGAGCGTAGTCCTGAGAAGGGAAAATCCCCGAGCTCTCCACTCCCACCTCACCAGCCCAGCTCAGAGCATTTATCATTGCTTCAATTTCTACTCACTCTTGGGACACAAAGACCAAAGCTGCAAGTTTGCCCGGAATGACCCCTGGTGCCCTACAAATCTAACCCCTTCCTCGAAAAGACAAAAATCCCATTGCCTTGTACCTCCATCTGTTTAGAGAACAGTTTAACCTAACAAGATTAGCATTTGAGATCGTCTCTTCTTCTTTTACTTTTTTTCTTTGCCGATTGCAAAGAAAACAGCATTGGATTTAGGACAAAGGCTTGAAAACCCTCATTTGTAAGTAGCACAGCCTTTGGAAACTGTTTTGTTCCAGAGTTGCCTTGGAAAGGGGCTTGCAAATCCTCCATTAAAGCAAACAGGAGCCAGACACGGGGGCCAGCCCATGTGAGGATGGAGCCAGCACCCGGCATGGGGCTCCCACCACCCCTGCACCCTGTTTTGGCTGCCGTGGGCATGGAGTCATGTTGGCTCTCTGTGCTGAAGCGTGCCCAGGAGGGTTTGTTAGGAAGGGAGGCTGGAGCAGGAGGGGATGCACATCAGATATTTGGTTCCCGCATGCACACCCATTTCACTGCACAGCTCCATCCCTGTTCGGGTGTCCCACGGCAATGGATGAGGCTGCTGCAGGAGTACGGTGGTGGAGTTGAGAGCCCTGGATCCCAATCAGCCTACGAGGGGACACCAGCAATCGCTCTGTGTGCACACTTACTCTCACCATCATGCCCCGTGGGAGCCCTGCCTGCTGGGGCTGCCTCCCTGCCACTTGCAGCCAGGAGCTGAGGAGTCCCCAGGGAATCTGCGGAGGAAAGGTAGAGGGTTTGATTTTCATTCTTTGGGACTGTTTCCCCTCCCTCTTTCCCTCCCCCCTCCCTTTTTGCCACATTGTGCTGAGCTTGAATCAGACTTTCACAAAGGGGATTAGAGGCTCGGTGCTGATAAATAGCAAAGCAGGTTGGAAGCGTGGGAACCAGCCATGGCGCAGCGCAGAGGGACATTCCTGCTCCGGAGGGCCGGGTGGGAGCAAAAGTCCGGGCTAACCCTGGGTCACCCGGGGGACCCAGTGCCTGAGAAGATTTGTTCGGACACTGGCTTTTGTTGTGCACAGTTCCGTGTCAGCCCAGCGTGCATCTCACTGCCATTGATGGGGAAGGAAAGCGCTATTGTCAGGCGCACAAGGGCCCCCCTTTCACTCTGCTGCTCTCGGGGTTACGTGGGAACCATTGTGCCACTGGTGCTGGCCCAGTGTGGGCACACAAGTATGGGTGTTCAGGGACACGCTGGAGTGCCCTGCACTCATGGCATTGGGGCTGCTGGCAGATCTGGCATCTTGGGTTTGGGGAGAGAACTTGGAGGGCATTTTTCTTTATCTCAGCCCCAGCATTATCAGTAAATTTCCCAAACAGAGGGGCTGAAGCAGGGCCGTTCCAAAATTCATGTCAGGAAACTGCTGCTGGAAGCAAGCACACTCCCCACCTCCAGCCACATATCCCACATGAACCCAGGGATGTCTGTGTGTGCATGCTCTTACCATATCTGGGCACCTGCAGACAGTTGGAGCGTTTCCCTCAACCTCCAGCACCTGTTTGCCAACACAGTTTTAGTATCCATCTGGACACCCTGTGAGAGGAGGGAGAAGGGTCTGGGGTGGTACAGAGCTGGGTCTGTCACACACCTCAGATCCGTTCCTGCTCCAGCCTCTTTTTGGGAAAAGGACAGGCAGGGAATTTCCCTGATGAAATACTATGTGGTGTTCAGCAAAGCTGCTCTGACAGGCTAAATGAAGCTCAGCTGCTTTGCATCTGGCACCCAGGCTTGCTACAGCATCACGGAGCATCTGGAGCCATGCAGCATGTCAGGGATGGAGCCTGATGGGAAAATCCCTCCATCCCTCCTCCAGCTTTCCCCTGTGAGCTGGCAGTGAGGACTTTAAACCCTGCAAGCTGGCTTTTTCTGTCCAAGGCTTTGCATGTCTCTTGACTCCAAAAATGAACAGAGCACCAAGAGTGCCCCCCCAGGTGCCTGGGACTTGTGCTGAGCCGCAGCAAGAGGCTATGGCTTTCATCCCCTCACTCTGCAGGGTCTCCACAGGGACTGTCAGGGACGTGTGACTCCAGAGCCAGCCCAAATCTCCAACATGCTGCAGATGAATGGTCTGAATGGCTGCATCCCAGTGTGACCCAAAGCCTTTGTGTTGAGGCTTCCAGCAGGGAGGCAGAAGGGTGAGAGCGGTGACCATGCTTGCTGCTGACTGTGCTCTGTCTGCACTCCACCACGTCAAGAACTCAGGAATGAAAACCAAAAGCTTTGTCTGCACTCTAGGATTACCCTGGAGAAAAGAAGCAGCACAAGTGGGACGGTGGGGACTGGGACTCTTACTGAAAGCCCAAGCTGCTCCGTGCCTCACTGAGGCTGCATGTTGTTCTTCCTGGGAAATCTGTGTGGGCAGCAGCATAAATAGTCCTGGAGGCCACTTGGGAGTCTAGGAGCTGGAAGGGCAGCTTAGCTCAGTTAGGGCTGGGTAAAGGCCAATTTTTTTCAAAGAGATGTGAAAAAAAGGGAAATGGCTTCTGAGAAGCAGGATTTCAGCATGTGCCACCTTGCTTCTCCCAGGGGGGTGGAAGGAGCCCATCACCACCTGTCTGCATCTGTGGGCCCTTTCCCAAAATGCCACCGCAGCCCCGTGCATGCCCAGGGCAAGGTCCCATGGCACCTCATGCCACCAGCATGGCTGGATCAACACTTAGCAAGACTGGGGTGTTCCTGTTGAGCCTGGGAGCATGTGGCCATGGGGCGAGGATGGGGATGGGGAGAGGGACAGGGACAGAGGCACTTTCCTGGTCCTGTTGCTTGGAGCAGATGGGATGATTTCAGACACGTCACCCCTCAGTCAGCTCATTCCTTCCCCAAGCCAAACCAACCATGTTCCCCAGGCTACTTCTAACAACCTGATCCCCCAACTCCTCCTCTTCTCCTGTAGGTGCCCAAAGGGACAGAGGGAGATGGGGGGGGGACCGGCCCCGATAGTCATGTCCTGAATGCCACTGTGTTGCCTTGCACCGCTGGTGCACACACACTGCAGCACAGAGGGGCAGCTCCCAGCACCCCATGGATTCTCTGGGTGAGAGTGCTCCTTCCAATCACTGCCCCTTGGGTGGCCAAACCTGCTGCAAAGGCATCTTCTGCACCCTCCCTTAGCCCAGCATGCGCCATCCTGCCTGTAGAACCCTACAGGGCACTCCCCAGAGCCAGGCTTAGCCCCCTCTGGGGAGCTGAATGAGCCACCCAGCAAGTGTCATCACTGCCTGTCCCACCCCTACAGGCCTGCTGAAAGGATCCTGCCAGCCACCTTCTGTTTTGTGATGGGGTATTTATTTTCTGTTTGATTTTTCTATAGAAAATATATAGTTCTGCAACAGATTTTTTTTTATTATTATTCCCAGGCTATCAGAGCCATCAAATTAGCCCTTCCTAATCAAATACAGCTGTTTCCTGTGCACTCAACAACAGGCCTGACGCTGCACTGTCCTTCCAGCAGGGTTATTAAGTAGGTAGGATCCAGATTTCCAGAGTGAAACAAACAGGGGTGGCACAGCCCTGCAGCCCCTGTGCCTGGTGCTGCCCCTGACACCCTTGCACCCATTCCCTGCAGCATCCCCTCCATCACTGGAACGGGACAGGGCAGGATGCACACACTTGCTACATTCCCCCTGTGTGATTAAAGCCCCCAAGGCACATGTGCACCAAGGGAAAACATCCCTGTGTTCCAGAAGATTATATTTCGTTGCCTGAGTTGTTAAGACTGAAAGAATCATAGGACCATGGGATGGTTTGGGTTGAAAGTGACCTTAAAGCCCATGTAATTCCAACCCCTGCCATGGGCAGGCACTCCTCCCACCAGCCCAAGCTGCCCAAAGCCCCATCCAGCCCGGCCTTGGGCACTTGTAGGGAAGAGGGGCTGCCTTGCACCACTGTGACTCCTGGGGCCAAACCTTACGGGTGGCTGCAGTGGGGTGCAGAGCGTGGGGCCAGTGTGCCCCTGACCCGGCTTTAGCAGCCCTGGTGCCATGCATCCCAGCATGAGGGAAAATAAATTACTCAAGTAAATTACCCAATTAGAAGGATAAATAGTAAATGAAAGAAAAGGAGAACAGCCAGAGTGGCCGGGTTAGGAGGGGGAAGGCAGGCTGGGAATGTTGTTATGCATTGAGGCAGACTATTAGGTTTTGCTGGGCTGAGTTTCGTGACCGTTTTACAGGGCAAGATTAAATTTAGATGGATATTAACCTTCTGGTTTCTGTAAGACTATAAAACAGTTCAATAAACAACAGGTGCTAATCGCTTCCTTTTAACTGATACTCAACATTTGATCAGCCAGAAAACAGACTTGAAAACAGGGTCTATGATACCCCATTAGGATTTGTGAAGGCACATGGTGAAAGCTTACCCAAATCCTCTTGCTGTCCGTAGGTATGAGGGATGTCAGATGGGAAGGACAAGGTGGGTGCTTTCTGCTCGGACATGGCCATGTTACTTGCAAAGTTTGCATTGCAGGGGCACATGGCTTCCCGGGCATTGTCCCTGCACGCGCGTGGGCACTCCCCAGCCATCTCACCAACCCCGCTGCTGGCTGCTCCCCATCACCAAACGTGCTGGACTGCTTTTTCCCTGCCATCCCACTGGCGGTTTCTCAGTCTCCTGACCATTGCTTTCTGTGACCCAGGACACAGCTGGGGGCTGCGGCTGCTCTGCAGCCCCCTCCTCTTGGTGTGGCTTTTGCTTCAGAGCATCTTCCCTGCCCCACAAGTGGCACCATTCATGTGACTTGTCCCTTTGGCTTTTAGCAGAAGAAGCATTTGGTGGTGTGTGAACTCTGGTGTTAGTCACTGGCTTTCTGGGTGCAGTTATATGATGTGGCAAAGGTGAAGCGTGGCTTTCCAGCACTGTGCACCCACGCTGTGCCTGGCCTAGCTTGCATTCATCCCACTGTGTGCAACACCACTGACCGCAGTGCAGGGAGCTAAGCCAGCAGCAGACTCTTCATCTGTTTTACTGGGTTTGTTTTCTGCTCCCTCAGCTCGGCAGGGTGGGAGCCACCAGAGCCCGTGTGCGTCCAGGCCAGGACCCTGAAGAGGCCAGCAGAGACAGGGTACCTTCAGGGATGAGTGGCAATGCTCTGCTGCTCCTGCTTTGCCCCATTCCTCATGCAGGTGTGAGTCAGACACAGTTGGGGGAAGTAAAGTAAAAGCTTTTATTGTGCTCCCTGACAGCGCAGGCACTGCTCCTTATCAGTGCTGGTGCACAGCCCGCCCAGAGTGGATCCCAGCCCCAGGCTGCTAGAAGGACCATGGGCGGCTTGGAGGTGCAGCCAACATCGCACAAGAGTCCTGGGCCTGGATACTTGGGATGAACCTGCTGCTTCCTCCTTCTCCTTCTCCTTCTCCTTCTCCTTCTCCTTCTCCTTCTCCTTCTCCTTCTCCTTCTCCTTCTCCTTCTCCTTCTCCTTCTCCTTCTCCTTCTCCTTCTCCTTCTCCCTTTTTCTCTTTGTCTCTTTTTCTTTCTCTTCCTTGGTGTCATTCTCTCCTAGCTTATCACACTACCCTGTGGCACTCTTTGCAGTCTGTACCAATCTTGTTTAATGCTACATGTAAAGATTCACAGTCCTTTAGCCATCTCCCTATCCCAGATGATCCGATTTATGTTGTGATCATGATTTATAGGATTTTTCATGTTGGAGTTGCTGGTGGTGTCACCAGCAAGCCTCCTCCAGCAAAGCCTCCCACTGCACTCAGCATCCATTTGCTGTTCTCTCTGCTGCTCTTACTTTTTTTTTTCCCTTTAGTGCAGAGAAATGTGAGAGAATTTGGGATTGATTTTTTTAGGGATATGGCAGGTTTTCAGAGTTAGTGACTTCTCTGCAGCCCATGGTATGAAGAACTGTCACCTTTAAACCAGCATGTAAAGGAAAAGCTGAAGCAGAATTGTGCAACGGGGCAATTCTGTGGCGGGTCACTAGTTGAGTCCTGGATGTGCGTCAGGGCCCCAGCACCGCCCTGGGGGGTCAGGGAACCCCTGCAGCTCAGTGCCCACCATATCCCGCCTGGACTCTGACCTTGGCCGCTATCTCCCTGCATAGAGGAACAAAGATGAGCCGAGTTATGCCAAGTTCAAACAAACATGAACAAGACCGTGCTCAGGCCTGGCCTCACCACATTGGCGTGTGGCAATGGCAGGCTGAGCACAGAGCCAGCTGGGCCCTGCAGCCCAGCCCAGGCCCCGCAGCGCTGGTGCCACAGTGCCGAGCTGCGACCATTTGGGTGCTGCCTGCGGCACAGCTGCTGGTGGGGACCCTGTGCTGTTCACACCTCTATGGGCTGGGCAAGATGAAAGAGCAACGCACTCGGAGATGAAAGAGTCAGCAGGGAGAGGCCAGGAGGGGTGGGAGGCCCAGCAGTTGGTTTCCCTCTCATCTCCGCCGCCGAGCTTTCCCAGGCGGAGCTGCCCCAAGCAGGCGGCCAGCGCCGAGCCCCCTCCCTGCCACCGGCCCCAGGGGGAGATGCCAAGCAGGCGGCCACCCAGCTGTGCAGAGACAGGCACTGCAGTGCTGCTATGGTGTCATGGCCTCAGCTGGCCCCTGGATGAAGTTTTGGCCGTGGTGAGGCCCATGTGGTAGGACAAGGCTGGGTGGCTCAGCTGGGAGGAGAGAGGCACCAACAAGGCAAACCGTGGCACCCCCAGTCTCTGCGGCTCCTGTCCCTGAGCAGGAGCATCCCCATGTCACAGCATCCCGGTATGGTGTGCAGGGAAAGCCCCATGCTGCTCAGCCCTGTGCTCCTGAGCCCTGGCCACCTTGGGTTTGCCACCACAGGTCTGGACCTCAGAGCTGAGCTGTGGGCACAGTCCTGCCTCTGTCCCTGTCACACCAGTGACTGCCCCAGCTTCTGCCCTGAAGCCACTACAGTTGGACCCAGCTGCAACGTGATGGGGACAGCTCTGTCCCTGACAGCACTGGCTATTGCAGGGCTGCTGTACTGTGGGGAGCCCAAACAGCAATACCCAGCTATTTTTATCTTAACAGAAAAAACGTAATTCTCTGCTTAGACCCCCGCCATCCCCCCCCTTTGCGCCAGCTTCTGCTGTGATCCTGTCTGAGCCTGGGGCAGGGGGAGCTCTGGCTTTGTTGGGCATGCTCATGAGCAGGAAGGTGGAGAGAAGCCTGAGTCAGCGCCTGCAGCCATGGCGTGCTGTTCAGTTCCATGCCATGCCATGCTCCCATTAGCTCAGCCCAGAGTTTTCAGGTGCAGAAGTGGTTCCTGCAGCTTAAGGGCTGCCTGGCAGCCTCCAAACACAGGCTTGAGCTTCTCACTGGAGTTTTTTTCCATAATTCCTTTGTGGCAAAACCCAGGAAATGTGGAGTGTGTGACTCCTGAGTATCTACAGCACTTCTAGTGACTCTGGGAAGGCACTTGCCAAGGGTGGCAAGTATGCTGAAAGAGGGAAGGGGAAGGCACCCACTCATTCTTGTGTCTTTTTACTTCTACGAGCCCATGGGAGGGGAGTGGCAGCCCTCCAGGCTTCGTGCAGCTTCAGGCAGAGTGGTATGCCTCCCCACATAACCAGCCCAGCCTCAAGGGGTGTGGAGTTTTCTGGGCAATTTGGACTGATTTATAGTTCCATGCTGATGGTGAGAAAACCTTGCTGCTTTTCCCAGAGAACGGGTAATGCTTGGCTGAATGCTGCTTTGGTTAGGATGCCAGCAGGAAACATGAGATTTGAGCCTGGGAGAGTCCAGGGTCCCTGAACCCTTCCCCACTGAGACACCCCCTGCAGAATTTCATACATGTCTCTGCACCCTTCAGAGCTGGCCAGAAATGCGTAGCCAGCATTCTGGGGTGGGGCTGCCTATCTGCAGTAGCATGTTGTGAGTTTGGGAGCACTGGGGTCAGTTGGTGAAGGCCTGGGAGCATATCCCAGGAGGAGAGCAGGAGAAGCTCAGTCTTGATGGGACAGTTTGATGCTGCAGAGGACAGGACAGCCTCATCCGTCCCTGATGACTTGACAGTGCCTGCACTGCCCAGGGCCACACTGGCACACCCCATGTGCCATGCACACTCCCATGGGACTGGGCTTGTCCTGTTGTCCCCAGGCCAGAGCAGGAGTGGGGCAGCTCAATGGGGCACATCAGGTCAGGGCTGTGCTGTCCCCATACTGGCCAAAAAGGCTGCTGCTTGTGCTAGGATCCACTCTTTCATAAGGATTTTCCCAAGGAAATGACCCCATTTATATTTTATTCTTTATTTTTCCCCCCACTTCTAGAAGAGGCCAAATTTACTGCTGCTCTTAAACCACTCCTCAAAGGAGGATGTTGCAAAATCTGCCTTTTAAGAATGTAGGGCCAGAGTTTATTATATTGCAGCACTCTCAGTGTTGCCGGTGATATAAGAGGAATGGTAGATTCCATCTTGCAGCAAAGAGCTGAGCTGGCAGCTGCGGGACAGCAATAGGCTGCGTCTGGCTAGGAGAGAGCATGGAGCCATCCTCCAGCTACCTGAGCAAGCTGTGCTGCTTGCATCAGCCTGGCTTTTCAGGCTAGATGTTTCAGTGTCTCCTCTGCCATTTCCACTCATAGTGTGTGATTTAGCAGGGCACAGACAGCACCAACATGGGTCCCCTTTTATTATGTGGAATCATTTGGCCTGAACGAAAGCTGGAGGAGCAGCAATTCTGAAGGGAGTTAGGTTCAGCACACACTGAGTGGGTGTCTTCCAGGCTGTCAAGGATGCTCTGCTTCAAAGGTCACAGTAATCTCCTGCATTTGTGTGGTTTTCCCTAACATCTCATACAGAGCACTGGGACCGGAGGCCAGTGCACTGGCACATGTGCACACGCTCTGTCCCCAAAAAGACTGGGACCTTCAGAGTTGGACTTAGACTTGCCTTGGACTTTGGGGTGCAGCCTTGAAGTCCAAACCACAAACTGCTTCCCCCTAAAATCTAGGGAGTTACGTAGGTATCCAATTACAGCCCATTTTTCATTTCTGTGCATCACTTTTGTATGCGAAAGCTTTGTGCTACGAACTGGGCTGTCGCTCTGAGAAGCCTCAGCCTTTCAGGTGCCCATGAAATGGGGCTGAGCAGGAGAGGCTCCCACCCCCTTCATCGCGCTGCATCCCCACACAGGGCTCCCAGAGTGAGGATCCAGGCTGCTGGCCCCAGGCTGCTCAGGCAGAGGTATTATCCACCAACCCCGGCCCTGTGCATCCGAGGGCTCAGCAGATCTGCAGGGGCTTCTGACAGGCTGATACTAGCCAGAGGTCCTGACCAGCAATGGCCATGAGCAGAGGACAGAAAAGGGCACTGAATCCTCTGACATCTCAAGTAGGGATCATCAAGGCTCTGGGGACCAGCAAAGAGTATTCAGCAGGGATGCTAATGGAGCCGAAAAGGCTTGGAGTCTCTGGCTTGGAGTCTGCAAGACCAGGACTATGATGTGCTCATTGCATGAACTGAACTGAAAAAGTGAGGGGTGCAGGAAGCATTCACTTTTTTCAGCTTACAGTGTTGCATATGGAATTAATTTTCATTGCCTTAGATTTGCTTGGTTGGTTCTTGACCTGTTTGAAGTGATCACATTCAGGCAGACTTCAAGCTGGGGAAGCAGAAGATCTGTGACAAACCTCTAAAATGAATTCTCCATTTGTGTCTCCTGGCTGGAGTCCAGGTCTCCCAGCAGGTTTGGGGCCTCTGCCTTGCCTGGGAGCAAGTGTGCTTGCTCGGATGCCACTGTGCATTTTCCACGCTGGACTCAAGCAGGCTCCAAGTACAGTGGAGGGGACAAGTGGTGGGGAGCCCAGCTGGGGCTAAGGTGTTGGACAAGCCCATCCTCATTCACAGCAGCAGTGAGATCACCTCTACTCTGCCTCCCTGGGGAGCATCAGCATTTCTGGGAACTTTGCAATTTGGCTGGCAGCAGGACACCCAGGTTCAATGGCTGGGAGGATGGGGCTTCTGGCTGTGCCCCTGGCTCAGCTCTGCACCTCTTCTCCGCACCAGCACCTTCTCATCCTGCCTTGTCCGTGTCAGCCTCTGGGTAAGGATCACATCTCACCTTGCACAAAGTTTTACTCCTATGGCCCTGCTTTGAGTTGTGTCTCAAAGGTGCTTCTGAACTATGAAGCATGGATGATAACTGGCCTGCATGCTGCCCTCTGCCCCATGGACATGTTCGTGCAGCAATGCTGCTGTGCTCTGTGCAAGCACAGTGGGCAGGAACTGTCCTTGCTGCTGCAAACACCCAGGCACCTGTGCGAGCTGACCTCCTGCCACATGGCCCAGCCTAGGAGACACGTTTTGCACTGGAGTGAATGAAAAGCTCCTTGAAACCAGCCCAGAAATGTACCAGGAGACAGCCTGCATTTATCGTGCTTTTGTTTGAATTCCTGTCCTTCAGATCAAACCTGATGACCCAAATCTGACTGCAGCAACTGAGAACAGAAGAAACTTTCTAAAAGTGTGGCTCTGCAGGCACAGGAGAGCAGCCATGGGTGCCTTGGTCCAGCCCTGGGCTGAACATTGCAGGGAGCACAGCCAGGCAGCACCAAGATACTTCACTGGGTTTAATTCCTTTTCCAAGCAGGATGCAGCACTGGCAGCTCTTCATAGCATCACATGGCAGCAGCAAAACCTCTGGAAGCTGTCATTGACTTGCTGGCAGCCTGTGTGAAACGGATGGTGGTCTTGGCCTGGATCTGATAAATGCATGCAATGCAAAACCCACCTGCCTCTCTGCAATGGAGCTGTGGTGCCCATCTGGTTGCAGGCAATGCTGTAGTCTGGAGGAGTAGGGGGGTCACCCCAACCCCACCCGACACTGGGGCTCTGGGAAGGGGCCAGCAGATAGTTGAGGGACCTGGAAAATCTCTCAGCCCTAGGGGACAGGCAGGCAGTCAGGGCAGGGAGGGAGCTGCCTTCGCAGCCAGCTCCAGAACAGGTGCAGCTGGATGCAGGCAGGGAAAGAAACAATAGGGGGGGAAAAAAAGAAAGAAAGAAAAAAAAAAAGCAGAAAAATGTTCATGCATCCCTCCTTTCTCCTGCTGTCCTCATCAGACACATTTTGTTGGTTGAGTCTGCAAAGCTACAAATTAATCAGGAACTTGTTGGGTCTCCCAGTGAAGCAGGGAAGCAGATTTGTGTCTCCAGCGTGAAACACCATGGGTTGTGCTGCTGAAGCCTGCTCAGGCCTTCAGCACTTGCTGTGGGCACCTCCCAGGACCATTTCCCTGAGCTGACAAAGGTCCCCATCAAAATAGTGGGGTAGGTGATCAGGTACTTTCACAGTGAAGAAACCAGGAAAACTCCTTTCAACATCTCTCCTCTAGGGTCTCATTTAGCTCAACATCAAGAATCAGCAATGGGCAGAAGCTCCGATTTCTGCCCTAGGCAGGTCTCATTTAATTAGCAGCCTGAGAAAGGAGAATGTTGCTCCAACTGTCCAAATCAGGCAATGCCTGCCAGCGCCCGAGGAAGACAGATGAAGGGGGCCGCCATCCACGCTCAGTGCTCCTGACAGCCCAGCTGCTCTCAGTGCTGAGCTGGGGCCTCCAGCACTGCCAGCCGGTGTCCCTGGGGGTTGCACAAGCTGGTGATGCTCCCACAGCCCTGCTGAGAACGGCTGCAGAGTGGCTGGGGTGGGAAGGGCAGCAGCTCGCATGGTCCAACATGGTCACAGCCCAGCCCACCCACCTCAGAGGAAGCCCGAAGGAGGGGGGGGATTTCAGAGTGTGCAGGTCCCAATGTGGTCAGTGGGGCAGGAAGAAATGAGCACGAGCCATGCAGACTGCACAGGGGGAGCCTGGGGGAGCTGTGGTCACACTGGTGGCCTGAGGGGCTCTGCCACCTGGGGTCCCCTCCCTCAGGGACAGAGCAGGGTTCTTTGCAATGCAAACCCCCCTGCACCCATACCCACAACCCCATGAATTCTGTGCTGGGGGACAGGCGAGGTGACACCGTGAACACTAGCTACCCTTGCTCGTGAAGCCCTGTCCCCCTGTGTATGCTCACCACAGTCCCCACAGCTCCACAGGGGTGTCTGGCCCCCAACCCCTGCTTAGTGCTTGTTGGGTTGTGTTTTTTTTTCTACTCCTGGGAACGAAACATTGGCTTTTGTTGGTGAACAGACTGTAGCTTTCATGTGAAAAGGTTAGTACAGTATGCTAGTTCCTAATGAGGAGATAATAGAGACTGATTCTCACACCCTGGGGACTGTGAGGTGACAGCAGCATGGGAGAAGGGCATTTAACACCTTCACCCTGGGAACCTTTTCCCTCCACAGCTGGTGTCCCTTTCCTTGCCCAAAGCAGAGGAGGACAAGGGACAAGCACATTGCAGCTCCTTTGTCCCAGCTTCCCACTCACTCTCCACTCCATCCCAGCAGCACATGCTTCTTTCCAGTGGGAGCATCCTGGAAAAGAACTGGCCAAGAAGTCTGGATCAAGCCCCATATCACCCGCTCATAGTGTCAAAATTTCTGAAAAACTCCCCAAACACAGTTGCTGTGGGGAGCACAGGAAGGCTGTGGATCACAGTGCCTGGGGTCAGCATGGTCCCCATGGCCACTGCCTCCCTTGCTGCCTTCCAGCTGGGGTACACTGGCCAAGACCAGGACTGTTGGAGCAGCCCAGTGTATCCTTAGTGGACCAGGGCCTGGGGATGGACGTGTCCTGCAAAGCCTGACAGCAGCACAACCCTGGCTAAGAACATTTAAGGTCACTGCTGCCTGGCCTTGGTTTCCCTAGGAAAACCAAGATTTCTTCCTAAAATCCAGTTGTCCTGCTGCAGCAGCATGGACAGGAGGGGGATGAGTCCCACAGGTGCATGCCAGCCTGAGGACACCTCCAGCTGTGTCCTGCTGCCAGCCCTTGTCAGCTATGTGCCATCCCAGTGGGCTGTAGACACAGCTCAGTTTTCCTGCTCTCCCGAGGTAACAGCTCCCTGCAAGGGCAGCCCAGGTGCCTGGGTGAGGCTTCACAGGTGATTGCCTGCCTGGGAGCAGCAGGGAGGGATGGAAGTGCATTTGGAGCCTGCTGCAGAGCAGCGCATTGGTGTTTTCCAACCAAAGTGGCCTGAGATGAATAACCCCCCAGATGCTGTATTTTTTGAGGGAGTTTAATTCAGACTGCCCACAAAGGGTGCTGGAATGTCCTCAGAGCAGGAGAGACCAGTTCTGTCAAATTCCATCCCCATGGGATGCCAAATTACAAGTGTCCTCACCCAGGCTGTCACTGCAATCAGAGCCTTTCAGGACACACTTTCCCACTACCTAGCAATTTCAGAAATCACAGACTTTCATTGTCACCCTTTCCTGAGTGTCAAGAGCATCAGCCAGTGGCATGGCTTTATGATGGGGCCATCTGTGAGCAGTGGTGGACCTACAGCCCATGCCAGTGTGCACAGCACTGTCTTGTGATGCTGATCTGGACTGGAGGTCTGGCAAGCAAAAGCCAGTGCTGTATCATGCAGCAAGTCATGACACTTTTCTTGGCTTGTCTATCTCCACAGGGTTTGTTTCTTATGCTGAGGCTGCACATGAGGCCCCATCCCTGGAGGTGTTCAAGGCCAGGTTGGATGGGGCCCTGGCAAACCTGAACTAGTGGGTGGCATCCCTGCCTATGGCAGGGGGGTTGGAACTACATGATCTTTAAGGTCCCTTCCAACCCAAGACATTCTATGGTTAGTGTGGGAAACCACCAGCTCCCAAAATGTCAGTGACCCCAAGCATGGTTTGCTGCTCCAGCCCTGTGCTCAGGTGCAGCGAAATACACTGCAAAACAACATCAACTGCAGCATGTACCTGGTGTCAGCAGCTCAGCTCCCTGGGTCTGGATCAGACTCTGGAACACTACATGGCAATCCTGCTCTCTCAGGCCCCTGGTGTGGGTCCCCAGCTGGGACTTGCCCTATGTAGCCTTGAGGCAGCTTTAGGCGCAGCCCCAGAGCTTGAGGGAGGGCAGCCCCTGCAGAGGTACTGCTTCTCTCCCTCCTCTATGTCCAGATCCCAAAGCACATCAGTTTTGGTCGAGGCTTATTTTGGGGGGACAGCAGAGCTCCCGTCACTACCCTGATAGCCCCACAGGCAGCCAAGCCCTGAAGGGACACTCTACAAGCCCCATTGTGGGGTAGCAGTGGTGGCTTCAGGAGTGGCACAGCACAGCAGGAGCAAGTGTTCAGCTCCCATAACAGCACATCCGAGATGTGGGATTTAAAGTGGGCTCAGCTTTTAGCTCCTGAAGAGACTTCAGGAAGCCACGGCCAGGCTCTGAAGGATGTCAGAGTCCCACACTGACACAGTACCTACCTCCCACTGTGGGTCCCCATCCCATGCCTTGAAGAGACCTCCTGGGGTTTTCCTTGCAGGGACGACACAGCCCTGCAGCGGCTCATCCCCTGGGGTTGCTCTTCTTTCTCTAGAGGAAGGCTCCTGCAGTGCTTGACTGGCATCACACTTTGTTGGCTCACCGTCACCACCCCAGTTCTAGGCACCAAGGTGATCTGCAGAGGGGCAGGTGTTTACACCTATGCCCCTCTGCTTAGCGGCTGTGGTTGAGGAGTTCCAGCAGTCCCTCCTCGCTTCCTGCAACACTTGGATTTGTTTCTTTGATCTCCTGTGCTATTTTGTTTGTTCTTCATTATTTGAAATCACAAGATGCCAGCTCTGGTCTTGCCTGGTTTTATGGTAGCGCTGTTTGAAGGGTTCCCATGTCTCAGTTCATCAGTGACATGAAGCTGGTGGCATTCCCTTCCTTTCCTCCCTGTGATGCACAGCTATTATCTGAAATGTACTATAAATACAGATATGTACTGAAATAGGAGTTGTGAGGTCAAAAAGCTGCTCTTTTTGAAGATGGAGCTCTTGAGCTTATGGTTCCTGTAGGTCATGACATCAAGTATGGGGTTATAGGGCACTGACCTTGCATAAGGCACCAGGCAGATAGGGATGGGGTAGATTCACAGTCCCTTTTAATCAATGGGCGATTTGAGGGTCCTAGAGGCTGGTTTCAGGGCTGGCCCTGAGCCTGGCTCTCCATTGCACCTGGGACAGCCATATGCTTGGAAAATGGGTGGTGTGGGCTGCGCTGCTCTCCATCCCCCGAGAAGAGAGAAGCACGTGGCCCCAGCCTGCACCAGTTTGCTGGGAACAGGTTGCCCACCCAGCCCTATGTGTTCGCATTGCCCCTGGGCTGAGGAGCATCTTTCTGGGTCATGCTGCATGAGCCTGTTTGCACCAAAGGAGATGTTTTCCAGCTGAGATAGCCTGGGCCTGAGAAGCAGACATTCCCTTGCTCGAGTGTGCTGAAATGTTTAATTAGAGTTTAACAGCAGCCTGGGAAAAAGGTGTCTTGTCATATTTCTGGGCTGCGTTTTGTTTTTTAACTGCTCGCCCTGTACATGCACAGCCGAGGGAGACCTGCGGCACAATGAGTCCTTTATGTGCCTCTCCCTGCGGCTCGCCCTGACCCTGAACTTTCCCATCAGCTGCTGGCGCCGTGCCCTCCTGCATGTGCCTGGGAGGGAGCCGGCACGGGGATGGGAGCACAGAGTGTCCAGAGCTCATTAATCCCTGCAGGGATCATGCAGGGGATGGTGATGGGGCAGCATATAAATCGCCCCGCTCTGCTCCCTGTTTTCTGGACTGCTGTTTCAGAGTAGTGTCTGGCGGAGAGGGCGTGTCACCAGCTGTGCTTGGATGTCTAGACAAGCCTGAAGTTTCCTGCTCTGAAGCAGGGTCCGGTATGTGGCCTAGCAGGTCGCCATGGGGACACAAGGTGATGGCCATGCATGTGGCAGGATCCTAGGGTGCAACCCACAGCAGGATGGCACACAGGGACACAGCATTGCTCAGTGACCTTCATCTGATTGTTTCTGAAGATGCTGGGAGCTGCCCGAACAGATGTGAGGTTTCATGTCTTAGAGCAGACCTCAGCAGGGAGCCAGACCTCAGTCCCTTTCACACCAAGAATCAAAGACCCCAACCCTGCCCAGAGCCAGCAGGGCCACAGGACTGCACTGCCAGCCCCTCCTGCCCCTGTCCCTCACCCCTGACGCCAGCGGCCATCCTGGCCAGGGTGAACCCACCACCGTGCCGTAGGGGCAGGGAGGAATGTGCGGAATGGAGCAGAGCGTACACCTTCCTTCCCTGACCTGGCCTCCACAAAGAACCCAACAGCACTTTCCACTCACAGGTATGTTTTTGTGAGGTGAAATTAAAGTTTTGCAGGCTCTTGCTTGCTGATGCAATGTTTTTCAGTGAAAGAGTGAGAACAGGCAAGTGTGGAGGGGCTGCTCCGCTTCTCTTTCTATTGGTCCCCCTCTCCTGGCTTTGTCTCCTCCAGTTTTTCACCGAAACCATAGACAGCAAATCCCTTGGAAACAAAGAAAGCTTAAAAAATGCCAGGAGTTAATCCGTGTCTTATTTTTTTAACCTTTTTTTGGTGTGACACAAGTGTGCTGTGCTAGCTCCCTGGGTGCCAGCTGCTGTGGTGAGAAGATATGGAGGTGTGGGGGACACCCCATGATCATCCCCCCAGCCTGTCTGTGCACTGGGCTGTCCTCACACACCACTAATGTGCGTTTGCTGGAATCATGTTGCCACATCTGAAGGTGTTGGGCTGGAAATGCCAGGAACCAGTGTAATATATCCTTGAAGAGACCTCCTGGGGTTCTTGCACAGACAGAGCCCTGCAGTGGCTCATCCCCTGGGCTGCTCCCATACGCTTTCCCCTTGAAGGTCCCACTTACCAGCTTGCATGGGCTTCTTTCTGTAACTGTTTTGGGCAATCCTTTAGAAGTCCCACAGGAGCTGGTGGTGTCCCTCTAGATAAGCTGCATGTGTTTGTTCCCAAAGAAGTGGTGCTGCCCATGAGCTCCTCTGTGCTGAAAATGTTTCCAGAGTCCAGGCTCGCAACCATCACAGTGCATCATTAAAGCTTTCCAGCAGTGCTTGGCAACAGCCTGCTTCTCACTGAAACCCCCACTTTTTCCACCTTCGTTCCACCAAAGGCCTCTCAAT
The DNA here is from genome assembly GCF_964211825.1 of Aythya ferina. Lineage (NCBI taxonomy): Eukaryota > Metazoa > Chordata > Aves > Anseriformes > Anatidae > Aythya > Aythya ferina. The sequence continues at coordinate 11,314,873 of NC_140318.1, forward strand.
AGGTTCAGGGCCCCTTTGCAGCACCTGGTCTGTACACTGTTATTCACTGTGTCCTACAGCTGTACCCATACCCCTTTGGACCTGGGGGCTCATCCGCACTCAGCAGTATGTGTTGCAAAGTTGTGTTGCAAAGATTCCTTGACTTCCCGTGCAGGGGAAGGCCTTTTTCCAATTGAAGCAGTGTGGCCAGCAGGGCAAGGGAGGTGATTGTCTCCCTTTCCTCTGCTCTTGTGAGACCTCATTTGGAGCCCTGAGTTCAGCTCTGGTGTCCCCAGCACAAGAAGGACATAGAAGTATTAGAATGAGTCCAGAGGAGGCCACAGAGATGATCAAGGGGTTGGAGTACCTTTCCTACAGAGACAGGCTGAGTGAGTTGGGGTTGTTCAGCATGGAGAAGGGAAGGCTCTGGGGTGACCTTACAGCGGCCTGCCTAAAGGGGGCTACAGAAAGCTGAGGAGGGACTCTTTGTCAGGGAGTACAGTGGCAGGACATGGGGTAATGGCTTTAAATTAAAAGAGGGTAGGTTTAGATTAGATATAAGGAAGAAAATCCTTACTCAGCGGGCATTGAGGCCTTGGCCCAGGCTGCCCAGAGGAGCTGTGGGTGCCCCTGGCAGTGCCCAAGGCCAGGCTGGATGGGGCTGGGGGCAGCCTGGGCTGGTTTTAGGGGCCCTGCCCATGGCAGGAGTTGGAACTGGGTGGGATTTAAGATCCCTTCCAACCCAAGCCATTATGTGATTCTATGAAATACCTACCTGCCAGGAGATCCCAGGGGATTCTTTAGCTGTCCTGTCAATTGTACCTGCTTTGGAAAACAAAATCAAAATATCTTCATACAGCTGATGACTTTCCTAACTGGATGGAGCTGCAAGAAACCAGAAGGGACCATGGGACCATGTCAGAGACTGTTGGGTGGCGCAGGTTTTTTCCCCAGTCCCTCAGAGCTGTCTAGAGAGAAGGGTGCTGCCAGAATGGATCAGGAATGTGGTCTTGGTTGTTACCATTGCTCCTCAGAGCAACTGGGATCCCAGAGTGCTTACAGCCTTGCCTGCCCTGGCAGGGGCTTTTGGAGCCTCTGGTCAACCCTCGCTTCCCACCCCATCCCCTGCACCCAGATGCCTGCACCTTGGCAAGGCATTTGTCAGGAATCCTTCCTGGCCCTGCTGGCCCTGCGAGAGAAGCGGGATTTGTATTGAGAATGACTTCTCCCCTACAAATGTGGCTATTGTTTGAGCTCACAGAGCAAATGCAGGGATGTATGGGATTTTTGTGCTCTCCATGAGGGCAAGAACACGTCCTGACTCACAGCTGGGAAGATTCATTAAATCTTGAGCTGTGAGGAGAGCAATGACTGGGGATGTTGGGCATCTCCATCAGCAGAGGCTGTTAGGATGGCATGAGGGTAGGTCTGGTCTTCTCCTGGGAGCTCTGGTGACATGGTGGCCCTCTACATCTGGAACATCCAGGAAGCTGCTGTGTTGCTAAGCTGTATCTGTACTGAGCCCAAGGAAAGAAGCCCTGATCAGAGAGCAGCCCTGATTCCACAGGGAGGGACGGGCTGAGATGATTCCAGGCAGGATGGGGTGGGCACTGGCGGGTCACAGCTGCAGGGCAGACCTGATGCTGCTGAGGAGGGTGCAACCACAGAGAAAGCAGGACAAGGAGCCCCAAGTATCTGGCCCTGCTTGGCTGCAGCCCTTCTTGCTGGCAAGTGTTGCTGATCAGGGTTTGGTGGCACCAAATCCTATTTGGGACCTGTTTCCTGCTTCTGGAGTGTGTTATGCTGCCTGCAACCTCAGGGAACTGAGACTTTAAATGCTTGCCTGGCTGCGTGCACCATAGGTCCATAGGTCTGGGCTGATGCTGCAGTGTCACCAGAGCTGGCATGGGACATGCAGCCAAGCCAGCCTGAAGCACTGGAGCAGTGCCATCAGGGAGGGGAAAACATTCCTGCTTGGATAAAGCAGGATGTAAAAGCTGTCTTGAGAAACCCACTTTTTTGCCCAATGCTCCCAGCTTCTGGCTCCCCCACATCTTCCCCCCAGGATCCTGGAGTTGAACAACAGTTCAGAAGGGCTGCTGCCTGAAATTTCTCTTGGTTAAGCTCCAGGAGCCCCTGGGCTCCCAGCCAGGACACGGGAAGGGGTTGGGGTGCCCAGCTCTGGAAGCAGCTCCCCAGGGTATAAGCAGAGAGCTGATGCAGGTCCCTTTTGGTCAGTGAGAGGGGGAAAAAAAAGGTCACCAAGAGAGACCCAGAGGACAGTGCAGTGACAAATAGTGACCTCAGAAGAAGGGAATCTGCCTGGGCAGCGTGGTGGCCAGCCCATGTCCCTGCTCCAGGCTCTGAGAGATTACGTGAGAGATAGCTCATGTTCCTGCTTCATAATAACAGTAATGGCAACAATTGCATTTGCAAAGGCAAATATTTGCTCCTTCTTCCCACCTGCCAGTCTGGGAAAGCTGCCCGTTGTGGTAGGCTCTAAGATGGGAGTTAAGGTTTAATTATCTGGAGGTGCCAAGCAGTTCCAGCTGCCCAGGGTGCCACCGTGTTCACCCACCTGGTGACAGCTGTGTGCCCAGGAAGGCACAGACTGGGGGTGTCCCTGGGTGGCTCCCCTGTGTGAGGACTGCAAATTCCCTGCCAGCCCATCAGCATGTCCTGAATTGCAGCTTGTTCCTAGAGCTTTCCTTGGCCACACGAGGGTATTGCAGCCCTTTTCTACTGTGTCCAGATGTGTAGGATCTGGCCTTTGTGCCCAGGTGGCGATGGTTTCAGGAGCACACTAGAGCATACCAGGCCAGCCCGAGGGGAGGAATCACACTGCTGGGACAGGCAGGCTCTGCCCAAGGCCTGCCAGCTGCTGCTGGAGGTTGCCCAACGAGGACAGGGCAATCCCTGTCCTTGGCCTAGTGGAGGAGCTAGGCCGGAGGAGCACTTGTGCTCATGCAGAGCACAGCAGTGCTGCGAGGCTGGCCAGGGCAAGCAGCTGCTGCAGGAGTGGTGCCATCGCATCGTCATGGAGCAGCATTGCTGCCTCGTTGGGAGCAGGGGGTGCTTGGCTGCAACAAACACACTCAGGCTGAGCTGCGAAACATCACACAGAGCTGAGAGACAAAATAGAAACCTCCTCCACCAGTGGGAGGGCCGGCGTTAGGTTATTTCCCCTCCATCCCCAGCATTGCTCCTTCCCCTTCTGTTCTGCAAAATGTCAAATCTGCTTTCATGAGTTTGTTTCTCCTCTAACCATTTTCCACCTGTGTGCGGGTGTGCTTTCTTCTGCAGTGCTGCAACCTCTCATCATCTGCTGGGCTGCAGTTTGGGCTGGATGTTGAGTTTCTGGCCATCTCATGCAAGTGAGCAGAGCCCTGGCTGGAGCTCTGAGCTGGAGCTCTGAGCTGGACCACGGTCTGCACTGAGGTCTCTGCAGCGACCAGCTGAGAAGCTGCCCAAGCTCAGCTCATTGTATTATCACCTTCACTGAGTGTGCCAGAAATGGGCTTCCTTAAGAGCTTTTTTGATATAGGGCTGATCATGGGGCACAGGTTTGCGTTTGCTTTTATAGGGCTGTTGGTAGGCTGCTGCCTGCTGGAATGTTCCTCAGAAGTTAAAAAATGAAGCAAATCATTTGGTTGGGGAAAAAAGGGGAAGTGGAAAAGGAGGTGCTGGTCTCTGCTCCCTGGTAACTGTTAACAGGAGGTGCAGGAACAGCACAAAGCCAGGGGAGGTTCAGACTGGACATAAGCAAAAATTTCTTTACTGTGAAGGTGATCAGTCACTGGAACAGGCTTGCTGGCACAGTGGTTGATACCCTATGCCTGTCAGTATTCAAGGCATTTGGATAGTGCCCTTAATAACATCCTTTAACTTTTGGTTAGCTCTGAACTGGTCAGGCAGTTGGGCTAGATGATCCTTGGAGGTTCTTTCCAACCAAACTATTCAACTGTATCCTATCTTATCCTATCCTATCCTATCCTATCCTATCCTATCCTATCCTATCCTATCCTTAATAAGAGAAAGAATCAAAAGGGCTGGGTGGACTTTGCTCTGAGAGGAGATAGCTGTCAGGAATGCTAGCAGGACTCGCAGGGCTTTGCCCCTGTAGCAGGTTTCTTGCAGCTGGGGCTGTTCCAGGCTGCACACAAGGGAGCAGCCCTGAGCTGGGTGCAAGGTGCTGGGTGCCAGGCACTGCCATGACCTCTCCCTGGCTGGCTGCACAAGAGAGGTGCTGGGGGACCAGACCGGGGGAACCAGGTTGGAAGTGATGGAAGCAGAAGGGTCCACTGGGGGTTGGTCCTTCTACCCATGGTCCTGCCTTGCTGTAAGGGGCTGTGCTCAGGGAGAGGAGTCCCAGCTTCACCACCACATGGGTCACACACCCATGAGCGGCTCCGGGCCATGCATGAACCAAGCCTGGCAGGGTTTATTCCTTGCCTGGACCTTGTGGACAGGAACATGCAAAACGAGATGCAAAGTGCGTGACTCCACCAGGCTGCTGGCAAGCTGCCCAAAGGGCCCCATGGTGTTGCAAATGTGGTATCTCTGCCTTAGGATCTTTATTTCATTGTTAAACTAAAGGCTGGCTTTGCTTGTCGGGTGTCCAGCTCTCATCACAACACATGTCCTGTGCACTTGCACCGCAGCTGATTTTTACGGGCTCCCAACCTGCAGAGCTGATCCTGAACCAGCTGTGAGGTCTGGTTCAGTGCAGGGACCCGGGACAGCCCCAGGCCATGCAGACAGCCCTGCCTGCACCTTGAGCTGAGAACCGCTGCCTGCACTGTGCAGTTGTCCTGTGCTGCTCCCTGCCAGATATTTGGGGAATCCAGGGCCCCATGTGCTGCTCGCTGAGGGGAGCAGGCTGGAAAGGCAAGACAGCGTGCTGGGAACCCAGCTGCAGCCTGAGAAGGCTTGCAAGTGTGTCAAAACAGAAAAATGTGCTGGGAACAGCTTTGCCCTTGCTCTCTTTGGCTCCTCCTGTGTGCACCAAACAAGGCCAAGTCCCAGGGCAGGCTGAGAGCACCGCTGCCTCGTGAGGCTACTGGAGCCCAGTGGGATGGGGACTGCTCCATCAGTGCATGGAGCACACGCTGGGAACAAGCCCTGCATCCCCATCAGGGCTCCGAGGTGCAGGACCAGGAGGATGGACCCAGCGCAGCTGGCTGGGAGAACGGCCTGTGGTCCTGCGGAGCAGCAGGGCTGTGGAGAACAGAAATCCTCGGGTGCAAGGAAGTGCCTGCAGTTCAGTGCAGGTCCTGATGGTGGGTTTGTTATTACAGCAATTAAGCTTCTGCTTCAAAATCGGAACTGTCCAGCCCATCCGTGGTCTTGGTAAGGGACTCCCAACCAGGCTGCAAGGGGCCACATCCATCCCCCCTGCTGTGTCAGGGCAGGGGACAGGCCTGGCCCGTGCTGGAGCTGCTCTGCCTGCCCTGCTGCGTGCCAGGCTGCCGAGCTGGGCTGGGTAGCAAGGGTGGGCATGAGCCAGGCCAGCTGGGAGGGACAGATGGACAGGTTGCCCTAGCAGTGAGGTGCCTGCATCCTTCGTCTGGGTCCCTGTACGTTTTCATCAGCAGCCACTAAACCTGCCAGCCCTGTGCCATGGGACATGGGGAGGAGGGAAGGAAGCTGTATCCATGCTCTTTCCCCAAAGGGCCGTGTTTGTGGTGTGGTGCCCAGATAGGTCTGTGCTGCCCCATGGGCAGGTGTAAGGAACAGCTTCCCACCCCCCGGGGACACCAGAACCCCTGTGGCACAGCAGCACCCGCTGCCCTCCAGGCACCTGTCCAGGACCTGCTGCTTACTGGGCTGAGCCCAGGTTTGGGGTGAGCCTGCCTTGGGGCTAATCCCATCCTCAGGGCTAATCTCAGACTGGGTGCTAATCCCATCTGGGTTAAACCAAGAGTCTGGGCTGAGCCCTGCCAAACCTGAGCTGGAGGAGTGATGCCATGAGTTGCTCTGTCCCACCCCATGGGTACAAGATGGCCCAGTGAAGGACTGGGGTTTTCCCACCAACTCCGCTATTCCAGGCTGCAGACCTGGCTGGGAGCAGTCCCTCTCTCCCTCACCCGGAGCCACACAGTGCAGGATACAGCCCCGCAGGGTCCCAGACACTGGGGCTGCGTCTCCCCGTGCTGCCTGGGTGCTGCAGGAAGGGCAGCACAGCCCTGGCAGCCCACAGGCTCTGAAGGCTGGGTTGTTTTGCAAGCCGGGAGCGCACGGGGTTAGCCTTCCCGTCCCCTCCTCCAGCCGTTCCCAGCCTATTCTACCTTATGTGTAGGAACTGGTTTTTCTTCCTGGGCTATTGTTTCCGCTGGATTGGTTAGATCGCTCCAGGCCTTGCTCAGATTTCCTTTCTCACGCTTTTTTTTTTTTTTTTTTTTTTTTTTAATTCCCGTTTTCTGCTGCAGCTTCTATTCTCACCCCAATTAAAGCAGCAGGTACTGCTGCTGGCTGGGGGAGGAAGGTGTCCCAGTCCGCTGGTGCCCATCATGGACACTGTGGGCTATGCTCTGATGCTGTCAGTGTTGTAACACCATTCCAAAATGGTGTTCCTGTGTCAGGGAGACTGCTCTTAGGTTGAGGCACCCAGGTCCTGGCTTGGGTCCCTGTCTGGCACAGCCTGCAAGCTGAGCAAGCTCCTCGGGCTCAAGATGCTGAATGTTCCATTTTTCTGCAGCCATGTTGACTAAATCTGTTTTGTTGCTCTTTAAACAAAAACCTACAGATCTGTCACAGGTCCCAGCTCCGTGATGGTGTTCTGCGCTGTGCAGTGGGATGGCAGAGCCACACACATGTGCTAAGCCAGTGACCAGATGGGCTGTTTGGGGTGGCTGCTGTCACACTGCTCCTGGCTCCTTGCCATGATGCTGCCACTGGTCACTGCGCTATTACCTTTCCAGACCAAGATCATCCCTCTGCCTTTCAACCACAGCTTCTGGGCAGGGGGTGAATCGTGGCCCTCTTGGGCCAGTGCTGTCCTGTGGAGGTGCACAGCATGGCATTGTGGCCAAGCTTGAACAGGGACACTGGTAGCACTGCTGGTGGTGGGGTGAGTGTGGGCACGAGCTGCCCTGGTGCCCCCAGGCATTTGGGTATGATGAAGTGCCCCTGGTGTCGAGTGCCAGCCCCTGCCCCCACCATAGAAGGAGATACCTGGGTGCCTCGGAAGATGCTGCCCTCTCCCAGGAGGTTTGGCACACTGACAGGGAAGGCAGGTAGCGAGCTGATGGTATCTGGCCAGGTGGGGAGGCAGTGTGTCCCTTGGGGGCCTCCAGATTGCACCATGGGCAGGCTTTGGTTCCCAGATAAAAATAGAAGTTGAAACATGAGCCCAGCTTTCCCGGCCACCACCATCACCACCCAGCTCTGCCTTGGCTGCTGCACCCATCACAGGGGCCCATGGGAGGCAGCAGGGAGTGGGTGAGGTGGGGAGGTTGTGAGCCACCTGGCCACAGAGGAGAGGAGCAATAGAGCACCTGGCCCAGGGTGGCCTCAGCCCTTTGCACAGGGTTGAAAACTGCTCTGGAGAAAAGCAGAGACCTTTCTGGGGCACGGATTTTAGACAGACATGACTTGGAAGGCTCATTGTGGAGTATGGAGAGAAACCCTCTGGCAATGTTATTCAGATGACCCCATGAGCCCAGCTGTGCAGAGGAGGGACAGCTGCCAGGGAAAGCCAGGGCAAGCAGGAAGAAGGGTAGCTGTTGTCTTAATACATAATAAGTATAATTTCCTAAAGCTTGCCTAGCACCTGGAGAACAGGACAGAGCCTTGAGGATGACTGCACATCCAACTCTGTGAACCCCTACCCTGGGAGGAAGGTGCAGGTACATAGCCTCTGCTTTCAGTGTTACGTTTTTGTGGCACGTGAATCAGGCAGAAAACAGATTCCAGTAGGGCCAGTGTGCAGTCAGGTAACTAAGAACAGTGCCGTGAGTGACTGTTAGTGGTCTGAGTGGTGGTCTTGTGTGTAGAAAGAAGAGCTTTTGCCCTTTACAGTTTCAAGGCTCTGACTTTCATTGTCGGAAAATGCATCTCCGGGACTTGCTCCTGGTGCCAAAATCAAATGCTCCTGAAGGTTTAGAGGATACTTTTTAGACAGATTTCCACCTGTTAGATTTCAGTTGAGATCCTTTCTAATACGGACAAGACCCTTTCTCTGTGTCCAGAGCTCAGGCAATCTGAGAGCTTGAGTTGGGTTGCTTTTTTCCAGCACTCGCATCCACCAGCCTTGAACATCCTCAGGCCAAGAGCTGAGATCTCATATGCAACTAGATAAAACTCTGTAGTTTGATGAGAGGACCAGCAATTAGGTGCACTGTGGAGAGCTGGGCAAGTTAACCCTTCTCCTGCTATGGCACAGGCTCTGTTGAGATGGCTCAGAACCGGACCTACAGGAGGTATGCTCCTTGGATCTGATGGCTGCGGGATGCACATTTGCACACTCAGGAGGGGCTCACCATTGCCCAGAGGTGGCTATAAAACAGGGAAGTTCATTTATGCAGGCAGAAGGCAGCATGCTGGCATAGGGCTGGAGGAACTGAGACACCAGCGGTCAGGCAGGGCGAGGGTGGGAAGGAATGGCTTGCCCGCTGGCCCCAGGAGCTCCTGGTGTGGAGCTCACCATGAAATAAAGGCATTGGGGATGCTGAGCAGCCTCATTATAAGGCGGTTATTACTGGTTTGGCTTTGTTATTAAACTTGTTGTAACCCCTAGGAGCCTGTCCCAGAGCAGCACCCCATTGTGCTGGATGCTGTATAAACAGGGCTTACGGCTACGGTTAAGGTTGGGTCAAGGGTGCGGGTGCTGCTGCAGCTCAAGCTTTTCAGAGGGGCTCAGCCCCCATCTCCAAAGCTTGCAGCCCAGCTAGTCAGGAGGAAAAATGAACAAAGGAGACTGGAGACAGCTGAGATGCAGCTGCAAGAGATGGAGGGACCGGGGCAGGGGGGGGATGCATATGACTGTACACAGCATTAGCGAGGGGTTGAGCATCTTACTTTTTTTTTTTTTTTTTTTTTTTCCCCTGGGAAATTCAGCTTTGCATGTGGGTTTAGGTGCAATGTCGGGTAAGATTCTCATCATTGCAAAGGCCTTGAGGTAATGAAAAGGGCTTTCGGTGTCGCTGACGATTAATCGCCCACAGTGCAGTGCTGACTACCCCAGGCAGTGCGACGGTGAAGCAGCAGCGGGATGGGGTTTGTGGTTAGGGACCTGCAGCTGTGAGCACGTGTGCGCAGAGAGGAGTGAGCGTGTCTGATGGGTAGGCGCTGCAGCTGGCACAGCATGGCATGGCATGGCATGGAACAACACAGCATGGCACCCAGAGCTGCTGTCACTGCAGGGACAGTGCCTCTGATGCTCAGCCAATGCAGAGGGCACCTCAGGTCCAAAAGAAGCACATGCTTGTGTGAAGGAAGGTGTGAGTGTGTACAGGGAGATGTGTAGGCGGTAGGGGGATAGTTGGACCAGATGATCTTGGAGGTCTTTTCCAACCTTAATGATACTATGATTCTGATATGGCTCCTATGCCAAGGTGCCTGGGAGCTCAGGGCAGAACTGGAGGGATCAGGGTGCTGCAGGCAAAACCCTGGCCCCATCCCTGCTGGATGCTGAGCCCACTCTCTCATCTTCCCTATATCACCCGGGGACTTGTTTGTGCTTCTCCACTGCAGGAGAGCTTCCCTCTCCTTGTCTGGAGGAGCTGACGGACCCCTGCCATCCAAAGCCATGTCCTGCTCTCACTGGGATGAGAGAGGGGGCTGCCCCAAAAAGGGAGCCTCAACAGGGGCACCCCACTGGAGTGGTGCCTGCCAGGGCTGTGTCAGCCCTGGCCGCTTTTCCTCTCCCCGGGGCTGACCTCTGTTGGTGCTATCTCCCCAATCTTGTCAGCTCCACTAATCTGCCCGTTTCAGTGCCTGTGGTTCTTGTTTTGTGCTCCCAGACAAATGAGGCCCTTCTAGCTGTCAGGTGAGCCTTTCCCAGAGCTTATGCAAATGATACTAATTAAAGGCATTCTTATCTGTTCGATTTCCCACACCTTTTGCCTCCGAGGGGGATAGAAAACTTTGTGTTTTAACTCTGTATTTCATGGCACTCAGAAGGACTGCCTAGGGAAAGCATTGGGAAATGCAACGGGTCACTCCTGATGAGAAGAGCTGGCTTATGCAAGTGTTGAAACACTTTATTATGCATGAGAAACCTTCCAGAAACAGATGACTAATAGCAAAGCGGGAGCAGAGAAAGCAGTGGGAACGCCATACCAGGCTGGCATGGGATCCCATGTCATCTTACCAGCTTAGCAGGGTTGGGCTAGGTCAGCACTTGCCTAAGAGACCTCTCAGAGTACCTGGCTGGCGATGAGGGAAGTGATGTTAATGATTCAATAAACAGAGCCCTTCCCTCTATGTGAACCAAAATGCCCCTGTGTAATCCCAGGGACCCACCGGCAGCCCTGTGGTTCCACTGGCAGCCCGTCACTTAGTTCACAGGGCCATACCAGTACTGTTGAATGATGCTGAGGCTGCAGTCCCATGTGGTCATCACGGTTCATCTCCTGGCATGGCTCTTGCTGCTTTGCTGGCAGATGGGTTTCAGTGGAGGCTGAAGAAGACTGGTGCACTGAAAGCAACCACTCCCCCAAGGCACTGGGCTCACACACCCGCGCTAGCTCTGCTGCTTCAGTGGGTTTGTTGGCACTCAAGGCAAGATGTTAGACCATCTGTACCAGAGCAGGAGCAGCAACATGCACCACTAAGATTCCTGGGGTGCTGGTGATGAGGTCAATAAGAAAAGCTCTTGGCACAAAAGGGAGGGGAAGTAGCCCAGCCCACTGCTTTCTGAAGCTCCTCTGGGAGGTGCAGCTGTCCCAAGGGCCTGGATCATGCTGTGCCAGGAGGTAGCCTTTGCACCTGCAGGAGTGTGGGGAGTACCTCCAGGTCGGATTGCTGAGGTTTGCACACTTTATGCATGGGCCTTGGAGTTGCTGCAGGTCAGAGGGGAATCCAGGCCCTCTGTTTGGGAGAGGAGGAAGGGAGTGTCTGAAGGTCAAAGCTGTGGCTGCAGCAAGAAGAAGCTGGGGGCATGAGCAGGAGATAATGAAACCTGACTCGGAATTCCTGCTTGGAATTTGCCAGTGCTTGTTACTGATTTTCTTTTACTGTCCTTCCCACCATCTCCCTCCTTTCTGGGCCCTCCCTGCTTTGGGTCATGGGCAGGGGGTCCCAAAGAGTCAGACATGTCTGTGTAGCAGGGCTTGGAGGCCACACGTGAGCAACCTGTGCTGCTGAGAGCTGGTTGGGCCTGAGCAACCTGCATGCCCATTATGGCAAGTTTTCTTTTCTCAATACATCCCTGAAAGAAACTTTACTTAAGGACTCTGGTTTCACAACCAGAATGAGAGTTGCAACCTCCATCCGGAGGAGTGGCCCTTTCACCACATGATATCCATCTCAGAGAGAGGGAAAGAAAGGAAGGGAAGAGGGTAGGCGGTGAGTAGGAAAAGAGATATTACTGCAGGTGGCTGTTGAGTAGTCCTGTGATATGGCGAGCAGAAGACGCCCAGGGAATTGTCTTGACATGAGCTGCCCTCAGTTGCCCCGGATAGTTCACTCTGGGCACTACCAGTATTGTCCTTTACAGCTGATGTTGATATATTGAGGATTTCCTAAGCCAGAAGCTCTCCAGGCAAAGAGTTGCATCTCACCAGCAAAAACAATATTGAAAAGAGCCTTCAGCACTGATGAGTGATACTGGCCTGGTGCTGTGTGTCAGCAGGGTGAATGGGAGAAGACCTGCAGGCCTGGAGACTATTTTGGGGACAATTCTTCTGTGCAAAGATCAGCACCACCAGGATAACTCTCAGAGCACTTGAATGATGCAGAGTTCAAGGATATCAAAGGAACGAGCAAGCCTGGCTCCTCTCCATCCTGCACCGCACCTTCCAGTTGCTGGGCACCAGCCTCTGAACTTCCAGCTGGGCTCACACCTGCCTCTTCAGCCAAGCTCACACTGGCTCTCAGGGCCATTCTGGAGTGCCAGAAAGTTTGGTTCCTGTTGTCTGTTGAACCTATGTTATCTCTGAGCTTAAGGAAAAGGTGGAGGCCCAGAGTGGGGACAGGATGCTGAGATGGCCCAGGAGCTCCAGGTTGGAGCATCCAGTCCCTTGAGTTTGTGCGTCACTGCCAGTGAAATCCCCCCCAGGGGGTGGGAGAGGCAGGGATCTTGCCCTAAACAAAAACGCCACCAGACAACCCAGCATTGCAAAAGGCACCTTGCTGCCTTGTCCTCCTTGTCCTGGGAAGACAGGGAGAGCCAGGGGGAGCCAGGGCAGTTCACGCTGCTGGGGCTGCAGCTGACCCAGCACAGGGATCCATCGGCACTGACTCGCTGTGATGTCTTCTTGGTCCGGGGCCACTGGCATCACCCCTTCTCCCCATGTCATAGTTCTTGGTGGTGGCTCTTGGTGTCATAGTTCTTGGGGTGGGGGTTGGCACAGCTGCTGCTGTGGGCGCAGCAGATGCGGGAACAGTGGGACAGGAGCTGTGGAAGTGATGGTGCCTGCACCAGGATACAGCTCCACTGGGCAGATGGGAGCAGGGAGAAGGGACAACAGTGAGGGACCATAGTGAGGAAAACAGGTTGAGCTGAGATGGAGCAGATTCACTCCTCACCTTTGACATGGACACAGCAAGCAAAGCCCAGGGAAGCAGAGGCAGATCGCAGCCATCCCAGCCGCCCAAAAAAGCCTGCATTTGGCATGGAGCTGAATGGGCGGCCAAGCCATGGCGCAGCAACGGGAGCTGGGAAGTGCGTGCCCGTCTCTGCCCAGCTGGCACCAGCAGCACCAGTGCCCATGCACCTGCACGTGCACCACACTGGGCATCCAGCACTGGCCCCGCTCGCACTGCCTGCGACAGGGCTGATTCACACGGGGCGCTAGAAGCCGGTCTGCCGTGGGAAAGTGCACCCGCCATGGCTCCCGAGCGCCGGGATTGCTTCAGCAGGGGTGCAGCCAAGATCTGTTTCACAGCGGGCAGAGCAGATCTCAGCTGGGATTTACCAGTGACTAAGCGTGTGCTGGCAAGGGCTGCCCTAGCGTGAGAAAGCACTAGCTGCTCCTCCTTGGAGGTGTGCTCGCAGGCTGTGCCGGGACACATGGCTCCCGGGCACCCACAGAGACAGGCACCCTCTGTGTGACAGAGCATGGGGGCTTTCAGACCCTGTGGGGACGGTGGGGGCTGCAGCCATCCAGCCCCCTTCTCCTGGGCAGAACTCACCCCTTTGCTTCAGGTGCCCCAAGCTGTGGGGTGGAGATGCAGTGTCCCTTCCTGTTGCAGTGTCGCCCCAGCTCACACCCCAACAGCATCCTCAGGTGCTGCCGGGGCCCTGCTGTCTCACCTCTGTGAAGAGTTTTGTTTGTATGTGTGCACTGCTGTCTGGGGCAACGGCTAATCACAATGGGTCTGGGGAGACCAAGCCAAGGAGGAAAAACTCATCCCTTCCCCATCACAGAGGCTGTCCCCAGCTGTCCTGTGCACCAGCCACTCACAGGAACTGCTCCAAACCCCTGTGTGGTGAAGCTGGGATGCAGGAACCGCACCAAGCCTAAGGCCACCACCAGCCCCTGCATGGCACCCAGTCAGCCTGGCATTATCTAGGTGGCAGACTACCCTGCTCCCTTCATTTCTATAGTCTCATTTTGGCAAGGAATTAAAAAAAAAATTAACTGCAATTTTTATTACAGCTAATTGGCACTGCTGCTAAGTGGCTTATCAAGCTCTGGAGCCTGCCCTGTGCTTTGGCAAGCTGAGGGTGGTGAAGGCCCGGAGGCTTTGGAGATGGCAAAAGGCACATAGCAGAGCATCTAGGAGCCCCAAGCAAGTGTGAAATGCACGGCCACCCTAGGCAGCCAAGGTGTACATGGCTCTGAGGGGTGGATTGCACCTGGGTTGCAAGGATGCTGGATTTCAGGAAAGCAGAGAAATTTGCCTGAGGTCACCCTGTGCACCTGAGGGAATGAGGGCCCCATGCCCATGCCCAGCACGCCCACATTGCAATGATAGGCTGCATGAAACAGAACCCGGCCATCCTCACATGTCCTGGCCCCTTGCAGCCACGCAAAGACTTTGGGTGGCTCTGGAGGGGCAGAACTAGTTGTTCCCTTTTTCAGTGTCACCTAGGAATCCCATCACAGGGAAGGAAGCACCCTGGAGAGCAGCAGTGTATGAAAGCAGCTTCTCATGCACTGCACTTGGTGTGACAAGGCAACAGCAGACCTCAGGGAGCAGGGACAAGGCAATGCAGAGCAGAAGCACAGAGCAAGTGGGAGCTGCAGCCAAAACTCCTGAAGCTAGAGGCTGCAGCAGGACAGCTCTGGTGTTGAGGCAGCCCTGCAGGTCTGGCCTGCGCAGGCTGTGAACTCCTAGAGCCCCAGAGGGATGGTCCTGTCCTGCAGCATCAGCATCAGGTCAGCTCCACTGTGCAGAAACTCTGAGGTTGTGCAGTCCCAGGGCAGCGGGTGACACTTGTTCAAGTATAAGGACATGGTCTGTCTCTCCCTTCTCTGCCCCGGATCCATCCATGCCCCTGTTCCCTTTTTATCTTTCATCTTTCAAGGGATGGCTCACAGGCACAGCTGAGCCAGGGCAGAGTTGGAGAAGGAAGAGGGAAGGCAGGAGGCAGAGGAATGAATGAGAACCATGAGATCTCCAGCTCTGCCTAGTCCAGGCAGTCAAAGCCTAAGATCAGATCAGATGGTATCGGGCAGCCTCCACCTGTTATCATGTCACCTTCCCTCATGTGATGTTGGCAGTGAAATTTGAAGTGACATCTGCTTTATGATCTGATAACTCAAAATGTTGATCTGGCCCCTCAGCTGAGCTTCTCTCAACTGAAGTTCTCTCAGCTGAGATCTTCTTTCTGCTTTGCTGGGGTTTCACAGTTTCACTTCCTCTGGGTACATGACTTATAACATGAGAGCCCAGAGGGCGCCTGGTTTTGGCATGGAGCCGGGCAGGCTGGGGCCACATGCTGCTCCAGGACAGGGGTCCTTGGGATGCATCAGCATCTGCTGCTCTCCCAGAGTGAGTGAGAAAAAGCAGGACTGGGGAGCAGGAGAAGGGTGCAAGCATCTGAACCACATTAGAAAAAGCAGGAGATGCCTGATGCACACAGTCATGCAAATGAGGGGAGTTTTGCAAAATTAGCTTTTGTGGGTGATGCAGAGGCTCCCAAGTCACTTGGGTGCTTTCAAAACAGCACCACATCCATCTCCATTTGTTTTGATCATGCTGCTGCTCTGCCAGGCTGGAGCAGGGGTTCAGGCTTTGAGCACCAAGCAGCATAACATGCAGGCAGGCTGACTGCTGCCTTCAGCCTATCCAGGCACCCCCTCTCCTCCTCCTCTCCATCCCCAGCAGTGTCCAGGGGGCTGCAAATGCTTTCTTCTGCCAGGCAAGGAGAATGCTGGGGCCATGCTGCTGCTGTGGAGGCTGCAGGGAAGGGGCAGAAGCTCTGCTGAGCTGAGGCCACACAGGGCTAGGAGGACGCAGCTGGGATATGTGGCCCCCACTGCACAGCTACAGTGGGGCTGTGCCCACCTCAGGCTCTGCCTTCAAGGACCAGAGCCTGGCATCTTCTCGTAGCCCAGGCTGGAGACTGAGTGTTGGTTTAGCAGGTGCTGCAGAGGATGCAGGTAGAAATCCCTCCTCCTGCTGCGGGGCAGATCTGCCGGGACATCGTGGCAAGCTCATTTTCAAACAAATCACCCTTACTGAGACAGTGTGTGGGAAGCAGGGGCATCTTTGCACCTCCCCGTGACCCTAGCGCTGTTCCAGCCAACACACCACAAACACGCAGAGCTGCTGAGGGCCCGCGCCAGTGCCCACTCAGGCAGTGGAAAGTTTTTCTGGTTTCAACAGGCTTTGGAGCAAACCCCCAGGCAGGGAACTTGTTCTGGTTGGTGAAGTTATGCACCTGTCTCACTGCTTTCCTTGCGTGCAACATGCCCAAAACACTCTGCAAGCGAAAAAAAAAAAAAAAAAAAAAAAAAAAAAAAAAAAAAAAAAACAGACCCTTAAAACAATCATCCTGCTGGTTTCCACTGCCTTAAAATGCTCTCAGGGAGGGTAAGGGGAGGCCGAGCACATCTGGCTGCCAGCTGTACCCTGAGCTCTGCCCGAGAAGCCTGGCAGGGACAACCCTGGCCGGACAGTTGGAGACTCCCATGGTAAACCAGGAGTCAGGTGGTGCATGGGCCAGGCTGTGGCTGCAGCCCAGGTGGCCGAACAGGGCAAGCCGAGACCTCAACACATCTCAGCGTCCACAGCCATCCTCCAAAGCTTTAGTGAGATGCAAGAGAACAAGTCGTGAACCCACAGCCCAGCCTTTGGGTGTCTGCTTGATGTTTCAAGGCAAACCTCAGTTTCTGGTGTTTTCAGGCATCATGTAGGACAGGTATGGCTTTACCCAACTTAAAGATATGGCACCTCTGGGATGGAGGATCTTGTGGCTTGTACATCCCAGAGTTTTTGTCCACTTCCATTGTGCGACCTCCACTCAATGGGACAGGCTGTGCCTCAGTTTCCCCATGCACGTGAGTGGGAGTGCCCAGTGATGGGGCTGTGTGCTGAAGGTATTTTCTTGGGCTGTAGGTGTCCCAGCCACCATCTCACCACCTTCCCTCCCTCTTTTCCCAGGTGTGCAACTGCAACAAGTACCTGAAGGTCCCAAAGGAGAGGATGAGGCAGCTGGTGGAGGGCAGCAAGCACTCAGCGGGGGACGGCGGCACAAGTACGAGTGCGGGCAGCGGGGGCTGGGTGGGGCGGTCAGAGACCAGGGTCCTGCAGCTGACCCAGGGCTGCGCACACCCGCGTGGGCTGGGTCCCTCCGATACGGAATGGGGACCCTGGCACCAGGCTGTGGCCGGGTACAGATGTGGACCTGCTGAGCTCTCCCAGGCTCCTCCTTGGCCATGCTCATGCACGTCTGAGCACAGACATTGCCCCCCAGCAGCCCCTGCAGAAGAGCTGCATTGCCCAGCAGGAGCACAGCTAGGTTTTGCATGGGAAGGTGTGGGGTGGGTGAGATGCCAGTGGTGGCTCAAGTGTCAGCCTGAGGCCATTGCTGCCTGACTTGGGAAACATGGCTGGGGCTGCAAAATGCCTCCACACTGCCAGTGGTTGCTAATGTGCAACACAGTGCCTTTCTCACCTTCACAGAAGCTGTTAAACTAGGTCAGGCTGCAGGCAGAATGAGTTAAGTGCTGCTACTGGCACGGGGAGCGTAGTTTGGTGTCATGATGAATGCTTGGGAAATGTGTGCTCACCCCACTGCACCCCTCGAGCCTGGGTCTGCTGCCAACCCTTGTACTGCCTGTCAGCATGCCTCAGTTTTCCCATTTTCTCAAGCTGGGCAAGGCACAGGCCACTGTGTGCTGCTGGGTGGCTGCAGCTTTGCCAGGGGTAACACACGTGGCCCAGAGGATGAGGGACGTGGTGAGTTTTCACATGGCGCCAGCAGCCTGGGAGCACTGCACTACCCCAAAGGCCAGGGCATCCTCTCCATGGTTTCTCTGGTGAGGGCACTCACTGTTTGTGTGTACCCAGGGACCAGCCAGGCCTGTTCAGCCAGTTCTGGAGTATGGGAAATAGCAATGCTGTGGTTTGCATTCAGGCGTGTGATCATTTTCCCCATCCCCCTTCAGAGGGGTTGATGGCACTTGGGGGGCTCACACAGCATCTCTGCTCCTCCACAACACCTCTGTGCCCCCCCCCTCACTGCTCCAGCCTTTACACCATGTCTGCAAGACCCCCACACCTCCCTGTGCCTTGCAGCCTCTCATGGTTCCCCTGCTGCAGAGGGATGGGGTCAGCAGGGACCCCATGCTGCTGCACCAGGCAGGAGCACCATGTCAGGCATAACCACGCCAAGGAGAATCCTTCACCACAGAGCAGTCAGTGGCAAAGAAAACACCACAGCATCCTTGGGGGGGTGCTCTTTTGCTGCAATGGAGTTGCAAAACAAAAGCTGATTCACCTGGGCTGTGTCTGTGCCCAGGAGCAGCCAGGTGGGCACAAAGTGTGGATCTCACCAAGCCTAGAGCAGGGATCCCATGGAACTGCCAGGAGGTTCCCTGTGTCTTGCCACACTGGGATTTCTGTTTCTGTTCAGACTCTGCTTGGGTGCTGCTGGGATTGAGAGCATCAGCATGAACTGAAGTAGGCTGTCCCTGGAATGGCCCACTTTGTGTCAAGTTTTGGGGAAGAGAAGAAGAGAAAGGATGTGATGATGATGTGCCACTGTCAGGCAGGTGGTGGGAAAAGTGGCAGCAGTGGGACAGGCCAGACAGCAAGAGTTCATGAGAAAAATAACAATTGTTTTCCAATCTCTGTTGCATTTTCCATCTGGTGGGAGTGGGTGGAGGGGAACTGCTTGGCTGGCCCATTGCAGTCCCAAGCTCAGCTCTGGCCTGGGCCTCATCAGTTCAGATTTATCCCCTTGGCCCATGGGCAGATGCTTGTCCAGCATCCTAAGCCTTGGCAAGAAACCTTGCACCTAGGTTGCAGGGAACCTTCCCCCTGACACAGCCATACTTTCCCTGCATAAGAGCTTGGATGGAACTGCTGGAAACTGTTTCAAGCCCAAACATCTTTGCCCTGTGATGCCTTTTTTCCCAATGGGGTGCCCAGAACAGCTTTTTTTTTTTTTTTTTTTTTTTTTTTAGGGGGGGTGAGGAGGGCAGGCTCTGTGCCTGGAGCAGGCTGAGGATGGGGGAGCAAGAGGTGACAGTGCTACAGGTCCCCACATGGCACAGGCAAGATGTGATGTGGCTGGAGGCTGTTGGCAGCATATGGGCTCCTGAATGACCCAGGTGGATGGGATGTGTCACAGGCTCTCGTCCAGCCAAGGGAAGCTTCTTGCTTAGTCACTGTGGTATAACTGGCTGGCACGGTGCCCTGGCACTTGGGGATACTCTGCCAGATGTAATCTGGTCCCTGGGAAAGGCAAGGAAAGGATGTAGCCCTCTAGAGCAGGTTAGGATTTGACAAACAGAATAGGCTTCTTTCATCATAAAATTGCCCCATTCCATCTGAAATATTTCGTAAAACACAAAAACAACCATTACTGCTTTGCTTGGAGCTGTGCTGCTAACTAAGTATGCCAGTCTCCTCGGGTGTTTGTGTGCTGCCACGTGTCACTGCTGCATGAGGGAAGAACTGATAGCAACTGGATGCTCTATCAGGAAAAATCACATAATGAGCCAACCCAGCAGCATTGTCTTTGTACAGCCTCTGGCCAATTTCTGCTTAAAAACCCTCTCCAGCTCCCCCACATGCAGACTGGAGCAGTCTGACCCCATCAGCCCTTGCTGCCTTGGGAAGCCCTTGTTCCTGCTACATGTGATGCTGGTTGCTGGACATGTCCTCACTGCCACTCCAGGATGGAGAGAGGCAGAGGAGCAGAGCAGGGGGGTTGGGTATCCTGAAGCAGCATCCTGGAGAGCCAAAAGCATGGCAGGGCTGGTACTCAACACCTGTACCGCCCCTCCTCCATGCAACCTGCAGGTGCAGGAGGATATGTGCAGCCCTATGTGCTGCTGGAGGAGCAGCCATGAAGTGCCCCCGCAGTGAGGCAGGATGGCATGGGGTTGGTGGGGCTCCAAGCAGATGGGCTAGGGCATCTGCTTTGTCCCCCCAACCCTGAAGCCATAACTCAGGGTTTTCTCCCCTGCCCTCAGCTCCAGCAGGGGCTGTGTGGGGTGTGCAGGCAGGCAGAGGAAGAGCTGCAAGACTGCAGTGAGCAGGGAAGGAGCACAGCAGCTCCCAGCCAGGGCTGAGCCAGCACAGTGCCGCACCTGGATGTAGGTGGGCATGGGCTGGCCAGATAGCTTTCCTCAGCCTGGTGCTCCGATGCACCACAGCACATCTTGTGTCTAAAGCCTTGAGGATGGATGTGCTTTTTTTATGCTCTGCTTCCCTGATCTGCAACATTTGGCTTTGCATCAGGCCAGTCTGACTGGCACGTGGGAAGGCATGCAGTCCCCGTGCTTTGCTGTCCCACAACGGCTCTCACACTTGTGGAGAATCCCATGCATCCCTGCTGCCTCATCCATAGCACCAAAACTGGCATGTGGGGGTGGCCAACACACCTTGCATGTGTCCAGCTGCTCTACAGTTTTGGGCAGGGAAGGACACCAGTCTTTAAGGGCCTGCACCCATGGGCTGCGGGGCTTCCCAGCTCAGACCAAGCAACCAGGAGCTCATCCCCCAGCGTGCAGTGTTGTGTAGGAGTCTTTCTCACTTGTACCTACAGATGGGGCAGGGATGGGACTGCAGAGGTGCCACACAGAGTTGGGAGCAGAGGCTGCGGTGGGGACATGTGCTGGGGCCACACAAAGCTTTGCTCCTGCCTGGCCACCAGCTTTGGAGTGCAGAACTGGTGGGGTTTGTTCCCATGGTGGCATGCAGAGATTATAGCAACTGAAGGTGCCCCTTGCCTTGAGCTCATCCTCCCGCCACCGCCCTGGGAACGTCTCAAGAACATGACCAGGCCAGGTTGCACAATTCCAAGTCCTTTGTCCTTTGCTTATCTGACTTTGTGAGGAGGAAAAGATAACCAGGCATCTTCAGCGCCCTGCAATCGAGTGTGTTTCTCAGGCTCGTAACTCCTCTTATCAGGTTCAATCTCTTACCACGGCGAGGTTTCCCATGCACCTTTGTACTCCAAGAATGCTCCCAGGTCTGCTTTCAGACTTGTGCAAAGTCTTTACAGCATGCGCTTTCTCCAAAACACCTAATCCTTAATTGCCTAATTATGGACGAGTCTCCCGTGTGTGTGCACGATGACAGCTGGGTGTGGCTGTGGGGCTGTGGGAAGGGTTCAGCTTGCACAAGCACTGCTGGAGCCCCAAGTCTCTTGGGCTGGGGCAGGAGGCTGTGGTGAAGGATCTGCCTAGGTGACACAGAAGGACCCAGGCCAGAAACAGGTCCTGGGGGCAGGATACAGTGTAGGAACAGGCAACTGGGGGGGGGGGGGCTAGGGAGGGGGCATTACCCATTGGTGCTCTGACACTGAAGCCCTGAGGGTTCCCAGGGCACCCACACATGGGGACAGGTTGTTTGCAGCCAAACCAGGGCTGCATGGTCTGAGAAAGGGGAACGGACACAGCTTCACACTGGGTTTGATCCTGCTCCATCCCAGCTTCCCAGGCTCTCCTGTGCCCCCATCTTGCAGTGGGGGGAAGAGGGAGTGTCTCAGTGCAGACATAGGGACTGCAGGGTGCTAGTGCCACTGTCATGGTGGGCTTGGAATACAACCCCACAGCCCTGGTGGCCTCTCTGTGTGGGGGGTGCACATGCCCCACCCCGTGCCCCCATCCCTCCCAGCGGGTTCATAGTCCCTGGGCTGTGGGCAGGATCTCTCAGCAGAGCACGCAGCCCTTTTCTTGGGTCTCTGGAACAAGACCACCCTCCTCCATTGCAGCACCTGAGTCTGAGGCCACAGGATCCCTGCATGCTGTGTCCTACCTGGGGCACCCCACTGGCTCCACATCCCCCTGGGTGAAGCTGCCACTGGTTTTAGGGCACCAGCACCCATCCTGTGCCCCAAGGCACAAGACATGGCCTTGCAGTGGGTCTGACAGAAGGGGGTCTCTCACATGCCAGTGGGCTCATGCCACCACCTCCATCCTGGGGCCCTGGAGTCCATGGCAGTGGCTGGGGCAGGAGGAAGGGTTCCTGCGGGGACAATGAGCATGTCTCTGGGCTGCAGAGAGCTGGCTCCCACTGCTGGGGGTGGCCTTGCTCAGCCAGGTGGAACTGATGCAGAAATAAGCAAAACTGGAGTCCTGCAGCATCCTTGCTCCCCTGGGCACAGCCATGTTCTCTGCGAGGATTTATCAGGTGAGGTGTTGTTGTGGGGAAGCTACAGCTGTGCTTTGTGTTTATTTTGGGGTCATAAAGTCACAGAACCATAGAAAATCCTGACCCACAAGGATCATCAGGTCCAACACCTGGCTTCGCACAGGACCACCCAAAAAAATCAGACAATGTGTCTGAACATTGTCCAAATGCTTCTTGAACTTTGTGAGGCTCAGTGTCATGCCCACGTCCCTGGGCAGCCTGTTCAGTGCCCGACCACCTCTGGGTGCAAAACTTTTCCCTAACCCCCAGCCTGACCCTCCCCTGTCCCAGCTCCGTGCCGTTCCCTCGGGTCCTGCAGAGCTCAGCGCCTGCCCCTCCGCTCCCCTCGTGAGGGAGCTGCAGGCCGCCATGAGGCCTCCCCTCAGCCTGCTCTGCTTGGGGCTGAACAAACCGAGGGCCCTCAGCTCCTCACACGCCTTCCCCTCCAGACCCTTCACCATCCCTGTAGTCTTCCCTTGGAGGCTGTCTAAGAGGCTGGTGTCCTTCTCTTGTGGCACCCCAAGCTGCACACAGTGCCTGAGGTGAAGCCTGGCTCTGTCATCCCTGGGTGAGCAGGGCATGAGGGGGAGAAGTGAGCAAGAGGCAAAAGAGCTTTTTATTTTCAAGATGTTTTATAATGGGATTATTAGTTCCCAAGAGGTGTTTCTAATTGATTTGGTAAGGAATTGCTTTCATTTCTCCTCCGCAGGGTTGCAGTGGGAATCTAGCCTCTGGTGCAAACTGTCACAGATTTCATGAAACCACAGATCTGACACCCGCCCCCCCCCCACCCCAGCATGTTGGAAGGACACATCTGTCCCCCTGGCCCCACGCTCCCCCCATGTGCCATTTGCTCCACCTCTGACGGACTCAGCCCCCGCTTGGGGCTCAGGGTACAGTGTCGGGGTGAGCTGCAGTGTGGCCCCACTGGAGCAACATTGCATGGGGAGAAAGAACTCCCTCCTTCCAAAAATGTCCCTTTTTCCCAGGAAAAACTTTTTTTTTTTTTTTTTTTTTCCCCAAGGATCTGCCCTTTTCACACCATGGTTTTCCTGGTGGACACTGCCTGGCCAGCACCCTGCGCCTGGTGCCCAGCAGCCCTTTCACTGTGGTGAGGGGAGCACAGGCATCTTCAAAAGCCCTGCAAAGAATTCGGTGGGAGGGGGAGAGGGGGTTTTACAAGCTCCTATTCAAAAATGGTTACTTTGAAGTGATGTAGCTTTTTCAACCCTTTGAAGCACTACAATTAGGAGGGGGCTGGTGCAGGCATAAGGCACAGCACTGGATGACTATCACGGCCTTTCTCTTTCCTGGGCTCTTAAGGGACAAACTTTTCCTCCCTGCCTGCCTCTTTCTCACAAGCCACCTACCAGGGGGGTGAGACTGGGTGTCTGGGGAACTGGAGGTCTAGCAGGGAAGGAGAGGTCTCTGATTTGCTTCGCCCACTGGCAAGAGCCAGGGGGATGCTGCTGCAGGCAGCACCAGGGTGGATGGATGGAGCATGCCCAAAGGGAGTGCAGATTGCCAAGGGCATCGAGGCTGACTGTGCCCTCATGCTGCTGGGGCTGAGATGCTGCAAGGTTGGGAAGGGGCATCCGTGGCGTGGGAAGGTTTTCATGCAGCATCAGTGCTGGCTGCTGTCACTGTCACTGCGATTATGGTTGGATCCATCCCATTGGGGTCCTGGAGTCCAATACAGTTTTGGTGCTTAAGAACAGAACAGGCACCATGAATAGAATAGAGGAAAAGAGTATATTTTTGTCTGCATGTTATGAACTGAGACTGAAGGAAAGCAAGTGACTGGCCCAGGGTTATCCAGGGTGGCTGGTCCACGTGCTTGGGGCACATCCCATGGCTTGGCCTTCCCAGAGAGCTGGTCCCTGTGTGGCCTGGCTGAGGGCTCCCGTGCCATCAGGACACATGGGCTAGGGGGAGGCAGGGATGGGATGAGAGCTGCACTCCCTCCCCAGCCTCCCACTGGTGGACTCTGTCTTCCAGAAGCCCCCAGGAATGAGGATCCCCACACACACACACTATCCTCACTCCAAGCAACTCGAGGATCTTAGAACAGCCAGATGTTTCACCGGATGTGAAAATTTGTAGAAAATGAGAAACTTTTTTTTTTTTTGATTGTTTGGCTTTTTGCATCTTCAGGGAGACTGTATAGGGTGGCTCTGATGGGACAGGGTGGCCATTATGGGGTAGCCATTTAGCCTTGCTTTCTCCCACCAAAATTCCTGGTGTGTTGGTATGCAGGGACAAGCCAGCCAGGACCCCTGGTGCCCCCTTCAGTGTGGCTGGCCCCCAACGAAGTCATTTCTGATCCTCAAAAGGGGCAGGTTGGAAGCCCCAGAGATGTGGCTGGAGAGCTGCAAGATGCCTTTTCCTTTTATTGTCTTAATTGATGCTGGGCAGGACGAATCCCCCCTGCCAAAATGACTCATCCCAGAGCAGTGAGTGCAGCCTGCCCCATGTCCCCGGCTGCCAGGCATCCTGATGGATGGGAGTCAGCTCAGCCCTCGCTTCCGCCGCCCGGATCCAGTGACCCGCCATGCCCCAGCTGCGGGGACGCGAGCGGTGAGAGCCTTCACCGAGCTGCCAAAAACACTGTGGGTTTTGTGGCACTTTGGTTGTGATGGCAGCAATCCACCAGCTCGGCAGGAACACAGTCAGGGCATGCAGGGACAGCACATGGGACACGTCCCCACGCAGTGCCCTGAAGTGACCCTGCCCAGGGGGGCCAGGGTGGTGCAGTGGAAGGGGATGTCACACATACCCCAGTGCCCAATACACCCAGGCAGAGCAGGAGAGCTTACGGGGGTCATGAGCAGCGCTGACAGCTGTTAATGGTGTATTTTTAACCATAACAGCAGTAAGGGCCTCTTTGCCATTTGCATGCCCAGCAATGCAGCTGCCTCGTGGGGGAACAGCCCATCTCAGAGAGCATCATTGCCTGACATGCATCAGGGAGGCAAAACCACTGCACCCCATACAGCTACACAGTCACTGGTGCAGTCCCCCAGCCTGGAATACCACCAAGGCTGGTCTCCAGCAGCAGCAGGACATGGTGGAGGAGCTGCTGGGAACAGGAGGCTGCACTGGTGCCATGCTCAGGGCAGGCAATCTGGTGCTGGTGCTGGTGATCACCTCCCGAATTCATGGGGTGCTCTTCCCCAGGTTGCAGCCCTGAGGGGATAGCAACTCCTCAGTGAGGGTTGTTCCTGTGGCTGAGCACAGATCTCGCTCGTCACACTGGCGGATGATTGTTTATGTGCTGTCTCCTGTCCCTGCAGGCTGCTCCACACCATGCGAGGAGAAGTCCAGCCGGACCTGTGATGCTGCCCAGCGCACTGAGACCACACAGAGCGAGTGGCTAGAGCGAACAGATCCATGTGGGGCAGCTGTGGGACTGGAGGAGGGCACGACCCTGCAGGTTGCTGCCATCCCCCCTGGGGTGCTGGACAAAGCTGAGCTCACTGACTTCTACTGCTGCACCCGCTGTGGGAAAGTGTTCTGGGAAGGGTCCCATTTTGGACGTGTTGTCTCTCAGTTTAAGGATGTTCTTGTTATCACGGGGGATGAACAGAGCATCTACAAGCTGAGCTGAGGGGGACATGGGGCACAGGACAGCTTGGCAGTGGAACAGGGACGATGGGGATGCACTCCCCAGATATCCTGAGCAGGTTTGCATGGAGTGGGCTTTGGTTTGGGGGGGCGAGGCTAGAAGGTGTGCTCACATTTTGGGCTCCACGGTGGAGGGGGCTGTCCTATTTGCAGTGGCAGAGTGATGGTTTTGGTGGTTTGCAACATGACAGCATTAAATCAGAAGCATCTGGAGAAGGGATGTTCAGCTTTATTTCTGCCTCCCTCCAGGCTGGGCATGGCAAGAGGGTGGCTGAGCTCTCCAAAATGCCATGTGGGTGCTGCTGACTCTGTGGCACCCATTGGTCTGCAGCGCCCTCACACCAGTGAGGTGTGTCCCCATCCAACTGAGCCACACGCTGCTCTCCATGAGGAGGTCAATGGGGGGGGGGGGCGATCCAGCACCCTGCTCTGTGCCTTTCTGCCGGGTGCTGGGAGCCAGGAGCAGCATCCCTAACAGCAGTGCGTTGAGAAAGCTTCTCTGGTACCCAGCATGCTCCCCAGGCTGTGGGACTCATTCCACATGGCTCTGCATGATGCCACCATCTGTCCCCAGTCTCCCTCTTGCCCTAGCCCCATCACCTGAGGCTCTCCAAGCTGTTCCACAGACACACTGGGTGGGCACAGGCTGGGGGTGCTGAGCAATGCTTGGCAGCCACCAAAAACCCCTGTGGGTACACCAAGATGCCCTCTGGCACCTGCATCACCCTGCACCCCAGCAGAGCAGGATGGCTCCAGAGGGAGCTCCTGTGGGTGCAAGACACCTGGCCAGCTCTGTCAGCCCTGGGCAGGTCCATCAAGTAGCCCCCATGCCCAGGGCTCTGCGTGACATACACAGGAGTGGCAGTACAGCCTGTGGTCCCTCCATCACCAGGAGCCGGGGCTGCCAGTGGGACCACCCGGTGTCCAAAGGTGGCTGCAGGGGTCACTGGAGGAGGCAGGCTCCCAGGTCGCAGCAGCAGTGAGGTGAGGAGCCCTCACAGCTTGGTCCTGTAACTCTGGGTACTGTTGGCTGGCGTCTCCCGTCCCATGGACAGGCTAAGTGCACTCCACCCAGTAACAGAGGAGCATTTGCAACATTCCTCCCCTAATCCTAGTTAACTACCAGGCACTGATGTTATTGCTAACAGGGCCCGAGGGGCTCTTGGTTTAAGTGTGACATTTACAGACCGGTGAAATGCCTGCCCAGGCAGCTTACTCTGAAATGTTGACTTGCTTTCCCTCTCTGAGTGCTCTTGGCCATGCGGTGGGGAGGGCTCCTTCTCCGCAGGGACATTTCACCCAACGCTTCTTGATCCCCACCTGAGCCCTGTGGCAAAGGGGCCCAAGGCAACTCCCTCTTGCCTCACAAAAACACTTCTTCTACCCCCCTTTCCATGAGCTCCTGCTGTGACATTAGCACAGGCACCTATCATCTCTTCTTGGCAGTCCCTGCTGCACAGCTGGAGCTGGACATGCCACCCCAGTGAGCTCCTGCCACCACAGCTCAGCGTCAGTATCAGGGGCTTCCCCCGGCTGCTGACATTTCCATTCCCATCCCCTTTGCATTGCCATGATGCAGCCGTTTTGCTCCAGTCCCAATTAGAAGACAGCAGAGGGGAGTGGGGCTGCCATGGTGCTGCCCAACAGGGTTCCCTGACCAAAACCATCCTGTTTTAGCAAAAGCTCCGCTCCCAGCCACCCCATTGCCTCCTTTCTGAAACGTGCCACTCTGCAGCTGCTGGTGGCTCCTCCTGTAACCGCACCAGGCAGGTCGGCTGCTGGATGCTGGCACAAGCAACCCTCCCCACACGTGCATCAACACCTCAAGCCATGCGGTGCATAGAGGATTATTTCTCCTATGGGATTAAGCTGCCTTGTTCTCAGTCATCATCATTTATCCATTGATTCTTTCAGTTTCCCCACTCAGTTGCCTACATATTTTGCATAACCTAAAGGAATTGTGTTTCATTTCCTAGTTTTCCAGCCCTGAGCTCTCTCTAGGTGGTAGTGCATTTTTCTTAATTCCCTCTTTATCTGGAGTTGGAATTTCATCTTCCCTTTTACCCTGAGGTCATTTTTGCCTGTTTCTGATACAAGTTTGGGACCGGGCAGTGGCAGCCAAGAAGAAGCTGTTTTGTTAAACTGACATCTTTAATGGGCACTCCTGGCCTGGTGCACTGGCAATTGTTTACAGGGCTTCTAGTGCTGGAAAATCAGTTAGTGGAGGGACCAAACATGCATTCATGGGTGATGATACAGTGATCTGGAGACAAATAACCTGTTTTTCCATGGCCTGGGCCAGTCACCATCATTGGGGCACAATGAACTCGTCCTGGGCCTTCCGGATGAGCTCCAGTATTGAATACCCTGTCAGCACAGGGCTTTGTGCACTAGGAAATGATCATCTACCCCTTGGGGAAAGTCTGAGTGGTTTTGTTACTGTGCCAATGACACCACAACCTCAGGCATCATCTCCCTGCAGATGACATTACCTATGATAAGAGGTGTTCCTCCTAGATGTTGCTGGCAGATGGTTAAAAAATGCCTGTCCCCTATTCCCAAAGACAGCATTCAAAGCAATTGTGTTCACTCTGAGCAGTTGAGATTCCTCCAACTTGAGTTGTTCCTGGTGCTGTGGCAGGACTGTGGCCTTGCCGGACAGGGACACGCACAGACAGAGGTGCTCTCAGTGTGCCAGCTGCACTCCCAGCAGCATGGACCATCATCCATGTTCTCTCATCCACCTTTGCCTCCAGCTCTGAAGCACTGGCTCTTGATCAGACCTTTCCCTCTCCATCCCTTTCCCATAGGTAGGAAGGAGATCTGGGAAAGTTGCAAACAGGGTCACTGCTGAGGCACCCCCAGCACCCACCTGGGTCATCCCTGATCCACATCCACCCCCTTGAGGATGTCCTGCTGCTCTCAGCCTTGGGCTGCTGTGCTGGCAGCTTCAGCCTGATGGATCTGAACAGTTGAGCTGTTTTGGGGTTTCTCCATTTGTCCCTGTGGATCCAAGAGTTCTATTTGATGCCCAGAAATGGCGTAGCACTGGTCATATCCTTATGCTCACCCACTTCTGATGCCAGTACTCTGCAGAACAGTCATCAGCTCAGCAACACGAGCCACCTCCTCCATGAATGCTCCTAGCTCATGCCTTGCCATGTCCTTCTGGGCAACCAGACCCCGCAGCTCCTCTGGAGGTGTAGGGACTCTGTGGAAAATCCTTAGAGCAGAGGGAGGACAAAGCTTGTGCTTCACCCACAAGGCAACAGCATCTCTGTGCAGACTTGTATATGTCAGCATCCTGCCACAGTTCAAGGAGGCTCTTGGGGTTTGCTCCATGAGGGCAGAAAATGGGAACGGAATACAGCAAGACTGTCCCCAGCCTCAGTGGTGAGCAACACATCTACCCCCTCGTGGGTAATTGTGTAATGACGTGAACCCCACTGGACCCAGGTAGGGGGAAATTTCTGAGTCATACAAACACCTGAGTCATCCCATCCCCAGACGGCAGTGAGGAGGCTGGAGCTGCAGCTATGAGCGCTGAGCCTAACGAGTTATGTTTTCAGACAGATTGTGGGCATTTTGGTGCTTTGTTTACTGGATTTTTCTGAGCCATGGCTTCATGCCTGTCTACCTGACTTTTGCACTGAAGACAGCTGGCTGGAGGGACAGCAGAACAGCTGACCCTGTCCCTAGCCCTGGAGATGGCTCCTGGCCACACAGCTCTCTGGAAGGGGCCCCTCTGGTCCTTGGGGACCTCACAGGAGGTGCCCCTCTGGTCACTGGGGACAGCAGGGTTGCCTCCTGGGCACCTCTAGAAGTTCATCAGCCTTATGCCTCCCTGAATTTGGGGGCTGTGGCAGATCAGCCTCAGCTGCTGGCAGTCAGGTGCTCTGGGTCAGTTTCACCACAGCAGGATCTGGTTTTGGCCAGGAGCAGCCCAGGGCAGTCTTTGCATGTGGGCATGGCACAAAATGACTCCCGTGGGTCTGCTCCAGCTCAGCACTCCAGGGGATGCGAGGCAGTGGCTGAGACCCAGGTATACCCATGTGTGCTCAGCTACAGCACCTCTCCCTTCTGCTGCTTGAAGAGGAGGATGTGGAGATGCCATCTGTGCAGCAAGGTTATCTCCAGGCATAGACACAGTCAACATAAAACTCCAAGTCAGACCAGCCTTGAGCAGCATCCAGGAAGTAATAAATTGTCCGGTTTTCAATGGTGGATACACATCAAAGAGAATTAAACCAGCTTTTTAATCAGCCTGCAATATTGTTTCCCTATCTGGTTTCTTTAAAAAAATAAAAAAATAAATCCCATTGTCTGTGCCATACTAATGTTTAACATTTATTAGGGCAGTATTGTGTCCTTCATGTTTTTATGGGGCTGTTTGATCATGTGTTTGAAGGGCAGCTTGGGCAGCTCCTGCAGGGATACAGGCTCTGGGTGGCCTGGACGTGCCAAGAGCCGCCCGATCCCCGGGACACTGCACGTACACCCCAGATCTGCCTCTGCATTGCATGTCATGATCATGGAGAACGCTGTCATAAAGTGGTGCTAAGGAAGCATGTTTTTTTTTTGTGCTGTCAAAGAAGGGCCTAGGCTGGATGAGAACACTGGAAAAAATGTGGTTTCCTTGGTGGCCTTTAGCAGCATCTCAGGATGTGTTCACCTGTTTTAGCATCTCCTGCTGAAACACCCGCGTCCTTCTGCACCTGCTGGGAGTGGGAATGCCGGCACTCCCCCCTCCCCAGGGGCCGGGAGCATTTTGGGGTGCAGGAGCAGCCACCAGATGGCCCATGAGTGCTGCCAGCCCTGACCCTGGGCTTTTCTGTTCAGTTCTGGGGTGGCTCCAACTGCCATGACCCCACGGAGCCCCAGGAACTCACACGCTGCATCGGATATCAGCCCAGTTCCTCTCCTCGCCTTGTGTATTTCTCACATATCCTTCGGAGTTTGATGGAGACAAGGTGTTTGGCACTTGGGCCAGTTTTAGTTTACAAATGAATATATCAACATTGTTCCTCATCAGGCAGGAATGTGCTTCCCTCCCTTCTCCCCCACCTTATCCCCATCCCCTTCCGAGCAAACTTCCTTCCTTGTGTAATCTGGATCGGAAACCTTGCCGCATGTTTGACCAGCTCAGAGGAATCAACTCCGCTATCCCTGGTGTGATTTCATGGCTTCAGCCAGGGCCAGTCCATCCCAGCACACGGCAGGATGAGGGCTGGAGCTGAGCCACTCATCCTCAGGGCCGAGGCTCCCTCCAAGCGGGCGCTGCGGAGCCAGATGCTCTGACCGAGCTCCCAGTTGCTCGGCTGCCGTTTTCAAACAAACCAGCACATTTCTGGGCACAGACCCAGCCTTGGCGAGCCTGAGGTTGGCTGCAGGCTCAGGGCATTTTGCTGCCCTGTGCTGCTGAAATGCTGCTCCCACGGGCTGGGGTCAGCTCTGGCTGGGGGGCAGCAGAGGGGAGAAGTGTCAGTGCCATGTGAGAGGGATATTTGCATCAGGAAGATGTCTGCTCCCTGGGAAAGAGCCTGGGACCAGTCCTTTCTCATCAGCCTGCCAATATGTGGGCATGACTTTCAGGCAAATGAACTTCCATCCTCTAGCGTGTCTCACTCTATGTCCTGTAGAGAGTTATGGCTGTGTCACCCCTGAGCCTGCCCTGACCCTAGAAATATCCCCACAGAGCAGTCACTGGGTCCCCTTGCCAGGGTCAACAGGCTGTACCACATCTCCTGGTGGAATGGAGTGGTGGGAGCTGTGTGCTGATGGCCCCTGATCCTTGCATCCACTGCAAAGTAGCAGGCACGCAGAGTGACGGCTGTCTCTGGAGACACGGTCTCAAGCACAGTTTGGTCCGAGCGTGCGCAGCTGCAGCAGGGACATCAGCCAAGGCAATGCCACGGGGTGGCCCGCAGGGCCAGCAGCTGGAGAGCCCTGTGTGCAGCCAAGGGCAGGAGCAGCAGCAGCTCTCCACCTCCGAGTGTGTCAAATTTGGTGGCTGTTTGCCTGAACAGCATTTTCCTGCTGTCAGATACGTGGAGGCTGTAGGCTTTAGGCGGGGTTTGGACATCGTAAGTGCTGCAGCATTCCCAGCAGGATAAGACCCAGCACTGAGGAAGGCTGATAAGACAGAGATTGAAACCACTGCGTGGGCTGAAGGCCAAGCCAGAGTGGAACAGACGAGTCTGCACAGCCCTGTACAAGTCACTGCAGACCCTGAGGGGCATCGAGGTCCTGCTGCATAGGGCCGCTTTGCAGGGCTGCTCCCTGGACAACGATGGACAATCCCCCCAAAGACAATGAGCACACATGGGACTGTGACCATGCTCGAGATGTGCTCAGGTTTTAGACCCTGTTTATCATGGGCTGGGTGGGAGGAACCATGTGGAGCA
This sequence comes from Aythya ferina, assembly GCF_964211825.1. Taxonomy (NCBI): domain Eukaryota; kingdom Metazoa; phylum Chordata; class Aves; order Anseriformes; family Anatidae; genus Aythya; species Aythya ferina. Next base: position 11,346,801 of record NC_140318.1, read on the forward strand.
TCCCAGCTGCCACCCATGGGAAGTGGCAGGTCCCCAGCACACATCCCTGCGATGCCCCCCATGGTGTGGGTGTCCCAGGGGGACCCAGGATGCCTGGATCCTTCTCTTGTCCCCAGGCTTCCCAGTCACTGAACTGCAACAGCTGCAGGGGACCTGCACACTTGTCCTTGCCACACAAGCCAAAGTTTCCTTTGCAAACCTCAGCTTCTTCAAGATCTCCCTGCCTGCAGTACTGGCAGAGGGATCGGCCCAGCCTGGGGCACTTTTCGGGTGTTGTTGAAGGCTCACAGTGTGTGATGTGCCCATGTTACCCAGCTGGTAAGGGTGCGAGGCTGCTCCCAAAGCCATCGCCCCACATGTTCCTGCTGTGAGCAGAGGGGGATTCGCAGCACTTCCCTGAGCACTCTCTTCCCTGCAGCTCCCTCCCAGGTTTGGGAAGCAGCCTCCCCGGGAAGGGCTCTCCTCCACCCACCCGGGCTTCCAAAGATGCAGCTATGGGAGGGAGAATGTTCCCAAAACCACGCTGCAAACAAGCAGCCTCAGCACCCAGCACAGGGCTCCCTTCCCTCCCCATGTCCTCTCAGCCAGGCAGGGAGCGCTGGCAGAGCCCTGCATGGCACCTCTGTGGCTCTGGTGACCCACGATGGGGACACAACACCAGCCTGGCCAGCCCTGGGCTGCAGCAGTTCCTGCACTGCCTTTGAGCTTCCTCCCAGCTCGCAGCAAGCCGAGAGTGTGCGCAGGCTGATTTCTCTCTTGCGCGCGCCTTTTGCTGGGTCTCTGTGCTGGGAAGAAAAGCTCTGGTCTTTCCCACGCTCTCCGACACATTTTAATGAATTAAGTGGGGGCACGCCCCCTCGCCGCCTGCCCCGGATCCGTCCCCCTGGCTCTCCGACTCCCTTCAAGGAGGCCTCCGGGGGTGGCTGGACTCTCGCTGCCTGTCCGCCTCGCCCGAAGGATGGGCACTGCCTGCTCGGCATTTTTGGAGAGGGCTCCAATGTACCCAGCCCATAGTGCTGAGCCTGGCGCGGCGGTTCTGAGCCTGCAGTGCCACCAGGAAAGCAAATGGAGGGGAGGCAGCAGTCCCTGCCCATCTCGCCCCAGACTCTCCTAAGCAGGGGGAAATTCAGTTGTCACGTCTCACGCCTCTGCGTTTCTCTGCGTGACCGTTCGCTAAATGCGTTACAGCACCGGGCTGCTTCTCCCCTCCTCCCCCAACCAGCGGCAGCGCCGGCGCTCTCTGCGGCTTCCCCTGTTCTCAGAAAGGAGCAGATAAATCACAGGGTGGGACTACTGGTTTTGCAAGGCACTGCTGAGTGCTGGGCGAAGAGGAATGCCTCTCGGGGCCTTCCAGCACACTCGCCGTGGCCCGTCTGGCCACCTGAAACCCAAAGCGGTGTCAGAAGGCTGGCCTGGCTCACTGAGGGCCGCAGCAATGCACCCGGCTCGTCTCCGGTTACAAAACCAAAACACAAATTGGAGCTGAAATGCACGCTTTCAAAATTGCCTTTTTCTTTTTTTATTTTTCCTCTTTCCCTGGCCCCGTTCCCAGGCAGAGTCCTGCCCCCACCTGCCAAAGAGGGATATTTGCATGACTGGGTTCCTGCCCGGGTTGTTATTTTTCTCACCAGTGTCACTGGCAAATGCAGAGCTGCTTGTAAGGACGTAGCTCTGGCCGAGTCCCAGACCAGGAGGTGTGAGCAATTCTCAGTATCCCACGGCTCACTAAAGTGCTAGAGCACTGACAACTTGCAGGATTTGGCCCATAGCAGATGCTAAGCCAGTTTGCACCAAATCAGCTGCCCTGGGATATTTAGGAGTGGAAAGGACAGGGTGAGCTGGTGCCAGCAGAGACCCCACACCAGACTTCCTCTGCTCAGAGTGAAGAGGAGGGAGCCCCATGGTGCTGGAGCTGGGGGACCACAGCCCTCGCGGTGGGGACAGACAGAGACCAGCTGCAGGCACCCCGGGGGATGGTGACCCTTGTTTAGTGACCCTGGTCCGCAACTGCAAGCCAAGTGTCCTGGGTGTCACAATCCTGCCATTGCAGCCGCGGCACCGTTCAACTCAGGCAGAAGCAGCCTCATGAGCAGATGCTTTCCCTTTGCTGGGCTCTTGAGTGGGGCAGCTTCCATGGCCATGCAGCTCCAGCCTTCCCCGGGGGTCGCGCTGCCAGGGCCACTCACTTTGCCAGGCTGTGACAGGACCTCAGTGCAGCTCGGGGTGCGGGGCAGCCACAATCCCCTGTGAACCATAGTGGCTCCAGGCACGTCCCTCCATTCACCCCAGATAGAGGAGGCCAAGGATTGCCACTCGTGTCCCCCACTGCCACCACAGCCGGGGCAATGTGGGGCAGGGCCACTGCCTCCGTCCTTGGAGGGGGGAGGGAGGGGGAAGTCTCCTCACTGATGTCATGGGACAGATCTGACTCAAAAACCCTGAGGCCACCACTGTGTCCTGTGCTGGGGGATGGTGGTGCCCACCAGGGCCATGCATGCAGCAGTGAGGTGTGCCTGCCAGTGCTGTGGGGGCTCCACATCCCAGTGGTACGGGAGATGTCCTGAGAAAAGCTGCAGGGACACAGGACACCAAAATGGGGGGGGGGGGGGAGGGGGCGCTGCAACCCTACTGCAGCAGCAGCTACCAGTGCAGTCCCAGCACCACCACCCCTAGTGATCACATCAAAACCCTCAGTTTTGTGTTGCACTTCCATATGGCACCTTTATATAGAGCGATGCACCTCAATGCGCTCGCATTCAAAAGATGTGACTGGGAGAGCTCTGGCTAGAGGAAATTAAATGGTGTGGAGTGGAGATAGGACTGAGGATGGGATGGTGATAGATATGAGACAGGGATTAGGATGGGCATGGAAATGGGGATTAAGATGGGAATGGGATGGGATGGAAATGGGAGTGGGAGAGGGATTGAGTTGGGCATGATGTGGGGGTGATACAGGGGGATGGTATGGGAATGGGATGAAGATGGGAATGAGGATGCGATTGAGATGGAGATGGGATAGGGATGGGGATGGGATGGTGACAGAGATGGGGGTGGGCACAGGCATGGAATGAGGTTTGAAATGGGGATAGGGTTGGGAAGAACTGGCTGCAAAGAATAGACCTAGAGGAGTGGTCCCTTATGGAAGCTGTCGGTCCCTTACATCGGAGTCAGGCAGGGCCGTGCTCACTTCAGTGCTGGCCTTGACTTCTGCTGCCAAGCCAAGAGCTGCTTTCACTGTCTGGGTGAGCCAGTGGCATCGCTGCTGCCTCGCAGCCCCCATCAGGCTGGGTCACCTGCCTCCAACAGACAAGCCAGACCCAGTGAGGGAACGAGCAGAGCACCAGCCCCAGTCCGCCCAGCCCCAGGGAAAAGCCACAGGAAAACACCATTGGGCAGCTCGTGCCCTGAGCTCACAGTGCAATCCATCCAAGAGCTCTCACTTGATCTGGGCAGAATTTGGCAGCTGGCTGATTTGTCCCTTTCCACCCCCAAAGCAACATGCCAGCAAGGCCAGGTGAGAGCCGGCGTGCTGGCATCTGCTGGCCGGCTGCGGGGGCCCTTGGAGCAGCACGGGGCTGCCATCGCCGTGTTTTATGGCACGCTCCTTCCTCTCCTCACGCACTTCCCGCCCTGCTCCAGCCGACCAAATGCCCCACGGAGGCGGATGTGCTGTACCGGGGGGCGCGGAGTCCTGGGGAAGGGTCTCTGCTTTGCACCAGCCTTTGCCATTTGTTCTTCCCTGGGCCAAATGGGCGCCGGGGGGGCTCCATCCTTCCCAGCGCCGTGGTGCACCATCCTCGGTCCCCAGCAGTGCACGAGGCTGGGGGCAGCAGGCGGGAGACCTCGAGTGCTCCAGCACCGGCCTCGCCAGCACGTTTTTGCTCGATGAGCTGATTTTGTATCCACGCTCCTGCCTACCTGCAGCGGCCGCACCGCAAAGCGCTCCCGCACCAGGAGACCCCATGCGCGCCGTGCAGTGGGTCCTAGCCCGGGCACGGCCCCCAGGGACCGAGTGAGCGGCACCGAGCCTCCCGGGGCCGGCTGCACCCCGCGGAGCCCGGGGCAGGGGCGCCCCGCATCTGCCCGCACACCGCTCCCGCTCCCGGCCCCGCGAATCCTCGCGCAGCTCCCGCGGCCTCGGCAGGGAGCCCGCACCTCGGCCGCTGGTGCCCCCTGCCTGCGGCCAGCACGGCCGAGCCGAGCCGAGCCGAGCCGGGGCAAAGCGAGGCGGGCCGGGCTATGCTGAGCCCGGCCAAGCTGAGCCGAGCCGCGCCGTGCGGGACCGCGCCGTGCTAGGGTATGCGGAGCCGGGCCGAGCCGAGCCGAGCAGAGCCGGGCTGTGCTGTGCTGTGCCGGGCCGGGCCGAGCCCAACAAAGCGGAATAAGCGAGGGCAGGCTCAGTGCCGCCGGGCCGCGTTACTCCGGGCCGGGCCGGGCCGAGCCGAGCCGAGCCGGCTGCAGCCCGGAGGCACGGGGCCGGGCCGCGCCCGCCGGGGGGGTCGGGTCGGGCCGGGCCGTTCCGGGCCGGGGGAGCCCCGGGCCAGCCCCTCCCCCCCGCAGCTCGGGAGTGGGGGAAGGGCGCGCCCCGCCCCCCGAGCGGCCGCTCCAATGGGCGAGCGGGCGGCGCGCCCCGCCCCCCGCCCGTCAGGCCGTGCTATTGTTATGCAAATAAAAGGGGGGGTAAAAGGCGCGGCGCGGGGCCGGCTCCGCTCCAGAGAGGCCTGGGCGCGGCGGCGGCGGCGGCGGCGGCGGCTGCTGCGGGGCGCGGAGCGGCGCGGAGCAGCGCGGAGCGGCGGCCAGGACCCGCCGCAGCCCGGCCCCGCATGCCCGGCCGCGCGGGGTAGCGGCGGCCCGGCCCAGGCGGCGGCGGCGCCGTCCATGCGGGGCGTGAGGCGAGCGGGGCCGGCGGCAGCATGAGCCAGAGCGAGGTGTCGCCGTGCGCGGCGCCGCCGAGCCAGCGCGTCTTCCAGGAGGCGGTGCGGCGCGGCAACACCAAGGAGCTGCAGTCGCTGCTGCAGAACATGACGAACTGCGAGTTCAACGTGAACTCCTTCGGGCCCGAGGGGCAGACGGCGCTGCACCAGTCCGTCATCGACGGCAACCTGGAGCTCGTCAAGCTGCTCGTCAAGTTCGGCGCCGACATCCGCCTGGCCAACCGCGACGGCTGGAGCGCGCTGCACATCGCCGCCTTCGGGGGCCACCAGGACATCGTCCTCTACCTGATCACCAAGGCCAAATACTCCGCCGGCGCCCGGTGATGCCGCGGGGCCGCCCCGCCGCCTTCCTGACATGTCAAAGCTGCTCGGACTCCGTGGTTTTTGTGGTTTGGTTGTTTTTTGATTGTTTTTGTGTTTTTTGTTTGTTTGTTTTTTGGCAAAGAAATCTGGGGCCCCGCAAAGATTTACTGAAAGCAAACAAACAAACACACCGCCATTTACCTGCTTCTAATTTTGTTTTTCTTCCAAGGGTTGTTTTCCTACTGTAATTTTTTTTCCATCTACCTCGGCTGCACTCACAGTATTCACGGTTTCAGTTTGACATCTGGTCAGATGCTTTAAAACGGTTGTCCCCCCCCTCCCCCCGCCCCTCCCTCCCCCGTAATATTTAATCCTTTCTCCCCTCTCCTCTAACACCCGTGGTGGCCTGTCCCTCGATTTTAAAGTATTCTGGCTCAGAAACGAATTCATTTCAACACCTCCCCAGATGCACCCACGTCGCCGGGCGGTGCTTTCCCCCGAGCCAGCTCCGACCACGCCGGGACTCGGCGCCAGCGCCCGGGCAGGTGGCTCCCGGCAGCCGCCGGCCCCGTCCCTGCCCCGGAGGGGGACGCGCGTCTCCTCCGGCAGGCTTCGCCCAGTGTCTTCCTACTGCTCGGTTTCATTTTTTGTTCTGTTTTGTTTTTTTGAGGCAACTCCATTGGAATATGACAGACTTGGTTTTCTCGCCCTGCCTGATTGCTTTTTGTGTGTGTGCTGGGTTTTCTGTTTTTTTTTCTTTTTTTTGTGGGTGTCCGAAGAAAGTCTGCATCCTCAGCCGATTCTTGAATCCATTCAGCACACGTGAGATCACAGGAAAAGACGTTGAATCCTTCCTTCTGGTTTTGTGTGTGAAGGGAGGATTAATAAACCCTGAACTTTTTTTCATATAAAAAAAAAAGTGAAATAAACTCTAGAGGCAGAGGATTTGCTTTTGCACAGAAAAGGGGCGCGAGCGCTCTCTGCTGCCTAGAGAGATGCCTGAAAACTACTGAGAAATAGTTTGGGAACTTTTTTCTTTTGGTGAAACTTGGATAACACTTCTCAATGCAGAATGATTCACTTGATGTATGTAGAGTCACCTGCCTTTTATACTATATATATATATATATATAAGTATATATATATTTATAAAAGAAAGGGAGGAAGAAGAGAAAGCCACCCTAAGTCGCATTTTGAAGTGACTGCACGTATAATCGCAATGCTGCTTTTTATTGCTATGGCACAAGAACATCCATTTGGAAAATGCGGAAAATTTCAGAAGTCTCCTCTCTCCCCCTGGTCTTTCATCCCTCTTCTGTTTGTCTGCACTAAAACCAACCATATCACTGCCATCTCCCTGTTCTTTCCTCTCTTACTCCCTTTATCCAAACCATTACAATTAAAAATAGTTACCTGCTGTTTTTTTGGGTTGTGTCTTAACTATTTATCATGTATGTATATATTTGTGGGTGAAGTTTGTGAGCCTGGTTTTTGTTTGAAGCTGGTGGTGAGTGTTTCAAAATATGGTTTGGGAAATATGCTTTTTTTCCTAGTCTCAAAACTAAAGCCTTGAGTCTGCCATTATTATTTCCCATTGCACTGAATATTCTGCTTTGTCTCTGATGGTTTCACCTGCAGTTTTTGTTTCTTCCACTTCAACAATTTGGGATAAGTAAAAAGCTCCAGATTCAAAGAAGAAAAAGGAAAAAAGCCCTGTCGCAAGTGTCTACTGTCAATGCTGTAACTTGCAAGGAACTGCTTAGCTGAAGTCTTTTCTGTGAGCCTTGAAGGTGGTGTCCAGCACTTCCACTGGTGCTTCTGTGTAATAGTTACAGGGTGGGAACAATATCTTTTCTAGCGAGGTTTTATCGTTGTTACCAGATGGTTGCACATTTTTTGACTAAATGGATTTGCCACATTGAAATGTCATAACATTTATGACATAATATTAAAAAAGTGTATTTTAAAGCCAAGTTCTAGATGGATTTTTAAAAAGAAATCTTGGTTATAAACCCAGTCTAAAGGGAGCTCTGTCCAGTGTTGTAAAGACAACATGATGTAACCCATATTTATATTTTTATAAAATACCTATTAAGACTGTGAATCTCCTGTGTGAATTGCTGAGTGAGTTTAAGAAAAGTATTGTTCCTTTCCAGCTTCCTGGAGCTTTAGACACGCTGAGATTTTGGAAATTGTATGTCGGGGAAGGGGGTTTGCTCTGAAATTGTGAGTTGATGTATTTTTACATCCCTTTGTATTTTACTGAAAAGCTGCTGCCCTTCTTAGTCCCTAGAGTTTCAATTTTCTATGCAACCCCCACACCCCGTCTCTCTTTATCTTGAGAAGTAAAAGGGATGCAGATTGATTCAAATTGAAATGAGGGTCCCCCCGCCCCCCTTGTTGGCTCATAGTGCTGCTGACCCTTCACGCCAAAACGGGGAGTACAAGAAAAGAGGCAGGTGGGGGAGGCTCTTTCGTGCATGACTGGTCACCTTATGGCAGTCATCTTTTTAATTATTATTATTATTTTTGTAAGAAGAATATATTGATAATGTCAGTGAAATAAGCAGACATTGAAGCTGATGCACAGATTGCTCCAGAAAGGAGTTTTTCTGTAGATTTTTCTTTAGATGCGAATACCTTTTTTAATTATGTTAATTAATGTTAAGAATTTTTAGGCTTATATTGAAGCTGTATGTGGGTCACTATATGATCATTTCTAACTGGATAAAGTCTGTACAGTACAGCATATTCCTGAGTGTATGATATAGACATGTAGCCCCAGAGTGCGAAATTTATAAATAAATTTTTCATTGATCTTTTTATAAAAAAAAAAAAATGTCTTTTTTGTTTCTTTCCCATGCATGGGGTTGTGGCAGCTGTGATGGGGGTGATGGGTTCCCGGTTCTCCCTTTTAAGCTGCTGTGTTCTCCTTGGGGCCCACAAGGTGACTGTGACCTGCGCTGGCAGCGCTGCACCTGGGGTTTGATGATCCCTGAAGAACACTTGCAGGGCTGGTGGGTTGGGGACTGTGTGTCCGGGGCTCTGATGGTTTCTCCATCCTAGCCTCAGTAGTAGCTGAGGGTGCTGGCTCAGGGTACAGCCAGGCCAAGTGCTTGGGTTTGGGCCTCAAAAGTAGCACATGCCCTGGGGAGTGAGGCATGAGCTCTCTGTGCCTCAGCTTGCATTGGCTCCCCTGGATCAGTGGTTTTGGGGTCTGTAGCCTCAGCCTGGCAGGTTAAGTATCTGGAAACCCTCCTAGGCTTCTTTACTGCCCTCGGTGAGGCGGGTGAGGTGGCCTGGTTCCCTTCCAGCCTGTGCTGGGCCTCTGGGCTGTGACAATGGGGCCATCGGCATCCAGACACTGCCATCAGACCAGCGTTGACTCCAGCAGCCCCCCATGGGATGAGAGGCAGCACCACCAAAGGTGTCCCCAGTCTTCTCCCAAAGACCAGGGCAGACTGAGCCCTGCACCTTTGGAGGCACCTGGGGCAGGATTCAGCTGCACAGGGAAGTGGGAAAAACAGCAGCAGCCCCATGCCTGTATCACTGGGGGCAGGGCACAGCAAGCCTCCAACACCAGGGTAATTTAGGGACCATGCTCTTTCCATATAGATAATTGTACCAGCTCTGGCAATGATCAGATCGTCTAGAAACATGTGCCATGCCCAGCCTGATGTTGGGTGCAGGCTCTTGGGGACTCCAAAAGCAATGTCCTGCAAACATCAGCCTTCCTGAACCAGTTTGGTGCCACTTGGGTGCTGTGTGATATGGGCAATGGACAGGGACCCACCCAGGTAAGGCACCACCAAAACACTGAAGCCCTCCTGGTGCTGGAGTGCTGCTGGCAGGATTCAAAATGCACTGAGCCACCCTAACAGGCAAACCCTAATATCTTTCTGCTCCCAGGTAGTTTCTGGAGGCACAGAGCCCACTGGACAGGGTGAGCTTTAAGGTACTATGTAGCAGCTTAGATGTGAGTGTTCTTTGCTCGTACCGGATTGACAGAGCAAAACCTGAAGTGGGGTCATAGATATGACTGTGGACACTGCCTTGCTCTGCACAAGCCAGGTGCTGGGGCAGCCCCTGCAGTGAGACACGCATATACCCATTCCCCTGCCTGCTTTGCCATCCCCAGCAGTGCCTCTGTTTGAGACAGTACTGCTGATAAAAAAAAAAAAAAAAAAAAAAAAAAAAAAAAAAAAAACACTCATCCAGGTGTTATATTATTGCTGTGGAGAGAAACCCAGGGCTTTTTATCATGCACCTTTTCCTGTGTCTTTTGGCCAGCCAGGCTGTGCAAACCATAAGCAAAAAGACTGTTTCCCAAGGAAATGCAGCATTTCTGTGTAAATCTCTTCCCATGGAGTGGGCTGGGGCCTCCAGGAGCCCCTTTGCAGGAGATTTTGGCTGGTCAGTGAATACAAATTGCATGACCCTGGCTGCCAGCCCAGCACCCACGAAGCCACACTGTGCCCTGGGCTTGCATGTGCACAGCCGCCCAGGTGGCCCCGAGCAGAGGGGAAGCGCCGAGGCCAAGAGTGCAGTGGAGCTATGCATGGGGACAGGGACAGAGTGGGGCTGGCGGTGCTCAACTCTGGGCTGAGCCCTCAGCCCCACTGCTGGCCCTGCTGCAGCACCCAGAGCTGCCCCGCTTTGCAGCACTCTCTAAAGAAACCCAGTCCAAGAAATCTAGGAACTCCAAAGGCTTTTTTTTTCTTTTTTTTTCCTTTTCTATTTTTGTTCCAATAAAACAAAAATATTGGAACATTTCGTGTCGTAAGCACATTCTTCTGGCATTTTTGTGTGTCCCTGGCTGCATGTTATTGTCCGCTGGCCACATTACGTAGGTTCTGTTGTTCCAAGAGAAACCAAAGAAAGAATTTGAACTTTCAAGTGCTTCCTGCCATTGTCTTTTGCTTTTGTTTGTGCTACTGACTCCAAAACAGATGGATCGGTCTCCCCTCCGTCCACAGGGGTGATGGGAAGTCAACACAGCCCAGAGAAGTTTGACAGCTTTGTCTTCTGTTATATTCCCCTTCATTCGTCAAGCCCAGACATCAGAGCTGAATCGAACAACGCATATGGATGGGGGGAAGGAGGTGGGATTTTATTTGAATTTCAGGGAGCTTAACACAGTAAGTAATGAATGAGAAAGAAAGACGGCGAGTGAGTGAGCGAGAGGGGACGGGCTGTAATCAAAATTCAGTACATTTTAAATAGATGCTTTGTTGGCATTTGTATGACTATGATAATGCCACAGCCTGGAGATCCGAATAGGAGTTACCTTTTTAAAAATCACAATTGACTACTGTTCAGTGCTGGGGAGGAGACGGCAGCTCAGTCTGGCTGGACAGGCTCTTCTCCCTTCCAGCTGAAACATTTTGCTACTTCTTGATGCCTTCTTCACTGGATCCCCATGAGTGGGGTGAAACCCCTTGGCATGAGCATAAAGTGGGTGGTAGGGTGGTCACAGCAAACTGCTGTCAGCAGTATCAGAGGTCCAAAGCACATCAGACGGGACCCTATGTTCCACAGGACGCTTTTGTTTCAACCCATTTTACTGTGACCCAAAGCCTCTGTGGTGTTGGGTACTGGGACTGAGCCATGTTTGGCTGCAAAGGTCCAGGTCCCTCCTGGGCTGTGGTTAAAGCTGGCCATGCCATTCCTGCAGTGAGATCCCTGCAAGCCTCTGTGCCCTAAAATCACTGGCACTCTGAAGACCTCCATGCTTGTGGGCTGTGTTGTCCCAGGAGTGCTCCCAGGCCTGTGACAAGGTCTGGCAGGGCAGCGCATGGGTGGCCCCCACTTCTCCTTTATGGCAGCCGGCATCCCAGGGGATGACACTGCATCACCATGTCATGTGGGCAGGAGGAACATCTCTTCTCAGCAACTCTCCAGCTGCTCACTAGGGAGAGGTGACCTCTGAGTCTCACAAAGAAACAAATTTGGGTGTAATGTAGTTTTACATTGCATTTACAGGTTGCTTTGTGTTTTCAGGTTTCTCTTGCTGACTAATGAAATGCCCAAGCAGGGAAGCATCCTGGTTTGGTGTGCTCTGGGGAGGACAGTGGTTGGGGATTGGGTCTGTAGGTGTGGAACACTGCCCAGATGGAGGGATTACAGGAGGGATGGCCGGAGACAGTTGGAGGGACAAAGGATGGAGGGATAACTGTATGCAGTTATACATATAGGGATAAAAAAATTGATGGGAATTAATGAAGAGATAGAGGATGAGGGATGGAGACGGGGACAGGAGAATGGCTGAGGATGGAGATAGGGATGGGTGGAGGAATGGACAGAGGGAAAGCTGGGCAGTTGGGTGAGTGGCAGGGTGGTGGACAATTTGCTTGGACTGTTGCTGGGACAACTGCTTGTGCTGGAAACTCTTCATTTGACCTGAATCCAACACACGATGCCATTCTCTGGCTGCAGCTTTTTAGGAAGAGGTTCCTCAGAAGGGGCCTCCCCTTTCTGCACCATCGGCACTCCCCGCCTGACCTGGACAGCAGCTCTGGCAGCCCATGGATGCACAGAGTGGCACAGACACCTGGACATCAGCTGTGCACTGCAGCTCCTCCAGCACGGCTGTGCTGGCCCACGGCACCACAGCCAACACTGACACCTGCTCTCTAAGTCCATCTTTGTCCCTGGTCCAGCCCAACACCAACCAGCCCCATGCTGCACCCAGGCAGGCTGGATATGCACCCCATCGGCACCAGCCCTGCCCAGGTGTGGAGGATGCTGGGGACCCGGCAGCCTTGGATGTTGATGTGAGGGAGCTGTCAGGCTCCCGCACTGCATGGAGCAGAGCTGGGTTAACAAGCCAGGCAGGTATGTACAGCCCTGCTTGGGGATGTTGGCAAATGGCTGTCAGCTCTGCAAAGCATCAGTGGGGCACTGGACAGTGCAAAGCTGAGCCTTTGCATGGGGCCTGAATGAATTCTACAATTCTTGCTTTAAATGAATGCTACAACTGAGAAGAGCCACTGCCTGGAAATGGCACCTTTCACCCCAGGAGTGCACTGCAGCCTCATTTTTTTTTAATTTATTTATTTATTTATTTATTTTTTCCAGATGGAAAAACACTTCTCACTGATTCACAGTCAAAAGCAATGTTATATATGATGCAGTTGCACAGATGGGTTCTGAATATGCCTAGACCTTTCCCAGCTTTTCTTCACAGGACCAGATTCCTGCCTGCACAGCCCTGTTTGCTGGGGAGCTCTTGATGGGACATCTTATTATACCAGGCTCTCCCTAGAGCAAGGCAATATGCATGCAAGAGTGGTGTAGTGCTCCTGCACATCTGATTTCTTTCACTGATGCCTAAAGTACTTGGTCTGAGTGGCCAGAAGGCTCTGCCAGGGACAGGTTTGCAGCATACTGTGGAGGCTTCCCCTGCTGCTCCATCCCATGCCCCATGGAGAGCAGCAGGGTCTTGCAGCAGACCCAGACCCAGCACAGCACCCGCACACATGGCTGTCCCTAGCAGGTCCTCGCATTTCACCCTCCTCACATTTTCAGCTGAGCCTCCCCCCATCCCCTTTTCCACTCACGGCTCCAACCCTCCCCCCCCCCCCCCCCCCCCCCCCCCAATTCAAAGCCCCTGTCCTTTTAAGCTATTTTTTTCCCTCCTATTCATTTCCCGGACGCCTCTATCCTTTTCTCTTGACTAGCCCCTCTCAGAGAGCAGCTGCTATGCTAATAAGCATGAGGCAGAAAAGGGAGAGAGCCTTTGCAGTGGCTGGGGAGGAGAGAAAGACCCCGAGCCCTCCAAATGCTAAATAAATCCCGGGCTGGAGCAGCATCCCCGAACAAAGAGGCCTGGCCTCCCCCCCCTTCCCCTCTTCCCAATTCCACCACCTTTTCACATTCAAATCCATTAAACAGCGAGCAGAAAGACCCCGAGTATTCATAGCATTGCATTAAAGAGAAAGCCCCGTGGTCCCTCTCCACGCAGGCCGGCGCAGGGAAGGCCTCGCACCCACCATGCTGCGCAGGCCCCGGGGCTGCGGCCAGCTGGGGAGCTGCCACTCGAGGCATTGGAGAGACAAAAGGGCCCCGGGCACTGGGCAGGGGGAGGCTGTCCTTCCACCAGTGTCACAGCTTGGCATCCCCAGCTGGGCTCCTCCGTCAGGTGAAGCGGGGGGGTTGGGGCCATTAGGAGGTGGGGACCCCCCTGTGTCTCCGGACTGTCAGCAGGGATAGCGCTGGGCAGTGTGAAGGCAGTGACAGGGCTGGGAACACCCAGGTGATGTCCCACAGCTGATCCCAAAAGGCAGGAGGTCTTGGAGGATGGTTGAGGAAGGAGAGGCCAGGCAGAGCCGATGACCACCATGAGGTGCCCACCAGCCCCCACCACCTCTGCCTGACCACAGCTGGTTCTCACCCAGCCAGCCAGGAGCCTCATGCTGATAACAGAGAGCCCTCATGCCAAAATTGGTGGGTCTGTACCTGTTTTGCCCATTTTGCCCTGGAGTCAGAGCAGTTTTATCATGCCAAGACCTCAGCCCTCATACCCCTAGTAAGAGAAACACGTGGGCCCCCACCACGGCCCCTCTCAAGCACATCCAGCCTTTGCCTGAAGGACCACAAGTGTCCCCAGGTCCCTGTGGACCTCTGATGTCTGCTGCTGGCTGCTGCCTGCCCATTTTGGTGAGGAGGATCCTCTGCATGGCACAGCTGTGGTGCGTGTGCCATGCAGAGGATCTCCTTTCACCACTGTGCAATAGCATGAGGTGAGCCAAGTCCACCTCTGGAGCTGAGCCAAATCCAGGCTGTGGGGTCACACTGGGGTTCTCCCACCACAGCCCAGGACGGGGACCCCACTGCTCCCTACAAGGCACAGCCTGTTTATGGGAGCCAGCAGGGATCAAATGGGGCAACCGCACACCACACACAGCCTCATACAGCAGGGGTGAATGACCGTTTTCTGTGGGGAGATTTGCAGGTCCCACTGTGCTCCTACGCAGATGACCATGTAGGTGGATTCCATAGCTGTCGAGTCTGGTGGCACCTGAAGGGATGTGGCTCTTCCCTGGAGGAGGAATAGATGAGCACAAACATTTTTCTCATCTCTTCTCTAGGACAGAAATGGAGATGCAGCTCTAGAAGGATTTCATGTTCTTCTTTAGTCACAAGTTTCTGATACAGTCATAGGACACCAGCACCTGGGGCTTTTAGTGCCAAATATTGAAAATGTGTTTAAATCATGGGGAGGCAGCAATAACTGGGACCCAGCATGTGCAGCTTGGTCAGTGGAGTGGTATTCAGCTCCAGCCCTGGACTGTCCATCTGAGGTTGTGCTTGGGCTCCTCAGGGTGCTCCGTGGGGTGTTCCTAGCAGCATGGGATCCCTGGGATACCTTCAGAGCTGATGCTTTGAGGCTGTCAGGCTTTGCTGACCCACCTTGTTCCTGTTCCACACTGCAGATCTCCAGCTTCTTGGCCTGGAGGCATCTTGCTGGGCTCCACCTGGAATGTACTTCACCAGAAAACAGAGCGCTCTGGTATGCATGTCAGCTGGGACTCAGAGAAGTTTCCAAGAACAGCCTTCCCATCCTGTGAAGGAAACCAGCTCCATCCAGAAAGTTTCAGCCTCAAACTCGCAGTTAATGAACGACAGAGGTGTTTCCATACTACCATTGGCAACCCCTGTATGCAAGCATGAAGTCCCAATCCAGCACACTGACAAAGCAGAGCATGATGTGTTGCTCCAGCTTTGCCATCACTGAACCAGCCTTGACTTGGACAGAGACAGGCACCAATCCTGTACTTTCCAAACCAGGTGGTTCACTTCCACCTGCACAGAGCTCCTTGCCTGACACAAGACACCCGGAGGGTCAAGTAGGTGTTGAGGGTGCAAGAGGCATGGAAAGCCTCAGATATGACAGCACATTCCTGGGTGACTTCCCATGGGTTTGGTCAGTAACAGGTACCTTTGCTGCCACTGTGACCCTGAGTCCATGCCCCACCATCTCACTCAGCTCCAGCCCCTCCTAAGGACCAGCCCCAGCAGCAAAATCCACCCTGCTTTAAACCAGTCCTTGGAGTAGTCTGAAGACCAGAGCAGGAAAGTCCATCATGCACGTGCTGATGGCTAGATGTGGGAGCGACGAATGCAAACCACCTCACACTGCATGGCCATGGGAAGTACTGAGAAGGACAAACAATACATGTTGTTTTTTTGGGGGGGTCTTCTACAGCTGAGAGGATGTGGTTGATGGGCAGTGGGGCACCACCACCTCTGATGCTGAAGCTGTGGCTGCAAACACCCAAGCCCTTCTCCAGGAGGGCAACTGCCCACCTCACGCACCAGCTCAAGCTCCAGCCTTTCTCTGAACACTGAAATGGTGGAGCTTGCTTCAGACTCCAACCTTGCAAGATGGGGCCCTTTGTTCTGCTGGGGCACGAGCCACCTCTGTGAACCTGCTGGAGACCTAAATCACCCCGCCTTGCCTCCAGGCTTGCCAAAGAGCTGCTGCAGGCTTCCAGCTGCCTCCTCATCCCTGCAGGGCTGCCTCAGGACACAGCGGCCCAGGCTGGGCTGCCTGACCCCAGAGACTTGCGGGTGCCCCGGTGGGGCAGGACCTCCACGCAGGTCTACCTGTGGCGGCAGGTGGGGCAGGGGGCTGGGGCGGGCTCCGCGGGCTGGCTGGGGAGAAAGGGCCCTGCTTAGCAATGCAGGAATGCAGTGGGCTGAATGCGGCGGGGCGGGTCTGATCTGGTGCCCCACTAAGCCCCCATTCTTTCCCAGCCGGTGCATCTCGTATTCAGGCTGCCTGCTCCTAAGCAGAGTGTCTTTAATCCTTCCCTTGTCTCCTCCATTCCCTTTCAGGCCTTCGTCCAATGGGAAGGGGATGAGCAGCTCTCTCCAGGAAGGAAATTAAAAGCGGGGAGGAGGTGGGGAGGAGGAGAGCGCGGGGAGGGGGACTTGGACGGGGAGACAATCCTGGAGTGGAGATGCCAGTCATCAGGGTCTCAATAGCCCCATTCACCCTGCCCAGCCACACAGAAAATCAGGGTCACCAGGATCCATGCCCTGCCTGGAGACAACTGTTGCTTTATTCTTTTTAATTGCTGGAAAACGCAGAAAAGTTCACTTGTGTGTGTGGCTGGCTCTGGTGGGGGCTGCGAGGGGGGCGCGGGCGGTGGCGGGGAGGGGACGGATGGGGTGAGGCCAGCGCACAGCCAGGAGGGACACAAAAAGCTCCGCACGTGAGGGTGGAGGCTGCGACCCGGTGCGGTGGAGGAGCCATCTGCACAGCTGGGGCCACGCCGTGGTGGGGACAGGGGTGCTTCACCCCCGGGCATGCCTGGTGAGGACCCCCAGGGCTGGAGGTGGAGGGGACAGCCCCATGGCCACCAGCAGGGGAAGGGCCTGTGCAGACATGCATGCAGGCAGATGGACAGATGTCCCCAGATCTCTGGGCATGGAGATGTCTGGGATGATTCTTCTGGCCAGGGACACAGCGAGTGGGCACACACAGCAGCATGTTGCCACCCTGGACCAAGCATGCTGCAACACCTTCCAGACAAAGGCAAAGCCTTGTCACCACCACCCTGAGATCCTGCTCCCATTACCACCGCCCCAGTCAGATGGATGACAGCCCCCCAGGGTGCGCAGGCAGGATGCCCCATAGAACAGTGCACGCCCCACTGCCCCAGCAGCCAGCCCCAATGATGTCTTGGAGGGCATGTGTGCAGCCTCAGGGCTAGGGGCTTGAGGAAACCTGTTACCCCAGCAGCCCTCTTGCTCTTCCACTTGCTGTCCCATGCACCTAGATGTGGGTGAGCACCAGCATGGAGACACGGGCCGCCGTGGGCCATGGGACACATGCCACCAATTGGCAACTGAGCAGCTCTGCACTGGCAGGTCCATGGCTGCCATCCATCTGATGGGTGGTGGATACCGGGGGCATTCCGAAAGCAAGACACAAGTGCCCAGCACAGAGCTGGGGCCAGTCCCAGTCTGTCCTCATCAGGAGCAATCTGGGAGGTATCTGGTTCAGCCTTTGCGCTCCTTTTGCTGAAGACTCAAACTCTCCTATCTGAAGAGTGTCAGAGATATACTGGCCATGCTGGTGGTCCCATCTACTCTCAACCTGCAGCTCATCCTCAGCCCATAATGTGCTTCCAAGCATTCTGTGACCAATAGCACACAAGGCAGCATCCCCAGGTTTATGTGATACCATGGCTCATGACCCATCACCTCACCCACCCTACACATACCCTCTTGGCTGGCATGCCACTGGCAAGCCCAGTGCAAGGTGCTGCAGGCAGCACCTGGCAGGGTCGGTCAGCCTCCAAAGCAGGAGAGATGCCTGCTTTGGGACCTAAAAATCTTGGGGTAGGAGCAGAGCCCCTGAGCTAAGGAGCAGCCAGTGGGCACGGAGGAAGAGGAAAAGGAGAAGAAGGATGAGGATGAGGCCAAAGAGGATGAGGAAGAGGACAAGGAAAAGGTTGTGGAGCACAGTGGAGAGCATTTGCAGCCCACGCTGCTCAGGGCAGAGGGGTGCAGGACACACCACCCTCCAAAACCCAGCCCAGGTTCAGCATGTGCCTGCAGCCCCACTCCCTTCCTGGCAGATGTTATTTTAAAGCCGTAACTGCAGCTGTTTTAAAACCGTAACTTGACCAGTCCTGATCAAATGCAAGCAGAGATCTTCCTCAGGCCACAGCCTGGGTAGAGGTAGACAGGAACACAACCATGTCTGGGAGACAAAAAGGCACCTGGGAGACAAACCAGGCCCAGGGTGTTGAGAGCATATGGACAAGGGCACGAAGCAGAAATGCAGGCTGATGACCCCTGACACTGCCAGAGACTGACCTGGGAGCCAGGGCAGAACTGCAAATGCTTTCATAGTGGTGCTGGAAGCATAAGAGGAAACAAAGGACTTGACATCACTCAGCAGCATCCTGCACTGGGCCAAGAGAGACCTGGTAGATGGAGGCTAACCAACAAGTGGTGTCCTGACTACCAGCTTCATAGGAGTGACAGAGGAGGGGTACAGATGGGAGGTGGTTTATGTAGTGTGAAGCTATTCAAAATACAGCAGGGAAAGAGTGCATAAAGGAATCCTTATAGGTGAAAATCCCAGACTAAAAAAAAATAATGTAAAATTCAGATTGCACATGAGAACAGTAAGATATCTAGAAATATGAAGTGATTCCAGAGAACATGCAAGGTAGGATGTTTACGGTGGGACATCACTCCCCCCATGTATAGAATGGCTTCATCAAGACAAGATGTAGAGATGCAGTTTGTGGATGCAGCAAATGAAGCCCCTTGAACCTATAACCCACAAGAAAAGATGCTGTTCTGGGCTGGATCTTGAGTGCTTGGGACCTGGCTGAAGAGATGCTGGGGGAACTGTACCATACTGAAAAACACAGCGCTACCAGGTTTAAGAGTGCAGTGAGATAGAGGTATACCCCATAAGAAGTTCACGAAAAGGAACTATGTAGAATTCAGGAATACTACCCAATATCCCATCCCCAAATCTCAAGATCCTAGAGATAGATGGAGGGTATTACACATGCCTGAGAAGCTTGGGTAAAATACGCCACAATTCAGAAGGAAAATGAAGGACTAATCCCCTTCCTGGTTCTGTGAGAGTTAAATGGTGGTGCTACAGAAAATGCCAATGTTTCAGAAACAGAAATCTTGCCTAGGAGAGTGAAAGACCACAAAACGTGGCACATCAGCTGAAATCAAAAGACTAAAAATCTAAAAATGAATGTGCAAGAAAAGATGTTATGGTTGAAGAATATCCCTTAATCCATTAAGAGCAGAAAAACAGCTAGGGGCTGGGGAGATGCCCAGGATGTAAGGAGACCTTTGGAGTGGTAAGGCCACAAGGAGAAGCAGCCCAGTGTTTTTCTTTCTTGGACAAAGGTGGTGAGGAAATTCCCAGGCCTGGCACACTTACTGCAGCCGTTGCTCAGAGGACAATTACAGAATCACAGAATTTTCTAGGTTGGAAGAGACCTCAAGGTCATCGAGTCCAACCTCCAACCTAACGCTAACAGCCCTCCACTAAACCATATCCCTAAGCTCTACATCTAAACGTCTTTTGAAGACTTCCAAGGATGGTGACTCCACCACTTCCCTGGGCAGCCTGTTCCAGAATTGCCAGAACAATTTGAAGTAAACACAGAGGAAGGCCCAGACTGGTGGGATGAACTGTCATCCCAGACAGATGGCTCATACCCAGGAGGAACACAAATGTTAAACCATGGAGGTGCTGGCTACAGCATGATACCTTGTCTTACAGCCAGGCAGCAGGCTGGTGGATGGTGAAACATTTACCTCTGTAAAGAGGATGCTAAGAGCTAAAAACTGTAGACTCTTTTTGCTCTACTACTAGTTAGAAAGCAGAATCTATGCAGAAGGTAGGTCTATGCTGAGCATGTGGCCCCTTTCTGCAAGGGGAACATGTGTTCCTCCTTGTCACAGAGAGGATCCAGAAGACATCACCAGACTGGATTTTCAGAAAATTTCTGATGGTGCACCACACCAGAGATTATTAAAGAAACAAACTTGCTTTGGGAGCAGAATGGCTGTTCTGTGAACTCAAAGGTGGTTGAAGAATCAGAAGCAACACGTAGGGCTGAACAGCCACTCTTCAGGATGGAGGACACTGAGTTCCCCAGGGGCCAGCCCTAGGGCTGGTTTTATATCTAACATCTTCCTCCATCCCCTGGAGAAGGGAGTGAACAGGATAACCTTCAAGTTCACAGATGATACTGGGGACTTCTGGATAGCAAAATACCGTTCGTGGCAAGGAGTTTCAAAAAGACCTCGCAAAAACAAGGACGAAGAGGTAGGAGGTAAGTTTTGGTGTAGAGAAATGAAGGTGATGCTTCAAGGGAGAAGTGATCAGAGCAAGGCATTGGCATGGAGCTCAGGACAGGTGGCTAGACTCAGAAGCAGAGCTGGGAGCCATCACTGACCTGGTTTCAGAGAACTGTTGGCAGAGCAGCCCAAACAAAACCAAACCAAAACAAAAACCACCAAACTGCTGTGTAATCAGCAAAGTCTTGGGAACAAGATGGCAAGTGTTTTGACACTGTAGAAAATCTTGGAAAGACTTACTTTGGGTGCTGTGTGCTTGAGCTCCTGTTTCCACAGATGAACAAGGAAATGGGTAGTCAGCTTTCTCTGGACCTGCTTTGTAACAACTGATGAGATGAAATGCCTGTTGTATGATAGGGGACTGGAAAAGCTGAGACCTCCTGCCTTGAGAGAGGAGAGCCAAGAGCAGATATGACTGAGGCCTGCAAAATCATGAGGGTGGTGGACAAGCCGAGCATGAAACTGTAACACTCCAGCAGTCCTTGGAGTAAGGAGTGCTGGCGGGAGATAGGTTGAAAATAAAAAAGATAAAACTTCATTACATAGCAGGTTTTGAACTTCCAGGGCTTGTTGCCACAGGGAGTAGGAGAGCCAGATAACACTGGCAGGTTCAGAAAGGGACTGGATGAGCTCAGTGAACAACTGGTTTGCAAAGGGACAGTGGAAGGATGAGGCAGGGATGCCCCCTCTAATGGTTTGAGGGGGTATCTCCATCATGGTAGATGCTGGAGAGCAGGAGAGGAGTGGAGTCAGGCTCTTAGTGTCTCGTTTTTCCAGTGATGAACACTGAATCTTGGTGGCCTTTACCCTGCAGAGTCTGTCTGATGTTCCACAAACCCCCAGCCAGCCACAGGAGAGTTGGAACACCTGCAGTGCCTGCAGGAGAGGGGTCTGAAACTGAGTGGGTGTTAAAGGGAGGTATGAGTCAGAGCAGTGAGGTTGGGGGGTTGTTCCGCAGGAATTTCATGGCAGTTTCTCCCTGTGTTTGGTTTCTGTCCAAACTGGTCTGAAACCAACATGCTGGCCGCCCTTCCTTGCCAGCTGGCAGCAGCCCATACCCCATGGATCCCGCAGGGTCCCTGCGGCCCCGAGCCCTGCTGGAGGGCCCCATGGGCACCTCCTGTCCCCAGCGCTGGAGCCGTGGCTGCCCCAGGGCAGCCTGCTGGTGCCAGCATGGGGCCCCTGACGCCGGGTCCGTGCACCCCTGGGCCTGGAGAACTGTGCCCTGCCGAGGCTGCCACCGCAGCCCCGCACTCGGCAGCATGTGGGGCTTCTCCAACCCCTCCATTCAGTAGTCCTGGTGCAAACATGGCCACAGCCCTGGGGAAAGGGACAGGGACGGGGACAGGGACAGGGACAGGGAGCATATTTTTGGAGGAGAGCACGGGGCTGGCGAGCTGCACTGCATCCCCAGTCTTTCTGGGCACAGGGCTGGTGATGTGCAGGAGCTGGGTTTCGCAGCCGGTTGCGCTGCTCCCCACCTTTCCCAGCCGCACGGTACCCGCGGGGCCTGGCTGCGCCCCAGGCCCGCAGCGTGACGGGACGCGGGCGGTGCCGGCCGTGCCCGCGGCGGGGCTGAGCGGCGAGCACGGAGCCTGCCCGCGGCCACGCGCTGCGGCCCTGCCTCGCCCGCGCCCCCCAGCCCCGCTTCTGGCTTCGCGAGGCCGCACCGGGGCCCGGCGGCGCCGCGGCCTTTCCTGGCCGCCGGCTGCCACCTAGCGGCGGCAGGGCCGGGGGCAGCGGGGCACGGACGGGCTCCCCTAGAGGGACGCGCGACGAGGCGGGCTCGGTCCAGCCACCGCACGGCCCGGGCTCGGCCTGCTCCCGAGGACGGCCCGGAGGGGGCCGGGGGTTTCGGCCGGGCGGAGCTGCCCGCCCGGTGCCGCCGCCTGCTGGGCCCGACGAGCGCGGCGCCTCGCTGCCCTGGGGACAGGCAGGAGGAGGGGGTGAAAGTCCGGCCGGCTGCTGCAAGCGTGCCTGCAGCTCTCGCCCTTCTCTGCAAATATTGAGATACCGGCCGGCTGCAAGAGGGGCTCCTGCCCTTTGCTCTGTTTGCCATTTCCTCCGGCTGTTTGGTTTCAGTTAATCATCCTGAGAAGGCAAACAGTCGTGGGGACAGACGCTGGGCCCGTGCCACCCGTGCGTGCCGAGTCCCGGGCCCCTCGGCGCAGGGTGGGTGCCACCCCGCCCGCCCCAGGCCTTGGCCACCCGCTTGGGACCCCCAGGGAGAGTCTCACCCCCGCTGCCAGGAGGGGATCTGGCTGCTGGGCTCCGCTCCCTGTGGGCACTGCTGAGGAGCGAGGAGCTCGTCATGCGTGCTGGGGACCTCTTGGTCCTCTCTCTGCAGGGTCAGGTTAGTCCATCACTGCGGGCACCATCCGGGCTCCTTATAGGATCCCAGGGCAGGAATACAAATCATAACGTAGAATGAGACAGGTCCTGGTCTGTGCGTGGGCCAAGAGGTGGTGTAGGAACAGGTGAGGTGAGGAGCTCTCATGGATGTTTGGCTCTGTGCTGCTTGGGCCATGGTGAGCTCAGGCCACATGGCCAGGTCTGCAGGGCCAGGAGCTGCCCCCACGTCTACCTGCCCGGCCCCCGCCAGGCTGGCCGCCCCGCTGGCCCTGTTCTCTGAGGTCTGAAGGTCACGCGGCTGCGCAGTGAGGACAGTGCAGAAACACGGATCCCTCCAGTGCGGTGGCACTTAGCGGCACTCTGAAGCCACCAGACACAATGTTTTGGGGTCTCCTTTCTCTCCTCCTCTTCGCCATGGCCAGCGGAACCCCCATTGGGGACCAGGATGAAGACATCCAAGTGCAGGAGAATTTTGAAGCTGAGCGGGTAACAGCGGCTTGCGGTCCCTGGATATTGGGGGTAGTAGGGATGGGAGAAAGCTATTTTATTTTTCTCTAGCAAGAAGGATGACATTTCCCATAATGGGTTGTGCAGGGCTGGTGCTGGCAGCGCAGATCTCCCTGGGTGCTGGTCTGGGGGGGATTCAGCCCTTGGGATGGCCTCACCCCAGCAAACACACAGGCAGGGCAGATAAATCCCAGTCTGTTCATCTGTTCAGACTAAGGTGCCCTGCTGTGGCAGGGCACACCAGAAGCCCCAGAATGTGTGTGGGATGCAGCCTACCCCCTCCAGCCCCACTCCCCCCAGGTCTCCTGCAGGCACCTCTGTCCCCTGCCCAGCTCTGCATACCCAACATGCACATGGGTCTAGGCTCCGCTGGGTACCAGCCCCCCTTCCTGGTGAACAGGAGACACACAGACACTGCCCAGGGCTTGGGGACCCCACTCTGTTCCCAGGGACTGCCTGTCCCCCATGTAAAAGTGACAGAAATGGAGGGGAGAAGAGGCCAGTATCCTGCTCAGTGGTAAGCATACATGGGCAACAGGAGTCCAGCTCTGACCCTCACTTCCCCAGCAGTTCAGCATGAAGCTGCTGTAAAGCTGGGACATCTGGGCTGCCACCTCTTCTGACAGACAGCTCTCAAATGCTGTCAGGGATCCAAGCACAGAAGCCTGGGAAGCTGTGGAAGATGGGTGACCACTGAGTTGGAAATCCTGCTGAGTGCTGATCACTTTCCTATGGTAGCTCTGGCCCCAGCACCTTTCACCATAGCTCACCAGTTGGCTTCTTGGTCATGAATATTTCAGCTTTGCAGAAAGCCATGGGATATCCTACCTTGGTGGAGGAGGTGTGTGGCAGATATGTCCTTTTCTTTTCCCCACAGATGTATGGGAAGTGGTACGATGTAGCCATTGGCACCACCTGCAAGTGGATGAAGAACTACAAGGAGAAGTTCAACATGGGCACGCTGGTGCTGGGCCCTGGCCCCAGTGCCGACCAGATCAGCACAATCAGCACCAGGTTGCGGTACGAGCAGTGCTGTGGGTGCTCAGGGATGTCAGGGATCCTGTGCCATGGGCAATCTGGTTGCTCCAGGCACAGTTTTCACAAGATAAATAGGAAAAGAGATGACCTGAAGCTGTTTATTCTTTTACTCCTTCATCCAGGCAAGGTGACTGCACTCACATCTCAGGAGAGTACCAGAAGACCAGCACCCCTGGCAAATACACCTACTATAATCCTAGTAAGTTGGGCTCACTGCTGGCCTGCTGGGCCCTAAGAGCTGCTGTGTGCTCACAGGATGTGAATCAGTGCCAGGCCTCAAAGGATACAGCTGGTGGCTGGGGAAGTGGTTCAAGGGAGCAGGGCTCAGGGAGAGGAAGCTGCTCCGTAGTGTGGGTTGTTTCCAGACAAGGAAGCAGGGTCTTAGGGAAACTGTTTCAGAGCTGCCTGCATAGGTACAGGACTATGAGATATTCCAGCAGATCTGTCTCATCCCTGGGGTCCCAATCTGGGACAGGCTCCCACCAGCCACATTTAAGGAGCATTGATGGTATCTCAGTTGTCTGCAAACTTTGGATTCCAGTCCCTTCAACTAATAAGAGGCTGGTGAGGTGAAAGCGTGTCAGGGTTGTGCCTGCCTCCTAATAATTTCATAATTTCCTGAATTAGCTGCTTGATTTCACCCCCCAGCTCTGTCACTCGTCTATACCTGTTCCTTCCTGAGGGGCAGGAATGATGTCCCCTGTATTGCTGTCTCACCTAGAATGGGATGTGTCTATCAAGTCCTATGTGCTTCGCACCAACTATGAAGAATACGCAGTCATTCTGATGAAGAAGACAAGTAGTTATGGTCCAACCACCACACTGAAGCTATACGGTATGTCTGGCTATGGCACTGTGGGCAAGTAGGCCTTTAGGTGGGCTCAGTAACACCACTCTTTGCTTGTCTTTGAGGGACTTGAGTGTGGCTTTGGAGGTGGTGCCTTGAGTCAGCTCATCTTTGACACCAAAGAGGTTGAGTTTTATGGCTCACTTTTAGAGCCACATCACACAATTCAAACCAGAGTGTTATTTGGGATGAACAAGATTTGCTTGGGAAACCCAGATCCTGAAGTGGCAGGAGATGCTGTCTTTCATGACTGGGAGACATGTAAACAATGTTAACCAAGCCCTCAAGCAACTCTGGTCAAGAATAATGGGGGAGAGGTTGGTAGGACTTGTACTGGGCCTGCAGCTGCCTGGGCTCTGCAGGTCTGTGGCTGCTGGGGGCTCCATACAGACTCTTGCCACTGCTGACCCTGCTGACAGCCTGTTCCTTGCCCTTGCCAGGGAGAAGCCCAGAGCTGCGGGAGGACCTCACCAACGCCTTCCGGCAGCTGGCTCTGGAGATGGGCATCCCAGCAGACTCCATCTTCATCCTGGTCAACAAAGGTAATGCATGCAAGGCATGTGCCTCTTCTGCTGCCTGTGCCCCTGACGTGATGGTTTGCTGAGGCTGCTCCTTGGTCTGCAAGGTTGGGGAGAAGAAGGGAGGGCCAGGATGGAGGGAGGAGAGATGACAGCTTTGTTGGGATGAGGTAGAAAGGGGACCACCCCTCTCAAGCTGCTGATCTTCTCTTCTGTCATCTGGGCCAGGTGAATGTGTCCCCCAGGAGACTGCCACTGCCCCCGAGGTGAGTGTTACAGCCAGGACCTCCTGGAATGAATTAAGGATGGGAATGGGCTTTGCCTGCAAGGACAGGGCACAGGCTGCAAAGATAGGGGTCACAGGTGCATCAGGTGTTGCTAGGGCTCACTTCCAAGTAGAAAGCAATGTCCCTTTCCTACTCAGATTCTTTTGTAGGGTAGAAGTTGCAGCACATGAAGCCTGGTGTCTCTGTGCCCTTTGCCTGCTCCTGAGTGCTCCAGCTGGGCTGAAGACTCCCTTTCCCAGTGGGGGAGGCAGCTCATTGCCCTACTAATGCTCCAGTTGCAGTCATCCAGCACATCCCAGTCTTGTAGTGTTGAGTTTAAAATGTTTTTCAAGAGGGGATGGGACTTCATAGGAGAAACAGTCCAGCTGAGGGTCTGGAGACTGCAACACCCTGTGTCAGTGGGAGCAGAGACATGTCCTCAGCCCCACACAGGGCATGGCCAGGGCACTTTGGGCGTCTTTACCCAAAATGCATGATTCTGCCCCATGTCTGGGATGAGCACAGGGCTCAGAAGGCCACGGTTGACCCCAGGCCAATGAATGATGTATGGGGGCACTGGGGGAGCTTGTCACCAGAGGCAGAAGGGCAGGCAGGGCTGACAGCAGCTTTGTGCTTCTTTATCCCGGAGCAGAGGGCGCGGAGAGCAGTGCTGCCACCTGAGGAGGGCTCAGCCGCGGGACCCTTGCCCCCATACGTTGGCAACAAGGAAGGTGGGTCCTGGCAGAGGGGCTGTGGCAGGCATCCCTGCGCCCCCTTGTCCTGCCACAATGCATGTTGTGCTCACCTGCAGATGCGTGCCGGCTGAGCCGGGACCCTGGGCCCTGCAGCGGGATGCTCTCCCGCTTCTTCTACAATGTTTCTTCCATGGCCTGCGAGACCTTCCTCTATGGTGGCTGCCTGGGAAATGGCAACAACTTCTACTCAGAGAAGGGCTGCTTGCAGGCGTGCCGGACTGAGGGTGAGCAGGCATGGGGCCGGGCAGGGGGTGAAGGGATGTGGAGGGTGGGTGAGTGAGGCCTTCACCCCAGCCCCAGAGGGGACTGCGTGCAACCCCGAGCCCTGTGTGTCCACGGGGGTCCCGGTCCTGCTGACCTGCCGCAGCCCCCTCTCTCTGCAGCTGCCTGCAGGCTGCCCATCGTTCAGGGGCCCTGCCAGAAGCCAGTGCTGCGCTGGGCCTTTGATGCGGCTCAGGGCAAGTGCATCAAGTTCAGCTACGGAGGCTGCAAAGGCAATGGGAACCAGTTCTACTCGGAGAAGGAGTGCAAGGAGTACTGCGGCGCTCCTCCACTGGCAGGTACGGCACTGCAGCGTGTCAGGGGCTGGGGCAGCAAGCGGGCGGGCACTGCCTACACATCTTGTCTGCTCCAGACTGCATCCAGGAGCACTGGGTCTGCTGGCAGCTGGAGTGGGTCTGTCCTGGGTCCAGTCCTCTGATGGACCAAGGAAAAGATTATCAATCTACAGACAGCATCACAGGAGGTGGCAGAAATGTCAGTGGGAGTAGCAGCTGAAAAATTTGAAGGGGTAAAGGGACCCTGACACCAAATAGGGACCCTGGGTGTACCCAGAGTGTACCCTCCATGCGATGCCCTCCAGAGCCTCCAGATCTAGTCAGCACAAGGGTTTCCATATTGAAACCCTTTTGGAAAATCTAAAGGCCTGCTCTGCCCCCAGGACAGATGGACAAGCATTCTCGTTTTCATCAGTGTAGCAGGGAAGATCTTACTGCAGAAGAGAGTGAGCTCAGGGACGTTCAGCCACAGCCCTGGATGAGCCTGATACTGATAACTGCAAGTGGCAGGAGCTGGGGTGGGAGCCCAGCAGATGGGGAATGGGGACAAAGTAATGGGTCTCAGGGCAGAACCCATCTTTTATTATCTTGTCACCAGTATAAAGTGTATTAATGCCACTGAGGTGGGACATCCCTGGACAGCAAAGGGATGTACAGAGAGTCCAGACTGCTTCCCTTATCACTGACAGAAGGGACAAAGTGACAAAGCAAGAAGCATCAACCATTGCCACCTGTCTGTGGGGCATGGCGGGGTGTGAGGATGGGGTCTGTGGGTCTGCCTGTCATACTGCACACTGCTCTGCTTGCAGAGGATGAGGAGTTTCTGCATCTGTCAAACTGATGTGGGTGGAAGACGAGCACCGAGCACTGGAACAAGGGCCTCGCATGAGCTCCTGGTGGTGCAGGAGATGTCTTCAACAGTAAATGTCTCTAAAGTAACCAACAAGCCTAGTGTCCATCCCAGAGCCGGCGACGAGCGGCAGAGGATGCTGTTGAGTCCTCACTGGCCTCCCCTATGGTGTCCCTCCTGGCAGGGCTGATGGGTGCTGTCCGCTAAGCCCCTGTCCCTGCCTCAGTCCTGCTGACCACCACCTGCATGGTGCAGGGGTGCCAACAGGGGCAGCCAGGGGCTCTGACGTCCTGCTGGGTGGGGGCAGACGGGAAGGAAGCAGCACGGGGGGACAGGTACCCGTTCCTCCCTGAGGGTGAATAATGAGTGCTGCATCTCATGGATGGGGCACTGTGGGACCATGGGTTTCGGTGAGGCTCTCTCGCTGTGCGGTCTGAGCCTCATCCTTGGAGTGAGCAGACCCTGTGGGTTGTGCCCCCCCAGGACACCGGGGGCCCGGGCACACGTGAGGGGGAGCCCAGCACTGGGGGTGCTCAGAGCCCAGAGCCTTGCTGGCACCCCTGGGCCTCAGCTGGGAACTGGAGACGGGGGGCACGGGGCGGGGGGCTGCGGGCTCACGGGAGGCTGGGAGGGACGGGAACGGTCACGGGGAGGGATGGGGGTTCGGGAGGGGCTGTGGGAGAGGACTGGGGGGGGCAGAGCAGACGGGGGGGTCCCAGGAGGGGACTTCGGGGGTACGGGGGGGTCCCAGGGAGGCGGGGGGGGTCACGGGGCAGGACCAGGGGCCCTGCAGCGGTCCCGGGGGGCTCGGAGGGAGACGGAGCAGTGCGAGGGGCCGCAGGGGCGGGGGGCGGGGGCGGGGGGTCCCGGTGTGCGCGGGGCCGGCCCCTGCCCCGCCCCGCCCCCCCGGCCCCGCCAGCCCCCGCCGGCCTCCGTAGCCGGCGCCGCGCGCGCTCCGTGCCTCGCGGCGAGGCGGAAGAGGCAAGATGGCGGCGGCAGGCCCGCGCCCGGCCCCGAGCCGCGGCGCCCGGCGGGGCTGAGCCGCGGCCCGGCCCCTCCCCGAGCCCCTCGCAGGAGCCCGCCCGCCCCTTCCCGTGCCCTGCCCGCCGCCCCGGGCCATGCCCGGTTAGCGCCCCCTGCCCGGCTGACGGCGGGGCCCGGCCGAGCCCCTTCCCCGCCGCGTCGCCCCCCACGGGCCGGGCCGGGCCGCGCACCCCCGCCCCGCCGCGCCCGGGACGCCCCTCATGGCCCGAGCGGCCCCGGCCGAGCTCTGAGGGCCCCGCGAGCCGTGCCCTGCCCTTGCCCTCCCCTCCCTATGCCCCCCCCGGGGCCGCCCTGCCCCTGAGTCCCGGAGCGGCGGCCTTCTTCCTGGCGGCGGTGGCGGAGGCGCGGGAGCAGAACGATGTTCTCGGCCCTGAAGAAGCTGGTGGGCTCGGACCAGGCTGCGGTCAGAGACAAGAACATCCCCGCGGGGCTGCAGTCCATGAACCAGGCTCTGCAGAGGAGGTTTGCCAAGGGAGTCCAGTATAACAGTGAGTCGCAGCCCGGCCCCGGGGTCTGTCGGGGGGCAGCCCCGTGGGGCCGCCCCATCCGCGGCCAGGGCCCCCGGTGGCGCTGTTCGCGCGGTGGCTCTTTTGCCGGTAGTCAGCCGAAAGCCAAGCTTGCAGTTAAACCTTAGAGCGTGCAGAACTCGGGGAAGAGGAAGGATGGCAACCTTTTAGGTGTCGGCGTGGCACTTGGGAACCTGCGGTGTCCTCGGGCAGCGGGAGGTGTACCGAACGGCTGCATGCCTAACGCTGACTGTGACACAGGAGAGAGCTCTTTGTAAATCGGTTACCGCCAGTTAAAGTATCAAGACCATGTGGGTGACCTTCTCTGCAGCCCAGGGTAATGGTATTTATAATTAAGCTCTAGTGGCTGTATGATAAGGGTCTGCTGAAAAGCTCTGCGCTGCCAGACTTTAATAAAACTTGAGTGATATATGTGTCCTTGGTAAATAATTTAATTCTGATTATGTTTCTGCAACAGATATACTTGCTCTTTTCTCAGGAAACATTTTCAGAATTCTTCCCTTTCAGTATTGAAGCTCAGAGTTTTGTTTTTTCTGCTGAAGCTCAGTAAAGGTTACTCAATACAGTATTTCAGGAAGGCACTGTAAGTATGTGAAACACATCCCAAAGTAACAATAGTGGGATGGGGACAGTAGTTGTCATTCGCGCTGAAAATAGATCTGCATCCACAGAGTGCTGCGAGTATCAGCTCGTCTACGGGAATGGGCACGCTCTGGAGTCAGGCTGCAAGAAGCTGAGAGAGTGGCAGTTTGGAATGAGACTGATTTGTAAATGTGGCACTGAATAATTTCTGAGCAGGCACACGTGATGGAGGAATAGAATTTGTGCTGTATCTTAATTTGAAATTGTAATGAAGGGAGAGATCAAGGGTTTGGTGTGTTGTGTTTTTTTTTTTTTTAGTGTTGTCACTATTGACTGTGCTTTTAATGTGATAAGTTTTGGAAGCTCTCAGCTATGCTGGGGAGAGTGTTTGCTGAATTTACCCAGAACACATGTGGTAGATATTCCAGAAGTCCTTAATTTAGAAAAGGAGTGTCTTAGCAAGCAATTGTGAATATGACAAGAAAAACACATTGTTAAGGGACATAATTTCTAGTGAGAGATGAGGGGTGAAGATGAAACTATTGCACCTTGGCATACAGCACTGCACCGTTCAAAGCATACCTGGAGATCTGGTTGAAGACTATTGATCTCTGCAGAGGCTTAGCAGAGCCCACAGACCGGAACATATCCTTGTGCTTCAGTGGGAAATGTTTGAGACCAGGTTGCTTATATCAACTTGTGAATTATGTAAGAGAAAGGAGTTGATGTTTCAACAGCAAACGTTTGTGCTGCATGCGGTACAGATCAACTGCATCCTGCTGGCACAAAAGTAAAAAGGGACAGCTCTTCATTAGGTGCTGACAAACTGCATTGCCACCTAACCTTTGTGGAAGTGTACCTGCTTGTCATTAATACAGCAGGGCCAAAAATGCAAATAGCTAAGCCACCAACTGTAGCTTTGTTTCTTTTTGTCTCATTACCAAAAGCCTCTGGAAAGCTTTTTCTTTTGAGCATGGTCTCATCAAGATTTGTGTTCTAATCACTGATTTTATATCAAGAATAAAACCACATCTTTCTGTCCCTGCCTTAAGGGAAGCTTTCCAATCTCCATAGTAACTCTTCCCTGTATCACAGTTATATAATGTTCGTAGGAGATACGGGCAGGGTTATGAAAGAATTTCGAAGCACCCTCATAGCCATGGCACTGGATAAGTAGGGTGAGTTCCAGCATGGTGAGGGTATGGGTGTTGCAAGGGCCATTGCTAAGCAAAGGGGAGAGCTGCATATCCTTTGTCCTATCAATGCTCCTTTCTTAGGAAATGTGAAATTGAATAGAGGGGGGTACAAAATTCATTTTGTAGCCATCTTTAACACAGGTCTTTAAAACTCTTCCCTGGAATTGCATAACCCTAAACCAAAGGGTGCAGTCATGACTGGTTCCACAGAAATACTTCCTTGTTTCCATAGTCCATTATTGATTATGAAGCGTAGCCCATTTACTTACCAGAAATATAAGTGTGCTGAAAACGCTTGCTGATAAAGTGGCAGCAAATGGCTGGGACCTGGGCCTTATCACATGGGTTTTGATGCCTCTTTCCTGTGGGATTTGGGGCAGGCTGGGCTGTGCCAGCTTTCATGGCTGTCAAGTAGGTTTCATAACCAAACAGCCTCAGTCAACAGATTTGCGTTGATGGTCTCCCTCCCACTCAGGTAAGTTTTCAAAAGGAAGAAAGTTGCAGAGTGGGTAGGTTTAAATTTCTGGTGAGAGCAAAGGCCACTAACAGCCCTCGTCAGCAATCGCTTTTTCTGCATGGGGCATCCTAATTTGAAACAAAAGTGTTTTCATACGTCATTCCCGGCATACACTCCTTATTGGCTCCCTTTATCGTCTGGATGGAGCTTTTCTGTTTTTACATACTATAGCCCAAATAACACCAGAGTTCCGTAAGGTACAGAGAAATTATGAAAATGAAGTGGGTCTGTACCAATTTTGGTTTTAATGGCTTGGTTGTTTATGTGAGATTGTGGTTCCCAGCATGGGGAACCAATTTTTGTAAAAACTTGTTCTTTTTTTCTGGTTGGGCTAGCTTTGCACTTGGACCAGGGCTGCTGCTGTTCAGTGAGCTGTGCTGGCCCCAGGAGAGTAACAAAGGCCTGAGTGAACAGGCTCGGTGTAGAGAGGCAGAGGTGGATCTTGTTCCTTTGGAAGTGGTGCTGGTTTAAACAAATTACAAGACAAATTACAGAAGGAATTACCAGTTCCAGGTTACTCAAATGTGGAAGTTTACATAAGGCAGTGCTGACCAAAGAAGGGTGAAATGAGTGGCTCTGGCTGGGCTACATGGATGAGAAGGCTTCTTGGGAATTGCAGACTGATGACTGGTGACAGGAGATGTGGAAGTGCTGTATTTTCAACCCAGTGGTCCCATTTCCCAGAAGTGCACCTTCTGCTCTGGGCTTTATTCTGAAAGATGTGTCTAGCGTGCATGCCACCCAATAAAACCTGCTGCTGTCCTCCCTGTGGGCATCACCCTGGCGTAAACGTGCAGCGCTGCTGAACTACCATAGTCAGTAGCTCCAAGAATTGCCCTGGTCCCTCTTCTTATTACTTGTCTGTCTAAAACATGCTTTAAAAGACAAAACGTAATGAGTATGGTGCATCCTTATTGTGAGCATTGTAGTCCTTACTTTCTTTGTGTTGTTTTAGCATAGTACTTCCCAACTTCTGATTGTAGTTTTGTTAAATATTTTCACTCATTACTGCTTCCAGAAGAAAGACCTTGTCTCTTCCAGCTGCTTCCCACCTTCTCTTTTTTTTTTTTTTTTTTCCTATTGCTGTCACAGGTGTTTGTGTAACGTGTGGGAAACTTGCTTTGACTGCTGTCTGGCCTTTTCTCCCCAGGAGTTATGCTTGGGGGTGTCTGTAGATCATGTCTGCTTCTTTTTGTGGCAGAACTAGCTTTTAGTGTTCCAATTACAGCCTTGTAGTCACAGCCTCAAACGTCTTCATGAGAATAAGGTTATGACCCTTCATACGGGGATTATTAGCAGAGATATTCAGGGATTTTTGCTCTGGGATCCGAAGTCCTTAGCTCTTGCAGCATACTGAAGGAATATGGGCAGTGCTGGGAATTTCCAGTCCTGAGTCGGCCTGTGGGCCTGTGTCCTTGCTGCTCTGCTTCCATTTCCCCATTTGCAGAATTAAAATCCCTGTATTTTTTTCTGACACAGTGACAGAATGAATGAGAAGTGATCTGTTCATTTTTTTCCTCACGTTTTTATCTATTCCCAATCCCTACCCTTTTTCCCACAGATAATTCTGCTGTCTTTGCTACAACGCTGTGGCTGTTTGCAGTAAGTACTGGTTTAACTAGAAATCAAAATAAGGTAGCAACTGTGTACATCCCACAGGTAACAGTACTAACCTCACCCCTAATTGCTGGTCTTGTCACATTCAGACACAGCCTGGGCCTATGGTTTACCTGGCTGGCTGTGCCCTGAAGCTCATTCAGCTCTTCCTGTCTTGCAGATGTCTGTCATTGAGTAGACCTGCCCCATCTGAAGTCTCAGATACTGATTTTGTTTTGCTGAAAATGATCTATACGACCTGCCTTCTTCCTGCTTTATTTTTAAACACTTTTCCAATCATCAGAAGCAAACAAATGAACAAAAACTGGTGAAAACTAACACACTATGTAGGAGGAGAGAGTTCCTAACACAGAAAATACTGAACCTGAAAAGGGCCATTGGACATGTTCAAATGGAGCACGTGCTGCTACAGGCACCATAAGCTGATCTCAGTGTAGCTGCTGGGGGGTGAGGGTGATCTTCTTGCCCCCCCAGCCATGCTGGCACTGCTCCTACTGCTCATGCAGCTGTGCACTTGAGCTAGAGGAGGAAACTGAGCGTGCTGAAAATGAATAATATGAGGGTTAGTTTTCAGCCAGTTCAGTTTCTTGATCCAACTCAACAATGGCTGCATAAGTTGATAAGTTGCATAAGCGTTAGCAGTAGGAAAACTGGGGAGTTGGGGATGACCCCTTCTGGGGAAGAGCTCACAGCTGAGACATCTGTGGGTGTCCTGAAAGTGCACCTTGAAAGCAGCCTGACTGAGGAAGGGTCTGCTTGTCCCTTAAAACTCACTGTGTCAATGTCTTGTGCTGTACTTTTTAGAGGAAGCTGATTTTTTAAATCTCTCTCTAATGTAGGCAGTGAGAGCATTTTGAAAGCTTCAGGTTCTAAAGGGGACAAACGATCTTATTCTTTGTGTGGCATGGACTTGCTGCATTTCATTCATTAAGAAATATCAAAGGAATCCTCCTTTGGTTGTTTCCCCATCTGTAAGCATGAAAAAAAAAAACCCACACAGGGCAATGGGAAATGCAGGAAATGGTTTGTTGTCTCTACAGAGATGCTTTGGTACCTGTAAATGAAGTCATTCTATAAATATTTTGTTCTTTGTGTCTTAATTACCCTTTTGCTATTTTAATAAGTAACTTTGTAAAAGAATAAACAGCAATACCTCTTAGTGGGTGGGAGCAGAACAGCAACCGTAGCATAGCAGAACTGCAGCACAGAATTTCTCCGGACAAACCTCTTCCACAGACTCCAGGCACTGTTACTCTTAAATTTTTCTCTGAAATGCCTGCAGTAACTCCTGAGTTACAACAGAAGGCAGCCTTCAGTCTGAGATTCCCTTGCCCAAATGATGATGCATAACCTACTGCTAATCACCTGAATCTGCCGTTAGATGTCTCTGAGTGGCCCATTTTTTAGTGGATAATAGCTCCTGTGTATCAGATGCAAGCATAAAAATTCTGGTCCTGTTCAAGTCAGCTTATGTTTCTCAATAGGCTTGTACCACTTAAAACAAAGATGGTATTTAAAAACAAAAGTCCCATAATGTAACAGAAGATTTAGAAAACAACATATTCCATTTTCAGATAGAACAAGATAATGTTAGGGTAGCCTGTGGAAGTCGATGGTGTTAGTTGCTAAAGAAGTTGCTTTGCTGGGTTGTGTACAGGTTATGGTAGCAGTACAGGTGATGCTCTCTGCATGTGCGTTGTTTTCACTGCAGCAAGACAAGATATTTTGGACACTTCTTTACTCAGGGTGGGCTTGAATGCATTTTGCATGGACTGATGGTTCTTGCAGTAGGCAGGGATGTGCGGCATGCTAGGTCAGCCTGGTGGCCTAGGCAGCTGGGCCTGAGGCAGGCCAGTGGAAGTGGAGCTGTTCTCATGTACCTAAGACCACGATTTTTAAGAATGCCTTTGCTGAGTGCCATCAGCATGTTTGTGCCTTAAAAATGGTTAAGACCTAGCTCCTGCCACAGAGGCCCTTTCTTTGCCACAGAGGGGACCAACAGAGATTCAGTTTTTTCTTGGTTTTATTTCTGTTATTGAAGCTGATTTATGTCCCCAGAGCGGTGTGCTTGTTCTGGTTCAGCCTAGCTTGTTTCTAGTGCATGTAAAGTAGATTTATTGTGATCTAATTTGATTCGAACTGTGGCAATCAACAGAGGCAGCTTGATGAATTTATCAGCGGTGATTTCAGGTAAGACCCTCGTGTCGTTAACTGCCTCATCCCTTTGACAGAGATGGTCAAGGCTTCAGCAGAAGCTGCCTCTCCGCTCTCCTACAGCATCCTCAAGAACTTTTGCACCAGTGCCTGGGTGCAGACTGACACCTCTGGACTAGGGACACTGCCTAATTCAGCTCAGCTAAGAACTGGTCCTTGGGCTTTTGCTGACTTGGGGCAACTGGCTCTAGGAAGTGATTATTTCTGCAAGGAATGAGAAGTGTTTAAGGAGAAATGCGAATGGTAGAGGAGGTAATTGAAGAAGCAACCTGACATAAAAGGCTTGCAAAGAGAGAGGGTATGAGACAGGGCTGGTTACAGGTGAAAAAATGCAGGAGGGTAAAAAGAGCAGCAACTTAGCTAGCTTGTGCAGATTCTGAAGTTTCAATCTTGATGTTGGTTCTTCTTGCTGAGCTAGTGTGAGTAGCTGAATAAACACTAATTTTAATGACAGTCTCATGCTTTTTAACAAAACCCATCGTGCCTGTGTAATATGGGAGAACTAATTACATCTGAATAATGCTCACAAAAAGTTAACATGCTCATCACAGCATTCTTTGATTTGCTTTTAATCAACTTTATTTATCTGCTTGCTCTTTTCCCCAGTGAAAATTGTTATCCGAGGGGACAGGAACACTGGGAAAACCACACTCTGGCACCGACTGCAGGGAAAGAAGTTTATTGAGGAATATATTCCAACTCAGGAGATCCAAGTCACCAGCATCCACTGGAATTACAAAAGTAAGATGAAAGGGGGTGGAAGGAGCCGCTGTCATGGGACAGCGGGTCTATGTCTTGGGGGCAGAAATTCTACTGCAGCCTTATTTGCTTCTTCTGTGTCTGCTTGGGAGATAAAGTGAGCTCTCATCGATCTTATTTTAATTTATTATTCACAGTTTCTCAGTCATATTTTCAATAATTTTAATCAAACTATATAAGAGAGAAAAAATAGACCTTTGAAAGTTGCAGTTCTAGGAAGGTTTTTAGTAGGTGATCCAAAAGATTTGAAGTATTTGTGATACGCTTGACTTGCTAATGGAAACAGGTTTATTATGAAAATCTGTCTCTGAGGCTAAACCTGCTTGGTGTTATATTGTTGTGTACAAGTGAAGAGTTTGATGTGAACTAGTCTTTCACTGATTAAAATGTAGAGAACATCCTTTAACTGGTGATGACGATGTTTTAAAAATGGTTGTAGTACTAATAGCTCTAGGCTGACTTACTGAAACATGGAAGTATCTTACCAGTAGCTTTTTTGAGAGATGAGGTGTGATTTTTTTTTTTTTTTCTTTCCCATCTGCTCTGGCAGTGTAAAGTGGCTCTAAAAGCCCTGCATCTAGCCTGGAGAAGACACTGCAGGCACTGAAATTGCATCAGACTATGGTTCCAGAGGGTGTTAAAGTCAAGCTTTTAGATTCCTGATCAAAAATGCCACAGCCTTGGGGCATGCACTACTGACTAAGCATGAATTTGCTCTGTAAGACTGATGTTGCTTTGAAAAAAAAGTCAGCAGTTTGTTACTATCAGATAGAGTTTATCCGCACCACTTTGCCTCTTTTTCTGAAGCAGTTGCTCTGTCTCCTTATAAAGCCTGAGGCTCCGGACTATACCAGGAAAATCCTGAGGGAAAAGCTTGGATATGAGGGGAAAAAAGGGTATATTGAGAGATCGTGGTTGGATTTGTGCACAGCCAGTGCTCCTCTCCTTAGGGCTTTTTGGTCCTGTGTGTGTGTGTACATACAGACCTACAGGTGCAGGTCACAGGTAGGTCCATGGGCCTGTCCATAGGAGAAATGATTGCCACATTACACCTGTATTGCTCAGTGTGTAAGGTATCAATGGTGCTGGCCTGCTGTGGGGGAAGAAAAGGGATGGAGTAAGTGCTTTTGTAGGGCTGGTACTCTGGGAAGGACCCCTCAGTCCTTTGCCCTCCGCTTGTTCAGGGCAGCAGCTTTTTAGGAGCTGTTTCAGGTAGGATATGTCTGTCCTTCACAATACAGTGCTCACTTTGATGTAGGGGCTACAAAAGGTAGTGTAAACTAGTTGGTTTTGGGGGATGAAACCTTATTGCTCTCTACAACTACCTGAAAGGAAGTTGTGGGGAGCTGATGGTTGGCCTCTTCTCACAGATAACTAACAATAGGACTAGAGGGAATGGCCTCAAGTTGTGCCAGGGGAGGTTCAGGTTGGAGATTAGGAGACATTTCTTCTCAGAAAGAGCAGTCAGGCATTGGAACGGTCTGCCCTGGGAAGTGGTGCTGTCACCATCCCTGGGGGTGTTCAAGGAAAGGTTGGACCTGGTGCTTAGTGGGTGACATTGGTGGTAGGGGGGTGGTTGGACCAGATGAACTTGGAGGGCTTTTCCAACCCTAATGATTCTATGATTCTAAGAGGGCAATTGAGAAGGAGCGGCAGAGACTAAGTGCTATAGACTGACCGCAACCCCCATTCTCCTGCACTGCTCAGGGGGAGGAGGTGTTTTTGGTTTCTTTCCTTTGTTTCTCACTTTTCTAGCTTGTTAGTAACGGGCAATAAATTTTACTATCTCCCTACTCTTAGTCTGTTTTGCCCATCATGATAATAATTTAGCTATCTCCCTGTCCTTATCTCAACCCTTGAGCTGTTTGCATCGTATTTTTCTCCCCCTTTCCCTTTGAGGAGGGGGAGTGAGAGAGCGGCTGTGGTGGAGCTCAGCTGTCCACCCGAGTAAAACCACCACAGATGGATAGCTGCACTCTGCCATGGATAGGGGAGAAAAACAGGTCCTTGCTCAGTCCAATAGTGGTTTTCTCTCACATTCACAATCTGATGTTGAGCTAAGCCTGATGTCACAGGTGTTTAGATTCTTTGGTAGGGACCTGCTGTATGGCCATGCTGCAAATGTGTGCTCGTTAGCTTCTGCATTTCTTCATAAAAGTACCTTTATTTTGGGTACAATGTTATGGATGTTCTGCCTATCTGCTCTTGCAAGGTGTTGACAGATCTGCAGTGTTCATGCAGTGGTATCCTCCATCTCCATCGAAATGTCTGGCATATTGCATTTCAGCTGTGCCATCCTTCCCCCACACTCATACTCTTCTCTTCCAGCATATCAATACATTGGTTATTGATGTGTGAATGTAGAGCTTATGAATTGTTTGGATGATGGAAGCTATCTCTAAAATCAAAATTACTTTAGCCTAAATAGACTTAGACCAGACTGAGACACAGAATACTTTATTTTTAGATGTCTAAGTCTAAAGATTGCACTGAATGTTAATTGTGGTTTTCTGCATTACCACAGGTAAAACCCTCTGAATTTTAGTTTCCTCTCTAATCAATGTCAGTAATATAAGTACTGTTTGTAAATACAGCTTTTGATTTCTAAGAGGCTTATTCATGCCTAATTCTTTTTGTGTTTGTGAACAGTTACATGCAAAAAGATGTTTGAAGGCTGCTTCTTGTATAGAAAGATCCATTCACCTTATGTGTTTCTGCATATTTTAGGGTCTATATTGCCTTTTAGTGAGCTGAGACTTACGCACTGGCTTGTTCAACATGGATGTGATCCCAGGGTAGAAAAAAGCTACACGTGAGGATGGCTTTTATTGTCAGTTGGTAACCGCAGGTCACTTCTAATTCTTAATTCTAGTATTTATGGGATGCATCTTTATAGAGCTTCCTGGTTAGATTTGACAGCAATGTGTACGTATGGCAATGGACTTTTCTCAAGGCCAAGTGTTGTCAAGCTGCTGCAATTTGCTGGAAGACTGTACGTGAAATTGTGCCTTTCATTTGTGTTTATTTCACTCGATAAAACACCATATTATTTTTTACTAATAATTTCCAGTAGGAAATTCTATACTGACCTTAATACTTGTAAAAATAACCTCCTTTTTTTAAAAAAATACACAAGATACGTTCCCTGCTCAGAGAATGTTCCATAGGTGATGTGCATGCTCTGAGAGACTGGCTCAGATCTAATTACTGACCTGTTAGCTAAGTTCATCTGTAGAGGAAAAATACACTTTGTTTTTCCTGTGATCATGCTCTTAAGCTATCTTGAATAAACGTTATGAGGTAGTTGGCAGCAAATATTTACAGATGTTAATCATATCACTGTCAAATATTCAAGGATTCTTACAATGCTTGTTCCTACTTGGAGTGAACAAAATCACTTTTCTGTGCCAGTTGTATAACAGTTGTATCTGTTATGGAATTTTTTGTATCCAAGTAAGGAATTACCATTCCTGACTCTAATGTATGCTTTTTTTAGGGTATGGGAGTCATTAATTTTATTCTCATTTTGTCAGCCTCAAAAAGGGAGTCCGAAATAAAAATTAACAAATACTTTTGTTCCAATGCTTTGAGTGCCTTATAGATGGGTGTGTGGAATTGCAGAGTTGCTCTGCTCTGTATGATTTGTGATCCAAAGAATATGAAATGAGTCATGTAATTGCGTGAGAGTAAATATGAACCCACCTGTAAAACAATGATTCTTATTTTTAAATAAACACTTGCAATTGAGTCTTCTCACCTCTTCACCATGTTCTGTGAGAACAGTGCCTTAATGTGCCACTGGCTACAAAGTACTTAGTGAAATAGCAACAGAGTAGAAAAATTTTTTGAGTGTTTTGATCTATGGCTTGTGCTAATCCAAATTATAGAATTAAAATGATGTATTGGCACTCTTTTTCCTGCAACATGCCTTCAGAATCCATTAGGGTGAAATGCTGCTCCTACTGCTGTGTGAGTCATAAAAAAAAGTCAGCACAGCAACACTAAAGTAATTATCCTCTTGTGTGTTCAGGATAATCAGGAATGAAGCTGGTGATGAAAAGGAAGAATTTACTGGCTACTGGCCAGCAGAAGCACTGGTGCTAACAGGGAAAAAAAAAAACAACAAAACACCACCGACATGGAAAACAATTTTCTTACATCTTGCGTAGGTAGTTTCTTAGCTAAGTTCTGCACTTCCCCTCAGATAAAAGGATATAGAGAGATCTTTCCTAGTCAAACAGTTCAACTCCTCAGCTATCTAGGAGTGCTGCTGCTCAGCAGGATTTCAGTACTGGGGAAATTACCCACCAGGAGAACATTACTGAAGGTGCATTGACATTAGCTTAAGGAGGTGGCGTTCTCTGGAGCTTGGGAGCAAAGTCCCAGTACTAGGTACCAGGCCTAGGAGAGCACTGTGTGGCACCCCAATGGACTATTTTGGAATGGTTTTCCAACTTCTTGGGAGAAACCTCTTCTTAGTGCTTATGTGCTGCTGCATGTGGAGCTGCTGGAAAGACCAAACTGCCTTCTGGATGCCTGCTGCGCCCCTGAAAGATTTGCTGCCTGAGAAGGGAAAGCGTGTTCAGTCCCTTTGCAGAGTGTCTTGACTGTTGAAAGGCACCAAGATTGACTTGGCACGTCTGTCTGTCCCTTGTTCTTTTGGGGCAGCAGAAGCACTGCCAGTTCCAGCTGTCAGGTATGAACTTAGGGGCAGAACTCAAATAGGTGATCTGTGCCTGAGCACCCGCTGCCTGACTGCACACCTTGCATGCACCATGGCCTCAGGCATCCCATGCCCCAGTGAGAGCGCCCTGATGCACAGTCTGAGGTGTAAAGAGCTGCTCATACAGCTGGGTGAGTAATCACGAGTATTTGGACTTGAGCCCTACCCGATTTGTTGGTTTGTAGAAATATATGGGGCCAGACTGAATTTGGGGAGTGTTATGGTTTGGGCAGAGGGTGTAAGGCTGCAGGCTACTGTATGCCTGTTGTGTTTTCGGCACTGTTTGGGCCTGTGGTGTACTGGCTGAGCTGACCCCAGGCATGCCTCCTCATCTTGTACCATGCCTCCTTGCTAGCAAATGGGAAGGTAAGTGAGAGTTGCTATGAGGAAAAAGAGAGGCTGATTGACCTTTATACATAAAAATAAGAAGGG
The DNA here is from genome assembly GCF_964211825.1 of Aythya ferina. Lineage (NCBI taxonomy): Eukaryota > Metazoa > Chordata > Aves > Anseriformes > Anatidae > Aythya > Aythya ferina. Next base: position 11,388,198 of record NC_140318.1, read on the forward strand.
ATATTGCTCCAGAAGCAGAGGATCAAGCTTTACAATCATTCAAAAACTGTATTTACAATATTTTGAAACATTTAAGTTAAGCCAACAGTGCATTCTGTAGGGGAAATGTTTCCCAGCTGGACAATGGCACTTAGCTAAATTCTCTTGCCATGCTATGAGATTATTTTCTGCTCTCAGACATTATCATCTTCATGTTCCGCTGCTTTAACTTCAGAGCTGCTCCAAGTCCAACCTTTACTTTGTAGCATTTCCAAAAGTAACTGTGTTTTGGAACTTTGTGAAGATCAGACTGCTTATTCAGATTCAATATATATTTCTAACCAAAGCTACCCATCACTCATGCCAACTGGAAGTTTAACTGCTAGCTGTCAGTATTTGCCACAGTGTCTTTCTAGTGAGAATTTTGTTTGTCTTGCTTCAGATTTTAGCAACTCAAATCTAACTTGCTGCCCATTATTTACTGATTTTAGCAGTTTTACGTCTTAACAAGCTGCAGTAATACCTTATTTTTCATAGAGTGCAACTTGAAATTTGCAGAGAATGGATTTCTGTGGCTGCTGGGCTGCCTGCACTCTTTGTAATATTTACGTGAAAATGGCCTTAGTAAGATGGATTTTCTTTAAATGTGTGTATTCCTTTCGTTTTTCAGCCGTATGCCTTTCTTTCAGACCAGACATTATTCAAATTAAATTTATATCTTTTCTGAAAAAACATGAGAACCTCTGTATGTTATAAAAAATGCATGTGAAATATTTATAACACATTTTAAATCTCTGATAAAATGTGAAGGAAATCTGTCATACGAGTAAGAATCTTTAAGAAATATTTTTAGATATCACAGTATTGGATTACAGCCTGTTCCTTCCAAAGTAGGTCTTGTGTTAGTTGTGTTTAGTTTTGTTTGTTTGTTTTTGTTTTTGTTTTGGTTTTTGTTTTTTTAACTCAAGAATTACTTTTCTTTTGACTTTGATCTACTTTGACAGTACTAGTTTTGGCTTAGACTCTGTGTGGTAAGGGTTGAGTGTTGTTCATTTTGCTGAACCGATTTTTTTGACGCTGTCTTTTTTTTTTTGTGCTTTTAGCCACTGATGATATTGTTAAAGTTGAAGTATGGGATGTAGTTGACAAAGGTAAGATTCATAAGTTCTTTCCTACTGGAGATTCTGTTTTCTCTCAGTTTTAATGAAGAATTTATATGGAATCAAAAGTACCATTTACTTCTAATTTATTTAGAAAAAGGTGTGTATTTATTTTTTTTGAAGTACATTGATCTTCCTGGAAAAATACGGAAGGGAAAGAAGAGTCTCCTATGCTAGAGCCCATTATTTGCAATATGAACTTTAGATAAAATCCAGTATTTAGAAGCAGTTGTTTCATGTGCTGTGTGACAGATGAAATAGTCTGCTGCTTAGTGTAATCAGACTCTGAATTTTACTATAAACTTCATATTCTCTCCTTTATAGTTTTATGTATATTTATACACAGGTACTGAGTTCTTTGTTCTGTTTATAAAATTCTTGCCAAGCTGCTTTTATAAAGGAATGGTATTGTTGAATTGGTAAAATGTTACCTGCAGTGAATAATGTATGCAGGAGGAAAGGATGAAAGAGAAACTGATTACTTAAATCTGTCCTAAATGCTTAGCCAATGAAAGTGTTATGATGTATAAAATGTATTTTTCATTAGTTTTCAATTTTTACCAGTGTATGAAGTTCTATTTTCTTAAATAAATGGTAGACATATGTGAAGGCACAACCTGAATGCAATGGAATCTGTTACTACAGTGGGTTGGGAGCTCAGATGTAAATCCTAAAGCCCATTCTGTAGCCCCAAATTCATGTTTTGTTTGGCTTTTGAGAGGTCTCCTGTACCAGGCAGGCTCGTTGTTTAAAGTGTGAGTAGGATCATGAAAACAGCTTTACAAGTGAGAGTCTTATGCTCTGCAAGTCTGTTCTTTGTGTGCTTCTCTCCCTCAAATTTATTGACAACAGTGATTGAAATTTCAAACTCTTCTGGTTTGACTCCTGACACATTCCCTCAGTAGACCTACATCCAAGGTGTTCTGCCTCTGATGTACCACATGTGCAACTTACACATGCATTAACACCAAAAAATAATAGGATAGATACAATAGGGAGTGGGAAAGGGAGAAAGTAAGTTTTTCATGTTATCTAAATGATATTGAAAAGAGCAAAAACAAAAAGGTAATTAAGATAGCATCTGTAGTTCAGATGCTTAACAGAGCAGAGCCTGTAGCTTAAACTTGAGCCAGTAACTTTAAATGAAAGCCCTGGTAGCTTTATTATTTTATTCTTTTAAACCCTGGTCTTTCACAGCATAGGCAAAAACCTTACTTAAGTCAGAGGTATTGCTGAAGTCAAACTGATGACAAGTTGGCTTTCAGATCCTGGGATAATATGCACAGGGCTGGAATCTTAAGCAAAACATCTGTTTTCTCTCAGCCTTGCAGCTTCGGTATGAATAGATTGACAGTTAATTTGGGAATCATGTGGCTCCAGCATTTATTTCTGTGAATAGCTTCTCTGAGCAGAGTCATCTTCTAAACTAGAGACTTGTCATTTTTTTGGCAAGATGGATTGGATTTGATATGAGCAGATGTTGATAACAGCTCTTCTGGTACTGCTTTCGTTTCTGGCTGTGGAACATGTATTAGAAATCTGAAGAGACTCTATTTACATTTTATTTTCAAGATGAAACTCATTCTGTTCAGATCTCTACTTATGGACCACAGATGTGCATTTTTATATCGTTAAATGTACTCAGTCAGTGCAGTGTAAAACTTCAGAGTATCGTGATACAATAAAATCAAATCCTTTCCCATTGCTGTAGCATTGCAGTTTCTTGATAAATGCAACTTCAGCAAAGTGTGCAAGTTAAGCATTAAAAACTGGCTCATATGTAAGCATCATCAAAATGTTATTACATGACATTTTTATTCTTTCTTTTGTATGCTTAGGACAAAAAATCCTCCTGCGTGATGCTTTTGGTGAGAGCAATGCCAATCTAGAAAGTAGACTTCTATCCAGTGCTGCTGCAGAATAGTGCTGATGAGAACTAATCCTCCTTTTTTTCCTTTGCCTACAAGACCCTGGCTAACATGCATACTTAGAGATGTGCAGAACGCTGCGTTTATCAGGCTGGATTTTAAACTGCCAGAAGTGCATTTTCTGAGCATGCATTTTGACATGCATACTTTTCCAGGCTATTTTTTTTCCACTTTTCCCGTCTTGGAACAACTGTTCCTTAATACAGAAAATTAAGAGACCTCTATTTAAATTTAGATGTTAAAAAACCTGTATTGAAGGCCTGATGTGGGGATGTTGCTAGACTGTCTGTCTAAAGGATGTGTCCATAAACTTCAGTGTTCAGCTTTAGTCTTATAAAGCAGCTTCAGCTTCTTCTCAGTTATGCAGTACTGCCATTCTTTATGTCTCAGTGTGAGTATGTACAGGGGAGTATGGGGAAACTCAGTAAGCTGCACCCTGAAAAGCTTCGTGTACATTTTTGCACTGAGTTAAATGTTGTGGTTTTACTATTTTGCATTTTTCCCAGCGCTTACCAACGTTGTGCCTCCCTGTCCTTGCTAGTTCAGCAATGTGTTTGTTTGTTTGTTTTTTCCCTCCAGTCTGTGTTAGGAATGCAGGAAGTAGCATTGTTGGTCCTGCCTGGCTGATGAATGGTGGTGAATCGGTGCCATTTGTTTAGCATAAAGATGTCAATTTGCAAGTAAGGTGAAAAGGTTTGTTGTGAAAGCTTAGAGTCTGTGAGGACAGTTAATGCATTGAAGCAAGAGAGTATGGCAGTTGTTACACTGTACTGCTTCTCTTACATTTTTCTTGACCCTCGGATTTTTTTTTTTTAAATGTGCAGACTCACAGGAGTAGTTATCTGCAGCCTGCTGGGTTCTCCATAGGCCTGCTCAGAGAGCTCATTTGTGTAATGATGCCATTTGTTAAACTCTTTAACAAGTAGAGTTTGCCCCCAGCTCTGGATTGTATTGAATTTTATCCAATATGTGTAGTAAGTACAGTCTCCTTTGCTGCCCTTGGAAGTAAAAGAACATAGGAAAGGTATCTATCAGTAAAAGTCAGTCCTGACTCATCTTCCTGGCTTTGCAGCAAGTTGTGTAACTGCTGCAGGTTGTAAAGCTGTAACAAATCCTGCATGCAAAGAAGTTGCTTGAAATTCTGATGATTCAAGACCAATTCTGATCTTCTCTCATGTAACTTCTGCTAGTCTGGTTTCTGCATCTTTTTCCATACCTGAACTGAGGGGATCAAGTCATATTTTTTTCCTGTGCCAGCAGAATAGCATTAACCCTTTCACCCAATATTGGAGATTGATTTCCTTTCCCTTCCCCTTCACTCTCCTGCCAGGTGTGCTGCAAGAATGGGGAAAGGTCAGAATTAATATTTCTGTTATTTTCTGGTGTCATTAGATGATGCTGGAGATGCAAACATTTTAGAAATGTGTATTTTGGAATAACGTACAGAAACATCTCTCCCTGACTGTGGACGACATTAGTTGGCAAGTTTTACTGAATCCTTGCTATCCTGCAACAAATCTGATGGTACACAGAGGTGCAGAGGCTGTCATGTTCTGGCCATGAATCCAGTCTTCTGGTATCCAGAGGAACTGTTCTGTAGACTTAAAGGCACTGCTGGAAGCTTATTTGTTTTTAGTGTTGCTGATAGGCCTGCAAAGAAGGAGCAGTCATTGTGCCAGTTAGAGAAGCTGAGCATTCACCATATGAACACCCTTGTTTTCTAACTGAGGCTCCTAGATCACACATCAATGCAACCTTAAGCACAGGACTTTGTTCTTATAACCACATGGTCATCTTTGTACGCTTGGCTTTACAGCCTCAAATGTACATACATCAAATACACCATGCCCTTCTCTGGTTCATCTTGCAATTTTGGTTCCAAAAATAGGCACTCTGCATGAATATGTACATACCTGTGCTTTTCAGCTCTGTTACTCCTTTATAGATGACCTCCTTTACAGCAGTGAGGAACATCACATGTGTTACTCATTCCTCTTGGCACATCTTAAAGCCCTAAGCAGGGAGAGGTGTACAAGTCATATTCATTCTTAAGCATCAGTCTTAAATATGTTCAGGATAGAAAGACAACTTGGATGTTAAGGATGAGAGAGATTTGTGAACTGTGAAGAGGTCTAGATGTGTATTTGTGGTTACTTGGACTTCTGTTTTAACATCAGAAATTCAGTTCATTCCCAGCACAATTTAACAGTAACTAGAGAAGTGGTGATGCTTTGACATTTAGAGAACCTACATGAGTTCCACTGACTTGAAATTAATTAATTCAAGGGGGAAAAGGTATACATGCCCTAGACATCCCACAGCTTCAGTTGGAAAAATCAGAACCCATACTTGTATCCCGAGGGAGATGAACTTCAGGAATGGGGAAAGATTGGAATTAATATTTCTACTACTTTCAGATGGCAAATTAAGACGCTACTAGGGCTGCAAATATTTTTAAAATGTCTGCATTTTGTACTGATGTGCAGCAGCATCTCCCAGATGCACTGTCATGGTGTTGCGACTGCAATCTCCTGTATCTTTTAGCACATGCAGAGCTGATGTGCAAGGCCTGTTGAACATTGTCCCACAGAGTTTTCCATTCAGAAAAATGTCCCAAACTCTTGTTTTCTTAGCTGACACTAGTTGCTTAACAGCTAACGGGTAATACAGATGACCAATATTTACCAAATGTAGTTTGCAAAGTTGTTTAAGAGAAGTGTATCAACTTCATAATTAGCGCTACCAACCAACATTGATTTCAGTAGCCTAACGCTGAGTTCAGAGGGGGTGTATCCTGACGTCTGTGTGCACAGTTCTATAATAGTACCTGGTGAGAGTGTTGGATGGGGTGATTTTTTTCTATTCCAAATTTTCTTCATTTGGGTTTAAGTAGGGAAGCACTACAAAATTAGAACTTTGTATTTCATAACATTTCATTTCCTTGATATGCATGGCAGAAGAAAGAAACACTTTCCCTGTTGTCATGTGCAGTATTTGGCAGAACCACGAATTTTACAATTAGTCAGTTGATAGTTCATTTAGAATCATAGAATCATAGAATATCCTGAGTTGGAAGGGACCCTTAAGGATCATCAAGTCCAACTCTTGACACCGCACAGGTCTACCCAAAAGTTCAGACCATGTGCCTAAGTTCACAGTCCAATCTCTTCTTAAATTCAGACAGGCTCGGTGCAGTGACCACTTCCCTGGGGAGCCTGTTCCAGTGTGCAACCACCCTCTCTGTGAAGAACCCCCTCCTGACGTCCAGCCTAAATTTCCCCTGCCTCAGCTTAACCCCGTTCCCGCGGGTCCTGTCACTAGTGTTAATGGAGAAAAGGTCTCCTGCCTCTTGACACCCCCTTACGAGGAAGTTGTAGACTGTGATGAGGTCTCCCCTCAGCCTCCTCTTCTCCAGGCTGAACAGGCCCAGTGACCTCAGCCGTTCCTCGTACGTCTTCCCCTCAAGGCCTTTCACCATCTTCGTAGCCCTCCTCTGGACACTCTCCAACAGTTTCATGTCCTTTTTATACTGTGGTGCCCAGAACTGCACACAGTACTCGAGGTGAGGCCGCACCAGCGCAGAGTAGAGCAGGACAATCACCTCCCTTGACCTACTAGTGATGCCGTGCTTGATGCACCCCAGGACACGATTGGCCCTCCTGGCTGCCAGGGCACACTGCTGGCTCATATTCAACTTGCTGTCTACCACGACCCCCATTTCATCAGTTGAGTTGAATAGCTAATGGAAGCTGGTTTTGCCCCACATTGCAAAATCTTAAGAGATGATGGGAGTGTTTTGTGGGTGCATCCAAGCTGCCAAACATTGCTGTTGTCAATGACAGAGTGAATTTCTAGAAATTCTAGGCTCTGCCATACCATTATGTTTTAGTTAACTCATCACTGTTTAGACTGGGACAAAGTTGATTCAGAAGTATAGTTCTTAATTACTGTCTTTAACATCTGGAAGATATTTGATATCTGAAAAACATAACTCTCTAGACTTTGCAGGGTTATTTACTGTGCAGTGCTGTTCATTTGATAAAACTCTGGAAGCTGCTGTATGTAACTAATTTGAATAACACCTGGGGGCCAAGGACAGTTTTTTCATGGTTTGTGTCTTCTCTAAATTTCTTCAGCGCTAGGTGAAAGAACATGTGCTTGCACTTGCATATTGAGATTCACAGCAACAGGTAGTGACAACTGTCTACACCAGAAGATCATGTTAGACAGTGGCCACTCTGCTAGTTACTGATACATCATCTTCTTTGCCCACTGTGGTCCCGGGCTTTAAGATTTGTAAATGTGATTACAGTATAACTGATGTTACTGCAAAATGTCAGGAAGCCTAAGAATTAAAACACTGACTCATTTTCTGGTGATGCTGAGTCAAATGCCAGTGGCACTTTAAAAGTCAGCCTGTAAGTGTATTCAGTGCTTACTGAAGTTGTCAGAAAAGAAAGAAGTCTTAAGGGATCTTTAAGTATAAGGGCCGCAATTTAGTATCTGCCTTATTGGAAGCAGGTGAGTTGGAGAGAAATGTATAGATCCCTCAAGATGGGATTATGGCAATGAGATGATGGAATTCTTTACAGTAGTTTTCTAGCATCTTCTCCACATGTGTAGTCTGCCTCTTTTACTTTCCTATGAGGTTAATCAGAACTTTGTCTGTTCTGTAGCTTATTCTTGTGTGCGTGTCTCTAGAGTACATGGCTTTGAGTGCATGCCTCTTGAGGATTTCCTTTCTTCACTTCTGTGGTGATGTCCAGATCTGACCCATCCAACTGTAACATTTTGTGCATATATAGGCTGTTTTTATTCTGCTTCTTCAGCCCCCTCACCGCAGTTACTCGATTTTACTTGGATTTTCCCTTGTCTAAGTTCTGTGTTTGGCTGTTAAAATCTCAGTTGCCAGCCACTCTTTTGGGTCACAAGGCAGCCCCAAGCACCTAATGGGATATGGGATCACATTTATTTCCAATATTGCTTCCTTCAGGTAATAGTAAGTGTAATAGTACAACGACATCATAGCGTCTCAGAAAGCTGAGTATGTGGTTGTGCAGTTCAGTTGTAGCAGCCCTGTGATCTTCTGCTCCTTCAACGCTAAAGCAAGAGCAGCTCACTTTGAGGTCAGGGAGTATGCAGAAACATGTAATATTCAGTCATTGTAACTTTATGCTGTGAAGAGTGTGGTTTAAGCTGCAACAGACTTTTTTCCTGTTCATCTTTGAATTAGACCAGCTGGTATTCTTTAGCAAGGCATGCCTGTCCCACCCCTCCTTGTTCTCCAGGCATATGGTAGAATTTTAATCTGCTTTAAGGTCGTGTTCCAAATGCTGTGATTTCATAGGGATTCACAGACCTGTCCTGGAGTTCTCTGCCCAGTGTAATACATTTTTTTTGTTTGTTTGTTTTACAATTCTTTTTAAGGAAAATGCAAAAAACGAGGAGATGGTTTGAAACTGGAAAATGACCCCCAGGAGGTGAGTCACCTTGAATGCTGACATCTGCCTCTTAGCAGGAGGCATCTTGTTCACCTTTGTTTGGTCTATGGAGAATTAAGTTCTGTATTTGTTTCTGCTTTAATGCTGCATTAGAGGGTGAATAAGGGACACTGTGATCTCCGATGCTCTTTTGCCTGTGCTTTTTATCCCTGTTGTGCCCTTCTCACAATTTTCCTGCTGTTTTCAGTTCTGTCTTTTGGGAATGAACCCATCCCAGCTGTCTATTTCTTTGCTTTGTACCTGTTTTCACGCAGTCAGTGTCAGGAAGTCTTTTGGTAATTGACTTCTCATGAAACATTGAATAAATCACTTAACAGCCAGGGTCTCTGGTTGCTCCTTAAAACTGGTCCAACAATTACCTTTTAGCACTCTTTGAAATGTAGAGGAGGCAGGGGCAATAGAAGTGCCACCTGGTGTGCAAAAGTAAACAGAGTTGCTTCCTTGAGGCTCTTGCACAAATGTGCATCCTTTATCTGCTGCAGTAAAACAGAGTGCCATATGGGAAACCATAATCCTGTGTTTCCCAAACCACGTTTGGGCTACTGATGCACTTCTGTAGTATCTCTTTGAAAAGCTATGCGATGTTATTCTTGAGAAAAGTCAATTTAAAGGCAAAGATCGCATGATCACTGCTGCGGCTCTTTAAGAGCTTTATTACTCCTGTTTGTGTGTCATTGCCATTTGGGACTCAGCACATGGGCAGGTTTTGGTACTTCCTCAATAACCACTTGAAAACTGCTTGAAATTGATGCAAAATCTGGTGTTAGTGATATGCACTTGGTTAGGGGGATGAGTCAGGGCAGTGAAGAGTTAGCTGTTTCACCAGGGTGCCAATCTTGCTCAATCTGTGTGATCAAATTGGAAAGATTTCCTTTAAAAATGTTCTCTTATGTGAAAAGACCTCTGAGAACAGATGTCACAGCTGCTTCTTTGCAAATGTGTGTGCATTTTTCACTCCTGGAAATAGGAGTGAGAATTGTTCTATTGGTACCAAATTGCAGCAGGAGCCTTACAGGTTCAGTTCTGACTAGCACACTGTGTTTTGCAGAGCGCAGTCTAAATTTGGTGAAAACCAAATTGGCTACTAATATGTTGTTTTAGCTCTGCATGGAAGAAAGTCAGTAGAAACTACATCCTGGTTTTACCAGTATTTGTGTTGACGAAGAGATGTAATACAGGAGCCAAGTTCTCTGTACTCTGTCCTGTAGCTTATATGGACTTACCTTGCCAGTGCACAATTTGGGGGCACAGTGGAAAGAGGAGTAAGTGAGTTTTATATAGCATTTGCTGTCAGTCTTTTTTTTTTTTTTTTCCTGAGACTGCTGGGTGCTTCATACCCTGGTCCTGTGGGCAGTGGAAGCTGTGACCCACCAAGTATATTTTTAATGATGATGACATGAAATCCATGGATATTTTTTTATAGTGGCTGTTAATGTTAGTTTGCCTGTTCAGCACTGTGTCAGTTGTGTTCTCTATGATCCTGAAGTTGAGTCAAGTTATTTACTGCTTCTTTTGCCTTTATTTTCCCAGGCAGAGTCAGAAATGGCTCTGGATGCAGAGTTTCTGGATGTTTATAAAAACTGCAATGGTGTAGTGATGATGTTTGACATTACCAAACAGTGGTAAGACCTTCAGCAGCATGTGCTATGTGATTCTCACTTTTTTAATGGAAGCAAATGACTTCTAGACCTCTTGATTCCCAGATGGTCTCTAGAGCTGATATGCAGCCTAATGAGTCAAAGCAAGCTTGTATCCCTTAAAATAATAGCTTTATCTTCTGGCATGTCTTTTAATACACTCCACTCCTGGGTTTGTTTCAAACAGTCTCCCTGTGGGCTTCTGGACTGCAGTTTCTGATATGCTGGTATCTGAGGATTGATAATTAACGCTATCACGGGTGCAAAATATGCTGGACATGTTATAAACATACCTCTCTACAGAGCACAAGGGAAAACGGAAAGATAGCAAGAAATTCCCAGGAAGACGGGTATTAGTAAGGATTATTTAGATGCTCTGAGCTGCATTAATGTATAGAAATAATGAGCTGTCCATTTTGCTCACCTGAGGAGAAGGGGGAGAGTCACGTGGAAGACAGATTTAAAAGGGGAGGTAGTAAGAGTTTTTGCTTTACACATAAGCTTGCGTTTTAAAGGTTTTGTATGGTTCAGTGAGACCATTGCCAGTATACGTTAGGGAATGTTTTTCATCTGCTGACCTCACACAGTTTTATAGGACTAAGAGAAACATTACTTGAAGAGATGTGTGGTCTCTGGTGGAAGTGGATTATTGAACTTGTCAAGTCATTTTTGAGTAAAAAATGATACAAACATATTTACGGTTAATATATTAGAGGGAGGGTTAAGCCACAGTATTGGAGGGATTTGGGGAAAAAAAAACTTTGTATTTTTTTCTGTGGTTTATGCATGAAACTGCTCACAGAATGGTGTTTCACCCTCACTTGCCTGTGTCTGTCTTTCCTTTGGTGAAGGACATTTAACTATATTCTGAGGGAGCTTCCTAAAGTGCCAACTCACGTTCCAGTTTGCGTGCTTGGGAATTACAGAGACATGGGGGAGCACCGCGTCATTCTACCTGGTGATGTGCGGGACTTCATTGACAATCTGAACAGGTAACTGGGGATGGCACCACGGTCACCAGACAAGGGAAGCAGACTTCAGCTGCTGTGTCATCACCCATAGATAACTTGCTTCTGTGTTTCAGATCTGTGTCACGTTCATCCTCCAACCCTCTGCTTAGCTTCTAGGCTTCGATGACTCTTAAAAGTCTCACAAAGAAGTTTCAGTTTTCACGATGGACTCTTTCTCCTTTGATCTAGCAGCCTATACTGAGCAGATTGTCAGCAGATTCTTGGAAACAGTGACTGCATGCCTGCATGTACCTTTCAGGAGTACTTTTACCAAGAGGTCATTTCCTTTCTGGTTACTCCTTACCTTGTGAAAGAATTCTCTCCCTGCAACACAACTGTTCTCTACTCCACATAATTCTGCTACAAGAAAGCCAGCTAGTGTAGCTGTGTTTCTCCCTCTTCCTCTCATAGCATCTCCGCACAGCGTTTTCTGGGTACAGCTAGATCATACTCCACCCTTTCCAGACAGGCAAGGTTTTCCCATATAACAGAGAACCTCAGAGCCCTGTATATAAAATTTTACGTGTTGGTCAGGTGTTAATAGATTGTACCTTCAATGCAGTTTTATGTTCTTAAAGCAATTTTTAATTTTCTTGGTCTCTTGCTTGTCTGTTACTATGTCAGGTGTACAGAAATGTGCCAGTTTTATTTCTGGATTCCGTAATATAATCATTTCTTTTCAAATTTATCTCTATATATGTCTTAGAGTTTAATGCCCAGTTCTGATGCTTGAGTTGGTGACTTAATATAGGTCTATTTGTGGTTTTAAAATAAAACCTTCAGTGAGAAATTAACAGCTTGTACATCTACAAACCCCCAGCTTAGTGAACTAATAGCTCAATGTCCTGATGCAGTATCTCCTAGTCTAGCAGCACTGTGACAATGCAACATAACTGCTGCATCCAGCTTTTTTGCCACCTTCAGGAGGAACAAAGTCTGAATTTTCCTGTAAACAAAATAACAAGTCACTAGCAGAATGACATGCCAGCCTCCATTTGAGGGCTGAGGGGCTGGTTCACAGAATGGAATTTAGCAAGTACCTCATCTGTGTGTACGTATGTGTTTTATACAAAGTTTTATTTCCTCTTTGCATATCTGGTTGAGACAGACCTCCTGGCTCCTCATATTTTCGCTATGCTGAGTCTTCCATGAAGAACAGCTTTGGACTCAAGTACCTGCACAAGTTCTTCAACATTCCCTTCTTGCAGCTGCAGGTAAGAGAGACGGTATTTCCCTGATGTTCGGGGTGGGTGGGACAGAGTTGATTTTTCTCTAAGGTGGGAATATGATTTTATATGCAGGATATTTTGTTGTTAAAGGATCCTGAATAGACTTCTGTTTTCGTAACAGTGTAGTTAACAGAATTTTATTAGTCTATTGGTGCCTGTCACTTAAATGTCTCTGTTTGCAAAAATGCTCATATTTGCTCTTTCATTCAAAAACACTTACCTGTGTAGAAAGGCTCCAAGGTGAATATCACTGCAAAGAAAACTGCATCCAGTGTTGTAATTACTAAAAATGTTACATATGCATAGTTGTTACACTTTGTATTTAAATTCTGTGTTGTCAGTCAGTAAGTTAAAACTTGAATGAGAAAAGTCTTGTCTCTGAACTATTCAGTTCATACCACGTGTTTGCTGAAAATCTTTGTCCTGAGATGAACAGTAACTGATCTGCTTGGATCCAGTGCAAGCAGGTAGAAGGCTCAAATCTCTGTCATAGTTGAGCCTCCTTTTCCTTCTAAGGGGAAAGGTAAAGGTTGAATGGGAAGGGTGAAGTTCACATCCATGGTCCTTTAGAAGAGGACCCTTTGATGTCATCATACAGAGGTCCTTTGGGGTCAGTGACTTACTGCTTCTGGGGGGTGCATATGAAGTTGTATCACAGTTTTCTTCTGCTTGGAGAAATTCAGACAATTGATCTTGATGATCTTTTACCAGCAGGTGAAATGTCTGTGTATATTTTTACACAAATAATCCAAGCTGAACTGCTAGTTCAGAATAAGCTTATATATGTTAGTGGGTGTTACCACATCCCAAGTCTGCAGAGCAGATGCATTAGAAAGAACCAGGATAAGAAAACTAAATGTACAGAAACCCAGTAAAACAACTAAAATACAACTTTTCCTCAAAAATGTATTAAAAATCTGAGATTAAAACCCGATTTGCTGCTCACTAGAGAAGACAAATCTTCAAGCATGGTGTGTTGGTTACATGTTTGTTTTTATAACCTTGGTTTCTACAGTAAAGTGATGTCTTGTGGAAATCATGCAGAATAATTAGTTTCCAGGTTACTTTTATGAATCTCCCTTCTTCTCAAATAATGTTGTTAAGAGACAAAGACATTAGCATGGGCTTCCTGCTAGATTTGTGTCTGAAAATTGCTCATACGATACTGTTAATGGCCACTATATGCAATGATTTTCCTAAATACGATTGTAAGCAGGAAATATCAAAGTGTTTGTAGCACTAGGGTTTACATGGAAGCAGCTTTAGGATGAGAGTCTTAGGGAACCTTTCATTGAAATGTACTCTGTATAAGTAAATATGATCTATTAATCTGAAAGTAATTAGGACACTTATATAAGGTAATTAGCCTCAAAGCCAGAGAACTTCTTGTACGGATCTTGGTCCTCAGGGAAATAGAAATAAATCTGATATGGCCTTTAGCTATTTGAAGATGTCAGTGACAGTTGTTAGGAGAGGTGAGGGAAGTGGGGTGACCAGCCCCCATTTATTTCCAGTTCAGTGAGCATGGGATGGCACTGGGGGGTAGTGCAGAATCCAAGGTACAGGTGCTGCATGTGGGTTAACCTTGGTTATTAGACTCTCTAATCCTGTGGTGGTGTTGTTTTTGTTCTTTTTTATTGTTTGTTTTGTTAAATGTAAACTTGTTAAATGTAAACTTTGTTAAATGTTCAGATCATGAAAAGAAAGATCAGTGCATGTAAACAAAATGTTTGCACTGTTCTTTGCATCTTGACATAGGAGGTGGTAGTTGAGAAAGCTGGCTGTGCCTGTTGGAACGTTTTCTCTATGCAGCCAGAGTGGTGCTTCCTGGCTTTTCCTTTAAAAAAGCAGTGCAAAAACATGTTCCTGTAGTTACGTGCTCATATGTGGATTGCAGGCAGCTGTGTTTCCATGCATTCTGATAAAAATCACAGTGTAGGATCCCATATGAAGATGGTCTGTTTCCTTCCTCCCTGGTGTGAGGGAGATTCTTGGCCTGGCCATTCTGTGAGGAGGCAGGTGACACCGCAGATTCAGAGGCCTTTTGTTGCTGCCACCCAAGCTTTGGGACTTGATGTCAACCTTCAGCCAAGACATGCCACACTTTTTCCTGTGCCATTTGTGTTTCTGCTGCAGGTTTATTAGAAGAGGTTTGTGCTGTTCCACAGCAGCTGCTGCTTTGCTGGCTGTGGGCATTTGCTGCTCCTGGTTGGCATCTGATACTCTTGCCTTTGAGTGTGCTGGGAGCCAGGGCTTGCTCCCCCAGGCCTTATTACCAAGCAGTGCAACATGATGTTTAAATTTGCAGGAAAGTCACAACTAGACTTAATTCCTAAAGGTACTGTTTGTACCTTCAGAGAGACTTGACAGAGGCTCTAGAAAGGAGTAAATTCCCTGGTACTTCGGAGCAAAGTAGGTAAAAGGGGAGGAATTCTGCCAAAAATTAAATGTACATACCAGTTAATTGGTCTCAGTCGACTTCCAAGGTTTCTCCGTTCCTCAACCTGATCTCCCACAGCTCTCCAGGGGAAGAGGAGCTGTTCAGCCAGGTATGGCATTCCTCTGTGTCCTTTAGTGGTGTTGGCATCTAGTGTGTTGGTTTTAAGTTGCACGTTTCTGTGTTCAGTTTACCTTTATGTATCTTTCATAAAGAAAGTGGTGGGTGAAATTCAACCCCCCAGTAAGGAGCAAGTTCCATCTAGCAGCCTGGGCTCTTTGATTATTTATCTGGTCCTTTCCAGGGGAAGGATTCTCAAATTGGAGAATGCAGTGTAGCTGTAGGAACTGCTGGTGGCCCACATAATTTGCTAATAGGATCTGGTCACCCAGGCCTTCAGAGTGCTGCACTGGAAAGTGACAGAATATTGCAGACAGCTGAAATTGCCATTTCCCAGGAAGCACTTGAAAGTGGCATTCAGCCAAAGCATTGGTCTGCAGCACATGATTTATTCCCTCCTTTTGGGTCGTTGCTAAAAATAATCTGCTTCTTTAATATTTTAATACCAGCATGGTAAAATAGAATTTTTGCATTTAGAAGTCCATTATTAGTAATTATCTTTTTGCAAAGTTAGATGCAAATTTCTCTTGATTAAATCTAAGTTCTGAATTTACTGTGATCTGTGAAAATTGAGATAAATAAAACTCAGGTGTATGCCTTCCTTCTAAAGTATGAGGAAAGTCAAATCACTTGTTTAATAAAAGCCCTTACCTAAGTGCATAAGATAAGCACTGGAGAGCAGTGTTCCCTCTGTATCTGTTTATTCAGTTAATTAGATCATCATGTATTTCACTTCTGTTAGGAAAGAGGACAAGTAATCAGAATAGTTTCCTCTTTTTTTGGCCTGATTTTTTTTGCTTGTAGTCTACGAATAATACAAAAGGATGAAATTTGTTACTTCTAAAATCTTCTAAAAGGATGCAGGAACCGTACAAGCATTTAAAGTCACTTAGTACAGATTAGTACATCTTCTGTTTAGTGTACCGAGTTTAAATGTATAGCATGTTTTACTGAAACTTTGTCTATACCACAATGAATGAATTTCAAGTTAACTGATGACTTTATAGTTCTTTGTATACGTTTTAATTTAACTCAAATTTCCATCTGCATAGAGTTATATGATGAATAAAGATTACCTGGTGTGGTAGTTTTACCCTGCCGGGCAGCTGAACTCCACCTTGACTGCTCTCGCTCCCCCTCCTCAAAGGGAAAGGGGTGGGGAAAATACATTGGAAAGGACTCAAGGGTTGAGATACGAGTAGGGAGATCACTTGAGTTATTGTTGTGGATAAAACAAACTCAGCATAGGGAGATTAATGTAATTTATTACCTATCCCTAGCAGACTAGAACAGTGAGAAGCTAAAAACACCTTCCCCCCCCCACCCCTTCAACATCCTCCCCCCAAGTGGCTCAGG
Organism: Aythya ferina; assembly: GCF_964211825.1. Classification (NCBI taxonomy): domain Eukaryota; kingdom Metazoa; phylum Chordata; class Aves; order Anseriformes; family Anatidae; genus Aythya; species Aythya ferina. The sequence continues at coordinate 11,404,555 of NC_140318.1, forward strand.
GGAATGGGGGCTGCAGTCAGTCCCTGACACTTCATCTCTGCTTCTCCTTCATGGTCACTCTGCAACACAGGATCCCTCTCGCAGGATGCCATCCTTCCCGAACTGATTCTGTGTGGGCTTCCCACAGACAGCAGCTCTTCAAGAACTGCTCCAATACGGGTCTGTACCACTGGGTCCCTCTGTCAAGAGCAAACTGCTCCAGCACACCTCCTCCAGGCCACATCTGCCTGCTCCACCAGGGGCTCCTCCACAGGCTGCAGTGTGGAGATCTGCTCCATGTGGGACCCATGGGCTGCAGGGGCACAGCCTGCTCTACCAGGGGCCTCTCCACAGGCCACAGGGGAACTGCTGCTGCGTGTCTGGAGCACCTCCTGCCCTCCTGCTGCACTGACCTTGGGGGCTGCAGGGCTGCTTCTCACTCCTCTCTCCCAGCTGCTGTTGTGCAGTGTTCTTGTTTTTTTTTTTTTTGCTTGTTTGTTTTGTTTTTCTTTCTTAAATTTCTCTCACAGAGGCATAACTAGCATCACTCGTGGTTTGGCTCTGTTCAGCAGTGAAAATCTGTTTCAGCAGAAATCTGTTGGAAATGTAGAAAGGGAAGGACCGAATTAAAAAAACTTACATATTTTACATAAGCGAAGACTACTTGCTTTATTTCACATTTGAAATGAACTCAGGTGTGTTTGTCCCCCATCTGCAGGACAGCAACTGAAGACAGCTTCTAAAATTTCACCGAGCTGACAGGCTGTGGTTGCTCATCTGCCCCAACATTTAAAAAAAAAATATGTTGTGAGGTTTTGCACTGAGTCCTGCTCCCAGAAGGGCTTATTTATGAACTGGTTGTACAACTGTTTTGCACAGAATTTGATACTGTTCTTCAAATGCAACTAGTGATCCTGTATCTGATACAGTTTAGCTCTCAGAACAGATTGCTTTCTTACAGTCAGACTTTCTGGATTAACATACTTTTGCTACCACTTCTGTTTCCCATTATGCTTCTGTATTTAAACTGAACACCATGAAATGGTCCAAAGCTCCTGTTTAATTCATTGCTGTGGGTAGAGTGGTGACACCAGATCTCACTGCACCCTGTGAGCACACAGAGATCTGTTACGATGACCCTTCCTGCTCAGACCCAGCTTGTTTTCCTTTCTTCAGCGGGAGACATTGCTACGGCAGCTGGAGACGAATCAGCTGGATATTGATGCAACTTTGGAGGAGCTGTCAGTGCAGCAAGAGACAGAAGATCAAAACTACGAACTGTATGTCATTGAGCAATCTTTTCTAACTGTTTCGTTGCAGTCTAGGTGTCATACGAATGTTGGGCAGCCCCAGCTATGGCATGTGGTCAGACTGAAGTGTTGTGAGTGACATTTGGCGTTTCTTTGGATCTTGCAAAATGTTACTTAAGTGGCATCTCCTGAAATAAAGCATGCACTTTGGGATCCCTGTCAAAGGGTCTGGTTCCTACAAGCATGTGATCTGTGGGAGGGCAGTGGAGGTGGAGTTGAGCGGTACAACTTGAGGCAGCACGTGGTAAAGAGATTATAGATAAATATGTTGCAGCCTCTAATGGAGAAAGGGGTTATTTTCCACTTCTCTAATGCTCAGCGCACAAGTTAATTCCTTTTCTTCTGTCTGTTGCATTCCTGTGTACTGCATATCTTGGGATAGGCAGAAATTAGTAGCTACAACACTGTTGTTCACTTTGAATACTTCTAGTCTCCTCAGCACATTTCTGGTTTGAAACAGTGACTAGTTCCTGCCTTGTGTTTATTCACTGCCTCATCTGTTCTCTTGGTGCTTGAAATGAACATTTTCCAGAGTTAGCCCTGCAAAGCCAATATATCTGTAGCACAGTGAGATGGAATCTCTTCAGATTTTTATATTGCTGGCACGTTTTCCATGAATTTCTATTGCAAGATCTTCATTACTGTAACACGCAAGTCAAGTCAACCCCAGAATGAATTGGAAAGAGATTCTTTACAGGCATCTTTAGCTGTAAGTTAGAATCAGTGATTATGAAATATTCATGCACAGCCATTTTGATAAGCATTTTTAGACCAAGTTTCAAGTTCCATAAACTTGGTCAGTGTGTTTCTCTTTGTGAGAGCATTGGAATAGTCAGTATACACACAAAGCAGTACTGTTTCGAGTATTCACCTCATTTGTTTCCTTAGGGAATGGATAGTTTTTTCATGCCTTCAGCAATTCTCTTGATATCCCTACTCAAAGGACTGGGCTATGTGGGCTGTTCCGTCAGAGTATTTTCCAGTGTTTTTTATACCGTATCAGTAATGGGAAAATACTTAAAAGAATCAGGACTTGGCAGAGCTGTGCCAAGCTTACACAAGAAGATGTTGCTACCTATTCACTTGTCACCCTTGTACCAGCTTTAGTATTTACTGGACCCTCACAAGAACCAATTCAAATCACAAATCAGATCACAAATGCAGCAGAAAACTGACATCTACCAATACCTACTTCTGGATTAGCTTTTGCCACATGAGTGGCGTGAGGGCTTGCTCTGAGAAACACCTGCTCAACACCAGAGCTTAATGGAAGCAACAAGAGATGGGTCTGGCAGATGCGGGGTGGGAGGACCTAGTTCCAGCAATAGATGTTGCGTTAGATCGTCCCATCCAGTGTAACCACACCAGCATACAACTTTTTATAATATTGGGGTGCTTCCACTGCAAGAGAGTACCCTTTCTGTAGTACTTACTCATGCAGACACACAGTGATTACTAAAAAAGGCATCATTTGCAATGTGGCAGAATCCAGAATCCTAAGGCCTAACTGGTCCAGGCAGTACACACTAACAAGTCAAAAGGCATTATTGCTTTTTACAACCTCAAAAGATCTTTCAGTGCAGTCTGTAGTGGCAAGCTTCATCTCTGTAGAAGCTCTTGGGCCACCTGAAGGTAATCCAAAGCCAGATAACCATTTGGCCCATATGTCAGTTCCCTGTTGTTTTACCAAACTAGCTTGTGAGCACAGGAAGAACAGGAGTTGGGGTCTGTGCACCTGAAGTACTTCAAAGATGCCCACAGCCCAGACAGGCAGAGTAGCTGCCCCTCTCCTGTGCTTCAGAACAGAGTGCTGTAGCAAGGGACTGCTGTTCAGCTGCTGGGGAGGGCTTGAACTGCAGACGACTAACTGCATTATTATGTTGAATAACTGGCTTAACAGGGTGAAAGAAATACCTTAGCTCTGATAACTCTGAGAAGAGGAGTTGCTTGGAAATTAAAAGCAAGACTTTTTCCTAGAATTCTGGTTTAGCAAACAAGCTGATTTTTCATGCAGCTGGCCAAATTCAATTCAGCTACTGCAAGCTTGTCAGTATACTCGCACCAATGTTCTTTGCTTTCAGAAACTAATGCTTCTTTACAGAAAGGTCCTCAAAATATCTGTGGATGCTTCCTGGATTGAGCCACTGATTTTCCTCCCCCCCCCCCCCCCAAAAAAAAAAAGCACACGGCCATGTCATGCCCATCTACTTTGACCACAGTGACTAAAATAGAGTGCTATTTGAGGATTTTTGAGGTTTTTCTCTGTGCCTCAGCTGGATATGAAAGGTCTGTTTCAGAGGCACCTCTGAAGCACATGAGCTGCAAGGGGTTACTTCTATCACAGAGTTGGAAGGATACTCTCCCTACAAATATACATGTATATTTTATATCCCTTCAGGAGCTCTTCAGTTCCTGACCTTGAGTCCTTCAGCCTAGGTCCTGATTTAAAGAAATAAGCACACTCATATGGGAAGGAACACAGGTTTGGGTAAAGTTCTGATTCTTGGTAAACTGCTTAGGCTGGTGAGTGGAGTATTTGTAGACACATTGGCAGTAGCTGGTGGGAATTAGGGTTTGCTAATTAGGCAGGTCTTTAGGTTTGCTAGTTAGGCAGGTCTTCAGTGCTCTTGAATAGGGCTTGGGAAGGTCTCGCATCCCTGCTTGACAGATGCCCATCCTCTGGTTTTGAGATTACTATGTTTATCATGCTACTGTGGTTGTTGTCAAAATGAGCACCTGACGTGTTTTACTTTGACACCCTCTTGTTGCAGCACATGTATTCATGCAGTTTAACTTGTTGACCCTTAGCAGATGTGCCACCCTTGTGTTGGCTTCTTGGATTTAGATGGTACTTGGAGTGTTGCTGTCAGTCACCACAAGTTGCTTAGCAAGGGGAAGGTGTCCACAGGCACTGGGGGCTGCAGGCCTTGGGTGCAGTGGGGCTGCTGCATCACCTCATTTGAGGTAGTTCCTGCTTTCCTTACGTTCACCATCTTTTGCTGACATAAAATCAGGCAGTGGAGCCTACAATGTGGCAGTGCTTGTCTCAATTATTTCATTCACCCCTGTGCATGTCTGGTAGCTGCTCTGTCACAATGACAGATGCTAAATTTGGATCAGTGAGAACAGAAGGAGCACAAGAACTCTTCATCGTGCTGTGTCTGGGTACCTGAGGACAAAACGTCATTGCTCTAAAATGTGTATCCCAAAGAAAACACGAGGTGGCACACAACACTGCCTCATCCAGCTTATGTAAGCAATCCCTTGGCAGCTGCTGGCCGAGCTTTGCCTGTGTAATGCATGTTTAGAGGCTTCCAGCTCTTTCCCTCTGCTTAGTCTCTGCCTGCCACACCATTTGCTCTGTTGCTTTCCCTGTGGTGTCTCAAAATTTACGTTCTCAATACAGCTAAAAATACATTTCAGCATTTTTTCAGTTTCTGAATTCTTACTAAACAGCAATCACTTTCCTGACATCTGAATTTGTAATATGCTCAGTTTTTCCATGTTGTGTCCATCTTATCTCCTCTCACAAAGGAAACTTTTTATACATTGTTTGTTCAGTTACAGCATGTCTGTTCCCTCACTGAATGGAGATGCACATGGAGAAGTATTTTTAGGAAATTATGGAAGCTCTTCCTGCATATTTTTTTAGGAACTAGTTGAAATGCTTTTAGAAGTTAAGTAAATCTAATCTGTGCTTTTGATGAACTTTTATGTTTTGCTGGATTTTTTTTCTAATATTTTCTTTTTAATATTAAAGAACATAATTGAATCCTTAACCCTTGAAATAAAATTATCTTTGAATTACTTTTTTTTTTTTTTTTCCAGAGATTAATATAAATTATTTAAAAGGAATACTGAAGTTTTTCTTTGTGAGAAGTCCCATCTTCTCTCACAATCAGTTTTGAGAAACTTCAGGAAACTATCTATAAACCACTATGTGATTGTTTGATTTATAAGCATCTGAAATCCAATTTATGAACAATTGAGGTGAAAAAGAAATAAAATGTCAGATCACTTTACTGTTGGTGTTTAAGAGCTCTCAAGCAAACTTTTAGTCAGGCTTTGCAAAAATATATTCAAAGAGGCTGAACTGCAGATTATTTGAGATATTGTATGATCTGGGGTACAACTTTAGTAGTGGTAGAGTCTGTCTGCCAAGTGATGGAACTCCTTCTAGATGCTTCCTCAGTGCTGCCGTACAACTGGCATCTGCACTGTCAGGTAATCCTGGAGCGCCAGGTGCTACTGTCCTGTCAGAAGATGATGAAACAGTGACTGTAGAAAGGCGTTTGCTCTCTCCTAATGAGGACTCTTATTTTGGGAAACATGCTTCCTGTATTAGACAGCTTTATTTACTACAAAGTCATTTGTTGGGGTTTTGGGTTTTGTTTGCTGGTTTGTTTTTCATGCATCGAGCACAGGCCTTAAGTTTGCAACAACCATGACACAGAGTAGTGCCAAATGTCTGACAGGAGAACTTGCTGCTACAGATGCTCTCCAGTATCTTCAGCTGTATCGAAATACAGGTCTGGAATCTCACTGGCCAAAAGCTGAAGTGCGCAGTACCAGTTAGGAAAGTAAACCCGCTTTTGTTTTCTTTTCTCCTTCCCCTACCTTTATCGTCTCAGCTTGCTGTGAGTCACTGTTCCTATCAGATCAGGAGCCAGTGTGTACTAAATGGGACTCTAGGTCACTTTTTTTGTGTGGCTGCATTAAGAATTAATCGCACCTGGTCCTATCATCATGGATCTTGCCAGAGAACTGGAGAAAGTGGAGTGTATCCAGAATGTTGTAGAGGGGCATTGTCCTGCTCCGTTAGTTTTGTGTCAAATGGAAAACCTGAGGAACATCAGGGGAGGGATGGAACATCAGGCCTGGACAGCCAGCGTCAGTCCAGCTTCTGCTGACAACTAATTTCACATTCAGGAACCTGAACAAGTGGAAATCTAACCTTCTATGCAATAAAGCCAATGAAATTAATGTCACAGGGTTTATTAATCTTCATTTTCACAATTAATAAAATGACCTGAAGTATTTATTACCATATGAAATCCATTTGAAAAGTTGATCACAAAACAGAACAAGGACCCAAAAAGCTTCAGGCTGCTCCTGTGTTCAATGGTAAATGAATACAAACACTGACAATTTTAGGACTGAGTCCTTTTGTACCCTTTTTTGGTTTGTTCTGTGCACAGAGCAATACTAACCTCAGGCCCTGATGAGTTTTTGTTCCTGCAGATCATGTTCATCTTTAAAACTGCATAGAAGTCTCCTCTTGTGAACAGTCCCAACACCAAGTGAATTATTCAGGGATTTTGAGGATGTGGACTTGTTATTCAGCCTGAAATGGAAGGATTGAAATGCAAACAAGGAACCCACGTGGGTGTGGACAGATAACCCATCTGAACTTACATGGCACATTTGCTGTCTCTAAAATGAGAACAAGTATATGCAGGTCACAGCATGAGTGTATCAATTGTGCATCAATGGTCTACAAAATCTAGTATGAATATGAAACTGCTTGTTTAGCAGTAAGATCTTAAGTGAGGCCATTAACAAAGGACTGCCAAAAAGGATACAACAAGGAACACAATAGCCAGATTGTATAGAATATGAGAAAAAAGAGAAGTGACAAGTTTGGCCTGCTGTGTTCCTAAAACAGCCATGATCGTGCCTCTGAAGAGGGTGTGTAAAGTCAGAGAAAGTATTCATGCATTATGTAGTATTTTTGAAGTGTGGAGGATGCTTAGACACCTCCACCCTGAAAATTACTGAGAACTTGCTGGCAGCATTTTCATGAATGCTGTTTTTCCACCCACCTCTTCCACAGAAGAAGATATGAATATGAAAGCTCAGCATAGGTGCATTATGCAGCACATGTAAAACCGGTATCAGACCATGCTTATTTCTCTGTTGTCATGGCACATAAGAGAGTTTGGCCCATGTGTCTAGTTTAGGATAAGGAAGGTCACATGAAGAGCATGTGGCAGAACTGTCCTTGGTGCTGTGCTGGATGGAGTAAGAGCCTGTGTCATGCTGTCCCCAAATAACCAGTTGTACCTTTCTACTAAAAATAATCTTGCTGTGTCTTGTTCTTATGCCCTTCAGATGAGCAAGGCATAGGAGCAGGTGCAGAAGGGAGACTGCATGTGTGCTACTCCCCAGACTAGCTGAGCTAGAGGGAAGAATGACAGTCTTTACACTTCAATCGTGTAGCATTTTTTCCCTCCAGCTCTTAAAATGCGTGTGTTTCTGTAGAAGAAACAGGTGGTATTCACAGCCCTCCCTCCTTCTGGAGATGGCCACTTGCCCAGAACAAAGCAGGTTGTTTCCAAACTGGGTAGCTTTGACAGAACAAAGTACGGTAAATCTTCAATAGCCTGATATTGTAAAGAGTGTCCTGCACTTCATTGGGACCAGCTTTAAATACTCTTCAAGCTCAATATTCTTTATCCTCTTATGACTACATATGCTCTTTGTATGTACTTGATACAGGATCCTGTTCCACAGTCTTCAGTACACAATAGTCTTAATAGACCCTACCTGAGTCACCCAGCTGCCTTGATTGTGGGACAGTGTTGTGATCAATAATGCAGTAGTTGTTCAGTTCTGTTTGCATGTAGCCTTGGCGAGTTAGGTGCTCACACAGGCTGGCAGAGCTGCTCATAGCCAGAAAGCTCAGCTCAGCCAAGAGAGCAAGCAGAACTGGCATCAGTACCTCGGATGCTGGCTGTAGCAGTTACCAAGCTTGCAGGTCTTCCAGCTGGGAGCACTGTTGCTATAAACAGGAATAGGGGTGCATGTAGATCAGTTGGCATTCATTTCTCTCCACATTTGGGAGGTATGTCTTTAACCCTGAGCAGGATTTGGGAGAAGGCATCAGTACCATGAAGCAGAACTATTCAGCCATCCTGCCTTCAGCTCATCAGGAGCCCTGAATCCAAGCTTGGAGGGGTGAGCTGATGGAATTTATCACTCAATTCTTCTGGTGTAGATTTGCAGAGCTGCACATCCTATGCAGGGAAGCATCTTGGATAGTTTTTCACGCCGCAGCAATTTTGTGGGTTCAGAGCATTCACTTATTTGGATAAGGGCTGAATTACAGGTACCCTTCCGTGGTTTATCTTTCCTTCACCACAAATGCAGTGCATAATCTGCCGTGGGGGATACCTTGTCAAGAAAGGAGTGATGTGTAATTCCTTGGTCCCACAGCACAGTGAAAGACATGCATTGAAAATACACTGTTAGAGTCTTGCGGTCTGTGCACGATGCATTGCGCACCTTCCAAACAAACCTGGGTACTGTCTCCACAGAGACATCTGTACTTGTATGTGCAAGAGTTAAAATCCTTCGTGTTTTCTGTTTGTCACGTGACAAATCCATGCATCATTTTCAGCGGGTTGTGTTGTTGCACAGCTCACCCCAGCTACGAGTCCCTTGGGAGGGAGGATGCTGGAATGGATGCTTTGTCGCATGCTCTGATTGCAGTTCTGATCGGAGCTTGTTTTGTTGTACTCAGCATAGGTAGAATAAACATGTAAGCCTTGCTCAAGATCCTGGTGGAAGCATCAGATAGGTTAGCACAGCACTAATTTAGCTGCCTTGACAGCAGTCTCAGGGGAGAGGCAGAGAACGGGCCATGTGATGGCCTGGCTACTATCCTGCTCCTCACAGGCATCACTGCATTTGAAGTCTTCTGGCCTGGGCTTCTGGAACGAGCAAGGCAAGTCTTTCCTAGCCATGCAGACGTGGTGAACTTGGAGCAAGAACACCTGTTCCCTAGTCTTTGAGCAGATGACTATTTCCTTTGCATTGTTGAATTTCTTCACATTTCTGCTTTTCACAGTCATCCAGTTCTTTCTCTTTCTTGTCCCTGTCTTCTATATCGATGAACTACTTGCAACTTCATGAACATATCTATGGTCTTTGTACCACTTACTGAAATACTAAAATGCATCTCAAGGCTATCTCTTGAGGAACTCTACCAAGGACTTCTTTCCTATCAAATACCACTTTTTAGTGCTGCCCTTTATCCTTTCTTTAGCTGTTTTTTCCATTTTAACTACCAGCTTCCTGGGGTTTTTCACTGGGGCTCCAGACATCTTGTGGACATAAAGTATATTAATTTGTTTCATAAACATGTATTGGGTTCCTCCTTAAAATAGAAAATATCTCAAGGAAGTTGTAGAATCTTTTAGCCCATAATGTTTGCTTGTGCTTAGAAACCATTCCAGTGAAGGTGCCTGTCTGTCTGAACTCCCTGCAGGACAAGGTCATGCTCTGCATTGTAGAGCAGTCTCCATTTCAACATATTCATTGCCTGGAGCACAACCAAATCTGTCTTGCAGAAGCAGTTGGACCTAGAGCCTCTGGGCACATGAGTTTATTAGGCTCAATGAAAGGAAGCAAGACAATGACACTTGATAGATTTTATACATGATACGCTTCAGGTATCCTATCTGTATATCTTTGACGTGCTACATGTAACAGATCTTACTTTGAGACCATTCTATAGAAAAAGCCTTTTCATTTCATCAAGCTTGTGAAAAGACCATTAACCAAATGGGCTGCAGAAGGAGGCTGCAGCAGGATCAGACTTGGTTTCATTTTTCAAAAGGATGTAGCGTTTTACCCTTTCTGATGGTTCAGGCTTTAATGTTCTTTGAGTCAGGAATCCAACCAGGACCGCAGTTTGCTTCAGAGCATCTGCTGCTTGGTTCAAGTGGCTCCCACACATGGCGTGTGTGTACAAGGGAAGAGACTGCACATATATCTGCATGTTGTGAGAATAATTGCAGTCAGTCCTCTGAGCCTCTGGATAGCTGTTTTTTTTTTTGTTTGTTTGTTTGTTTGTTTGTTTTGTTTTTAAATTCAAGGATTCTCCTCACAAATCCATTCTTGGCTGAAAGAAGATGTTTTCATAGTATTTAAGATTTCCTGAACACTTTTATCTCTTCTGCAGAATGTAGAAATGTGCCATTCCTGTAGCACTTACTCCCTTAGAGGCATATGTCCAAGTACTGACTTAAGGTTGAGTTTCAAGCCCTGGCACATTGCTATAGTCTATCTGTCCAGGGCGTTCCCGGCAGCATTACAAATGTAGGTTTCATCCTGCAGTGCAGAACAGGTTGGGATTCTCCACACTATCATACAAATCATGTGACTTTAGTGCACGTGGGTGAACCAGATTTATCGTGACCCAGGGAGTTGTGGCAGCTCTGAAATCAGGCCTGTACCCTCCCAGCTCACCATGTAGTCAAAGCAGCACAGCATTGTACTCTGTTGAGCATGTTTTCTCCATTACTTATATTTGTAATTTATCTTCCTGCAGCTTCCTTGAAATGATGGAAGCCCGAAGTCGAGGACACACGTCACCACCGACAACTAATGGGCAAAGCCCTTCCTCTGGTTCCCAGTCACCCATAGTACCTCCAAGTTCCACGTCGACAGGCAGTTCCAGCCCTGGCACCCCACAGCCACCACAGCCTCTTTCCACAAGCTCTGCCATCTCTCCTGAACCCCCCTCATCTTTTTCACCAGTGCCTGCACCTGAGGCTCAGCAGCCGCATATGCCTCTACCAGCTACCACCACCCCAGCACCTCCAGCTGCAGCCCCACCTCCGAAGCGCAGCATCATTTCACGTCTTTTTGGGACATCTCCTGCGCCAGACCCCTCTCCTCCCCAGCCAGGTATGTGTAGACAGGGTGTCACCCATGGGTGTTTCTCTGTTTTCTTTTCTGCTTTTCCACAGTGAGAGGCCAAGCAAACAGTTGTCTGAGAAACCTAGCCCCTGTTTTTGTGCAACGTGTCCAAGGAGAGCTACATGGTCACTTGCTTCTTTTCTCCTGATCAGCGTTTTTGTTTGTCTCTGTGTTGGACTTGGACAGGGGCTGTCCAGCCAGCTGGACAGCGGCTGTAGTGTGCTTCATGAGGAAGGTACTAAGCACCCAGGGGACACTAATAAAATAGTTGTCAGCTTCCTAGCAGGAGCACATACACCTCTTGAATAGCAAGAAAAATCATCAGAGAAGCTATTTGAAGCACTGTCTTCACAGAAGTCTGGCAGCTGAAAGGGGCTCCTATGTGTTAACAGCAAGCAGCAGAGTGCTGGTTTTAAAGGTTATTCAGCCAGAAATGGTCACGTAAGTCCAGGCTCTGCAATGGATTCCCCTCCAGGGAAATAAGCTCCTTTGAAGATGGGCTGCTCTTCTCCTCAGACAGTCTTGATTTCTTCCTTAGCACTAGTAAACAATGGAGCAGAGTGGCACAGCATTCAGTCCAAACCCTGGCTAGATGAAGTTGCAGGGCAGAAGCATTGAGAGGTTTGCTGCATTCTTTTTTACTGATCTGGACCTTAATTTGCCTGTCACATTCACTTTGTTTGTGAAGCTGACTGGAGTTGCAGAGCTGGCACTGCCTAAAAATTATTAGCGTGACATGGTTTGAATCACCCTTTGGAAATACCTTCCCTCTCAAACTGTCAATCCCTAGAGCTCACAGTACTCTCAAAACACCCACAGAAAGAAAGGAGGAGGTGCTGGGAACATGATTTGCAGTTTCAGATGTTGAAATCTTTCAGTTTTAGATTTGTACACAGTGTTCTGCATCCTGAATCTGTTACCAGGTATGACACAGTACACCCATTCCAGTTTGTTTATGACTCTTCCTATCCAGAAACAAACAATAAAAGAGGATTAAATGTTAGAAATGCCTTATTGGCAAAAAAAATGGTCATATTGATATGTAGAAAAAAGGCTAGTGGTCTACCACCAAATCCAGCTCAAGACCTCTTTAGGCTTGTGGCCTGCAGTCCTAGGATCTCTGGAGTGCTTTTTAGGAGGGTTGCAAAAAGCAGCAAGGAGAAAAGTGATCTGTTGTTATATTTATGTAGTGTGCCAAGGGTCTGCAACTCTACAGGACCATGCCTAGGGACTAGCTAATTGGAAAGCAGTTGAAAATCACTATCACAAAGTAATACTTGGTGTTTTCTGTGGGAGCTGTTATTTAACCTTTCCGTTGAAGTCTTGCAGCAGTAATTCTTTTGGCTGAGTTTTTTCTTAGACCAAAGACAATCAGTGATGTTAGTAAGACTGCTTTTCGTATGCAGAAGTAAACTGAAAGCTGTGCTATAAGGGCAAAATCTATATTCATATAGAAAGCTAGCTCACCCAAAAGAGCCTAGGTGTGAAGTGCAGTCCAGGCAGAAGAAAAAGGTTTAATACTGCAAATCTGAAAATATTAATCTCTCTAGACTTCAAGTGTCTTTCGTCCCAATACCTTGATGATAGGTAAAGGTGTGTCTACACATAATTTGTGTTAAAGCAAATCTTTATTTGCAGTAGCTTTATTTTTATTTGCAAAAGCTCAGGAGCTTTTGGTAACATAGGGCATTTAAAAGCACAGTATGAACAATCCTGCCTTTGACAGATACAGTTTAAAAAGCAAGAGGAACTGAATGAGTGAACTGAACAGTCTGGAAAAGGTGAAAGAATAATGAAGGGACATAACACAGGAGTGATGCATACAGTGTAAGTACAAAATTCTGGTTGTGGTATAGTCAGTTGTGGTATTCACTGTACAGCAGAATCAGCTACCATTCTAAAGAGATTTTCAGACTCATCAAGGAGGCTGGATCAACCTTGTGCTTTGTAAACCACAGTGGCTGCACGAGGTCTGTGAATGACTTCATGTGAGATTCTGGACTGGTTTCTGTATCCTGTTCATAGCTTTCCTCTTCCGTTGCTGCATAGCAGAGGTCCTGCTTTGTGGCTGTTATCTGTGTGCTGAAGGGGCCCTGGACAGGATAGATATGTAAAAATCAAATTTCTGTCTTGCTTGTGGTGAACTCAGTGTTTTACAACTACCGTTGCTAATACAGATGCTGCTGCTACTCCTCCTCCCCGTCCTGAAGCCCCTACAAAAGTACAGAGTGTGGAGGACTTTGTTCCTGATGACAGCCTGGATCACAGCTTTCTAGAAGACCCAGTTCCACAGAAGGACAAAGGGAAACTACAGACTAAACACTGTATTGATAGTGAAAGGTAAGGGAAAGAGGGTGGAGCAAGAGCAAGACGGATGTACCAGGATGTGCAATCTGAATAATTGCTCAGGCCTAGCTAACCCATTACAACTGTTCAGAAAGGGACTGCAGAGCAATTAGCTGCCCCTATTCCTTTCTGTCTGTTACTGTCTCCCTTTTAATGATACACACTACTTCCTGGGAATCAGGGGAATGGCAGTGAAAGCTAGTTATCACCTTCCTGGTTTTGCTGTCTTCATTTCATGACCAGTGATAAACCCATGGGTTGCTTTTTATCAGGAAGGGTTTTGAGGTATTTTCCTTATGGAACTTGATGCACTTTGCAGGATTTTTCTGTTTTGCCTATTGAATAACTTGCCGCTGCAGAGGCCCGAAGAATGGACAGGTTCCTTCATAGCCTGATACTGCCATTTTGGAGGCATTATGAGGAGGACTGTGGTTTTTGGAGGACCCTTGGGGGCACTCCATGGCTCAGCAGGATTCTGGAAGGAAGGATGGAGATGGCTGTGCTCCTTTGGAAATGTCTCTCCATGCTTGCCTGCAGATTCCAGAAAAGCCTTAGGGAAGGCCTTCTTGTTCCTCTGTCCATTTCTACTGTCCCTTCCCAGTATCCTTCAAACGGGAGAGAGCTGAGCTTATGGAGGCTGGATTTTCTTATTTTAATTATTATTTTTTATTATTTTTTTCTCCTAGATTTTTTTTTTATCTAGGAAAGGGATTGTGGTATACCAAGCTGCTCTGACAAGAGGATGTTCAGAAAAACTGTCTGAAAGCAGGCTGTCATTTGAGAGGTGACCCAAGAGTACTCTCAGGCTCTGTATCCACCTGCTTAGAATAGTCTATGCCTGCTGCCTCTTGTCATCACCACTGGATTAACTAAGAGAGTAATTAAACACTTACACAGCTTGTCTGTGAATCTGGATTCTGCATCTTTTGACATATTTGTTATGATTCAGTGTTCTTTGGTTCAACCACAACAACTTGAAATCAGTGCTGTGTGTGAAGCTCAGTGCCTGCCTAATGCAGGTCAGCCTGAATCACCATCCCTTATGACAGTAGAACACATATATGTAGATGTTTTTTATTTAAAATTTAAAAAAAGGAAAATAAGAAAAAAAAAACAGTAGTTGCTAGAAACATGCTGGCCTCCAAAGTATTTTGCTTGTAGCTGTGGCCAAGCTGTGTTATTTTTATCATAGAATCACAGAATATCCCAAGTTGGAAAGGACCCATAAGGATCATCAAATCCAACTTGCTGGTGCCAGGAGTTGGACAGTTTAGACCATGTGACTAAGTGCACAGTCCAAACGCTTCTTAAATTCAGACAGACTTGGTGCAGTGACTACTTCCCTGGGGAGCCTGTTCCAGTGTGCAACCACCCTGTCTTGTGAAGAACCTCTTCGTGATGTCAAGCGTAGACTTCCCTGCCTCAGCTTAACACCAGGGTCCTATCACTGGTGTTTACAGAGAATAGGTCACCTGCCTCTCTACTTCCCCTCACAAGGAAGTTGTAGACCTCGATGAGGTCCCCCCTCAGCCTCCTCTTCTCCAGGCTGAACAGGCCCAGTGACCTCAGCCGCTCCTCATACGTCTTCCCCTCTAGGCCCTTCACATCTTCGTCACCCTCCTCTGGACACTCTCCAACAGTTTTACATCCTTTTTGTACTGTGGTGCCCAGAACTGCACACAGTACTCGAGGTGAGGCCACACCAGTGCAGAGTAAAGCGGGACAATCACCTCCCTCGACTGACTAGCAATGCCGTGCTTGATGCACCCCAGGATACGATTGGCCCTCCTGGCTGCCAGGGCACACTGCTGGCTCATATTCAACTTGCTGTCAGCCACAACCTCCAGACCCCTCTCTGCAGGGCTGCTCTCCAGTGTCTCGTCGCCCAGTCTGTATGTATAGCCGGTGTTGCCCCGTCCCAGGTGCAGGACCCGGCACTTGCTCTTGTTAAACTTTATGCGGTTGGTGATCGCCCAGCTCTCCAATCTGTCCAGGTCTTTCTGCAAGGCCTTTCCACCCTCAGCCGAGTCCACAACTCCTCCAAGTTTGGTGTTGTCGGCAAATTTGTTCAGAACACCTTCTAGTCCTATATCCAAATCATTTATAAAGACATTGAAGAGGGCTGGCCCTAAAACGGAGCCTTGAGGGACCCCACTAGTGACCATAAGAAGTTCAACAAAGAGATGTCAGGAGAGCCAAGCGTGACCTTCTTGGGGTTTGCTGAAGGACTGGGTCCTGGAGTGCCCTTAGAGCTTTTTAGCTGCAGTTCTTTCTGCGGGAAGGACGCTGGATCTTTAGCACAGGCTTCTCTTCTAATAAGCATCAGTTATTGGAAGCAAATAGGTGTATAAAACCCAAACATCTCAAGCAGTTGTGTAATGAGCTCTGCTCCTTGCCTGTAGAGTTGTCGCACTCAACTGTTATGAAGCCCTTCTGTGTTCTGTCCCCAGTCTTGGTAGCCTTCCAGGCACACAAGCTAGTTGGGGCAAAAAGAGAGATACCTTTGGGCTTCCCCTGGGCACAGAGAGAACACTCATTCACAGCTTCATCTTTTGATGAACAGTGGTAATCATCTACTATTAGAATAGCTCTATTTCCCTGGGAGAAGACCTTGCAGCACACCCTGAGATTTCAGGTGCTTGACAATTCTCTGCAGCATGGCGTCCATGTCTTGTTCTGATTTCTTACGTAGTTTGCACAGTTTTCTTGGTTGCCTGCCAATTTTACATTCTGTTACTTGCCAAAAAGGGCCTACCACAATAAACCAGGCATGCTGAAATTCAGAGCTGCACTAAGTGATTCTGTCCATCACCTGCAAAAACAGATTTGATTGAGGATCCCACTTAAAACCCCACAGTGCCCAGGAGCAGCATAAGAGTTCTGTAAGCACCATCCCTAACAATTATCCTCTACTGCAATAAGTAGATTATTGTAGTTGCAACAAAATCTGCTGCTGCAGATATTTATCTCGGACCTAAAGAACACAACAGTTCTGTGAAACCGCTGAAACCTAATAGAGCTGTCACTGATTTTAAAAAACAGACATACTAGAAGTTGCATCCCCCTTGAATCTGAGTGAGGAACAAAGCCTAAGAACGTTCTAGAGAGATGCATTCATGTTTCCTGAACATTTTAAAGCAGAGATCTGAGTGTTAAGCTTACACAGCTTGCCAGCATTTCTTCTGGGTGTGTTAGGACCGAGTGTAATCTCCTAAACTGAAGAACCGTGTAAGACAGAGCAGGAAAATGGGCTTTGTGTTAAATATTCCTCGACTTAATTCTCTTACCTGAATAAGATATATTTTCTTATTGTCTGTAAGCAGGAGTCTTTCAGTTAGCTCATATAAGAAGCCCTTAGTGCACAGTGCATTTCATACATGAAGCAGAGGTAGTTACTTCTTGTTATTAGAAGCAGGATGGTGTGTAACTGAACCATGTCCTGAACTCAGTGTTGTGCTTGCTTCCATGTATAAGAACTTGCTTGCTTTTCCTTTCTAAGCTTCAAAAAGAGGTTGTAAATTTTGGTATTTCTCATACATTTTAGTTACACTGGGAATTCAGGGTTATTGTTTTCAGTGATGTTATGTGAACTTCTCTCATTTTGTATTCCATAACAGCTCGCTAAACAATGGAGCAAGAGATGACACAGAGCGGCGATGTTAGAAAAAATGTTTTTTTTCTGAAGCATGCTAGCAGCAAGGAAAGAGCTCATGCCTCTGAAACAAAGAACTTCTTGCCCAATGATCAGACAACTGCTCAGACTTTCAACATGTACTGATGTCTCTTGGTATTCTTATAGCTAAATCCCAGTGTAGATCTTAAGAGATTAATGGAGTCCTGCACTTTGTTTAATGGCATTTATGGTTCTCCAGCCTGCAGTAAAAAGAACTCACCAAATCAGTTTCCTTAGCAGTTGATTAGGAAGGCAGTGCAATTATTCCAGTTTGTTGCTTCAGAACTTACTTTGCTGCTCTTTAGCTTGATACTCAGAGCCGGTGTGTATGTGACTGCATCAGAGGAGCTAGTCTGACTCTGGACTGCCCCTTCCCTCTTGCTGGCTCAGGCTGTCCTGGGTCCGTGGATAAGCTGCAGGTGTCTATTTGAAAGCAAGTTTATACTGATGCTAACAGAATTGCTGTTGAGTTTTCTCCATGTCACTAGACATTTATCATAAGCATTGATTAGATGTCTTGTATCTGAAGGACTTCTAATTGGTTCTTTGCTTGTATCACCTCTGTTTTATACATAGTGGTATTCAGTTGTGCTAGACAAAGCAAGGAGACCTGAGGGCACTGTTTGGTGCACACTAGAAGACCCCCATCTCCTGGAATGTAGCCATGCAGGCTCACCCTGTTTTCCTCTTTCACTAGCCACAAAAAATAATGTGGCAAAAGGCTTCTGATGGCTCCTGGTGGGGCTGGATCCACTAGCTGTACAGCAGGGCTGGTGGGATACTTGTCAAGTGAGGTTTGAGAGCATGTGCTCAGACTGCAGCAGGATTTGTTTCATCACCAGAGGCTGTTCCATGCACATGATGAAGGGCTTGCTCTGAGGAAACCCTGATGCACTCTTTGGTCAGTAACTCATACAGACCTCCATGAGCATAGTCATTTTTGGTGGGTACCTGTGCCTGCAAACATGTTGGCTCAACACTAATGCAGGCTTGGCAGTGTATCAAGTGTTGGCAAGAGTGGTGCAATATGCTTGTTTTTGCATGCTCTGACTTCCTTCCAGCTGGAATCTCAGGACCACAAGCTGGTACTAATTTTGCATTGTCAGGCCTTGTTTATACTGCAGCAGTGATTTTCCTGACATATATTCACTTCTTTGCTTTGCTCTTAAGCTGTCGCTTAATGATTTGTGTGGAAGTTATACAGGGAGGCAGTGTATTCACTGCAAAGGGAGATGACCCACTTTGCATGTGTGTGTGTACATGCGTAGACGTTCTCTTCAAACTGGGAATGCTTTAGAAGCTGCAAGTCGAGTATGGTGTGCAGTGGCAGGACAGTGGCAATAGGAACAGTCTTATGCTTAATAGAGTGGTAACATGTTACAGAAATACAGTGTCACTTGTTCAAGATAATATGCTGCTGTTTTTTAAGGTGTGATTCCATTTTCTTTTCAGCACATTTCTAGAGAAAACACTGCCAGTATTTTAAATACCTCAGAAATGTCTCACTTGTAATTCCTCCAGCCACTGTGGTACTTGGAGGCTGCTTTGAACAGCAATTTTCTTTTCCTTTGTGTGGGACAGGCTGTGTCCCTCCTTTCTGGCTCAGTATGAGAGCAGCAGTGTTAATAATGAAGGGGTTCTTAAGCAGCCTGCCTCTGCTTAGCTGGGAGCTGAGCTCTGAGTCCTGAAAGCAGAGGTGCATTTCAGGACTCAACATGGAAAGCAGGAGGGAACAGCTGTTAGTCCTGCTCTTAATGCTGTTACCCAGACAAGCAGTAGTTGTAGTCACTGTGCTAGTTGTGATAAGCATAGTGCCCCTTATGTCACCAATGCTACACTGTCTGTTGTCACAAATGCTACACTATTCTTTAAAACTAACACGTAAAAAGTAAGTGGCCATAAGAAGAGCCCAAGTGAGTACTAGTCAGATGGACTGTGTTAGGCCTTGGCATTTCTTATCCCATCAGCGCAGCATCCTCCACTGTGTCTTTGTGCTGGCTGTCTGCTGGCACCATCTACCAGATTAAGGATTGTAGTTTTTGGTTGTTCCTTTCAAGACTCTAAAATCTCTGCGTAAAAATGAATGCTGTGTTTGTACAGTCCTTATCAAGTCAAAAGGACGGTGGAGTGGGTATCATATACAGTAGATTGTCAGGAAGAAACTGAGTATCTGTTGCAGATAAAGCAAATAGAATGGGGGAAGGTAACACAAAGGTTCATCAGCTGAGACTGAAAAATATCAGTATTCCTGACCTGAGTAAATCCATGAGAAAGTATTAAAACTGTTGAGTCCTGGGGAAATCCAGACAAGAACCCTTCAGCTGGTAATTTCAGCTGTGAAGCTCTATCAAAATGACTCTGAATACATAGCTGTATTGTATTCATGGAGCCTGGCAGACTCTTAGGTCTAAAAGTGTGTCCTTAGGTTAATTTATTTTGGGAAATGTTAAAGCATGGTTATGGTGTCTGAATAGCTGCCTGCTTCAGGGAGCACCAGAGAAACAGAAATCATTCAAAGAAGCTAATAGCTGCAAGTGAATTTCCATAGTAGTGGCAGTATATGATCAGGCTTCATTACAGGATGTGGGCATCGAGACAGGTGGTTCCCACTTTTCAATTGGCTGATCCTTGTATGTTAGACCAGGGATGTTCTGTTAGAGGCCCTGTTGAAGAAACAGGCTGCTCTACAGCGCTAAAGCTTACTCATCTTAGCCTTGATTAGTAAAAGCCACTGTGTGACATCCTTCTGTGACGTGTTTTGGTACTGGGCTTGTGTCACCCTTGTAGCCTACAGGGAGCAGGTCCAGCATGAATGGGGCAATAGGCTGGGGGCACACAATAGGAAGACAGCAGGAGAACTGCCCTGGACAGGGGAAAGGTAGGCCTGAAATTGGCTATAAAAGCATGGCAAGTGGCACTGTGCTTTCAAAGGGAGGCATGTCTTTCCTACCATGTCTTCAGGGTGCTATGTCTAATCATTGTCTACTTTGCAGTGATGGAGAGGCACCTGGGGGGAACCCTATGGTGGCAGGTTTCCAAGACGATCTAGACCTGGATGACAAAATCCCCAGCAGACCCATGCTGGCAACAGAGCGAGTGCCCAGCAAGAATATCACCCTGTCCAGTGAGGAGGAGGAAGAGGTTAAGGACTCTAAGGTCATACTCGTACCTGATGAAAGCATTGACACAGAACATGAAAAAAAAAGGTATGAAACATATCCTGAAGTGTGGGATTGTGTTGGCAAACTTGGGCTTCTTCTCAGTCCTGCCATTGACTTTTGTGCAGCTCTGTGGAATCATGGTATCTCTGGAGCCCATTCCTTCATCTTTAAGTTGAATCTGGATTTACTTGAGCTGGAACTGCTTTATGCAGCATCTTCTTAGGGGGGTTGTGGTACTAGTAGCTGTTGTTACTTAGGTGTGATGCAGCTGTATTGTAGTGTGCTTTTGAGCAGTGTGTTCCTTTGGTCACTGGTACATTTCTGTTTGGGGATGCTGCAGCCTTTTTCTCAAGTTTGAACAAGAGACTGTAACCGAGCTCCTGAAAGTCTGTTAATAGCAGTGTGAGGAGGACAGAGGTATCAAGTCTTGCAGTGGGAGTGGAAGTTATTCGCCACATGGACGATGAAGAACGATGAACTGAATCATATTCTCCACATACCCTACACTGTGGGTAGGATGATTGGATTTGGCCTACCAATGCAGGCACCTGTACATCAGCATTCTCAGAGACACGAGAACATTCAGCATTTGACTCACTGCCAGAAATACTTACACCATCTGAGTGTTGTGTGTTCAAACGCACATACAGACACACACAGGATGAGCTACATCTCTTACATCTCCTGTTGAGATGCACATTGAAGCCCTTGAGGCATGTTCAGCTATTAACTGGTCGTTGTGCTTTGCTTCACAGAATCACAGAATGGTTGTGTGGACAGGCTCTGTCAACTTGTTTTTTTCTTCTCAGGTCTTCCAGAAATTCTGTGAAACCACAGAGTGAAGCAGTACTGACCAAAGCAACTGACCTGAAGCCTCCTGACAGTTTACCTCCACATTCTGTGTCTGAAAGAAACAGCAGCAGCAAGCTCAACACTAGTACGCCAGCTGCTGCCACCACCCCAGCAGCAGTCCAGGCCCCAAAGACCACTTCCCAAAGCAAAGGACATGCTCTCAAACAAAAAGTGGTCAAAGAGGAAAAGCCTGAGGAGTCTGACAGTGATCAAGAGGGACCAATAGCTACTCAAATGCTCTCATTTGTTATGGATGACCCAGACTTTGAAAGTGAGGAATCTGACAGCCAGAGGAAGAAAATGGTAAATAACATGCAAGAATCACCGTGCACTGCTGCAGAGCTGAGCTTGAAGTGTTGAGGCATCTCACTGAGCAGAGCTTTCATCTGCTCTGCCAGTCTCTCAGCAGCAGTCACAGCAAGTCAGGTGCTAAGCAACCTGAAGAAATTGATTTAAGCACAAACCCACTAACGCTGTGATTGGTGAAACCATGCAGCAACAAGGTTTGTGCTCACAGATTTTAATGTGCTGTTTATTCTGAGTAAATCCAGAGTGTGGTCGGTCAAGTAGTGTGGAAAGTATGAAATACTAAGCTGGTGGATTTTCACATGAAGTTTAATATGTAGAAGCATGTGCATGCTAGAGAGAGAGAAAAAGTGAGCTCCTTAGAGTCAATGCAGCAATCAAAAGGCCATACCAAATTTGCTTGGCAAAGCTCCTTACAGAAGTAGGAAAATCTACCCAAGAAGAGGGGCAACCTTTCCATTATAGCCAGGTTAGCTGTAAAATGTCTATGATATATGTGAGCAGGAGTCCCTTCGGCTCCTGTCCCTAGACTTGTGTGTTATAGACCGAGATAATGCAAGCGTCTTCTCTGTGCTCATAAGAATTTGCTGCTGTGAGTCTAGGTACTGCTGATTTCAGTGATCTGCACTCACAGCCAGCAGAGCAATCTCTGTAGGAACTGAAAGTCATGATTTGGGATGGATAGTTGCTGTTCTGAGGTACCCCAGGTACCCCAAGTGTCTAGGCCAGCTGTTTTTTGGGAGTGCTTTATATGTTTGCATCATTCCACAAACCTGCAGTAAAGACAGCTGTCCCAGTTTCTTTCACTGTTTGGTATGGGTCATGCTGTTTTTTATAAAGTAATTTTCCATTCGTTTAGTACCTGCTTTTCCTTAATATAAAAGCAAAACTATTTGGAGTAAGTTTACTTTTTGTAACTGTGACGGTACATGTAACAAATGATGATGAGAAATGGGATTTGTGAGAGAACTTTGCTGTTGCAACAGTGTTAGGGAGATGCTCCAGAACTTATGAATGCTTATGAATGCTTTTCAAGTACAAGGTGTACTGGTAAGGTGAAGCAGTAAAAACACCACCATTAAGCAAGGAGGAGGGGAACATTGCCTAAATCATCAGCAGAGTGAGGTGTTTATGGTCAGTTTGGAGGATATAAAGAAAAGGTTAACAAATTCTGAAGAGGATTAGTTGCACGTACAGAAGAATACTGAACTTCATTTCCACTCCCATTGTGCAGAGAAGCAAAGGATTTGGGGGGTAATACCCAGTCTCTGCAGCATTCTGCCCACATTGAAGAGGAAAATTTTCACTGAGAGCACATTCCCTTTTGACTTGATGAACAGATTTATTCTGCAAACACAGACTGCTTTCTTGGCCCTGCTGCATGTTGCCTCTGGTGTGCTAGACCCCCCAGAGCTACACAGGAAGGTTTTGTCTGTCAAATCTGGAGTTGTTTTCAGCTATTTAGATTTATTTTCCCCAAAACTGAGGTGCCTCACCAGGGCAAGTAAAGGCTGGTGCTGTTGAGCTAACACAGTTGAGTCTTTGATTTTGGTGTCACGAATGATAAGTTGTCAGAGTTTGCTTTCCAGGATCAATGCTATCTAGCCATTTTACCGTAGCAAGAAATAGATAGAGCTTACAGTATCATAGTCATTGATTTTCAGGCAATAACAGCTCAGTTCAGCTACCATTTCCTTCCCTCCTCCGCACATGCTGACATCTCTGTATACAAAATATTTAGAGATTTTTGTTTGAAAGACCTGTCTGCGTTGTTGGTCTTTTCTTGTTGTCTCTAGGATGAATTCCCTGTCCGGGAAGATCTCTCTGAAATATCTGATGATGATGCCTCATTGGCAAAGCCACCCCAGCCTGTGAAATCAACAGTCCACTCCTTTAAACTGAAAAATGACTCAGATCTCTTTGGTTTGGGTTTGGAAGAAACTGGTCCCAAGGAGAGCAGTGAAGAAGGTAACGGTCACACCACATTTCCACTCTTGCTGATTTTGTTTTTCAGGTGTCTAGTTTTTCCCAAAGTAGTTCCAGGGTGTAAGCAAACCAATTTGCGCTAAATAAAATACCATGCAACTTCATGCAGTGCCCTATGTGAGTCTTTAATGTGGTTTAACACAACATAAATAACTTTTTGTTTTTCCCCATGGGGGTTGGGAGAACTTGGCTCATGCATGGCATAAGCCATGTATTATTTCTGTCCCAGCTGGAAGCAGGAGCACATCTTTCACGAGCTGCTTCTGTAAGGCTTCCTGTTTAACTTTGCATGCCTGGGAACTGATGCTCAGCATTGCACTGTCCACCTCCTCGAGAATTTGGATCAATGTGAGCAAAATGTTTGGACTTACCCTGCCAGTTTCCTCGTCTACTTTGGGGAAAGTTGGGGTGAGTTTCTGGTTATAACCTAAGCACTCCTTGGGCTTTTTATTTTCCCTCAGTCTTCTGAGGGAACAAATTTTAGTTGTGCAAATGATTTCTGCTCTCTTGGCATTACTGCAAAGCATCTGTCCCTGATGTCACCCAGAAAGATGAAAAGTTAAAAATTTAAGGGGAGACAGAAGTGACCTAAGTGAGGTTTATCATTGAAAAGGTATTACAGAAGTATAAGTAAGGTATTACAGGCAGTGATGGTTTCATTGGCTTGTGACTTTTTGTTGCTGAGCAGCACAACTAGGAATAGGTAGAAATGTATCTGCAGAGGCCCAGGTCAATAATTAAACTTCCATTTAGCACTTTTAATAATCCAGTGTGGGTTCCTCCTATCTCCTCTGTCTGGGATAAGTATAAAAACATACCTTGGTAATCCAGTCAGTTGGAGCTTGACCAGCAATTAGGGTTCTCAATGGCTGACTTGAATTTACATATCAACTGAGGGAAAGACTACATAGGTATCAAATACCACCTTGTGAAAAGTGGTGCAGCTACAAAGCCTCCTATGTAAAGCCAAATAAATACTCTGCTGTTCAAGGAGTCTGTGCAAAGTCAGTGGAAGTTCAGCAGTCAAATCAGTGGCTGAGCTATCAGCCACGATGGTCTGGGACAAATGTTTTGACAATGATAGGTTCTGGGGCTCATTTGACACAGTGAAAATAGCCACTGATGTAGAGCAGAACTGCAACAGTGGCACTTTGGCCTCAGGGTGACATAATTTCCATACGCAGCTTGAACAACCAGTACTAGCCTGCTAGTCTGCTCCAATGGGATTTCCATATGCCTTCAAGTATTAAGTGGCCAGAGGCAAATTGTTCCCAGCAGCTCTTCTTCAGTTTGGGAATTAATAGCCTGGTGCCCAGTTTGGCCTTTAGACCAGTTTGCAGGTCTGGTCCCTGTATTTGTTTCTTCAGTGGCTGTGATACAGTGAAGACCCAGATGTTCATAACACAAAATAAGATAGACAATATAATGGTCATAATTAAACTAGCTACATCTAGTCAAATTAGGACCTGTTGCTGGAACCTGTGTTAGTTTCTAAGGAGTTACAGTTTGTCCGGAGAAATAAGGATTGCCTTTGCATGTGGCTTCAGGACAGCATTTTGTTCTGAGGAATAGGTCAGGGCAGAATCACATGGCTTGTGGTTTGTGATGATTTAAAACAATATTTTTTGTTTGTTTGTTTATTCGAACAGATAAACATGCTTCTAAGGAAAAAAAGAAGAAGAAAAAGAAAAGCAAAGAGGTACTATTTAATTCGTCAGAGTTGATCTGCCATATATCATAGGCACATCAAAGGAGGCTGTAGCGAGGTGGGGGTTGGTCTGTTCTCCCATGTGCCTGGCAACAGGATGAGGGGGAATGGGCTAGAGTTGCGCCAGGGGAGGTTTAGGTTGGATATTAGGAAAAGCTTCTTTACTGAAAGGGTTGTGAGGCATTGGAATGGGCTGCCCAGGGAAGTGGCTGAGTCACCATCCCTGGAGGTCTTTAAAGGACATGTAGATGTAGAGCTAAGGGATATGGTTTAGTGGAGGACTGGTTGGTGTTAGGTCAGAGGTTGGACTAGGTGATCTTGGAGGTCTCTTCCAACGTAGACGATTCTGTGATTCAGTGATACTGTTTAGCAGCCAAGGAAAGGGGTAGCTACCTACAGTGTGCACTGTGCACTGGGTGGACTGCCTTCCATTATGGCATCCTGCAGCCAGAGCTGTGCTCCATGGGCTCTGCAGACCATTAACCACTTTGCAGCTTAAAAGCAAACTTTTAGAACAGTTGGCTTTTAAAAAGGCAGTGTGTGAGTTTGTAAAATGAAAAATTAACTAGAGTAAGGCATCTCTGCTGATTGGAGTATGTTATAGCACCATGGCTTTTTCCAAACAGAGGGTGATCCCAGTCAGAGCTAATCTCAGAGACAGTGAGGGAAGTCTGCAGGAGGCTTTATCTGTGACATTTCTGCTTGTCCAGTAATGTGGTATTGTCAGACACAAACTGCCTGACAGACCATTGCTACATAAAAAACAGATGGTCTTTCTTCTCTTCTGTCCAAACTCACAGAAGGGTCCCAGCCAGCCTTGGTGGTAGATGCTTCTCCCTAAGTAAGGTTCCCATCAGAGCCAAGTTTCAGGGTGATATATGCTGGGTTACTGGCATGCTCAGAGGATTTACTAATTACAATTTTCTCATTTTGCAGGAAGAGGAAAAGTCTGTGAAAAAGAAAAGCAAACACAAGAAGAGCAAAGAGAAGGAGGAGAGCAAAGAGGAGAAAAAGAAAAAGAAGAAGAGAAGCAAGGAGAAAAACAATGAGATAGATGAACTGGAGGCTTTTCTTGGAGGAGGAGCCAGCATGAGCAAGCCACGAGGAGGTGGGGACTATGAGGAGCTGTAGGCTGGCTACCTGTACAAGCAGCGGACTCTTCTGTCATGGTTGTCTCCATCTTTTCTTACAGGTCACACCAGGACAGATGCAGATATGTAAAGCTTTTTGACATGTATTCACTCAAAACAGATCTGGCAGAACAAAAGCTTTACATCTGTGTGTGCTGTTCTGGTGTGTTCGTTACACAAAGAAAATGCAGCTGAGATGTACTTGAGTAAGGGGAAGGTTTAGGGCGTGGTTCCCAGGCCCGCTTCCAGGCTGTCATTTTGTCTCCTTCCAGAGATGCCCTGTTTGGTAGCTGGCAGGGTGTGGGGGTGAAAGGGACCTGCTTCCAGCTCCACCCCTGTTATATGCCACTCCTGCACACCTGAAGTTTCTGTCTTATTAAGAGGAGTGCAACAAAACATGCTGCATGAATGCAATTGTGCTCGCCTGTCTCAAGTCTTTAACTTTTTATTCTTCCTATTTTTTAATGAGAAAGGTGGTATTGGCCATTGCTCCACCCAGCAGTTGATGCTTTAAATCAAGCAGATCATGCTATGATACAGCTCTATAAAACAGCAGCCACAGGACCAGAGAGAGAGCGTGTGTGATTTTGGAGTCCTTTGAAAGGGACCTTTCTGCACAGCAGCTTAATTAGCACTCACTGGTGTTGCTGTTGGAATTCATGAAGCCCCATTGACTTCCGTGGCCCCAGTGTCTCAGACACTACATGTAAACTGCTATGCAGTTTGGGAAAACAATGCAAAGTGCAAAGCTAACTTGAAGAAGAGAGGGAAAAAACAGTGCTTTTCTGCATTTCCCACCCTTGAATTTGCATACACTAGAATCCCTTCCTTTTGGTACCTCTCAGGGACATGACTCTCATGGAAATGAAGATATCCAGAGCTTCAGAACTGTCTACAGAGCAGCGTTAGCATGGCAAGGCATTTGCTTCTCAGGCATTTTACAGTCAGGCTGTACAGCACCAACCGCCTCTCTACACTGAGAGGAACAACCACTGTAGCTCAGACGACCTTTCCTGGTCCAATTTGTCAATATCGCAGCTGTGTTTACTGGGCCAAGCCTCCCAACAGCCAGCGTGCTGCCATTCCCTGCCCCAACTGGAGAGCCTCCTCCTATCCCATGAGTTTGGGAAGTCTTTCAATTTTTGCTTTGAACTTTTGGATTGGTGCCTCTTCAGCAGTGCAGGCTGCAGTTGGATAGGCACTACAAGCCAGCTGTTCACACTTGCCTGTGTCTCAGTGAGTCACCACCATGTTTGGTGGAGTTTGTTAGCTCTCCATACCCACCTCTGTTTTGGTTCTGGGTCCCTTTTGCAGCTTGGACAGTGAAGCTCCCTCCAGGTTCTGTGCATTCCATTAGCCTGTTGCATCCAGGTTGATCTGAGGTTTGGTTTTGTTCTCCCTCCCCTTTCTGTTGTGAATTGTTAGCCGTGGTATCCAAGCTGGGATTTGCTACTACATCCCCACAAAGCAAGGTGTTCTTTTGATCCATTGTCCACTTCGGAGTTGTCTTGAACAGCAGGCAGTTATCTGTTCTATTTTTCTTTTTCTTCTCCCCAGCCCCCAAAATGCACATATAACTGTTTCCCTATAAAATGAACTAAGTTTGCTGCATGAGCAGTATATTGTTCAGGTCTGTTTTCCATTGGCAGTCACTATTTCTCTGAACATTACTACATTTTTTGTGACACTGTGGGGAATTTGCATGGGACAATTCAAACTCTGCACGCCTGGAGAGGAAAAAGTTGACGCAACCAAAGTTTGTGGCCTCTCTTGTGAGAAGACAGGCAGGCGTTCAAGCTTCAGCTGGCTGTGTTCCTGAAAGCGCTTCTGTTCTGTAAAGATTTTGGGTCATGTTCCATTTTGCATCAAAAAAAATCCATTCTGACTATAAAGCTCTGTTGTACAACTGCCTCTGTACATCTTCTTCTCCACTGCAGGTGTGTCTGCCCAGGCCCATGAGCTGCTTGTCCCTCCAGGATTCTTTCACAAAAGGACAGCCTTCTGTCACATCCTCATGTTTTTGCATTCTCACACTTTGTGGAAAGGGGTGCTAAATTAAAAATCATTCAGAAAAAGTTGAACTTAAAAAACATGATTTTTTTTTTCCCAAAGCTGAGGTCTGTCCTGAGAGAGCTGTTGTTTCATACAGCACGTAAAGGAGAAGGCATTTTTGTTCAGCTCAGCCTCCTTGAGAATGCAGCTCATGGGTTAGCAGAAGGTTGAACAAGCGCTGAGCCCCCTAGAAATGTTTATGTTGGCATTGGTTTGTTTTTCACCTGGGCCAGATTTGACTACCAGTAGGAGCCTTTACACTCCCTGCAGCTCAGGTTCATTGTCAATACAAGGAACTGAGACAAAAACAAGCAAAGATGAATCATTTTGATCCAAAATTCTCCTTTAAAAGAAGCAGATATGGGAGCTCTCTTTACTTACACTAGAGACCCAGGAGGGCATGTGGCATATTTTGGCTTTGACAGCAAGGCCAGAGAAATCCTATGTAGTGGGTAAAGTGGGAGTGTGGAGAAGAATAGCAGAAAAAAGGCATTTTTTAGACTTAAGACTCCCTTTTCCAGAAAATGCTGAACTAGTTAAAGCTACAGAGTAAGGTGTAATCCAGCACTGGCAAGCGTGAGTGAGGAGAGAAAGAAATAGACCTTGTCTGAATTGGGCTCACCCATGCCCAGTCTTTCAAAAAAGCTAAATATAAGAAGTATATGTACGTGCCTGTCACTGTAGGGAAGCTTCTGCAGGATCACATTGATATAAATAGATCCTGTGAGTATCTCCAGAGTTACCAGTGTATGTTTTTATCTGTTTGGGTTTATCAGTCATCCAAAAAAAAAAATCAAGACCTTAAGACTGAGGAGCTGCGATTTCTTACGATTAACTCTGGCCAGAGCTGCATGTTGTATAAAGTCTCATTTGGTAAAGAGCAGCAGGAGGGAGAAGTGCAAATTTGTGTAATCTGACGGTTTAAAGGGCCTGGTTCTCAAGTACAGAAAGGGCAGCCCTGGCCTCGAGGGCTACTACTGTAGGCACACGTCTGAAATCACAGAATCACAGAATTTTCTAGGTTGGAAGAGACCTCAAGGTCATCGAGTCCAACCTCTGACCTAACGCTAGCAGTCCCCACTAAACCATATCCCTAAGCTCTACATCTAAGCGTCTTTTGAAGACTTCCAGGGATGGTGACTCCACCACTTCCCTGGGCAGCCTGTTCCAGTGCCTCACAACCCTTTCAGTGAAGAAGTTCTTCCTAACATCTAACCTAAAACTCCCCTGGCTCAACTTAAGCCCATTCCCCCTCGTCCTGTCACCAGGCACGTGGGAGAACAGACCAACCCCCACCTCGCTACAGCCTCCCTTGAGGTACCCATAGAGAGCGATAAGGTCGCCCCTGAGCCTCCTCTTCTCCAGGCTGAACAAGCCCAGCTCCCTCAGCTGCTCCTCGTAGGACTTGTTCTCCAGGCCCCTCACCAGCTTTGTCGCCCTTCTCTGCACCCGCTCAAGCACCTCCATGTCCTTCTTGTAGTGAGGGGCCCAAAACTGAACACAGTACTCGAGGTGCGGCCTCACCAGAGCTGAGTACAGGGGGACGATCACCTCCCTAGCCCTGCTGGTCACACCGTTCCTGATACAAGCCAGGATGCCGTTGGCCTTCTTGGCCACCTGAGCACACTGCTGGCTCATATTCAGCCGACTATCCACCATCACTCCCAGGTCCTTCTCTGCCTGGCAGCTCTCCAACCATTCCTCTCCCAGCCTGTAGCTCTGCTTGGGGTTATTGCGCCCCAGGTGCAGGACCCGGCACTTGGCCTTGTTGAACTTCATGCAGTTAAAAAGCTGAAAGCTTGAAAGTTGAAAGCTGCACTGCCTGCTCCCCTGCCTCCATACTGCTATGGGACTGAGATCCCATGGGGTGCTCTGACATGGTACAGTTAAATCTCAGCTTCCACTGTGCCCATCTGAAGCCAAACCATCCATGATAAGTCATGAGAGGTAACTACCATGGTCCTGTTCCCACCCACTGTATCTTCCCAGCCAGGATCACTCAGCTGCTAAGTCACAGCTGCAACCTCCATTTGCTTGAAGCATTGAGCATTGGGCTGCCTCACAGGCCCGGGAGGAGCTTGTGAGATGCCCGGGACTTGGCATCTGGGGGAGTCTGGATATCTGCTTTGTGAACAGGGTTATAGTTACCTGGGATAGCTGGTGCTGTGCTGCTAATCTGAGATGTGAATGGGAGTTATATGCCCAGCATTTATTTTGGGGAGGGTTCCTTCGTATCCCCATCCCTGGAATGGTAAAATTATGCTACAGTTAGCAGTTCCTGTCACTGTTGGCTGTCTCTGACTTGATGCAGCTGTTGTGGCAAGACACAAATGAAGTTGTACTCTGAGAGCAGGCTGATGTTCTGATCTCTGCACACAAGGCACACTGCAAAGCCTGCAGACTTCGCTGTGGCTCTCCAGCTGGGAGCCAGTTTCGGCAGGACCTTCTAGCTCACCTGCATCTGAATGGCCTGAAGCTGTCTGACTCCTCTGTGGCTGTACATCATCTCCTTGTGTATTCATCTAGTGCAAAGGCAGCATGTTCACAGCATCCTTCTGATGGCCCAAGTCTCCTTAGAACAGGTGGCCATCCCTGCTCTTGCTCGTGTTAGTCTGTCATAAAATTCATCCCTGCAAGTGAATCAAGCTGCTTATCACTGCTGTCAAGCCATGTACCTGGCCATGTGTGGCACAGTCTGTGCTGAAAGGACCAGGTTTCTCCATACCCAACCTGTGCCTTCCTCCATCCCTTTGTCAAAATACCAGGTAGAAAATTACCACAAGGACAGATGGACTGGTCATGGCAGTTCCAACCATCTCCAAAACAGCTGTTTCCAGCACCCATGTAGGAAGCTGTACGTCAGTCTTCTGCCTTGAGGTTTAGGAGCTGTCTGATAATTGCTATCCAATTTTATTCCTGGCCAATTTCTGCTTATTTGTTCCTTTGCCAGCACTGTTGTTTAAATACTGCTCCACCTCAGTCCTGTGCAGACAGGGCTCATATCCCGGCTCTGCCTCTCATCCCAGCTCTGCCTCTCTTCTGCTGCACAAGCTGTCCCCCGGCCATTCTAGCGGCTGTCCTTGGCACCAGCTCCACTCTGAGTTCATCTTTCTGAGGCTGTGCCAGTCCAGATGAGGTCGTGCCAGGGCTTGTACTTAATGTTTCCCATATAATGCATCTCCTGCTGCATCCTGGGATGGTGCTGGCTTTATTCACAGCTGTTTCTTGTGGCAGACTCACAGCTAGCAGTTGGCTGACTGGTGTACTGGGTCTTCATCATTCCCTTTGATTTATGATGAGCCAAGTGCAAGGAGTGCAATGATTCTGCACTTTGGGGGATTCAGTTTCACCCTATTTCTGCTGCTCCCATAAGGTCATAGCATGTTTTCCCTTGGCTTGCCAAGGCCTTGGGTGGGAACATGAAAAGGTTATCGAAGATCAGGTATTATCAGGATGCAAAATGAACGTGGGAACTTGCAGGTGCCTTTTGAGGAAGCCTGCTCTGCAGAGGGCCATACAGGCTCCTGGAGGTGCTGCGGGACCGGAAAAACAGCTGGAGTGTGACAGGACCTGGTGCAGGACAAAGCAGGCAGGTGGCTGGGTTGGGGACAAGATGTGAGATGGATGTGCTGTCTGCAGCTTCCCTGCAGTTGAGGGCCCTGCTCCTTGTGAGATCCTAGTGCTTGCTTGTCCTTCTGGAATGCCCCTGAGCTCACAAATGAGTGATTCTGAGGAAATCCTGCAGTAGGATGGGCTTAGGGACCAGTTGCTGTAACCTAGCAACAGCCTTCATCACGGCATAATGTAATTAATCCAGAGTTGGCTCAGTCTGGTGCTTAAAGATACCAGGACAAGTGGTGGAGCCTTTTTAACTTGAGGTTTTGCCTCCAAAACAAGCCTTCAACATCTCAGGCTTCCAACATGTGCTTGGCCCTAGGATGGCTCACAGTGAGTATCCAGACCTGTCCTTCAACCACTTTCCAGAGAGGTTGCTGAGCAAAGAGAAACAATCCCCTGGTGCCTGGAGAGAGCTGTTGCACTGGAGCCCCATGGGCCCTACGGGCTTGGGCAGACCTTGGCCAAATGAGGAGATGTGAAGTATCTGGAAAAGGTTCAGGTGTGGAGCAGCCTGCAGGAAGCCAGGACGTTGAATCAGGAGGTTTTATTTGTCTACACATATACTGTGCTCAGAACCGTATGAAGGATGCTGTGTTGGGCCGCAACCCAGCCTGCAAACCCATGAACTTGTAGTTATCTCCAAGTATTGGTTGGCTCTGACTGACACTGGGAACAAGGAGGGGAGGCTGGCAGCGTGGCCTCCTCTGGCAGCACAGGTGAGATGGGAGGAGGAGGCTGTTGTGTTCCCAGGTGGCAGGGATGACCTGGGAGGTGCCGCTCTCCTCAGTTCCACCTTCCTGGTGTGCAGCCACCCCGTGCCCTTGTCGTGCTCCAGGCAGGCATGTGCGGGTGGGCAGCATGTCAGCACGGGAGCTCCACCTGTACATGAGGTTTGGCCTGGGAGGCAGATGCAGACAGAGACTGTGCTGGCATGTGCAGGCTGGCAGCAGGAAGGAGCCAGCCAGCTGGGAGAAGAGCCGGCTGGGAGCTGCTAGGAGAAACACCCCTTGTACTGTCAGCAGAAAACAGTTCCAGCGAGAGGAGTTGGACAGGGGGCTTCCCCCTGGCCTTGCTGCCTTGAGCACTGCCCGGTTTAGGGGACACCAGCCCAGCACAAGGGGTTGGTTCATCCATCACAGCAGAGGCTGGTGGGCAGCTGATGTCTCAGGAGGGTAATGAGCAGCGGATGCTGGCATGTGGCACTTGGGAGGGCTGGAGCAAGGCCCTGGGGGGTGCGCTGCTGCTGCTGCTGCTGCACACACAGCCAGGACCCAGCTCCCACCGCCTGCTGGGGCCACACTGAACTCCTTGCCTGCAGGGCTGAGGGCTCCCAGATGGGCTGCAAGGCAGGCTCCGGCTCCGTTCCTAGACCCTGAGGCAGGCAGCAGGACTGGTTTCTCCCTTGTGTCAGCTAGGGAAGGGAGACAATGGGAAGAAGAGAGAGGCTGGAGGAGGGGAGAGCCCCACCACAGCCAGCCCAGGCCCAACAGCTCCCAGCTCCTTGCTTCTCCAGCAGGGCTTGGCTGTTCCTTACTCAAGCGTCACCCCCAGACTGGAGGCTCAGGGCCCAGTGAGCATCAGCAAGGGGCCAGGCAGGCAGGGCAGTGGGCAGGGGTCCCATCCTGGCCAGGGCATCCCCACATTGCCATGGAAAATGGAATTTCCCAGCAGCTTGTGGTGGTGATGCCTGCAGAGAGGTGGTGGAGAGAGAGCCTTCCCTGTGCCCCTTGCCAGGGGGGTTGAGCAAACGTGGAACCCTATTTTCCCAAGCCTGCCTGTGCCCCTCTCCCCCTTACCCCCACCTGTGGATGGGGCAGGGGACATGAAGGCTGCTGGCCCCACCAAGGCTGCTGCAGTCCCCAGCAGGCTTCAGCGCACTGCCCTGCTTGGCTGCCCATGGAGCGAGGATGGTGACGGGGAAAAATGAGCTTGGAGTGAAGGGAGGGTATCAAATATTAATCCCTGCTGTAAATTCAGCAGTGTGGGAGGGAGAAGAGCAGTGCATAGCACGCCTGGTACCTTCCCGGTACCGTGCACGAATCACGCACAGGCCCCCGGACCCACTGTCCCCTGGGCCCACAGGGGCACAGCACTGGATGCCCATGGCTCCATTTCCCATGGGGTGGCTATGGCAGGGGGTGCTGCAGCCCCTATCCCCATGCTGTTGCCCTGGCGCTGGAGCCCTCTGCTGGATGCCGCTGCAGTGTCGGCAGCACTCATGGACAGCGAGCAGCCCAGGATCACACACAGCCAGGGACTGGCAGCTGCCACCAGTCTCACCAGCTCTAGGGCACCTGAGCACTGCAGGCAGCTCTTGTGGTCACATTCTCCAGGTCCTGAGGTCATGTTCAGTGACTTGGAGAAACACAAGCCCTGAAAGTTGCAGAGAACCAGCAAGAGCTGAACAGAGCCCTGGAGTAAAAACTTTCTCTTTGACCAATCTCTGAAAAGCACCCAACAGCGGTGTCTAAGCTGCCAGCCTTACCCAGCCCCAGCTGTGCTGATACCACAGCCATGAGCTTCAGGGGGATCAGGGAATGGATTTGCTAAAATAAACAAAGCAGTGTTGGTGGTGTTGGCAAGCGCAAGGCAAGTCCCAGGCTGGTCCAGGGCCATACTAGGTGTCCTGGCTACAGCACAGACCCTGCATCACCTCTGAATGCTCAGTACAGAAACCTGACCCGCTCCCGCAGGCTGTGCGCTGGGGTTGTGCGGATGCTTCTGCCATGTTTGGGAGGGCAAGTACCCTTCTGCCATGACCCAGAAACCATCTCCACGCCTACCTTGCTGGAGCCACTCGTGCTTGATTGGAGTCATGCCCTGGCCCCGTTTCTCACCGATCACCCTGTGAGTGCAATCACCCTGACACCAGGCTCTATCTCACCGGTGTCCCCGGGGCCAGGCTTGTGGCTGCCTACACAGCGCTGTCATTTCCAATTGCAGTCCCTGTGCTGAGCTGCTTGGCCCACACAGGGGCTGCTCGCATCCTCTTATTGTGCAGCCATGCATTTGGGGCTGTGCAGCCCTTCCTGGCACAACTCATGGGAATATCTGAGCTGCCAGTCCAGGTGATGTGGGGATCTGCCACATTGCTCACATGCTGTCCGGGGCAGCCCCAAACATCCAGAGGGTTGGATTCACCTGCCTTGTTCCCTGGGCTTGCAAGGGCAGCCTGTGGGAGGGAGGCTTGGCCCTAATCTCCCCAGGCTGGGCGTTTTGGGGATCTGCCTACCACGTAGCTTATGCCAGCCTGTCACATCCCGCTGAACAGATCCTGGGGTGTGACCTGTACTGGCCTGGCTGCCCGGTCCGTCACAGCTGGTGGGTCTGCAGCTTCAGCACAAGGTACATCCATGCTGGTGGGCATGCACTGTCTTGCCAGTGCTCAAGACAGAGATGGAAGCCACTTCTATGTTTAATTCCTTTCAAATTATTTTTTTCTCCCGTTTCCTTCTGAGCCTCGCTGCAGCGCCAGTTCCCTTTGCTCCCTCAGACCTGGCCATGCTGGGTTCCCCTGGCTCCAACACACCCAGTGCCCCAGTCCCACTGCCAGCCTGACACCAGAGGGCTCCCAAAAAAGCCACCTTGCTGCAGAATGCTCCCTCACTGACTGTGCTTGCTTCCTCGGTTAGTCTTGGGCCATCCTGGTAGAATGCAGCAGCATTTCACAAATGCCCAGGAAGGTCTTTCTAGCTGTGACATTGCCCAGCACTGGCATGGCCAGAGCTGTCCTCTCCCCATGTCCACACTCCATGTCCCCCCTTCCATCATGTCAGTCAGTGCCGGAGGCTGGGACCCAGAGAGCTCCCATCCCAGCAGAAGATCTGAGGGCTGTCCTGCACCGCTCACCTGATTCCCCCCTGGGTCAGCATCTCAGGGCACCCACTTGGTGCTCCAGCTCCTGCCCCAAGCTGTGGTGCTCAGCACCAAGGGGCCTCAGGGGCTGTTGCCGTGGCAGGTGCTGCCCTGAGCAAACTGGATATTGCATCTCTAGCACAAGTTGGGAGGGAGCTGGGCTTGAAGCCAGGCAGCAGCTTGTGAATCCAGCCAAGCCCAAAACCTTTGAGATTTTTCCATTTCCTGCCATCCAGAGATGGGGCTGCCTCTGCTAGGTCGCCCTGTTTTTGCAGTCACTCCCTTGCCACCTACGGGGCTGTGCCGGTCAGAGGAAGGCACTGATGAAAGTGAGCAGGAGAGATGGGGGTGTGGCGGGACTCGGTGGCCCCAGCACCAGGGCCAGCAGGATGGCAGCAAGGAGGTGCCCGGCTCTGTGGCAGCCCCAGTGGGATGGGTGGCCCTCAGGGCTGGCAGGTGACCCATGGGTGCTGCCTGTCTGTCCCCATGCCTGCCCCTTCCCACGTTCCCAGCTCCCCATGCTGTCCCATGGCTCCAGCACAGCAGGCTGGGTCAGCTGTCCCCATGCGTGGTGAGATGACCTGGTGGCACTCAGCACGGGGACATCTTGATGAACCCGCAGGTGCAGGTGGAGGCTGGAGGGGTCCGGCACACTGCGGGGCAGTGGGGATTGACCCCTGCAAGCAGCAGCTCCCTCAGCAGAGTCAGGGTAAATGGGGCAGTTCAGGGAGGCTGGAAATAGAAAAAATGTCTCCAGATACCTATGTCCCACAGCACTGTGGGAGAGGGAGCACAGCAGGGACCAGCACTATGGACTTTGCATCATGTTGGCCCCAGTGGACTGGTCCTTGGGGAGGCCTGGTGTGATGCCCCCTTCCCCACAGGCTGCACAGGTTGGGGTTGAGCCCCCTACCCCCAAAGCCGAGGTTGGTCCTGCCTGAGGTGGCCAAGGGAACAGCTGGTCACAGCCCCCTGCATTTCCCAACCTGAAACAGCAGCCACATGGGGGGAGGAGACGGTCCCACTGCCCCTCACCACAGGGCACATGGGGACACAGTCCAGCCTGCTCACCGCCACTGAGCCCCATTGCCCTTGGGCAGCTAAGGCTCTGTAACAGCCCTAAAGTGTGGGGCTCTGAACGGGTGACAGCCACTGTGAACTCCCACCCGCCCTGGCCCTTGCAGGTGTCACCCAAATCCACAGCTGCAGGGGCAGAGGTGGCACTGCAGGGGATGCAGACCCTGTGCCCTTGGTGCAGGCATCTCGGCACCTGCCTGGCAGCAGCATCCCCTGCATCAGGACTCTGTGTGTTCCCCACAGCATTTGGTCTCCTGCATCTTTTGCGTGATTTACATGGATTTTACCCCTTTGCTTTCTGGCTGGCTCCCAGCCAGCACTGCCTTGCTTGTCCTGCCCTCCCTTTGCAGCTGCAGATTTACACCCATCTCCGTGGCTGTGTGGGGTGCTGAGCCCCCCCGAGCTGCAAGCTGGCCTGGCCCAAGCACCCACGTGCAGCAGTGGCAGTGTAGCGAGCCTCATCAGGGCTCAGCTCAGGCATGGGGCTGGCTGGCGCAGGGCTGGTGGCAGGTGGGGAGCAGATGGAGCAGCGCAGCAGGGGCTGCAGGGGCTGCAGGGCTGGGAGCTGGGCAGCAGGAGCAGCCGAAATGAGCGCTGTGTCCCGCAGGGAAGAAAATGGAAACGCTGAGGGGGAGTGACAGGGCCCCGGGCACCAATGCCCTGCATTGAGAATGGGCTTTGCTCACCTGTGCTGCGCACAAGAGCTGCCCCTCTCAGCATCTGCAGCCATTGTGCCCTGCTCATTTGTGCAATGAATTCCTGGGGCTCAGCTCTCTCAGCTGTCCCCACAGCACCCCTGGGAGCACAGGGGCAAAGTGCCCATGGCACATTTCTGCAGGGAGTCACAATGCCACCACCAGCACAGACAGGTGCTGGGTACAGCCAGGAGGTGTATCCCTGGGCCCCCCGCCCCCTGGGTGCTCAGCAGCAGTGGGGGAAGGTGAAGGATCCATCCATCCATCTGTCCGTCCCTGTGCACCACCACCACAGTCCCGGAGATCACGTGAAAGGACATCTGCACTGGGTCACCATGAGTCAGTTTCCAGACCTGAGCACAACTGCAAGCACTCGGTCACTGGCGCTGCCCGTGCCCGTCGCTGCTCCCTGCAGCAGGCACCATGCCACGGCAGCCGACAGTGCTCCCGCTCCGAGTGCACCCCATGTGCGCGTGTGCCTGGGCATGTGTGTGCGTGCACATGGATGTGCGGGCATGCTGCTGGCACGGCACTGACTCTAGTGTTCCTCCGCTCGCTGCAGACACACGAGAGTACAGAGGGATGCTTGCGGTGCCGCAGCAGAGGGAGGACGGATCTTTGCTGTGGAGGACTTTGAAATGCAGCAAATCCCATGAAAGCAGCTGCTGTGCAGAGACGCGTGCAGGCAACAGGCCCGCAGCGCCGGGCTCGGAGCTGCCTGCGACCCCCAGGCCACCCCGGCGGGTCCCCAGCGCCAGGGCCGCTGGCCAGGGCCTCCCGCCGGGGAGAGAAGGGGGTCACTGAGCCAGGGCCCGCCCGCTGCGGCCGTCGTGCGCTGGCAGCCCTCGGGCACGGTGCCCGCCCGTCTCGGCGCCTGCCGCGGTGTCACCTGAGTGCCCCCCCCCCGGGGCTCCGGCCACCGCGGGCAGAGGCAGCCCCGTCGCGCCGGGGAAAGGATGGGGATGGGGATGGGGATGGGGGGCGATGGGGATGGGGACGGGGATGGGGACGGGGACGGGGATGGGGATGGGGCCGGGCTGAGCCGAACCGAACCGAACCGAACCGGGGCCGGGCGGGGGGCGGGGGGGGCGGTGCCGGGGGGTGGCCCCTGTCCGGCCCGGCCCGGCCCCGGCCGGTAACTCCGCCTGCCGTATTTATGCGAAAACAAGCAGCGGAGCCGGGCGGCCGCGGCGGAGCGCCGTGCCGTGCCGTGCCGTGCCGTGCCGTGCCGTGCCGTGCCGTGCCGTGCCGTGCCGTGCCGTGCCGTGCCGTGCCGTGCCGTGCCGTGCCGGACCATGGCCACTAGGGCGGTGGCGGGCCGACTGTAGCGCGGCGGTGGGGATGGAGCAGGGGGGCCGCCGAGGCCGCTGGTGCGGAACAGGTAAAGAGGGGACAGAGCGGAGGGGGGGGGGGGGTTCGGGGCCTTCAGCACCCCAGGGACCGTCTCCTTGCGCCCCCCTTGGTCCATCCCATCCCATCCGATCGCATCCCCCCACGCTTCTCCCGTGCCCCACTTCCCCATTCCATCCCCCGTCCCCCCCGGGCCACCGCAGCCCGGCCCCCCCGCCCTCCTCATCCCATCGCATCTCCAGCCCCCTTCCAGGACAGCCCCGTCCCCACCCGCATCCCGTCCCCCCGGGGCTTCCCACCCCATCGCATCCCGTCCCCGTGCCCCCATCCCACCCCACGGCAGCGCCCATCTCGCCCGGGGCCGGGCTCAGCGCCCCGCGCGGCCCAGCGGGCCCGGAGCCGCCTGGATGCCGGAGCGCAGCGCGGGGGTGCCCGGGGCCACCGCCCTGGGGCCGCCGGGGAGCGGCGGCGGCAGCGTCTGGGGCAGCCCCGGAGCCTCCCGGCCGCGTCCCCCAGCCCCGCCGGGGCGCCCGCCCCACGCAGCCACCCCGGACCCTGGCCCGGGCCCTGAAAGCCACGCGGGTGACAGCGGCTGCGGGAGGGACACCGGACCCGGCGATGCTTCCCGGCCCCAGTGCCCGACGCCCCCGGCTCCCTCGGCCATGCCTATCTGCGGATGCTCCCCCAGGGTGGGAGCCCCCAGCACCCTTCCCTGCAGGAGGGAACGGGGCTAGGTCTGGGGGCTGGGCAGGCGGGGGACACCGGGGTGGCCAGAGGGGTCCTTGCACCTGCCCGGCAGGTGTCACTTGCGCCATATCCAGATGCCAGAGCTGAGGCTTGGGGCACTGCCCTGCACTGGGGCTGGGTCCCCATGCTCCAGCAGGGTGACACCCCTCCCACCTCCAGGCCATGCAGGTGGGGCAGGGAGTGCAGGGGCACCCATGGGTGCTGGGGCAGGGAGCTACAGGTTCCAGACAGGGGCTGTGGGGGGTGCCCTGGGCACAGGAGCTGGGGGCAGGGGCACAGGGAAATGGAGGGGCCAGAGAGCACTGTGTAATTGACATGTGCATGGGGGCCGGGGGCAGTGGGTTCCCTCACTGGGGAACCTGTGCGCTGGCAATGCCCAGGGCAGAGTGTGCAGGCAGCACTGGCTGTCAGCACCCTCCTGGTGCGTGCATGCAGCACGCAGGCCTGGGCTGTGCTCAGTGTGCACAGGAGGCAGCACACTGGTGGTGTGTCCAGCATGGTTTGCACAAGCCCTGTACTTGCAGTGCAGAGGGTTCCTGGGTCACATTCTGATGCATGCACACACACAGTGCACCTGAGGCCGTGGATGCTGCCAGCGTGCTGGCAGCAGCCACAGGGCCATGCACAGGCAGTGAGCTCAGTGCAGCGCAGCGTGCGCCAGCAGCGTGCTCACGCTGTGTGCGGTGGTGCAGCCAGAGTGTGCTCGGTGCAGTGCACATGTAGGCAGCTTGCACGTAGCACAGGCAGGGGGCGTGCTGGCTGTGTACCCCGAACAGGGCACCCATGCAGCACACTTCAGCACGCTCAGCAGGCCGGGTGTGGAGCAATGCCCAGATAGCACGCACAGAGCATGCACTGGCAATGTGTGTGGTGCAGTGTGTGGCGGTGCTCAGTGCTGTGCCCACCACCAGCACGCTCTCTGTGGGCATGGGGAAGGACGCAAGCAGGGAGCAGCAACACTTGTGGTGCCCGGGCAGTGCAGTGGGCACAGACAC
Source organism: Aythya ferina (assembly GCF_964211825.1). Taxonomy (NCBI): domain Eukaryota; kingdom Metazoa; phylum Chordata; class Aves; order Anseriformes; family Anatidae; genus Aythya; species Aythya ferina. The sequence continues at coordinate 11,445,100 of NC_140318.1, forward strand.
TGGCACTGCACAGCCCCTGTACCACCCATTCATGCCACATGTGGGGAGCAATCCTGTTTTGGGAGCTTCCCAAGGGCAGTGGTGCTGGGGATATACAGGATGTGGGAGGATGGAAGTGACCCTGCTCACCCCTAGGCACTTGGTACCTGAACAGTCCTGCCAACTCGGCTGTCCCCATGGCTCAGGCCCTCCTCAGGGGCCCTGCTGAGCACCACCTGAGCAGGGTGGCCTGTGTGACACTGGTGTCTGTCCCTGCCACAGATGGCCTCAGCATCACCATCCCGTCTCTGACCCCAGCACGCAAAGCTGCAGGTACTCCCCGTGCGATGCTGCAAAGCCCTGGCTCCCCCTGGCCCCCCACTGCGCAGCCGCCCCACCAGCCTCCCCATGCACCCACGCTATCCTTGCAGAGGAGGAATAATTGGGGGAAACCATAGCAACCCTGGGCGGCACTGAACCGCTGCTGTCCCCGAGTTCCCCCACCAGCACGGCCTCACAAGGCTTTGCAGGCAGGGGATGCTGCTGGGGCAGACAGGGAGGGGACATGCCCCTGCGGTATAATCAGAGCAGGTGTAACGTGTCCCCCCTACATGTGCCCCACTGTATAATGCAGTGCCCGTGGCTCCAGTGCATGGGGGAGCAGGCAGTGGCTCACCAGGGCTGGGCCTGGCTGTGGTTGAAGGATCCACCTCACTGCCCCCTCTGCCCCACAGCCCCAGCAACTGCCTGCCCTCATGGCCAGAGTTCCCGGGACCCTCACGTGCCTCTTTTATTTTGCAGTGCTGGGATGGAGCCACCACAGGGCCCTCGGCCAGCTCAGCCCACCCACCCAGTCCCTGCTGCGGCCGGACCAGGTAGGACCCTGGCCCGCAGGCCACAATCCCCTGCCCGTGAGCTGCCCTGACACCATGGGGATGGGCTCCCCAATGCCACTGCTGGCATCACCACAGCAGGGGGGTGCTGCTTCCCTGTGCCCTGGGGCCCTCCCAAAGGCACCTCCTGACCTTTTCCAGACTGGCCTCAATGTCTCCCTGGCCACTGGGCTCCTCATTCCCTCCAGGGACATGTCCCCTGCTGCCTTCCCCCCAGCCCCCCCAGATTCACCCCTTGCCTAGCATCCATGTCTCCTGACTTCAGGACAAGACAGGGGTTTATCCAAGTGGGAAATGAAGGCTACAAGGAAGCCAAGGCCTCTGCCACATCTCTGCTTAGTTGATACTACTGCTTGACAAATAAAGTCTGTTACTTTTCTCCCTGAAATACATTCCCTGTGGTCCTCTGCTTCTGTTCAAAGCAAAACACATTTTGATGGCCTTTGCCATGCAGCTTTGTTGTTTCCTGGAGCTGCTCGAACACACTTATGCTTCCATGCCTCCTGGCCAGGTGGCCAAAAAAATTTTGTGAGTGTTAAAGATGGTTGGTGTCCCCACTGTGGGCAAAGCTGTCTGTAAGCACACTCGGTACCAGTTACAGTCTGCAGACATTTTTCAATGGTCTTGCAATGAACATCCCTGCAAAACCCACCAGATCCTCTGGGACCTTGTCTTCTTCCCTGGTCACTTTGGGGGTGTCAGGATCATGCTGATGTGCCTCCTCGTCACATGTGTGGTGGGGGACTCTGCCCCCCCCAGCTGGGAAGATCATCCCACAGCAGACAGCAGCTTGCAGCACCACAGGCACTGTGCTGGTGCCTGGTGTGCACTGGATCCTGTGTCCTGTGTAGACACAGGAGCTACAGCCCACCAGCAGAGACATGACCTGGTGCAGGACAGCCTGGGACATGGGAGAGGACAAAGCTGGAGGGCACTGAGCGAGCACAGCCCCTCCAGAGCTGGATTATTGGCAGGAGTCTCAGGTGCACAGGTAGCCCAGGGGTGCTCCGAGCCATGGCTGGTGGGGAAGTGGCAGAGAGTGTGGTGAGTGCTCACAGTGCCTGCCCCTGAGTGATGCTGCTGGCTGTGCTGTGCTGCCCACAGTGCTGGGATTGGGTGCATCGTGTGTTGGGACAAGGGTGTGCAGTCCAGGCAGACCCCCCCTGGCTGCTTGGATGGTCATGGTGGAATGCCAGGTACACGTTTCCCATCTGCTACAGACCCGCCCCTTACTGAGTCCCCCAACCACTGTTCTGAGCTTTATTGTGATGCTGCAGGATGGTCCCCATGTCCTGTGCCCTGGCCACAAAAGCTGGGGCACGGAGGTCAGCAGACTCCTCTCCCTATGGTGAGCTGGTACAGCAGTGCCACGCAGCTCTTTCTTCCCAGGTGCACCTGCAGGTGCTATGGCATTTGGTCCTTTATTTGTACTCTGGATTGCAAACTTCTCCGACTGGTGTTTTTCTGCTTCTCCCCGCAGAGGGGAGCAGCCTTCTAAAAGCAGCAGCGGAGGCTGAGACACCCCGATCTCCCAGCTCTGAAGAGGTGGCTGAAATTCCCTGAGCCAAGGGCTGTGGGGCTTTATCCTGAGCTGTCGTGGCCCCTGAGATCCTCGACAGGATTTAGGGACCTTGTCTGTTCTCTTGCAGGGCCAGCTGCCTTCCTCTGAGGTCATCTGAAGGGGACTGGTGATAGAAGTGTCACTTTTAAGATGACACGAACAGACCCACCTGATATCCTGGTGTCTACGGTGTACCAAGACATAAAGGTGGCCTCCACAGCCCCTGGGGATTCGATCGTCTGCCAGCCCCTGCCACGATGTGATGCCTCCATGTCCTCCTCCCTGCCCCGCGAGCCGCAGCCCTTCAACAAACGTCACTGCAGGAGCTTTGACTTCCTTGAGTCACTGGACGAGCAGCTGGGCACGCCCCCGGCCATGGAGCGCCCCTGCCCACATCCCGGCACTCCTGAGCCTGCGCCGGGGCTGCCAGGCAGGCGCGTGCCTCTGAAGCCAGACCCATATGGTGGCAGGGCCCCCCCGCCAGCCAGGGAAGCTTCCCGGGGTGAGCCAAAGAGGCGAGCCCGGTCCAAGAGTGCGCCACGGGTGAAGTCCACCTTCACGCCAGTGCCCATCACTGTCACAGCATCACCACCACCAGCCCGGCGTGGGCGGGAGGCCCTGCGGGTGGTGCGGGAGACGTCCCGCACCGAGCCTTCACCGCGCCGTGAGAGCCACGTACCCCTGCGGGCGCTGGCCAACGAGGTGCACCCCATCAAGCTGCAGCCACAGCGCAGCAGCGTCAGCCGCATCTCCCCGCTCTGCGTGGGCAGCAACTGCTTTGAGGAGGGGCTGAGCACCAAGGTGGGCGCCAGCCCCCATGTCAAGTGCCGGGTGGATATCAAGCCAGACGAGGCGGTGCTGGTGCACACCGCTCGCAGCCTGCGGGCCACACACAGCAGGCCAGAGCCACCGCGCTGGCCCCGCACGCCTGGGGCTGCCCGCAGCCTGGCAGTGCCAGGGAGCAGGCAGGTGTCCGTGTCCCGCACACCCACACCAAGTGACTCCTACAGTGGGGAGCCCCCGATCCTGCCCTACCCTGGTGAGTTCTATGAGGCTGACCCCCGGGCGCTGGCATACCAGACAGTGCCAGTGCCGTCCTCACGGGACTTCAGGGAGTACCCTGAGAGGGGCTGCATGACCTTCTCAGCCCCCAGCGTCCCCACCAAGTTCTTCTACGCGGAGGAACCAGTGCGGTGCCCCAGCCCCGCTGTGCCCCTGCGGAGCTCAGGCTATGCCAGTTACCCCTACCCCGGGCGCCATGGCCCCCCGCAGCACTTTTATGCAGAGGACCCAGCCAAAGCCGCTGTCCACACGGTGCCACCCCGGACGTTGTATGTGGAGGAGGCACGGGGCTTCCCCGTGCAGGAGGCACCCACCCATGCCTTCTATGGAGAGGAGCCCCGCTTCTATGCGCCCCGTGGCACCCCCATCAAAACCATCTATGCTGAAGATGCCCGGACATACCCAGCCCTCGGCTCCTCAGCCAGGGTCTTCTACGCTGAGGACTACGGGAAGTACCGTGAGCGGGAGATGCTTTCACGGACATGCCCCCCTCCCCGCAGCACCCAGCCCTTGCACTTTGGCGACTGGTACTGCCCCGAGCGGAGCACGCTGCCTTACCAGAGCTTGCAGGTGTCGCGCTTTGCCCCACAGCCAGCCGGGCGTGAGGCCATGCTGTCCTCCTGGCACGCCAGCTACAGCACTAACCCCCCGCGGCTGGCCCGGGACAGCCAGCACTACTCCAAATCCTGGGACAACATCCTGGCACCTGCAGCACGCAGGGAGGACGCCCTGCAGCGTGGGCGCAGCTACGAGAACCTACTTGCCCAGGAGCAGCACCGTGCCTTATCCCCTGATGAGCGCCGGCAGCCAGTGGTGATCAACCTGTCAAGCTCACCCAAGCGCTACGCTGCCCTGTCCCTCTCAGAAAGCTCCATCCTCGAGCGCATGCATGCTGACGGCAGCCGTGGCCCCCTGGGCCGCTCCTGGTACGTCACGCCAGAGATCACCATCACTGACAATGACATCCGTGCCAACGGGCTGGGCAGGAGCGAGAGGCGCTCGGCCAGCTGGGATGTGCTGGATGCAGGGCGGGAGCAGACACCCTATGCTGTGCCCTGCGCCTCACAGCCTGTCTCCAAGGAGAGTGGCTCAGCACACCAGCGTAGTCTGGAGCAGCTGGACGAGCTCATCACCGACCTCGTTATCGACTACAAGCCAGCACCGGGCCACCATGCTGGGGACAGGGACAGCATCGCTGAGCAGCTCAAGAAGCTCCTGAGCAGCAGTACCCCGGGGCCACCCCGGCGGAGCGAGGGGAGGAAGGTCCCTCCTGGAGCACCTGAGGGGCTCCGGCCTACAAAGGAGCAACCGGGTCCCAGCTCCTTTGGTAGCACCCCGCGCCCCCAGCCCTCCCCGCCAGCCAGCGGCACCTTTGAGAAGCCGCTGGAGAACTGCTCGCCTGACCTGAGCGCAGAGGAGGACGACATGATGATGTGCTCGAATGCCAAGTGCCGGCGGACGGAGACCATGTTCAACGCCTGCCTCTACTTCAAGTCGTGCCACAGCTGCTACACATACTACTGCTCCCGGCACTGCCGCCGCGAGGACTGGGACACACACAAGGAAAGCTGCGTCTATGGGCGTGTGGGCAGCGTCTGCCGCCACGTGCTGCAGTTCTGCCGGGAGAACACAGAGGTGCACAAGGCCTTCTCGCGCATCGCCAAGGTGGGCTACCTGTCCCGAGGCCGTGGCGTGCTCTTCCTGGGCTTCCCCAACTCGGGCTCGGCTGAGAACTTCCTCCAGTTTGGCCTGGAGAGCCTGCTCATGTCCCCTACCTACCTGTCCCTGCGGGAGCTGGACAGCTACTCGGACAACCTGGGGGACTATGCCCGGGAGCTGCGGGAGACTGGCAACCAGTATGACCCTGATGAATGTTTCCTCTTGAATGTAACCGTGGCCGTGGCACAGAAAGTGCCAGAGAGGCCGTCTCCAAAGATGCAGGTGCCAACGGTCAGGAAATATGCCAAGGTGGCCTTAGCCTCCTCCAGCCCTGAGAAGAAGATCCCGAAGAAGGAGCGGGACATGGAGACCTTGATCCTGACGCCACCGCCCGGCACAGCAGACATCGACAAGGAGGGCGAGGAGGGCCGCAAGGCGCGGGAGGTCTGCTTCATCAACATCCAGCGAGAGCTGCGCATCCGCGGCGTATTCCTGCGGCACGAGTTCCCCGCTGTCTACGAGCAGCTCTGCGACTTCGTGGAGAGCAACAAGCGCTTCACCCCCACCACCATCTACCCCATCGACAAGAGGACAGGCAAACAGTTCATGTGCATGATCATGGCAGCCTCCGAGCCCCGCACCTTGGACTGGGTGGCCAGCCCCAACCTCCTGGATGACATCATGTGAATGTGGCGCGAGGACCCCCCCCAGCCCCCGTTTATCCCCTTCTGTAGATAGGCGTTTTCCCGTCGGTGCGGTGGGACGGGCACCCTCTGGCTGCCCGCGGGCGCGCTGCCGGGGGCTGCTCGCAGAGCTGCTGGGCCGGGGCAGCTGCGGGAGGGGGGAGGGAGGAGCCGGGGCTTACCATGGGGCACGGGGCACCGCTGCTGCTGCTCGGTGCCCCGCAGGACCCTGCAGATCTCCAGCTGCGGCGGCCGGGGCCCCTCCGCGCCTGCCCACGCGCCCTTCCCGTGCCCAGGGCCCCAGCCCCAGCCCGGCGCTCCGGGACACGTCCGTCCCCGGGGGGGGGGCGGGTCCCAGGGCCCCGCTGCGGCACCGGGAGGAGCCCCCCGAGCCCGAGGGCACCCCAGGGCGCTGCCGGCGGCCCGCGGGGCTCCACGGGGCTGCCGGGGACGGCGGCCGGAGCCGGAACGGGGCCCGGGAGGCGCGGCCCGGGGTCGGACCGGCCGGAGGGGGCGGGGCAGGGCCGGGACTGGGCCGCCCCACCCGAGGAGCCCCGCCCCGCCCCGCCCCGCCCCGCCCCGCCCCGCCCCGCCCCGCCCGGCGGCTCCCGCGGAGCCCCGCCCGCAACGGGCGGAACGGGCGGGGCCGCGGGGCGGGGGCCGCCGCGAGAGGGGCGGGGCTGGCGGCGGCCCGGGAGCGATGGCGGCGGAGGCGGCGGCGGCGGCGCTGGGGCGCGTGGCGGACGTGGAGATCGACGGCGGCGGCGTCTTCAAGTACGTGCTGCTCAGAGTGCGGCCCCGCCACGCCGGCACCGCCGCGGCCGGGAAGGAGGTGGTGCGGGGCCACGGCTGGGCCGAGTACCACGGTGAGGGGCGGCGGCGGGCGGGGCGGGGCGGGGGTCGGGCCGGGCCGGGGTCCCCGCAGGCGGGCCCCAGCAGCTCCATCCCGCCCCTCCCGGAGCCCCGCGGTGCCGGTAGCGGTAACGGGCGCTGCCCCGGCCCCCGCGCCGGTCCCCCGGCCGCCTGACCCCGCGGCCCGCTCTCCCCGCAGCCGATATATACGACAAGGCGGCGGCGGAGCTGGAGCGGCAGGGCTTCGACTGCGAGTGCCTGGGGGGCGGCCGCATCTCCCACCAGCAGGAGGAGAAGAAGATCCACGTCTACGGATACTCGGTGGTGAGTGGCCCCGCCCGGCGGCGTCAGGCTCCGGAGGTGCCCGGCTTTGAGGCCAGCCCGGCTCTGAGCCCAGCTGGGGCATCCCCGACACGGGTACGCCGGCGTCGAGGAGCTCTCCGTGGATGTGGCTCCTCCTTTCTAATGGCTGCCGCTGAGACAGCACAAATGGCCGCACTAGTCCTGCCGCGTGAAATGAGGCAGCAGCTGAAAGGGGGAGCACTGAGCCAAGGTGCAGAGACCACGGATGAGTGCGTGCTGAGCTGGGGGTGCCTGCAGGAGCCACGTTTTCTACCCTGTGGCTCCACGCCAGGTCCACCTTGGGCAGACAGTGCTCAGCTGCCTCCACAGATCTGTTTCCACTTCCTGAGTGGGTCCTGAGGGGCTCAGGGTGGAGGCCATGCACCTGTGTACCCTGAGAATGGTGTCAGTGATGGCAGCTCTGGTTCTGCCGGCACCTATCACCCAGGATGGCTCTGGAGCGGTGAGGTGGCACAATGCCTGGGCGGGCGCCGTGCTGCCAGCACCAGGCTGAGCTGCACGCAGTTTCAGCCGGTGTCACATACTGATCGGAGCCAACAAGCCTTTCACAGACAGGGGATCAGTGGCATCTTACATGGCTGTAGGTTTCTCTCAGAGCATCCAGTTGCTTTGAGGTGTCTCAGCTGCTTGATAAGCTCTTATAGCGATAAGCATGCCTGCTTTACTTTTGGATTCTCCTTCCTCTTCCAGGGCTTTGGGCGAGCAAAGCACTCGGTGACTACAGAGAAGCTGAAAGCAAAGTATCCAGACTACGAGATCACTTGGGCAGACGAAGGCTATTGACGTGATCTGGTGGGGCAGCAGCACTGGCACCAGCCTGGAGCTGGTGGGGCCACCTCCAGCACTTGGGAAATGGCAGCAGGGGCCCTGTGCTCAGCAGCACTCTGGGCTCCACTGTGTTTTCCTTGGCATTGAATTCACTGCACTGATGAGCTTCCATCCTCCAGGGGAACTTGCCCATCTCCACCGTCACTGGACTTCCCATGTACCATGGACTCTTCCCATCTCCCTGCCACAGAGCTGCAAAGCCCTAGAGTTTAAGTCCTTACCTGGTTGAAGCCGGTGGGCACTCAGCCCTGGCCTCCCCCCAGCACGGATTTGTCCCACGTGTATATGAGGATTAAACATGTTGGGGAGCACCACTGGCCCTGCTCATCTGTGTGTTCATGGCTCAGCTTGTTCCTGCATGTCTGGGGAGTAACTGGGCCTGCTATTCTTCACAATGGGAATGAGCCCCTGCGTTTCCATCTCTACAGAGATCTGGAAGCAGCACCTAGGAGGCAGCAGGGTGCATGTCAGGATGAGCCTTGGGAGCAGCTGAGACATATGGGGTGGGCTGTGAAAATAGTGCCTGTCCTCCAGCCCTGAGGATACTGAGCAAAACAGGCCAGAAAGAGAGCTGTGAGGGAACCTCTTGGAGAAGGCAACAGGTTTCCATGACTGAGTAAGGGAAGGGCAGAGCAGGCACGCAGACTCCCTAGACAGAAGGAGCACTGCAATAGCAGTGGCCCATGGAGCACATCTATCTTCATATTCTGTTCCTAGCTTCTGAGACACTGAGGGCATAGCTGCCAGGGAGTGTGGTTTGGAAGAACATGTCCTGTTCCTACCCAGGCAGGACACCTGGAGATGGAGCATCCTCCTTGAGTTCAAGGGCAGCCGGCGCTGGCTCCTGCTCCTCAACATTTCCCAGCTTGCTCTTCCAGGGGCACTCTGATTGTAGTTCCACAGTGAGGAGGATGGGGGTGGTGAAAAGCTGGGAAAAGCTGCTGGAGACTTTGGTGGTAGGAGAGCTCAAGGGGCAGGATGCCCTCTGGCTGTCTCGTACAAAGGTAGGGCTGGAGAAACCTTACCTTCCCAGGCAAGCCTTTGGCCTGACCCCAGCCACTGTTTAACTCAGCTGTGCTGCTGTGTGCGTGTAGTCCCTCTACTGGACTGAGGTTGGTGTTGAAGGCCAGGCTGTGACACCTTTTAGTACTGGTCTTCAGCAAGTATGCTCCCAGCTGCATCCTGACTGCTGTCTGTGTGGCTCCCTGCCTTCCCCAGTTTGTGCTTTCAGGGGATGTGTGCGACGTGGACAGAAATTAGAAGCACAGAATGGTATGGGTTGGAACGGACCCTAAAGCCCATCTAGGCCCAACCCCCCCTACCACCAGCTCAGGCTGCCCCCAGCCCCCATCCAACCTGGCCTTGAACACCTCCAGGGATGGGGCACCCACAGCTTCTCTGTGCAGCATGTTCCTGTGCCTCACCACCCTCAGAATAAAAAATTTCTTCCTTATTTCTAAATATAAAAGTATACCCTTTTTAGTTTAATGTCATTAAACTTGTCCTACATTCCCTGATAAAGCATCCCTCTAAGTCAGGGTCTTGCCACCCTCACAAGGAAAGGATCAAACATGATCAGAGATGAGGAACAGAGTCCTGCTCACATTTTATAAGCAAGGAAGACCTTGACATTCAGATCTGGAGCACAGTGGCGCAGTGCCCTGGAAAAGCAGCTCAGTTGATTCCTTCCTGGTCAGCAGGGTCCTATAGAGGAGATGTGCAGTGTTAGTGAGACCTGACATTCAGTCCCTGTGCCCCATGTCCTGCTTCAAACTTCTCATGTGCAATAGGGAAAAGTGTGCAATGATGGATGGGCATCATGGGTTGGGCTGGGGGTGCTCCCAGCATTGTTGCAGGGCCCACTGCATGACTGGTGGCTCAGGGCTGGAGCTGTTTCCTGGGGAGGATGGTGTCCAAACATGCCATTGTACAAGTTGGGGGGTAGGAGGGGGAGAACACCAGGAACCAAGCCCAGGTTCCCAGGGCATGCACTGGGCCCGCTCAAGATGGAAGATCATCCCAAGACAATCAAGGAACTGGACAACCTCTCCTATGGGGAGAGCCTGGTACAGTTCAGCCTGAAGAAAAGGAGACTCAGAGGGGTCTCATCAATGTGTATAGATACCTGGAGGGAGGATGCCACGAAGACAGAGCCAGGCTCTTGTCAGTGGTGCCCAGTGCCAGGACAAGAGGCAGTGGACACAAACCGGAGCACAGAAGGCTCCCTTTGAGCACCAGACCACCCTTCTGTGCCATGCGGGTGGTGGGGCACTGGCACAGGCTGCCCGGAAAAGTTGTGGAGTCTCCAAAGTTGCATGGACATGGTGCTGGGCACCCTGCTCTGGGTGGCCCTGCTGAAGCAAGCGTTGGACCAGAGGGACCCAGAGGTGCTTCCAGCCTCAGCTATTCTTTGTGATTCTATGTGAAGAGCTCTGCTCTCACAGAATCACAGAATCACAGAATTTCTAGGTTGGAAGAGACCTCAAGATCATCGAGTCCAACCTCTGACCTAACGCTAGCAGTCCCCACTAAACCATATCCCTAAGCTCTACATCTAAGCGTCTTTTGAAGACTTCCAGGGATGGTGACTCCACCACTTCCCTGGGCAGCCTGTTCCAGTGCCTCACAACCCTTTCAGTGAAGAAGTTCTTCCTAACATCTAACCTAAAACTCCCCTGGCTCAACTTAAGCCCATTCCCCCTCGTCTTGTCACCAGGCACGTGGGAGAACAGGCCAACCCCCACCTCGCTACAGCCTCCCTTGAGGTACCCATAGAGAGCGATAAGGTCGCCCCTGAGCCTCCTCTTCTCCAGGCTGAACAAGCCCAGCTCCCTCAGCCGCTCCTCGTAGGACTTGTTCTCCAGGCCCCTCACCAGCTTTGTCGCCCTTCTCTGCACCCGCTCAAGCACCTCCATGTCCTTCTTGTAGCGAGGGGCCCAAAACTGAACACAGTACTCGAGGTGCGGCCTCACCAGAGCTAAGTACAGGGGGACGATCACCTCCCTAGCCCTGCTGGTCACACTGTTCCTGATACAAGCCAGGATGCCGTTGGCCTTCTTGGCCACCTGAGCACACTGCTGGCTCATATTCAGCCGACTATCCACCATCAACCAGGCTCTCTGCAGGGCCTGGGTGATACCACCCAGCAGTCGTGGGTCACAGAGTCCAATTCCCTGCACATGAATGGCTGTTAGACATCAAAACCTGGGAGGGTGTGGGAAAGGAATTTAGAGGTGGCTCTGTGATGTTTCACACGTCCCTGAATTAGAGATAATGAGGAAACAAATGGCAGAAACAAAAACTTGAGCAACGTTGAGATAAAGTAAATTGGCCACAGTGATAAGGTGAGCTTTGGGGCAGTGGCCAATTGCTGGCTGGCTCCAGGCGTGTCTGAGAGTCTCTAACCAATTGTATGACAGATTCAGGCATGTGGGCAGCATGTGGGGCTATGGGATAAGTACATGTAGTGGTGAAAAAGGCAAAAAGGGCAAAAGTCCTTCAAGAGCCATCAGGAGTCCATGTCTTGCATCCCTTCAGGAGGAGGGCGTGAATAGGATGGAGGAGCACAGCTTCCCTTCAAGCCCCTGAATTGCTGAGGTTGGAGGCACCTCCAGAGATAGCCTAGTGCAACCCCTGCTCAGGCTGGGTCAGCTGTAGGGGACTGCTAAGGGCTGTATCCAGAGGGGTTTTGAGCATTCCTGCAGATGGAGACTCTGTAACCTGCCTGGGCAGCCTGTTCTGGTTTTGATGGCCTTCACCATAAACAATTTTTTTCTTAAACTCACATGGCATTTCATGTATTAGAGTTTGCTCTCATAGTTCTGTCTCTTCCTTGGGCACCCTGTTCTGAGAAGAGCCTGGCTGCCTTGTCTCCACCCCCACCATGCTGAGCCTTCTCCAGGCTGAGCAGCTACACCTCTTGCAGCCTTTCCTCCTGCGAAAGATGCTGCAGAGCCTTCATCATCTCCAGCCCCAGCTGGAGTATGTGCACATCTCTCCCCAGTGCTGAGTGGAGGGGAGGGATCGGCCCTGCGGGAGATGCTCTGCCTGGGGGAGCCCCACAGCCTGATGCCTCCTTTGCCCGGGGCCCATCGGCAGCTCCCACTCAGCTCGGTGCCTTCCTGGGCTCAGCAGGGATCCTGCCCACAGCCTGAGGGAGTGGCACGCAGGGTGCCCTGACTGAGGTGGCTGCTCCATGGGAGGGCACAGGGTTTCTCATAGAATCATAGAATACCCCGAGTTGGAAGGGACCCATAAGGATCATCGAGTCCAACTCCTGGCACCACACAGGTCTACCCAAAAGTTTAGACCATGTGACTAAGTGCACAGTCCAAACGCTTCTTAAATTCCAACAGGCTTGGTGCAGTGACTACTTCCCTGGGGAGCCTGTTCCAGTGTGCGACCACCCTGTCTGTGAAGAACCTCTTCCTGATGTCCAGCCTAAACTTCCCCTGCCTCAGCTTGGCATCATTCCTGCGGGTCCTATCACTGGTGATTACAGAGAATAGGTCGCCTGCCTCTCCACTCCCCCTCGTGAGGATGTTGTTCTTGCCTCCATGTGTCCTCACTCACACTCAGAGTCAAGCCCCTTGTTTTACTACACCTGATGCAATTGCGCTGTACAGCGGCACAGATAACAGCGGGGCTGAAGTCCAGAGTGCAGCAGGTCCTGAGGAACAGATTCCAGCCTGGGGCTCACAGCGCGGCCTCCCCCGGCCCCTGCCTTGCCTGCCTCCTTTCTACCCTCATCGTATCCCGGAGGCTGAGATGTCTGGGCTCATGCTCCTTGCAGCCCTGCTGCTGCTGGGTGAGTTGTTTTCCCACATGGGGGCCATGCCTTGGGTCGCACTTTGGGACACGAAGGGGCCACAGAACTTCTGGTCCCGTCCATCCCTGCCCCATGGGAGTTGGGCTCACTGCCCTCCCCCTCCTCCCCCAAGCACTGCTGCAGCTTTCCCAGCTTGGGGGGCTGGGGGGTACCCCCCTGTCAGGGTCATGGAGGTCAAACGGGGAATCTCTGGGGCAAGCAAATGCTGGAGCTGCTAGGGACAAGTCAGCGTCAGGCTGGGTTTATGATAGCTTTCCTCAGCATGATGAGGAAGTGCTCGCATTTCAGTGGCAGGGCCAATGCCGTGGCCCTGATAGGCAGTGGTGGTGGTCGTGGGAGATGCAAACCACCATGAGGGTGGGTGTGAGTGGGCAGGGATGGGGCAGGACCCCAGACTTTGGGGGATTTTGCTTTTCTCCAGGCCCTGGCGAAACCCCTGCCCTAGCTGCCAGCCCACCCAGGCAGTGGAGGGTTCCATCCAAGGAACAATGCTGCCAGGAGCCCAGTGGTCCCAACCAGCAGGGTCCCAAACTGAGGATCCTGCACAGGTGTCCCCTGCTGTGGCCCCATACTTGGCTCCTCCACAAGGTTTTTCAGCCCCTTCCTCTCTCTCACAGATGGGGCCATCCTCTCCAGCAGGGCCACTGTTGTCAACAGCTGCAGCAGCACGGCCGAGCACCTCTGCAACTTTGTGTGCTATTGCAGTGACTGCTCTGATGAGAACCAGTGTGGTGGGTGCCTGGTGAACGGGTGATGGAGCTGGAGGCACGGCCGCTCCCTGGGGTGGACCCATCCCTGCCCTGACCTCTACCCCCCTGTCCCCAGGGTACCTGGGGGTCTCAGCTGTGCTGGGCACCCCCTTCACCTGTGATTTCGAGGAAGGTGACTGTGGCTGGCAGGACGTGAGCACCACAGCTTACAGATGGGTGCGGGGCCGGGCCAGCCTGGACAAATGGGGCACGGGGCTCCACTCAGACCACACCGTGGGCACAGACAGGGGTAAGTGGGAGCTGCTCTGTGGGCACCCACAGCACTGCCCCTCTGGGCTGAGGGTGCCCTGAGGTTGCCAGGGCTCCTGTCCTGGCAGGTGCAAGGGCATCGCCCACAGGAGTGATGCTGACTGCAGCTCTGGAACCTCTTGCTCTGCTCTGCCCTCCCCAGGGTGGTTCATGGTGACAGTGTCCCCACCAGCAAAAGCCACAGCTACTGCCTGGCTCAGGTCACCCATGATGCAGGACGTGGCTGCCACGTGTGAGATCTGGGCCTCGTACCACCTCTCTGGAAGCAGTGAGTGCAGCTGGGTGCCCACAACTAGTACCAGGGCAGGGAAACAACCATGGGGGTAGTGGTGGACAAAGCCACTGGCACCTCGAGCTGGGTCCCAGCCATCCTACTCGCCTCTTCCATGCCCCGCAAGCAGAGCTGGCAGGACCCCGCTTCGGTCCCCAGAGCTGTCAGGATCTGAGTCACCCCACGGTCACCCCGGGGTGCCCACTGCCAAAGGCCACATCTTGGGACTCCCTGCAGGGCTCAACCAGACAGCGTGGCCGACGCTGCGCCTGGCCATGGCATCCAGGGACAAGGTGGTGGAGCTGTGGCAGAGCCCCCAGCACGGAGCTGAGGGCTGGCACCAGCTGGTGGCGTACACGGGCCGGATCACGGGGCAGTTCCAGGTGAAGAGTTAGGGCTGGAGGGTGCTGGGGTCTGGCTGGCCTCCATGGGCTGCACCGGGAGCAGAGGCTGCACTGGTGGCTTGGGCCAGATCAGTTCACCCAGCCCTCACCTCTTGTTGCAGCTCACCTTCGCCCTGACACAGCCACCTGCGTGTGGGGCAGTGCTGGCACTCGATGACATTGTCTTCAGGAACTGTGGCTTGCAGAGTGAGTCTTGTGGTGGCTGGGATGATGCAGGATGGCACCCCAGGGTGGTGGTTCAGCCTTTGTGCTCTGTGCGAGCTCTCCCACTGCCCAGGGTGTCTCGGGGATCACTTGCCCCAGACAGGGCACACAGAGGGCAGAGAGAAGCCATACCTTGGATGGAGAGAGCAATGCAGGGAAAGACAGAGTGGGGAGCACAACACAGTGGGGTTCTGAGCTCCCTGTGGGGGCCAGCAAGGTGCTGACACCATGTCCCACGGCCCCAGCACCCGGGCAGCAGGTCTGCGGGGCGGAGGAGAACAGATGCAGCCAGGGCTCCTGCCTGGCACTGAACCGCTTCTGCGATGGCACTGACGACTGCGGGGACAGCTCGGATGAGGCTGTGCAGCATTGCCGTGAGTATCTCTAGCCCCGGGGGGGGGGGGGAAGGGCATGGATGGGCAGAGGGTCTGACCCTGTGGGGCCATGGGATGGCACAGGGCTGGAATGGGTTGTTCCAGCACTGCCCTGGAGCTTTACAGCTGCAGGACTAATTCACCCAGCAGGCTTTGTCATGGGGAAACATCAACACAGACAGCCATGGGGCCTCCCGGCCTGGGCAGCGCTGGGCCCCCATCTGTGTCACTGCTCTCGCTCCCCCCACAGAGGGCTTCAACATCTGCTCCTTTGAGAATGGTTTCTGCAGCTGGGTGGAGGCTGGGCAGACAACATGGGAGAGGAACACAAGCATGAACTTGGGTGCCACATACGGCATCCCCACCCGGGACCACAGCACAAACAGCGCAGCAGGTACATGCTGGGTAGTGGGATCTCCTATGAGCCCCATCACAGCCCTTGGGATTTCACACTGGGGAATCCAGCCACCTGCCAGCCTTGGTGTCACTAGCCCCGGCACGGAAGTGCCCTCTGGCCCCTGCGATAACAGCATGCCTAGGCTCAGCTTGAGGCTGCACTGGGAAAACAGCCTCTGTAAACAGCAAACACCTGATGGCTCCCTTGGGAGAAGTTTTGCAAGCATGGCTGGAAAACCTTGCAGCAAGTCAGCACTGATAAGCAGCTTGCTGCTCCTGGCAGCACTGGCTGTCTTCTCCTGGGCCTTCTGGTTTTCTTCTGTTTTGTGCCTTGGCAGGAAAACAGCTCCTTGGTGAACACCAGGGGAACCAAATTGAAAGTTCTGATGGCAGGGCCAGGGCGGCATGGGGCACAAGCTGGGAATGGTTGTACAGGGCACTGTATGTGCTGCCTGTTGGTCCCAGCCTCCCCAGCCTCTGCTTCCACACCTGCTCCTTCTGCTTTTGTACCTGCATGCCTGGAACCACTTGGCTCCATCTCCGTGTCTCCCACAGGCTATTTCCTCCATATCAGCAGTGCCTCAGCTGCGGGGTCCAGCAGCACGGCCAGCCTGAGCATTTCCATCATCTCCTCCAACAGCTCCTGCTACGTGAGTCACTGTGGGTGCATGAGTGCAGGGCAGGGGACAGCAGCCCCATGGGCATGTCAGTGGTGAGGAATGGGTTCCCTGTTTGCAGGGAGCACCACATGGGACCAGGTCTGCCTTGGCCCTTAGCCTGGGGAGAACAGCAGGTTTGGGGGTGGTTGGTGGCATCCCCAGCACCTGCTGGGAGCACTGAGCTTCTCCAGCCCCACCTTTGTGAGCATTCCATGGGGTGTGGGGGCTCTGTGCTCCTCCTCAGCTCTCAGGGCTTGCTCACCACCTCTCCCCGGCTCCAGCTTGTGCTGTACTGCCACCTCCATGGCTCAGCCACCAGCAGCCTCAGCATCTCCTACATGACCAACTCCACTGAGCAACTGGTGAGACAGAGGACAGGGGACACGGGCAGCTGCTGGGTCCGGGAGAGAGTAGACTTCAATGTGACAGAGAGCTTCAAGGTGGGCTGGGGCTGTACTGGGTGAGTTGGGTACCCAGAATCTCACTGTGCCCAGGGACCTTGCTGTGACACTACCTCAGCCCTGAAAACCCGACCCCAGGGCAGCCTCCACCAGCATTGCCACAGGGCAAGGGGCTGCCGCCAAGCAGGTTGGCTGATCTGTGGGCCCTCAGGATGCACCCATGGGACCAGGGGTAGTATATGGACTGGGAACCAGAGGCCAGAGCTGGGCCTCCTGGTGGTGGCAAATACCATTCTCATGTCCCCTGTGTCCCCCACTTCCAAATGCCCCCCAAACCCAGGGACCATCCTGATTCTTCACACACCCCATGTCACCCAACATCTTCCCCCAGCCCATCTGCTGTCCCCCATGGCCACCCATATGACCCGACCCTCTCCCAGTTGCCTGTGGAGGGCACTCTGGTGGCACCCCTGGGCAGCCACAGGCCATGGCGCATGTATAAGGGCAGCACCTTTGCCCACGCCTCTCCATCCCACCCCATGCACCCCTTGCAGACACAGCATCACCTTTGCTCCCGTGGATCCCTTCTTTGGGGGTGCGAGTGCTAGCCGATCAGAGGGGCTGGGTGTCCTCCATCCCATGGCTCCCCAGTGTCCCCCCTTTCCCAGCAGTGTCACACAGCCCCTCTGTGCAAGACCCTGTGCTGACCTGCTGGCATGGTGCTTCCCTGCAGGTGCTGATCAAGGGGGTGGCCAGAAGTGGAGGGACTGTGGCCATCGACGACCTGATCCTGTCTCCAGGCTGTACTCCACATCTGGGTGAGCTTGGATGTGGGCTGTGGCTCCCAGGTGCCTTCTGGCCACGTCACCATCGCTAGAGGACTTGCTTCAGGGTCTGCCTGTCTTCTACTTATCATGGTGGCCATCCTGGGCACAACATAGCAAGCACTTGCCCTGGGTACCACAGCCTGAAGTGCCTGGTATCCTGGTCCTGCACCTGTGACACCCCTGCTCCAAATCCTCCTTACTCAGCCATATCACACACAGAGATACCACTGACAACTACCAGGTCCCTTTTGTTTGGAGGCAGCACCAAGGCAGGGCTGGGGGACATATAGAACTAGGGAGATGCTTGGGGCCAGCGTTGACTGTCTGTGGGGACAGACCAGTAGGGTTGTGCCAGCACAGGACTGTGCTGCCATGGCCGGGCTGTGCTGCCAGGGGACACCTGGTGGGGCTACAGCTGGAAGGGGCAATGCTGGGACAATGCCTGGACCCAGGTCTGGCCTCACACCCTGCCAGTACTGCACTCCAGCCTGGGGCTTTCACCATCAGATCCATCTCCGATGGCGCTGCCAGGCCAGGACCATGCCAGCACCTGCATAGACGGGGAGTTCACCTGCGATAATGGGAGCTGCATCAGCAGTGAGCTGGCCTGTGACTTTGCCAAGATATGCACTGATGGCTCCGATGAGAAACTCTGTGGTGAGTCTGTGGGCAGAAGCTGGGCACCCAGCTCCCCATGCCCAGAGTCATGGTGAGGCTGGGGCAAGGGGGCCCAGGGCACCCCCAGGTTGGGCTGGGGCAGTCTGGGAAGCTCCATGGTACCACAGCAATGATCGCTTGATTTTGCAGGAGCCACCACCTTTGAGGAGGGGGACGGGGGTTGGCATGATGTCAGCGTGGGCCGGCTGCGCTGGGCCATACAGAGGGCCACCGAGCCCAGAGCCATTGCCCTCGCGGGAGCAGGTGAGGCCATTTCCACTGCTTGAAATGGTGCTCGTTGGTCCCCAGCACCATGGGGGCTCCCAGGGTGCAGACCCCCCTGCCCCTGTTCCTGCTCCTGTTCAGATGGAAGCCGCTGTGGGAGGGGGTTGGGGTGGTGTGCCCAGGCAGGGTGCTAGAAGCAGGGTGCTTTGGCTGGGGGTGCTCTGTTGTGGCTCTGCCCCAACCCCTCAGGCTGTTTCCTTGTCCAGGGGCTTTCCTGGCCCTCCAGGAAGGAGAAGGACAAATGGTGGCTCCTGCAAAGGCACGCACGCCTCTGCTGGGCCCCTCTGGCCTGGCCTGCAGCATGGAGATGAGCTACCACATCCAGAGCGGCCCCCAAGGTAGCCCCTGCCTTGCCTGGGGTCAACTGTAAGACACTGTTGTCTTTCCCAGCCCTGCTGTCCCCCATCATGCTGCCTGGAGCTGGGGGCGTCCCCATTCCCTGCAGCTGCAGGCTGGATGGGTGATGGCCATGTGGGTTACCTGTGCCCCCAGCACCATTTCTCATGCCCAGGCTTCCTCGCTGTCAGCGTCGTGGACCACACCACAGGCATGACCCACCTGGCCTGGCACGTGCGGGGTCATGGCAGCATGGCCTGGGGACATGTCCACATCCTGCTGGGAGAGAGGGCCCGGCCCTTCCAGGTACAACCAGCCTGGCCAGTGGCAGACCAGGCAGTGCTGGTGCCACCAGCAGCCTGGGACTCATCGCAGCCACCCCCAGGTCGAGCTGCTGGGGCTGGTGGACCTGCAGGACCAAGCAGACGCTGCCATTGACAACGTGACGTTTGTGCAGTGTGACCCCAATGTGATGCCCCCAGGGGCCACGGGTATGTCAGTGCATGCGGGTGCCTTCCTCTGGGTATGGTGGGCAGGAGAGGACCCTGCTCAGAGCCACTGGGAGGTGGGTGCTGCTGCCTGGGGGCTGCCAGGTGATCCTCACCTGTCCCCCCCCCAGGGACAGGGCCGCAGCCATGTGAGCCCTTGGCCCAGAGCACACATCCTGCCCCCTGACATTTGCCACCCCCAGGAGCATGGGGCGAACCTGGGGAGTGGGGCAGGGGGGAGCAGCTGTGCTGGGCTGGGTAAAGGGACATTTGGGGTACCTGTTTGCTTTCGGGGTTCTTTATCCACACCACCCTCACCATGGTCACCTCTCTCTGGCCAGAGCTGTCCTGCAACTTCGAGACAGGCCTGTGCGGCTGGTACCAGGATCAGGCCAGCGACTTCCAGTGGGTCCACAGCACAGGGCAGGGGCAGGGCTCTGACCACACCACTGGTTCTGGTAAGGGGTCAGCTCCCCTCCTGGGGGCCTGGCCAACTGGGGGGACCCTGCAGCCCCCTATCCCCAGGGTGGGATGTGCCCTGCACACCCTGAGCAGCACTGAGACCCCCCTGCATATGGTACGGGCTCAGCCAAGGCAGCCCAGGGGCACCCAGACCCAGGGCTGGGGGCATGATGAGGCCCTGACAGTGAGGGCAGGACAGGTGGGTGCAGCATAGCTCCCATGCCTGTGCCCCATCCACCCTGGCTGTTCTTGATGCTCAGGCTATTTTCTGGCCACGAACCCCTCGGCACCATGGACCCGTGGTCAGCGTGCACAGCTCATCACCTACAGCCAGGAGCCTGCCGCCACCCCACGCTGCCTCACCTTCTGGTACCGCCTGGCTGGCCCACAGATCGGTACGTGGCCCTTCGCATCCTCACTAGGATGCTCCAGCCTGGATATTGCTGAGGAGTGCAGGGTCCCGGTGGGGTGCAGGACAGGGCACCTGGGGCTGTGCAGTGCTGCCGTGAGCCTGGGCACTGAGGCCGACTCCTCAATGTTCCCCTCTGCCCAGGCACCCTGAACCTCAAGCTGCAGCTGGAGGGAGCAGAGGAGACGGTGCTGTGGACCCAGCGGGGGACCCAGGGCAGTCTCTGGCACCGGGGACTGGCAACGCTCCCTGCCACGGGACGGCAACGCTACCGGGTGAGTGAGGCCTGTGGGTGCCTGGCGGCGTGGGGCTGTGCTGTGCGGGGGTCCCTGTGCTGTGGGGCGCAGGCTGGGCCCCTCTGAAGCTGCTGTCTTGCCCCTGGCGGCAGCTGGCCTTCGAGGCCCTGCGGGACGGCTTTGTGGGTGATGCAGCGCTGGATGACCTGTTGGTGACAGAGGGCACCTGTGGAGCCGAGCTCTCCTGCTCCTTTGAGGCAGACACCTGTGGGCTGACGGGCAGCACACAGCCGACATGGCTGCGGCAGAGCAACAGCACCGGCACTATCGCTGGCCCCCCAGCTGACCACACCACTGGCACTGCTGCAGGTAGCGGGGCCACGGCTTCATGGGATCTGAGGAGCTGCCCTGCTCACCTCTGCTGCCTGCATGGTCACAGGGCTTAGTCCCCCTCCATCCCCTAGACCGTGACTGTGCTGCTGCTTCAACATAACAGAAGCACTGAGTACAGCACTCCCCAACCTCAGGGCTCCTCAAACCCATTTTCCCAACTCCAGGGCTCCCCAGTGACCCTCAGCAGGGCCGGGCAAGGGCGGGGAGGGGAAGTGTCACAGCATGGGGGCTTCTCTCTCACCAGGGCATTACATGGTGGTGAGCACCAGCAAGGGCTCCCTGCCCATGGGGCACAAGGCCACCCTCACCTCTGCACCATACCAGCCCTCTGCACCTGCCCAGTGCCTGGCCTTCTGGTACCAGCTGAGCACTGGAGACCCAGGTGAGCCCCATGTGCCCCTTGCCAAGTACCGCAGGTCAGCACAGGATGCTTGGGTCCTGTGGGGCAGCTCCCGACGGGTAGGCACCAGGGGGCCAAGTGCTTGCTATGCACCATGCCACAGCACAGCATGCATCCAGCCTTGTGGGGGGTCCCTGGGCAGGGTCTCTCAGCATCCTTGTGGAGGACAGCGGGGTGTTGAGGAAGCTGTTCAGCATGAGCACAATGGAAGGGGACACCTGGCACCGCAGCCAAGCCACTGTCCAGGCGGATGGGGACTGGAAGGTGAGACAGGGCCCGGGGCACCTCCCGGCAGGGTTGAAGCTGCAGGAGGAAGCAGGGTGACGATGGGTACACTGCTCCAGCACACTGCCTGCACCATGGCAGCTGCCAACCTTCGTGTCCCCACTCCCCACCTCCCCACAGGCAATATTTGAAGTGGTAGGAGCCGGGGGTGACCATGGGTACATCGCGCTGGATGACCTGCATGTGTCGGATGGAGCCTGCCCTGAGCCAGGTAAGAGCCCATTCCATGGCAGCAGCATGGCCAGGCTGGGGTCTGAGGCACCCCATGGGGACATGTGGCTGTGGGGATAGGGACAGCCCTTCCCATCCACCATCCATCTAGTAGTGCATGCATCTCAGCCCTCATTTCCTACAGTATCCTGTGACTTCGAGCTGGACATGTGTGGCTGGAGCAGCCCCGTGGATGAGCACCTGCACAGCTTCGCCTGGGGCTGGAAAAGTGGGGTCCCCCTGGCCAAATACCCCGGCCCTGAGCAGGATCACACTCTGGGCACAAAAAATGGTAGGAGACACCCCTAAGCCCCCACCCCAACCAAGGGTGCCCTGGCATGGCTGGGAGGGTCAGGAGGAGCTGGGGATGGAGGAGGTCACCCATGTATGTCCCCTCCACTTCATCCCAGCCCTAAAAGCTGTGCCCTTGTCAGCTCTGTCCTTGCCCCAGGCTTGGACTGGTATGAGACCAGGCAGAACAGATCCCATGAGGGGCAGATGCCCACCCACATGACAGCACAGCTCCACTGTGGGCCCCAGCCCTATACATGGTGGGCTCCATGGCATCCACATGGCTTGGTCCCAAAGGCAGCAAGAAGCAGGACTGGGGGTTCAGTTCTCAGGGCATGTCTCAGGAGCATGGGGAGCAGGAGGCACTGGGAGGGCTGCAGGACAGGGTCCACCCTGCACTCTGTCCCTGCCCCTCCAGGTCACTATGTGCACTTTGACACCCGCGTGCTGGGTGCAGGGGGCACCACTGCCCAGCTGGAGAGCCAGCACCTGCCTGCCACTGCCGATTCCTGCTTGCGCTTCTGGTACCACATGGACATCCCAGAGCACCTCTGTAAGTGCTGCCCCAGCAGGCTGAGCAGAAGGTGCTGTCCCCGCAGAGGATGGCTTCGGCCTGTGGGGGGGGGGTGGCTGGGGGCTCAGCCAGGGGGCTGCAAACCCCCTCCGTACCAGGGTGTGTGTGTGTGTGTGTCTTGCTGGGTGCTGCTGTCACAGCAGAGGGTGGCACAGATAGGAGGGGCTGGCTGCTCTTGTGAGCTTTGAGCCGTCGTTGATACAGGGGTACACCCCTCACACCCCGCACGTTTTAGCTGACGGGGAGCTGCGGGTGAGGCTGCAGAGTGCATCAGGGCAGCGCACAGCCTGGACTGTGGCAGGACACTCAAGCCGGGGCTGGCAGAACGGCACAGTGCCTGTGCAGAGCCCCAGTGAGTTCCAGGTGAGTGGAGCCACGCTGGGTGCCATCCCAGGTTGCTGGTCGCTCTCCCTGTGCATCACCCCCAACAACCTGTCTTCTCTTGCAGATTATCTTTGAGATCACCACGCGGATATGGCCAATGGAGGGGACCGTGGCACTAGATGATATTGAGTACAGTACCACTGGAGGCTGTGATTCCAGCCCAGACACACAGGGGAAAGGTGTGTGTGAGGCAGCCCCAAACAACTGTATCTTGTGTTCTTTGGGATTGTGGCCTCCACAAGCCCCCAGAGCACAAGGGGCACAAACAGCTTGCACACAGCTGCTTCCAGCCTCAGAGAAGGGGATTTGACCCTCCCCACGGCAGCTGGGCAGGGTGCTGGTATGAGACAGCTTTGTGTGGCAGGGAGGGTTCCCTCTGGCCACAAGTCCTTCCAGCTGCAGAGGCTGGATGCAGGCTGCCTTTGGCACCGTGTAATGGGGGAATGTGAATCCTGCGCCACCCAGGGTGCTGGCATTTTGGCCGCAGCTCAAGCCAGCTCTTCCCAGTGGTGTTTGAGACTGGCAGCATCTCGTTCCCTTGCAGAGAAGTCTTCCCGTGGCTTTGTGGCAGAAGTGGTGCTCAGCATTCTGCTGGTCATCATCATCCTGGCACTGGCAGTGGCCAGCAGCTGGTACTGGCTGAAGAGGAGAGGACAGGGGAGCAGGATGTCAGCAGAGAGCAGCATTCCCCAGGGCTTCGACAACATCACTTTTCGAGATGTAAGGAGCAGCCCTGGCCCTCAGGATGAGGGTGCAGGACTATCCCATTTGCCCAGCTGCCCCCAACAGCAAAAATAGCCTTTCTTAAAAGCTCAGCAAATTCTAGCAGGCACCTAGTAAGCCTACAATCTGCTAACACATCAGAGAAGTGCAAAGGGCTCAGCAACTTATCTGGTCACTGGCAAATGAGTGACCCTAGAGCTGTAGGACTGACCTAGATATTTTGCTGCTGTGATCAGGTGTTTGCTACAGAAACAGCTGAGGCTGCAATCCTCCTCCCCAGGGCCCTGCTGGAGAGCGGGTCACTCAAACATTGCTCAACCTCTTGTAGCCAGGAGCTTCAAACCTAGAACTTAAACTACATTCAGTTTCTTTCAATGAGCTTGGTGCCACGCTGTCCCCAGCAGAGCCACTGATCTCTTGCAGCCATACCAAGGCTGATCTCAAAAGACAAGGAGCCCACCCAGACTCACTGGGCAGTTTCGTCTGCTGGGGTTCACGTGTGCTGGTGTATGGGTTATCCCCTCCACAACCTGGAAGTCTTTGGATTTCCTATTAGACAGCCTACACTTACTGGACCCAGCTCACATTGAGCCTTCTTTACAGGACAAGGTCATTATATCACCAGTGCAAAAAGAGAGGGATGAAGATTGAATTAATAAGCCAACACTTTTCACCTCCTCATGCCTGCGAGGCACACATGGGGCAGAGCATCCTTCCAGCAAACCCCCCCGCTCCGTTCAGCTCACAGCCTTGCCCAGCTCCAGGCGCCCTCGCTGTCCAACATCTCACACTGCGGAGCTGCAGTGGGCACCAGCCCCAGGGGCACAGCTCAGATGCTTCCTCCACTACCTCCAATGCTGCGCTCGGGAAAAGCACTGCTGTCTTTTGTAACATGAGCTTTCTGTAACACACTGAGACACCGTGACGTGCCTGTGCATTGACAGACCCAGGGAGCAGGGGTTTCTCGGGGCAGGACCAGTCGTCCTTGTGTGAGCAGGGTCCTGGCAGTTGCCCATTTCTCAGGTGGAAGGGGGCAGAGTGCACCATCCTGCACCCCTCCAGGGATGGGTGCTTGCGTCCAACAAAAGCGGTTTCCCTCTCCCAGGATTAAGAAGAAGAGCACAGACCTGTCAGCTCCCAGGGCACAGAAGTGCCTGGCCAGCAAGGCAGGGCTGCGGGGGCTTTGGGTGGAGGCAGTTGGGCAGGGAGCAGGGTGGGCAGCACCACACAGCACACCTGCCAGCAGCCAACAGCTCGGACCCAGCTGTATAGGCACTCACCCACCACAGGATGGCCCATACTGGTTTTGAGGACTCCTCATAATTTGCATCTAAATGACAATTTAAAATTTAAATGCCCCCCTCCCCAAGCTTACAGAACAATTTAATACTATCACCTCAGGCAAGCCCTTGCCAAGTCTGCCAAATAAATGCAACAACAAACCACTTCAGCCTCTGTGGAGGTAAACAGTTCATTAGCAAGCCCAGTCTCTTTAAACTGCCACAGCTTGGCTGAAGGGAACATAGCATGCCACTTACGTGATTTGTGGCAGAAGCCTGCTTTTCCTCTTGTCCTTCTACAGACAATTAATTCTCCCTTCAGCTCTGTCCAACTTAAGGACAGTCATGCCACACAGTCATGTTGAGCAGAATCCTTAAAGCTCCACCACAGCTCCCATCCTGGCAGCACTCAACAAGAAGGGTAAAAAAGAGGATATAAGGAGGGCTCTGGCTTCATATAAATGCCCCACTGTCTCTGCAGTGGTCTTGCTTTGTACGATGCCAAAGACTCTATTCACCTTCTCCATACAAGATAAAAACACAGTATTGATTTAATCTCTGGGATGTAAGCCAAAGCTGCAGTCCTAAGCAACAAGGAAAGAAGCAGAGCAGCTAGGAAGGCTGTGACCACCACCTGTTACCCTAGATGCTCCAGGTAGTCCCACTGCACTTCCAGAAGAAGTGCACCAGTCATAGCCAACAACAAAAACTTACTACCAGCTGGTAAGCATGAAGCAACTACCCCATGCAACTGAAGGGTATCAAACTTTATTATAGATCTCTTTAAAACAGGCTGGAAGGAACAAAGAAAAAACGTCATTGCAATGCAGTGACTGAGTCATCATTTCAAATGCAGACACTGATCAACCCTCAACTCTCCCAAATTATTTATATATAATATATCCCACCCTTCCCAAAAATTGTTCCAATTAAATTATCACATTTCAGGCCACCCCAAGTGTCTTAACATTAGCTGCTTCTAAACACCAAGACACACATGTTTTGTGGCAAATTAGATGCAGTATTTTTTTGGGTTTAGTTCTTCAATCTCTGGAAAGGAGGAAGGAAAAACAAAATCAGGACAAACGCTTCTTTAAGGTTGCCTTTTTACAGCAGGTACAGATTCTGCAGATTTCCCCCCCCCAAAGCAAGTCTGAAACCCTCTTGTTCAGCTTGGCAATACGAAGAGAGATTCTGGAGGCTAAGGAGAACCAGCCAGACGAGATCAGTCTGAACAAACTGATTTCGAGGCTTTGTTGTCACTTCCCTTTGGGGCCAGTTTCGAGTGGTTTTCCAATATCCTTCCCACGCAGTTTAAGGCCTGGAATAAGACAAAGGAAACAACCATCAGCTGCTGTACACTTCATCATTCACCTCTAAAGAAGAGAGTGTCCAGAAAAGAAGGCAGGGGAACCAGATTTAGGAAGAATCCTACTTCAGTTTGTAGCAGCATCAGAAAGTTACAGAAAAGACTCTAATTTTGCTTGTGCATTGACTGTGTTCCTAGAAAATGGTATTTGAACAGGTGTAGGAGACCCACATTAACTCTAGTGGTGGCAAGATATTTTCCTGAGTTACCATCAGACCTTCTAGGGACATAGCATATCACTGATTTTGGGGGGGACTGTATACAAGAGAGGTCCCTGGGGCAAAGACACACCCACAAAGATGGAAAACAAAGGCAAGTAAGAGCTGTGAGTTCACAGTTCCAGATCTTAAAAGCACACAGTTTAATGACACAGCAACCATAACAGCCTACAGTCAGCACTTGTTCCTGACTGTAGGTGTAAACAACTTAAACAAAAACATCTCTTACTGAAACATTGAGGCACTGAGAAAACTGAAAACAGTGTCATTATTTTTGAAGTCTATTTGACTTACCAATGGCTCTTTCAATCTTGCCCATAACCTGATTATTGGGGATTGCTCTTCCTGATTCGTAGTCAGCAATAACTTGTGGTTTTTCATTGATTTTCTAAAAAGACATTACGTGTCTCAAACATTGGCTCCATACACAGTAGATGTTCAGAACCAGCCCCCCAGTACTCACATAGAAAAGATGCATCCTCTAATTATGCCAGGATCAGAAGACAAAGTGCCTACTTCCAGGCTTACTCCATCATCCCTCTATCACCTCCCTTCACTATTTGAGTGCCACAGTGATGGCAACACTCATCCTGGACAGACTTCTCTTAGCCTGCCAGGAGGAAAAACACTAAATACTGCTGCTCATTAGTAAAGCAATGGACTTCTGAACACAGTACAAAAGAACTCACATCCACACTGAGTTGATGGCGAAGCGTCCTACCACCTCACTGGCTGCAACAGCTGCACAAATAACCCCCTAAGCCCATGTAACTCATTCTCTCGGAGGTCAGACAACAGAGATGCTATATTCAAACCTCCTGCTCATGATACCCATGGAGATACAGGAAAAGAAGTATCCATCCATCTTCACCTGCCTCAAGGTGCCTACCTATATTAATTCCCAGAGAGTGAGAAAGGAGGCCGGAGAGCGCTGGGCAATACTTACTGTGGCCAAGTCCTTCTGCGTCATGCCCTTGCTCTGCCGACCCTGCTGGATTACTTTGCCCACCTCCAGGGGAACTCTGTCATGGTGCAGCTCTTCTGTTTCTCGGTCGAGCTTGGCTGTGTTCTTTGTAATAAAGTGTTGTTTGTTTTGGCCCGCTGCCCCTATCATTCAAAGTAACAACAACAAAAATAAAAGAACAAACAAAGTAAGGCTCAGAGCTGCGCCAAAAAATATCAAAGCAGTTTTTCTGAACACCCAGCTGCCCAGGATCCCAGGAAGTTTTCAACAATTTAACGTGCCAACATCAGCATGGACCTCAACCAGATCTTGCCTGCCTGCTGCAGCTCAGGGAAAACGTTATCTTAATCCTATTAAATGCTGATGTCTAAACAGTCATTCAGAGCCCTCCCCTTTCTTTACTTCATTCCAGCTATGAGTTTCATTCCAGCTATGCAAATTTTTGCTCTTGCATGGGGTTTTAATATTCAAATTTCACTCCATACATACAAGTTTTTGCTACAGCCGGGAGGATTTAGTACTGGAACTTGTACCTTGCTTGCTCAGTTACAAGGCAGCACTAAACTAGCTTTTAGTCAATTTTCTGATGCTGTTTAGAATTAAACTGTAACCCTATTTAACTTTGCAGAAAGCCTGAGGTTCAAAAATATGCTGTTGCTTTACCTCACATAGTCAGAATATTTTAGTTATAGCTTGAGTCCCTTCTCTAACACCAACCTCCGAAATCCAGTGTCTCGAAAAAGCTGACTAAACCCTGTTCAAGGGTCAGCTGTTTATTCGTTTACAACAATCATAATCTTTTCCATACGGCACCTGATTTGTATCAGACAGCAAACAGAATTTTTTAACTGCTACACTACAAGAAAAAGAACAGTTATCGAGATTGTTAAGTGTATGTTATCAGCAAAAGAAATAACTATACACAGGGAGTTTAACCTGAGTCGTGCAATCACAAAGACTCTTTCGAGGGCTTTGGAGCCCTCGAACTAGCGATTTCCTCGTTTACGCGCTTAAAGAGCGCGATTATGCATTAACATCTCTGCCTGAAGGAAGGCACCGCCGCGCACACCGCCGCCAGCCCGGGCCGCTCGGCGCGCCCACGGAAGGCTCCCGCAGCAGGCAGCAGCCGGCCCCGCTCCCGGTCTCCTTCCCTCGTGACGCCGGGCTCCGGGCAGGGGCCGAGCCATGCCGGGAGGGCTGCGCAGGGGTCGCGGCGGCCGCGGGCCGTACTCACACTTCTTGGAGGTCTCCACGTCCTCGCCCCGCCGCTGCGCTGCCAGGATCGCCTGCGGGAGCAAAGCGGCTGCGGTCGGGGGGGGGGCCCGAGCAGAGCCGCCCCCGCGGGGCCCCGGCACCGGGAGGCCCCGCCCCAACCCTTGCATCAGCCGGGCCGCGGCGGGGCGGGGGGGGGGGAGGGGGCGCCGGGGAGGGCGGCTGGGCCGCAGCCGGGGCCCGCGCCCCTCGGGCCCCCTGAGGCCGCGGGGGCACCCCCGCCCCGCCCCGCCCCGCCCCGCCCGGTGCCGGCTCCGTGCCCCGCGAGGGGTCAGCACCGGGCCCCGCCGCCGCCCCGCCGACCTGCTTGGACTTGGCCTGGGCCGCGCTGGGGCCCTTCTTGCGCAGCACCGTCACCGTGTCCCAGTCGCTCTCCGCCATGGCTCCGCCGCCGCACCCGCCGCCCCGGCCGCACCGCCCCCGGCAACGAGTGGGCGGGGCACGAGCCCTCCGCCCGCCCCCCCCGAGGCGCCGCGCCCGCCGATAGGGCCAGGCTCACGTCCTTCAGCGAAAGCGGCCAGTCCTGGGAGGGGGGCGGGACGAGCGCGGGGGGCGGGGCTGGGGGCCGCAATGGGCTTCGGTAAAAATAGCGCTTCACTGGCAGGTGTGACGTCATCGCTGCTCATAGGCACAAAACCCTAACGATCAACGCGGTCGCGGATCTCATTGGCCAGCGCATCCCGAGCCGGAGGCGAGCACGCATCCAGCTTTGCGCTCTGAGAGGCTCCTGTAACTGCCAATCACTCGATGCCAAGGGGTGATTGGCCGAAGTCGCACTACCAGCCAATAGGCACGCCCGAGGGGGGGGAGGAAGCGGGCTCCGCCCGTGCGGCGGGGGGTGCCGAGGGGCGGCGGCGGCCGGGCCCTGAGAGCCCCGCGGGCCGCAGCGGCGCCTCCCGGGGGCTGGGCTGGGCTGGGCCGGGCCGGGCCCCGGGCGGCGGGGGGGAGCCCGCGGGCCCCCGGCGGTGCGGCAGCGCCGTGCTGTTTCGGCTCCGGTGTGATAAAATCCCTGCCCTCCGTCTGAGTCATCCGCAGAGCCGTGCGGGGCGGCCGGGAAGCCCCCGCGGCGTCAGTCACCGCTTCTGAAACACGGGGTGCGGGTGGGGGGCGGCTGAAAACCCCTTGGCGGTACTTTCAGGGGTTCTCGCCATCACGGAACCCGGCGGGAGCAGCTGATTTCCAGACAGGGGCCGGGCTGGGCATTGCTCAGAAGTCAGGGCCCTGTCAGTGCTCGGGGGCTTTCCCTTCTCGCTGCCGGTGGTTCCATCCGCTCGCTCATTGCATCAGGCTTGGCTCCTGCGGCCCAGGAGACGCGGGGAGGAGCGCTGTGGGGAATGTCAGTGGGTGTGTGCTCTCTATTGCAAAGCTCTGCTTCTGGCCACGTGGTGGCAAACGGAGCATTGCAGCCGCGAGTTTATTTGGAGCAGTCCTGGCTGGGTCCCCTCTTGGGTCAGCAGCTCAGGTAAGTCATTGCTGATAAGTTCCTTCTCTACAGGAATCAGTTTCAACATGTCCTGCCCTCAGCACTCCTGTCAGAGTCACATTTTGTACAGGAAATGGAGAAGGGGATTTTCTTCACCGGATTACACAAACCGGTGAAGAACTTTAGCAACGTGGAGTTTTTTACGCTTGCACTTCCCAGACAAGTGCGGCTGTGGCAAGAAAAGGAACGTTGCAACAGAAGAACCGAAGCAGTGCCAGTGAGTGCACAAAGTGGTGCTTGCCCTGGAGGAACAGCATAGTGCAAATTCCCAGTGCTGTCGCGTGCACGGGGACACAGCTCGTGGCCTTGACCTCAGCAGAGCCCTCCCACTTTACACCAGGTGAGACCCAGGGCTTACACCCAGAGATGGGGTGAGCTGTGAAGTTTCTGCCGAATGTCAGTTTTCCTAGGCTTTGCCCTCCCTCTGGGGTGTCCTCTGGTGTGTCCCCCCCACCAGCTCTCTTCTGTCTCGTGCATACCATGTCTTCCAAGGGCTCTTGTGCCTTTTTCTGGTCATGCTGATGTGTGACCGCAGCCAGCCCAGGATGGTGCTGTGGGGCTGCATCTCCCTGCCTCTGTGCACGCTTCTGGAGTGGCATGGGGCAGCTGAGACATCACAAGAGGAGCCGCATACTGGTGCCCCCTGCTAGTGCTGGATGCCAATGTGTTGTGGGGTAGTTGGTAACTTCATGTCAGCCTGCTGCCTGGGGTTGGGGTGCGTGGCATCCATGCATGCATTTGAACGCATGGGGCAGCCTTGGCCCTGTGAAGTGGGTGGGAGCACAGCAGGCTCTGCTTTCCGTACTCGCCAGAAACATTCATCCTTACTCCCCAGGTTTTCTCCCTTCCTCACATCGTGATCAGCATGTGCCCTTGTCTATCTGGCTTCTACTGTGGGCTGCAGCTCACCACCAGCGCAGCTCTGCCGTCCACAGAGAGCTGGGCAGGTGGCGGTTCAGTGCCCAGCACGTGGCCCCAGTCCTCTGCAGGAGTCCCCAGGAGGGCTTCCACCAGCCCTGCAGCTTGAACCTCACCTCAGCATATGTCTGAGCCACATGCAGACATGTGCAGGTGCTGGAGGGACTGGCAGGGCATGTGCTTGCTCCAGTCAGTGGGGCAATGTAGAGGAGCTGGTGGCTCCCCAAACTCACCAGTAACCAGCTCAGCCCTCAACGCTGTGTAGGGCTGCACGGGGAGCTGCCCTAACCTCCGGTCCTGGGCTGTCCTCCCAGCCAGGACTATCTGGGAGAAACACCTTGGCTGCGCCTGGGCCTCTGGGCATTCCTTCAGAGGGTAGCAACGAACCGGTTCCGCCTGGTGCTGACGAAGGAGGATTTCCCCGGTGCCGAGTGAATTCCCCTGCGTGGTGAGAACGAGACCGCCCCGAGTCGCGCAGCCCTCGGGGGGGGGCTTCGGGTCAATCCCCCGCGGCTCCCTGCCCCCGTGGGGCTCCGGGGCGGGGAGCCGAGCCCCGTGGGCGGGCTGCCGGGGGCTGCGGGCTGGGAACGCGAGCCGAGCGTCTGCTGCCGCGGCCTTCGGCGGCGCCGCGTTCCCCCGCAGGCAGCGCCCCGGCGCGGAGCTCAGCGCCGCGTTCCCCGGCGGCTCTCGGAGCCCGGCAGGATCCGCCCCGGCCGCCTCTCGCTGCCGATGCCCGAGCGGCGGCCGGCTGCGGCGGGCCGGGATGAGCGGCGGGCGGCGGCGCTGTGCGCGCAGGTGGGCGGGCGGCGGGACGGGAACCCGGGGCTCCGAGGCTCCGCGCCGCGGCCCCCGTCCCGCCCCGCCGGCGGGTCCGGGTCCGGGTCGGCGCCGTTCCGGCGGGGCGGGGCCCGGGGCCGCTTCCGGTGCGGGGCGCGGGCGGACGGGCCGGTGAGTGCCGGGCCGCGGGGGGCGGCCCTGGGCCGGGGGGAGGCGGGCGGCGGGGTCCGGCCCGGCCCTGCCCCGCGCGGCGCGACCCCGGGCCGCTGCTCCGCCCGCCGGGCCGCGGCGCTCCCTGGGCTCGCTGCTCCCCCCCACTCCCCCCCCCCGGGCCGCCCGGCCCTTCCCGGTGCGGCGGCAGCGCTGGGGCCGGGAGCCCCGGCTCCTCCGGCGGGGCCGCGTCCCGGGGAGCTGGGCGCGGGGCCTCCCCGCCGCCTCTCCGCGCTCCGGGGGCGCTGCCTTGCTGCTGCCGAGGCGGGGGCGATCTCGCGGCTTCCAGCGGTGTGCCCGCTGCCGGCCCCCGGGCTGGGCGCTGGAGGGAGAGTGCGTGAGAAATCACCGTCAGGCGGGTACAAGCAAACAGGGAAAAACATTTTTGTTTTCAGGCTCTGGATATACAGACGGAATTCTTTGTTCACATGGCAGCAGCAAACTCTACTCCACCAGGCTCTTTGGATCTAAACCAGCCTGGATTTTCAAGGGCGATACTGGGAACTAAACTGGAGGTCAAATACCTCTGTTCGGATTGCAAGAACATTCTGAGGAGGCCATTTCAAGCTCAGTGCGGACATCGCTACTGTTCTTATTGTCTGAAGAAAATCATAAGGTAACTTCTGTGCCTTCAGTCTAAAAACAGAGCGCTTAAAAGTAAGCAGAAGCAAAAAAAGAGATGAAAGTCGTTATTTTCAGGGCTGTCTCAGTGAAGGAGCTGTGTTTAATCTTTGAGAGTCTGCATCAGGCCCCTTCTTTAAGGGAGTGCGTAAGCTCTGGCTTGCTTTTGTTGTTCCGGGGGTTGATTCAAAGTTAACTTTTCCAGAGTCTCCTGGATTGTTTTTTGCAGTTTTGGTGGATCAGTGCAGGTGGATCACTGATGTCCTTCAGTCTTCATCAAAGCTACTGGAGGAACTTCCTAAAAGTGGTGGTGGCACGTGTGAGGAAAATTAAGCACACTGACTTTCAGAAAAGTTTGTGCTTTATCTCTCTTTTGCCTTTGAATGAAATTGAGTAGAACAGTTAATCATAAGACAAGAAAAAATTGGAATTGGGTGTCCAAAATACACTTGAGCAAAGGCTCGATGTATTGTCTTTAGAATAAGAAAATTCTTTCATTTTGTTAAGTTACTGGGAATCTACTATTATTTATTATAGCAATTGGCCTCATTTTTTTACATGTTTATTTTTTTATCTGCTAGTTCTGGACCTCAAAAGTGTGCAAGCTGTATTCAGGAAGGGATATATGAAGAAGGAATTTCTGTTTTGGAAACCAGCTCAGTAAGTAAAATTGCATGTTTTGTTGTTTGTGTTTTTCTTTTTTAAGTAAACTCACTGATGTTGTTAATACCAATTGTGGTTTCTGTTTAAAGCACAAATTCTGAGATTCCCTTATTCTTAGGAAATGTTCTCTTAAGTAGTGAGAATTATGATGAATATGGGGGACTCTGCAGCTTCTAAAATCCAGGTTATGTTAATATAGCAGTGGCCTACTTAAAAGCTGTAATAAAGGTTTGTTTGCCATTAGCACACCTTTGAGGATGTAATGTGGCAACTGGCTTGGGAGGAGTGTTTTTTTTTTTTTTTTTTTTTTTTTTTAAGAATTGATAATAAGGAATGAAGAGACTGGACCAAGACTGCAACCCCTCAATAATTTCTGTGGTTGGTTTGTTTTTTCCATTGCAGGCTTTCCCAGACAACGCAGCTCGTCGGGAGGTGGAAAGTCTGCCTGCTGTCTGTATTAATGATGGTTGCACGTGGAAGGGGACTATTAAGGAATACGAGGTAAATATCAAAGGAAGGCTTTTGATGTGTGTGTGTTCTTTCTGTCCTCTGTGTATGTGGAATGTTAGGGGGAACTCAGGTGTTTTTATTTTCTGCTGATGCTGACAGTGATGGTGGAAGAGCTGTCAAGAAATTGTGCCACATAATGACAGTGTTAAGTTTGCTGTGCTATGTGAACCTACAACCTATTTCCAACCTGTGAGCTTGGGGAAAGTGGCCTGTCTGTGATCCGGTTTCCAGCCAGCTGCTTCTGGCTGCTACAGTGCCATGTAGTATCTGCAGAATTTGACAGTGAATTTGGGCATCGTTCACTGTCTTGCCACACATCACTCCGAGTTGCTCTGGACTACCAGACCATTGGACAGAATGGCTTTCTACTCTTCTTTGGAATTATTTTGCCCTGCTCTTCCTGGGGAGCACATCAGCTCTTTAATTCAGGCCTTCTTCAGATGGCACAGGGCATTTATTTGGTCCTTAGCATGTATACAGCTAATGTGCCACATGAGAATTGTGTTCTGACAACTGCAGAGAACCACACGCTTCTCTGTGCTTTCCAACAAGTCAACACTGCTGTGGAGATGGCATTGTTAAAATGTGTTGGCAGTTAGGAGCAACGTTTATTCACCTGTGAAGTTTTGGTGCTCCTGAAGGATAGTTTTGTCATCCATACTGGAATGGAAGAATGTGAAGAGCCTGAGATAAGAGGAATCAATGTTTTTTTCCCTCCAGCACTAGCCTGAGGTAAAAAGATTGTTGCCCTGTTGTTTGTGGAGCTTTGGTAGTGGATGAGGAAAATGTTTAAGCTCAGTTTGGATTCTCTTAGCAATGCCTTTGCAAGGAAGAGATAGCACAACTGTGGGTTGTGCTTGAGTATTCTGCTTGGCTTGCTGAGCCTGGGAACAGAGGGGTGTCCTGCACCTGTGCTTCCTTGTGTTCTTGTCTGAAGCTTTCAACTTTTTCACACTACAGTGCTGTCCAAAAGGTAGTAGGATGTTAAATGCTTCTGCTTTGAACCCATTCTTCTTAGATCTGCAAGTGGCACATGGTGTGTGTGCATATGGCTGAAGAAATGTCAGGTTAAAAGCTTAACACTGGCACAGCAGAGAAAACTGAGGAGTGCTTTTAATGCACAGTTCTCGTGCCTGCTGCAGTGTTCAAAATGGTCATTGTAGCGAGTGAGCTGATCTCCATTAGCCTAAACCAAATGACATTTGTCAGCAGCTTGCAGTGCTAACGTCAGGGTGCTGTGACTGATGGAAAGGACTGAGGACCACTTCCGATTTTTTTTTCCTGGATTTAAAAGAAGTCTTGAAGATAAGTTCTTCAGGGTGCAGCAAAAAAATCATCAGATGCCAAAGGTTCTTAATGTGGTCAAAAGCAGGCTTGGGTCCAGCCAGTACTTGAAAGAGAAAAGTGAAAGAGGCAACAAGCTAAGTCTCTCTTCTTGCAAGGGTGTATGCATGTAGTGCTTTGGGTTCTTGTGCACAACTGTTTAAGAGAGTCTGAGCTGATAAGGCTGCACTTTGTTTTTCACTCTCTGTGTAATCTTCAAAAGGTCCTGAGAAATGTTTCACTAGAGAAGTGTTTCCAAGAGATGCTACTCTGGGCTACTCTGGAGTTCTTGGGCTGTGGCTCCGTGGTGCTGTGCTCAGCTGCTACAGCCATCGTTAGCGTGGGGCTGGGATGCTGGCAGTGCAGCTCGGTCTGTCCTGGGGGTCTTTGCCCCTGCTGCTAAGCACAGTGCAGACTGTGCTAGCAAGGGAAACATCGTTTTGTGCCCTCCCTGGAAAAGCTAATCCTTGGCAGGGAGCTGGTGAGGGGAGGCAGGGTCAGGCTGGTATTACCTCTCCTCCCAGCTGCCTGCAAAACAGCTGTGGCATTTCACCGAGCCTGGCTGTCCTCGTGTGGCCGGGAGCTGGGGAGGTGGGGGTATTTGTGGCTGAGGAGTACTGGGGAAAGGAGCTGTCAGACAAACGTTTTAGCCTGGAGCCTCTAGCGTATGTGAACTGATGTTAAACCATGACTTATGGGTAGACTTACTAGCTTTGTGTTGGTTTGGTGTCAGCTCATCTTTGCAGTTTGCCTCGTGCTGTACAGTTGCATCTGTAGCCAGAAATGTGTGTAACGTCCTGCAGCAGCTCACGCTCCCACTATGGAAAGTCCCTTGCTGTGCTATTTCCGTCAGGACATGGAAAGTCCCTAAGAGCTAAATCATTGTTTGCTCATTTAAAAATTGTGCAGTATTGGTACTGAGAGACTTATTTGGCTGCTGTTCTCTTACAAATCAAGAAATACTGTCACTTCTGGTTTGCTAATGTTATCAGAGTTACGAGCAAGGAAAAAAAATGCTCTGTAGCTGAAAAGTTCTATATATTCAACTTTAAATAAATAAGTTATTTAATCTCGGTTTTGCTTTCTGTCCAGGCTCCCAAAGTTCAAGTCTCAAAGGGACATACAAAACTGAAAGAGTGAAATCTGCTTGGACATGACTTGCACTTCTGCTTAAAATTGTGCAAAGCATACAAAATATTTACGTGCTTAGAACATGTCTGGCTTTACAAATGCATTTTTCTGACTGCTGGATGCAGTTGTAAATATTTAGTAGCATTTGGATAAAGTATTTTGTGGTGGGACTGGAGGGGTTTTTCCTTTTAATCTCTAACCTCTTTTCATGTATAGGTTTCCTGATAAGTCTGCCTGAGTGTACATAAAGGAAGGCAGGCTGTGGGCAGAAGCCTTTAGATTTAGGTGGAAAATCTGAGGAAGGTTGCAGATACTAAAAGTAGCCCATTCTAAGACCAAGAAAACATCCTGTGATATCCAGGTAGAGGGAGTTTGAGGAAACAATGCAAACACCTCTGTTGGAGGTGGAGACCTTAAGTCCTCTCATTCCTCAGCACTGACGCGTGTTTCTTTTCTCTGGTTGCCTCTCTACCATTTTATCAAAATGTCTCCAGTTCTCACATGCCTTTTATTTTCACCTTCCCCACCCCTGGCTCCCTGTCCTCGCCCCCGCCTGCAGTACCTGCAGGTCTGGCGCGCTGCCTGGTGGCTGCGCAGCCCTCGTTGCCGCCCTGGCCAAGTGAGGTGGGCATCGCGTCTGGCAGGTCAGCCCAACAGGCAGCTTCAGCACCCGCAGGCCAAGCAGGAGGGGCTGGGATGGGAGGAGAGGGCTGCAGAGGGGTGTTACGTGGTCAGCTGTGTTGTTCTCATTTATAACTTCAGAGCTTTTAGCTTAATTTCTTACAAAGTACAGAATTATTTGAGACGTAAGGAAACTAAATTGTATAAGTTGTGTAAGGAGGAAAACTACAGTCTTAAATTTAATCCCGGTGGCTGTATTTTAGCTGAGTTAAATATTAATTCACTGGGGGGGAGTGCTAGTAAAACATAAGCTCATCCAGTCTGACTGTCACCCGTGGTGATAGTCTGTCCTTACCCAAGCTGGAGAATGTGTTTTCCTTGGAGTAAATTGTCACCTTGATTTTGAAGAGTTCCCTTTAATCAAAGCCTAAAAGGCTGTGGAAGATGCAAAACTCAGAACTTAAGTGCTAGTACTCCAAAGCCCGTGGTGTTGGAGAGCATGCCTGCAGCCCCTTCAGGGCTCCGTGGTTTCCCAAGATCAGGAAGACTAGGTACCTGGGAATTCCTTCCTCTCCTGTGCTCCTACAGTTTCCTGGGAGGTGATGAAGGACACCTGGAACGCTTTGTGTAGGGAAAACTGTCCTTCCCTGAAAATGTTTCTGGGGACCCTGAGCTGGGGGTCTCCTCCTTCATGATGCTTTATGACCCTTCTTTCCAGCCGTGTCCCTAAGAACGCCCTAATAGCTTCTGTTGGTGGTTTTCAACTTCAGCTTCAGGTTTTTGTGTGTTGTTTGGAACAGAGCTGCTGATCTTTGAAACTACTTTGACCAGTTGCCTCAGAAATGTAACGTTAAATATTTTATAGCAGTGTTACCTATATAGGTACAGCTTTTTAAATGTTGTGGCAAGCATACTTGGTGATGCTGTGCCAGTGTAACCAGAGTTCCTTATAAAATCAGGAATGGTGTTTGTCTTTTTCAAAGATTTTGGCTTCAAGTTACAGTATGGTCTTGAAGGGTCATTTGCAGCCAGCTCTAGCCTGTTCAGCAGTATCCTCCAGGCCCAGATCCCTTTCTCCTGGGAGGATCCATTTTCTACAGTACTTGCAGATAAAGATGATATAAAGGACCTCCTGTTTTAGCAAAAAGGGCACGATACACCTTTACTTTCCAGAGCTGGAGCTGAGGTCCACAAACAAAATCTGGCCTCCCTTGCAGTCCCTGAAGTTGAGTTTCTGTGGCTGGCTGCCCAGACGTTAGGCAGCTTCCCGTCCAAGCTGCGTGGTGGGAGGTAAGCCACAGGGAGTGCCCGAGAGAGCGCGTGGGAGGGGACTGGAAAGCCCCACCAGCAGAGGGTCTGCTCTCAGTGCTCACCCCGAGAAGCAGCTCAGCCTTGTTGTGGTGGCCCACCCAATTAACAGGCTTAACATCTGCCCCTTTGAAAACAAAGAGCTGTAACTTGCTTACTTTGAAGCTGAGAAGGGTAATGTGTCCCAGTGAAGCCTTGATATAAAGCCCCTTGGAAGCCTCAGTTTGAACACAGCTTTTGGAGACAGGAATTCCTCGGATTCCAGATACCAGTCAGGTGCCAAAGCCATGATCATGCCTGCACCCTTGTTTAAAAGGTAGAGGCAGTTTCAGCTTTTTCGATAAAGTGATTGGGTTTGAGATCAAGCTATCACCATGGGCTTGACTTCTACAGTTTGCAAAAGCCATCTGTCCCCTTCTGCGAGCGCCTGTACTGTTCTTGGCCTTGTGCTGTAGCAGCCCTTCTGTGCAAGGCCTGTGCCTTCACTCTGCTAGGCACAGCCTAGGTTGAGAGGAACAGTGTCTGCGCTGCCTTTGCTCACCACCTGTGTCCTGCAGAATATCACCTGTCTTAACCATGCCCTTAACCAGTGAGATTTCAGCCTGAGCTGTCAGTTTTGATGTGAGAGATCAAGGTGAAGCTTTGCATGCTGGTGAAAATACTGCTTAAAGGATGGGGGAGATCTCATGTGTGGTCATGGTCTGGAAATCGGTTGGCATGGTCAGTGTTTTTAGTATACTTAGAGCAGAGCTGTCAAATGCTGCAGGCTTTCCTGCTGCTAATTAAAAGCAATTTGGCTGCCAGAACTGCATATTGGCGGTGAATTCAAAGTAGTGCTATGAATGTGCCAGTGCCTGGCATCGTTAGCATGGTGGCATGATTGGAATCCACTCCCTGGTGACAGTTTGCTGTTAAGCAGTGACCTTGTTAGATATGAACAGAACATCTTGACGATCTTTTCATGAGCCTGTAACTGGTAATTGTAGCCTGGAGTTATCTCTGGATCACATGTTCCAATTCCTTTGAACCTCACTATTTGTCAAACAACAGTTTACCAAGACTTGTAACAGTCCAGTGCAGTAATTCGTAATTTCCTTGGCAATCGGATTTAGTCTTTTTGTTTCAAAACCATGCTGACCATACCTGCAGCAGGGGTGCAGCAATGCAGCAGCTCTGACTGACAGCCTTGCACATGCTCTGGGCAGTGTCTGCACCTCCACCCAGGAGCAGTTCACACCGACACCAGGTCAGGTTCAGGCTTGGGCTTTTCTAGATTGTTCTGAGTCCCAGCCTCTCCATTTCAGACTAGAATCTCCCTGCCAAAGTCATTCCTCTGGGATGGTGCGGATTGCAAAACACAAGAATTTGAAGAAAGCATCCTTGAGTATCCCAGAGACTAGTACTTGCATAGTTCAAAGCAAGTAGGAAAAGACAGAGTCTGTCATAGGATACGTTAGAAAACCTGCTGCTGCTTTCAGAAGTTTCTTGTGCCTTCAACTTTCTTCAAACCCTGCTATTGCTTTACAAGCTCCTTCAGTGCAAGAAATACAGCCTTGAATTCTTTCAAAGAAAGCCTAAATCAAACGTCTGTTTAATCAGTCCTAAAAGCTGATTAATAAAATAACAGAATGCTGAAAGCAAAAGTTCTTCTGCAACTGAGGTCCTCATTCTGAAACCAGAAGTGAGCAAGGCTCTGCGAAACCCATGACATCATTTCTGCCAATTTTTGTGTTCAACTCAGATGAAGGCTGAGGCTTTGGACGGCAGAGTAAAGGCTGTGATGGTTCCCAGTTCCCTCGCTGACGTGCATGCTTAACTCTAGTTCAGAGCTCTGAGTGGTACTGATGTTGACTTAATCTGTGGTTTTGATAGTTTCTTTGAGGTTTAATTAGTTGTGACGTCAAGTGGACTTGCTTGTTCTCTCAGCAGTGTGTCTGAGCAAAGGGAGCCGTTTGTGTCTGGCATTTCCTGGTGCGATGTTCTCAGAAAGCTCCCTTTCCCCGGCACTGTGAATCACAGACTGGGTCCTGGAGACCCATTTTCAGTGTTTTCTCTACAAAGCTGTGGGCTCACCCTTTTCCTTGTGCCCAGGCTAAGATGCCAAAGGACCCGTGTGCTAGCATCTGGGCTTGCGACTGTTGAAAGCTCTGGCAGTGCTCTGTTGTGCCACTTCCCCTACAGCTGTTTTTCCCCTGCATTCCTATTAATTTTCCTTCCTCTTAGGTGCGCCCGCCCTGCTGCCAAGCCTTTCAGCTTTGCGTATGCTTCTTGTTGCTGTTTTCATGCTCTGAGGGTGCTACTGGCTCTCACTGAGCGATGTCCACCTGTGGGAGACTTTGCAAAAGAGCCAAGTAGTATAGCCTACACCAAGCCTGTCCTTCTGTGTTTCCGGTATCCCTGGCCACCCTGCTCTGTGCCGATAACCCTGGGGGGTTCAGAGGGAGGCTCCAGCAAAGGCATCTTGCAGCTGCTGGTTGCTACTCTCTGCTGCTTGCCTTGTCTCCTAGCCAGAGGGGAAGCGTTGTGTCATGCTGATGGATTTCCTAGTACAGGTGAAAAACCTCCATAAAAACAGGTTTGTGGTAATATTCCAGCTTATGAGCAGGGCAGCCAAGGGTAGATGCGCATCCTTTTCTGTCACCATGACGCAGAGATAATAACTTTCATCAGTTACCTCCTCTGTAGTTCAGGTTTAGCAAAGCTTTGAGACACAGAGCAGCAATCAGATTAAACTGCAGTTTTCCCTTTTGTCTTATTTACACAGGCTCAGCAGAGCAGCTCATCCTGGCATTCCTTAGCAGATGATCGTTACATCCTCCAGGGGTCAGCTGCTGTTACTAAACCCAGCTTCTTTGCCTCTGTGTGTCTGCGCTTTTCTGTACAGCTGTATTGAAATGTGCTGCTCTTGTTGTCACAGAGCTGCCATGAGGGGAACTGCCCGTTCCTGCTGATTGAGTGCCAGGCATGTAAGGGAATGATCACACTGAATGACAAGGAGCGCCACTCTGAGCGGGAGTGCCCCGAGAGAAACCTCAACTGCAAATACTGCAAATCGCTTTTCTACTTTCCAGATATTAAGGTACGAGAGTTACAGCACGCACACAGGCAGGCATAGTCGTATGAGACCCAGAGGCAAGGGGAAGAGTGCTGGATGTCTCTGTTGCAGCCCACTTGTGCTGCTCTGGAGAGGAGTAGGGGTAGGTGTTACTGTGCCGAGCAGCTGCAATGGTCACCTGCAGGCATGTGCACCATGAGCAGATGCTCACACGTTATCGTGCTCCTTCCAAAGGTGGTGATACCTGATTTTTCCAGTCTCTCAGGTGGGCTCCTAATCCCCTGTTCTGATGGAGATGTAACTGGTGTGTTGTACGGCAGTGTCACTGGGTTGTCTTGCTGTTTATTTCTAGGGAGGGAAGTCCAGTTTGCAAGATCACCCAGAGGTTTTTGGTTTTAGTTGAGTGGGAAGGGGGTGTTACCATGGAGACTGTGAACTCTGCCCACGTTTTTTTCCCCACTGCTGTTGAATGCTGGGGCCTGACCTGAAGGCGAGTCTGAGGCTTGGTTTCCAACTGGTGGGTGAAGTCAGTGCTGATGTAGCTGGAGAAATAGCCCTAATGGTCTGAGTCAGGCTGTGGTCTTTCAGCTCTGCTTTAATTCTTTTATTGTCATCTCCCCTCTCCTGCCCCTATCTAACTTGATTTTCATTGCAGGTTCACAGTGAAAAAACGACTTTGCTCTTACCTAGCATGTTTGCAGTGATGGCTTTCCAAAGCTGCCTAAAATATTTGTAGCGAATGCCTAACAGTCAGAGTTGCCTGTCTTTGCTGCAGCAAAGCTCATGGATGTGGGTTTGGGAGAGCTGTAAACAGGAGGATTGCCCCATTCCTGGGGGAGTGGAGTGCTGCGGTTCAGGCTTGTGTGCCAGCCCCTGCCCCAGCTGCTGGGTGGGGTGGGTGTCTTTGAGCAGATCCACTCCTCTCTGTGTGGGCACCTTCCTCTGGCACCTGTGGGGAAGGGGCAGGGACAGGAGTTAGAAGTAGGGGATTCCAGAGGAGCCCTAAACTCTTCATATGAAGATGTTTGTTGAGAGATTTGGATCTGTGCTGGCTGGAGCACATGTTTCTGGGTGCCTTAAGCAATTTACACATAGACCAGTTGCATGTGCAGTTTAGCTGTGCAGTGCTGTTTAATTAATGCTTTCCTTCTCTGGCTGTGAGCTCAGTGCACATCTCAGATTTGCATGTATGTGGTATGTTATTATCGTGGTGCAACTTGGCATCAAAATGGGAGGTAAATGCCACGTGGTGTGTTAGAATAGCAGGGAGGTGGGGAGAGGGGAGCGCAAGGAGAGGCTGATTTGTGAGGAGGTGATAATTTCACACATAGCAGCTTACACAGGAGAAGGCAAGTTTTAAATACCCCCTTCTTAAATAGTTGTATCTGCAGTGACGTCTCCTCCAGCCAGACCATAGCGTCTGTTCTCATGCCAGCATTTTGTGGGTCATGGGGAAGATGCTATCTGGCGCTTCTAGAACATGAGAGCAGGAGGTGGGTAGAAGAAAGGGTTCAACCCCTCTCTGCAAGGGGGATGAAGGAATGTGCTTTGCCTCAGGCTTCCTCTGCAGGTGCTAATCCAGGCTGTCCATGTGCGTCCAGTTGAGATGCAGAGACTGGGAAGTCACTCTTCCAGGGACAGAGCAGTGATACTTCTGACTCTGATTACTCATTTAAAGTATAAAAAGGAGAGAGTAACTAACAAGCCAAAGCTGAGCCACTAATAGGTTTCACTTTCCAGTTTCTGATGTGGTAACAGTACAGAACAGCTTGTCCACGTCCCTCCCCCTCCGAGAATAACTTGTTTTAATAAAGAATAAATGTGACCAAGTTTTCAAAGCACTTAGTTTCAGATAACTAGTTTATAAGTATTTAATTTTTTTTTCTGTTACTACCACAGGGGTATAGTTAAATATGCTTATCTTTTAATCTGAATTTTGAACTACATTTTAATGGCATTTATAATGATGTGTCAAAGTTCATGTAACCTTGGATAGAAAAGCAAGACATGCTTTCTGGTTCCCTAATTAGAAAAACAAAATGTATCATGTGTTTCAACTGGGTGGTGTATAAAGAGAAGGTTTAAGTAGTATGGAAATAATACAGAAAGCAGAGGCATGTTCCATCAGTCCCATTTTAGCTGATATTGCTGACCCTAGGATCTGTAGAGGACAGAGTATCACATTGCCATGATCATTTATTCACCTTCTCTGGCCACAAAACAAGTCGTGAACTCTTGCTACAGGTGTGGGTGCTTATGTGCAGGGACTGTTAAGTGAAATTGATTTGAACTATTTTTTCTTTCTGGTTGAAAAATGATTTTCTGTTGAACTGATCCAAATGTGAAGATTCTATCAGACAGTTCAGCTCAGCACATGACAGGCTATGGGTTCATACTTCAGCTGACTGATAACCACTACAGTGGAAAAATTATTCAAATTATCTTGCTGAGATAGTGTCTTACTTCACTTAACCTGCTTGAACGTGTATTTTCCTGCCAAAGCCATAAATTGAGCTTCCTGTTGATTATCTTGTCCATCAAAATAGTAATTTGATTTTTTTTTTTCTTTCAAAATTATTATAGCAACTTCTTAAATTGAGGCTGAGACTTGGAAGGCTA
This sequence comes from Aythya ferina, assembly GCF_964211825.1. Taxonomy (NCBI): domain Eukaryota; kingdom Metazoa; phylum Chordata; class Aves; order Anseriformes; family Anatidae; genus Aythya; species Aythya ferina. The sequence continues at coordinate 11,488,838 of NC_140318.1, forward strand.
TATAAGCACCCAAAATTCTGGTAGCCTGGTGATTGCAGAAATGAGTCAGCAAAAAGACTTTCCAGCATGACCAAAATTTGAGATAAGTTGGTTGAGGACAGCCCTCATGTAATACAGAACTGTGCCTGTTGAGCTGTATTCATCTTAGTAACCTTATTGGGGCCTTTATTTAGAGGACCAAATAGTCTCCTGTTGATTCTTTTACAGGCTCACGATGAAGTCTGCCCTAAGTTTCCATTGACGTGTGAAGGCTGTGGGAAGAAAAAGATTCCAAGAGAGAAGGTATCTGACTGCTGGGGAGCTCTGTGCGATGGCGTCTGGGGTCTACCACCAGAGCTTCTCAGGGCTCGGAGGAAAACTTGGACTGTTGGAAAGCGGAGTGGGGAGAACAACTAGGTGTCAGCATTTTGTACAAATCCAACTCTTCCATAAAGTTGAAAATACTGGTAGGGTGTTGGGAAAGGTGTCTAGTCAGCACTTGTAGTTCGGTGTTAATACTGCTAACATAATCTTCCTATGACTTCTGAATTTACTATGTGTAGATACAGAACTTCCATAGGAAAAGCACACTTGTGGGCTTAAAGGGTAGCTTTTTCATATGTAAAGCGATTATCTTTACCACTAGTGCAATCTTGGGAAGCAATGCCATCTCCAGCTAAAAAAAATTTTTAATTAATCATGTAAATGAATCTGTATCTAGTAGGGCCTCTATGCTGCTGGCTCCTGGTGCGAGGCACAAAGGTCTGAAAATCAAAGTTTTGGAAAACATCTTCAAAAAACACATTCATCTGAAACTGTTCTGCCTGCTGTGGGCAAACATTTTTAATAGTGCAGTTGCAAAAGGCCTCCGTAGCAGGGCAGGGGACATAGAAGCATCAAAAAGATGAGTAAAGAGTTTTTCAAAATAGCCAGTGTAATAAAGGACTTTGTGCTGTGATCTTCAGATGCTGATCTGCTTGTCTGCAGGCTGATGCTGGAGCCCAGCAAAGAGTAGCCTTATGCCTGTAAGATTCCCATACGTGATCTATTTTTTGTTTAAATGATAACTCCCTCTTTTATATTTTTCCAAACTTTTGTTAACTGCAGAAATTGTAGCCCTAGTCCTGCAGCATATAACTGAGTAACCTGACTCATTAAACAAGCCAGATGGATCTAGAAGTATTTTTAAACGTGGTTTAAAAACAGCTTCAGTTGATATCTGTTGTGGCAAACGTAGGTGTCAAATGTGGAATGAAGCTGTTGTTCAGAATACACCACTGATATCTAATGATGAGATATATCAAAAACAAGATGATGGTGTGCCAGTGCTTGTTAGCATTAGTCACACATTGTGTGGGAACCCAAAGGAGTCATCTTGTAGGCTACAGGATTATTGGTGCTTTTCTGTAGAAATATCCAGCCTCAGCCTCCGTTCTTCATGACAGCTGCCAGATGTGAGGTGGCTGAGGTGTAGCGTTCCTACGTACTCCAGCAAATGGGTACTGGATGCAGCAGAGGACCTTCCCTTGCAGAGGTAGATCTGCCGTAGTTGCTATAAATACTCAGGCGGGACCATCAGAAAGCTCTTTGTTCTCAGATTTACAATGCTTAGTTGGAAGTAAAAATATCAAACTGTGGCACATCCCCACCAGGGTTACATGAATTGTACACATGTAAATGGATACCTATTTCATAAGGTTGTTCCTCATTCCTCCTCTTCTTCAATGAAGCTCGTTGCTCAGCATCCATAATGTGTATCTGTGCTATCTTCTTTTTCTTACTAGTGTGTGTAGGTGAGAGGTGGGACCTCCTAGTCCTAGAGAAAAATAAAACTTCCTTGCAGATGTCAGTGCTCTGTTTAAATTACAGTGGCAATCCTAACTAATGGTAGGCGGTGTCCAGGTTTAACCATACACTTTGGAAGCTAGTGATTAGTGATGGCTTGGTTGTTCTTTACTTTGTTTTCAGTTTCCTAGACCTTAGTGAAACAGAAGGGGAGTTACTTGGGTCACATAAGATCTGTCTGACATTATCTTCTTTCTTTTCTAGTTTCAGGACCATGTGAAGACTTGTGGCAAATGTAAAGTGCCTTGTAGATTTAAGGTTGTTGGATGTGCTGAGATGGTAAGGGTTTCTGTTCATGTGTATCTTAGGGACTTGTTTTTTGGTTCCAGTGTTAAAACCTCCAGACCACTGTACCCCAGACTTCTGCAGATCTTTGTATTCGGCTATTTGAACAAAATGTTGTTTTAAACCCTTTGCAAATGCAGTCCAACATCATCTACTGTCTGGACTTTGGATACCAGAAAATGAACTTAACACAGAAGGAAACCTTCTTGAGAAACGCACTGAGTACTTTGAGGCTCCTGGTAGTCATGTCACTGACAGCTGTAAGCTTAGAACTGGGTGTACAGTGTCTTATTCTCCTGCTAGAACTTGAACAAGGCAATGTTTCTCCGTGTGACTTAGTTTTTGTAGCTCTTACTGGTGATGTTAATATAAATCCATTCTCAGGGGAATTATGTAAGGGTTTTTCCTTTGGTGTCATTAAGTATATTTGAGCCCTTTTGCAAAGGAATGGAGGAAGACAAAGTACAACAGTGTCTGCAGCTGAGGAAATGTTAAGCATCCATCATTATATATGATTGCAGCTTTTCTTTAAAAAAAAATCCACCAACTAACACTGCATTTTTTTTTAAACTATTTTTCTTTTTTTTTTTTTTTTCCCCTTTATAATTAAAAGCTAATGTTGTGGCCTCGAGGAGGATATTTTTCTGTGGATGGTGACAGCATAGCTTGAGCTTGTTGAATGGGATGTATTTCTCTTCGTGTAGGTGGAAAATGAAAGGCTACCAGAACATGAAACCAAGTGTCTGGCGGAGCATCTGTACATGCTACTGAGCTTTGTGCTTAGCCTCAAGAGTGGGTCTGGAGACCTGAAGCATTTTCCTGTCCTTTCCTCATCACAAAGTAACTCCCCACTACTGGCAGCAAACTCTCTGTGCTCAGAGTCAGAGCTCTCCAAATCCATGGAGCTTTCCAAGTCTCTGGAGCTCTTGGGAAGATGTGAGGCCCTTGAGAAGAAAACAATGACCTTTGAGAACATTGTCTGCGTGCTCAACCGGGAGGTGGAAAGAGTGTCTCTAACAACTGAAGCCTATAGTCGGCAACATCGATTAGACCAGGAAAAAATTGAATCTCTGAGTAACAAGGTATGTAACCACTGGGTAGGGCTTTCCAGCACTCTGAGCAGAGCTTTTTCAGTTTACTTTCTATGTTATTAGTTAGCAAAACTTCACCATATAGTCCTCAATCTCCATAAATCTGAAGATAGAACTAAAATATTGTTTGTGCCCATGCCCAACCCTCAAAAGCTTCCTGGAAAATATGGGAATCAAACTGACATGCAGAAAGTATTCAGGTCTCTCTTAGTAATGAAATGATGCACACACTGAGATGTTCTTAGGTTTTCCAATGAGAGACAAAGTACCCAGCATTTCACTGAATCTCGTGGAATTTGTGGGCTTTACCACTTTCCAGACCTTTCATAAGGAGCCTAGTCATCAATGCTACATCACTGATGCATTGTACGTAGCATGGTCTAGAGAGAAGAAGCTGCCATGGCCGCTGTGCTCCAGTACTGTCCCAGCTGCATGCTGCCCTTGTGTTTTGGTGACTGGGAATTTTGCAGTTCATAGCTAATCTTTGCTTTCTCAGCATGAGATCTGCCAATATAGATGTAACCCTGCTACCTAGCAGCAATTAACTATGGTGAGACCTTCTTGGCTCTGTGTAGGTTCTTCTGTTTCTCAGTCTAGTTTTGTCACAAAGATGTCTTGTTTTTTCCCCCAATCCTCACCTTTTGGGTCGTAATATACTGGAACTGCTCATTGAGAGGATTTTTCCATTCACTGCAAGAAAGTTTCCAGTTCAGACACAGAGTTGCATTAATGTGTGGTCTTCAGAATGGCAGGACACAAAAGGAACATCTGGTGAATTGGCTTATGGTATTAATCTTCTCCCGCCTGTGGCCCTTTGTCGCTTCTGGAGAATGTCTGTCACTAAAGATCAGACCTGAAGGGGATTCTGGTGGCTGCTGGCTTTCTTAGGTCTCACAGCAGAACGTGTGTCTAACCAGGCTGCACCATGTGTCCCACCGAGCAGGTTCGGCAGCTGGAAAGGAGCATTGGGCTCAAAGATCTGGCCATGGCTGAGATGGAGGAAAAGATCCGCAGCATGGAAGCTTCCACCTACGATGGTGTTTTCATCTGGAAGATAACAGACTTTGCCAGGAAGCGCCAGGAGGCGATAACAGGCCGCTCTCCTGCGATCTTCTCTCCAGGTTATTGCCTGAAAAATAGCAAAAGCCTTTTGTGCCTCAGCTGGGTGTGGGATTTGTAATGGTGACCTTTGCAAGTGACATACTTAGCCATTCAGATGTAATTCTGTTCTCTTCCTCTTTCCCAGGGGAATCTGAATCACTTATTTTTTTATTTCTATTTTAAAAGCAATGGGCTAAATAAGTGCTGTGTTTATCACAGAAGACCTTTTTAATTTCTCATAATGGAAAGTGTAAACATCATAGTTCCAAAATAGTTCTGCATGATTCTTCAGTTACAGTGAAAATACCCAGAGACAGTAAAACCAGTAATAAACTAGTTAAGTGAGGGAAGAAATACGTTTTAGAGCACAAAGCATGAAGTTGCAAAAGACAGTATCTAAATAAAGCCCATCCCATACACAGGGAAGTGCTTGAGCATCTATTCCAGGAGGGGACTCTCCTTGTGGAACTTGCCCAGCCTTGTTGCTTCTGTTTTTTTTTAAAAAAAGAAAAATCTCATTAAAGAATTTGTTGTTTTCTAGCTTGTTTGCTTATGAAAGCATTTCTCAGGATTGTAGCTGTGAGATGAAACCATCTCTGCACACAGTCCATTGCTTGGTGGGGTGCTTGCCTCACAAAGAAACAGCTGAGGGGGTGAGTTTGTGTTTCCCTGAGTGGGAATCGCTTAGATCTAAGCATGTTGAAGAACTTTTTCAAAACGTCCACTTGCACGTGAGCCAAGAGCATGTATGCTGTACCTGCTTCCTGGTATAATGACAAATCAGGTTGTTGCTGGACCAGGACATAAAAACAATTGCATTTTTAAAGCTATTTTAAAAATCTTTTCTGGATGAAGGCTGTATAGGTCATTTTTCATGAAAAACTGAAGGAGAAAAGGATTCCCCCTTTTCAGGGGAACTAAGCTAAACTGCTACTGAAACTGTGTGCATGCAATTAGCATTTCCTTTTAAAAGTCAGTGACAGCTGTGGAAAACCCCTGTTCTCTGTTCTAGAAAGGCAGCACTTCCTTCCTTGTTAGCATGTATAAATCAGGTTCAAATCTGTTTTGTTTGGCTTAGAGATAGGGCCTTAAATCTTGCATCCTGTTTCCTGCATGGTGCTCAAGAGCTTCTTGACCTCAGCATCTCCTGAGGCTGCAGTTTTGAGGCAGAGTCTGGACCGAGCTGACAGCTCGTCCTTTTGGCCTCTGGCCACCAGCTTCCACTGCTCACTGTGCTGGGGCTTCCTGCACCCTCCATGAGCTGATACAACCTGGTGTTGTCGCTGGGGGACAGAGATTCTTTCCTAGGGTGAAAAAACAAGTCAGCTGGTGGAGGGCTGTAAGCAGGAGTTGGCTGGAGGGCAGGAGTGGACTGGAGGATCTGTGGAGGAGGGAGAGGGGGGTGAGACCTCTTTGAATGCATATTTCTTCTGTCCAGATGTTTGCTCGATGGTGCACTGAACGCTGAGCTCCTCCCGGAGCTGCATCTCATGTTTCCTGTGACCTCCTCCTTGGCACTGTGTGCAGCCTGGTTCCCATCCTGCTGTGGTGTAGTGCTGCCCAGTAAATCACCAGGGAAGTGAAAGCAGGCAGATGCCAGTCTCGGCTCTTTTTGTAAAGCACTTAATCAAAGGAAAAACAATACCTTTTGGTCCACCAGACTGTTTTGTGGTGCTGGTTGATAGTCTGCTAGTGAAAGTACTGTACGTGGCTGGAGAGACTAGAAGGTAAAGGTTGCCTCTGCCAAACACACAAGGATGTTTATGGAAGAGGCATTCTTTCTTGCAAGAGCAAAGTACAAGGCCTTGTTTCCTTCTGTATTCGATTGTGGCGCTTAGATGAGAGATTTTCATTCCCTGTGCTGCTTTACCTGAGAAAACTAGGCTGAGAAACAAACACGTTTCTTGGTTGTTTTTTGCTTTTTTTTATTAAACAAAACCCAAAAACTTGTGGAGGTGTTTTTTTCCTCTTACAGAGTGAAATAATAGTCTAGTAATTATCAGCCTGGGAAAGAGACAGCTGGGAGGAGAAAGCTATGAATGGGATGAAAAAGTGAAATGAGGATGATTGTTGCTTTTGTATTAAAACATAAAACCAAGGAGATACCACGTGAGATCTGTTTTAAAACAAATAGAAGAAAGTACAGTTACCACTCTCAATTGCATTGGCAGGAGAAAACAATTGCTGCAGGATTTTGCAAAGGCCCAGACTGTGAGAGTTCAAAAGGCAAATCCACCCAGTAAGGGTGGATCCAGGGCAGCCCCTGGTGAAGTTCCTGCTTGGCAGCTGCTGGCTGCCAGGAGCAGGCAGCTCGCTGGGATCCTCCTTTGCCTCTGACGTGCGTTGCCTTTGCTCCGAGATGGTGGGAAGCAGGGCATCCTGTCCCTGCTGCTGCTTTTGGTCCACTGGCCTGGTGTGTGCGCGTGCTCCCGCTGGTGTCCTTCCCCCAGCCCCCTGCCTGTCTGCACACTGACAGGGTCACAGGAGTGCTGAGAAGCCCCAGGCTGATGGGTGGGCTGTAAGGATGAGCTGCTTTGACTAGCAGAAGATGGCATCTGCCCCAATGCCCCTCACTTTCAGGGGAAGCAGGTAGAGAGAGGGCTGCCCGGAGGAAGCAGGCTGGGGGCGTCAGTACAGACACACATGACAAAGTCCTGATTTTCTGCTCCTCTATGCCTGGCCCGTGGAAGTTCACGGCCTCTCTACCATTGCCAGTGAGCCCGTTCAGAAACATGCACCAAGTCACATGCAAAGTGCCAGCGGCAGTCACCTTGGAGTGCTGCTGAGCTGCCCCAGGCCTGTGTTGCTACGAGGGGGCAGCTGGCGGCAGTACCCACTTCTGAGGCCCTGCATGAAGTCAGGAGGGTACCGTGGGCATTGGTAGAATTGTTTGAAAGTAAGAGACCAGTATCTGGGAGCACCGCTTGCTTGGTGAGCCTCTGCTCTGGTCAGGGGCAGTTAGCTACGAAGAGGGTGCAGTGAGAACCACGCATGCTCTGCCCTGGCTCAGGTGTTCTGCGTTTTTTTTACTCTTACCTGTCAAGGCTGCTGTGGTGAGCTGTCACTGTAAGGCATTTGCTGTCTGCGTGCAGCACAACGGGTTGGTCTGTGGTGGGGTGTGGGGGGATCGCACAGGGACCTGGCAGAGCTCCATCTCTACCTATGTCCAGGGAACCTCAGGTGTCCTCGGAGTGCAGGAGGGCAAGGAGAGACTGTTCTATGGGCAGCTTCTGCGATCCATGCTGCAGCACTGTGCTTCTCATCTGGGTTTAGGGGCTTGTGGGAGCCTTGGCCTTAGCTGTTTCCAAGGCAGTCTACAATCACATCTGACCATTGTCTGTCTGTGGTAGCTTTCTGGAACATATCCATTTTGTTTTAAGATCCCAGCCTGGTTTCTTCTAGGATCCAAACCGTAGAGTCCTCAAAGTTCAGAGGAAACTGCTGGTGATAGGCTTTGCTGGTTCTCACCCTCACTGTGTCTGTTTTGCAACAGCTTTCTACACAAGCAAGTATGGCTACAAGATGTGTCTGCGCGTTTACCTGAACGGGGATGGCACCGGGCGTGGGACCCATCTGTCCCTGTTCTTTGTGGTGATGAAAGGACCCAATGATGCTCTTCTTCGCTGGCCTTTCAACCAGAAGGTAGGCTTGGGATGAAGCCTGCCACGCCTAGCGATGTGCCACTCGGAAGCTCTGAGCCCTCCTGAGCTGTGAGGCACCAGCCGTCCAGCCTACTGGCATCAGCCACCCTGGGGATTCCCCTGTTGTGCTGAAAGCACCATGTGTGCTACGGGGCAGGACGTGTGAAACAGCAAAGGCTGTGGCAGGAGAACAGCAATGTCTGGAGGGCAAGCGGAGCCTCTGCACTAATACGGGACTGGGGAAGATTGTCATCTCTGGACTCTGTTCTGTGGCTGCTGCTGGTGCTTTTGATGCTTGCTCAGCATCAAAAGTTCAGATCTCAGTTCCTAGACCTGCAGGTTTTGCAAAATGCTTGAAGGCTGAGCCAGGGCTTACTGATACAAAGAGGGCCACCTTCTTCCTGAGTGGGATGGGAACACTATGGAACCTAATGAAATAGCTGTGTTGAGTATTGGTAGCAAGCTTCATGGCATCCAGTTTTAGGCTTTCACAGTCAGTGACAGCCCTGTGCTACCACACAGAAGTTTCCAGTGACAAGGCAGGATGTGGGGAGCATTTCTGCAGAATGTCAGAGGTGACATTCTGTGCTGACCCTAGTTCCAGGCATTTTTCAGATTTGTAGATGTGTAATGTGGCTTATGGTTGCATCTGTACGTGAATGTTTAACAGGTTTAATGTGAGCAAATCACTGGGCTGGGTTTCACTGTCCTTTTTATTCAGCTGCTCTTGTGTCTTGTCACATTTCTCCACAGGTAACTCTGATGCTCTTGGATCAGAACAACCGGGAGCACATCATTGATGCTTTCCGACCTGATGTGACATCCTCCTCCTTCCAGCGACCCATCACGGAAATGAACATTGCCAGTGGGTGCCCACTGTTCTGCCCCGTCTCCATGATGGAAGCGAAGAACTCCTATGTCCGTGATGATGCCATCTTTATTAAAGCCATCGTTGACCTCACAGGCCTCTAGCCCTCCTCGCCTCCAGGAGCAGTGAACACAGAGCCAGCCCTCGTGGGGCACCCCCCTCTCATGCTGCCCTGCAGGCAGGTCTTAGAGTGAGGAAGGGGCAGGAAGCAGAGGGGGAGAAGCCTATACCTAGCCCCTTCCCAAAAAGGGACCTTCTCTGCGCTGAGCAGCAGCAAGGTGTCTGATGGGAGCCCTCTTCCCTGGTGTCAGAGAGACTTTTCCCAAGACGAAATTAGGGTGGACATTCACAGTTTGCATGGTACAGGGGTCGCCTGCAGGGACTTGGATATTGAACTGCCACCATGCTGGTTTCCCAGTGAAAGCAAGTGCATCTTGCTCTACCAGTTCAGCGCGTGGCCTCAGCTTTCTGTAGTGAAACAAGGATTTGGCCTGCCTGAGCACCACTTCATCCATCTGGGATTTTCTTCAGAGATCTCTGTGGTCCTGAACGTAGTGCTGGCTGAAGGAATACCACTGCCCCATGCGGGGGCTGGTTTGTGCCTCACTGTCAGGAAGGCTGCAGCACTTGTCTGCCAGGATGGGCTTGGGCGGTGCTGCCTGGCTTGCTGCTGTTCTCTTACCACTGATACCACATGGAAGAACCGAGGTGGCACAGGGGGAGCAGCACCCTGTGCCCAGCTGTAGCTGGGTTTTTGACTGGGGGAGTGCTCTGGGTGTGTGGAATGGATGGGCTGGCAGCACCAGGGCTGCCTGTGATGAAAAACAAAAGTGACTGTCCCCTGGAGCCTGCCCCTCCTCTCAGGGGAGAGGAGGTGACTGCAGCGCTTGTGCCTGCCCCATGCAGACTTTTAGCGGGACCCTGTCCCTCAGTATTGTGTTGGAGGGAGGTGGGTGCAGTGGTGGAAGCTATCTTCAGGCACACACAGATGCTCGCGAGCTTGCTTTAACCCTGGTCATGGGGCAGCTATGGCAGTATGGACACAGCAACCTTCGCAGGCCCCAGCACCATTCCTGGTGTGGGCATAAGCCCTGGCTGTGCCCTCCTCTCTGGAAACCACCTGCCCAGGGCCTCCTGGTCAGCAGAGCAAGCTCCCTCAGCCTCTTGGAGGGCCTGCAGCCACCAGGGTCAGACTGGAAGGGGCTGGAGAAGTCTCTGAGTGAAGCTTGTGCTGTTGCCCTTGCTGTTTCTGGTTTCCTCACACTGTTTCCTTGTGAGCAGCAAATGTTCTGCACCTGTACCCCAGAGAAGGTCTCTGTATTTCGTGGAGAAGAAACTGCTGTCATTTCCCTCCATCATGGCTAATGAGTCCCTCTGGCGTTGCTTTGTGGTGGCCACATGTAACTCTGGACTGACTGTTAGCCAGGTTGGACTCCTGAGGCCTGCTGCCTTTTCTCCCTGTGCTTTCCAATCTCATTGCCTAAACGTGACCCATGAGATGCTTGATTGGCTATCTGGCTGCTGAGCATCCCCCCTCAGCCCTTATACTTGCCTGGGTCAGCTCTAGCTCCTGCACTGGCCTGGAGGGCAGGCAGAGAGGCTGCTGTGCCAGTCTGGAGGGAAATGACCTTCCCCCTTGGTGCTTGTGAATGCAATTGCTCTGCAGGGGGAAGTGAATTTCCCCTGGCTGGGAGCTGCCAGAAGCCTGGAGGTGCTGCCGTGTGCTCCGTGGAGGAGCCCCAGGCTCCGCTCTGCTGGCTGCTGCTGACACTGTCGTTTCTGCAGCCACTTGCCCAGACCTGGGCCACGTCTTCAGCATGGGTGGCTCTCCCTGCCTGTGGAAGGGTGCTGGGGTGACCTTTCAGCCCCTGTTTGAAGTCTGGTGCAGATCTTATCCCTGTTGCAGTAGCTGCTGAGTCCTAGCCCAGAGTGCAGCTGTGCAGAGGCTGGGGCCTGGAGCAGACCTTGCTGTGCTGGCAGGGGAGAGGAGGCTGGGCCAGCAGAGCCGTGGTGGGCACAGCAGCAGTGCCCCCAGCCAGCTCCCACTGGCCCACAGCTGCCCCTGCCCAGCCTGGTGCAGCCAGCAGCAGCCTGGATGGACCACGCTGAGCCCGTCTAGGGCTAGCGGGATCACTGCTTTGTGTAAGGGCAGTGGAAGGTAAGGGGAGCAATTTTGGTTTGGAAGTAAAAGTGACCCCAGGTCCCTCTCCAGCTGAGTCAGGCTTGAGTCAAAGCACAGGGAGCTGGCCAGGGGAGTGCTCAGGGCAGCACCTCCTCCTTCAAGCAGTACTCGTGGTGCTGGCTGCACGCCCTTGTGCTGCCTGGCCCCTTGCTGCAGCCCCTGCTTTGTGGAGAGGCGAGGGCTATGGGTTGGGCAGGGGCTGCCCATTTCTTCCCAAGTGCTGATGGTCAGCGTGTGGGATGTCCACCTGGAGCAGAGCAGGCCTGGAATGCTTTTGCACCTGCTGCTTGCAGCCTCACTGCTTTGTGCAAACCATCTTTGAGCTTGTCCTGGGGGATACTGGTACCCTCACCCTGTTGCCTTAAGAGGAAGGAAAGAAAACAACAACAACAAAAAACTAGCAAGGCCTGAGCTTTGTGGAGGAGGCCAGGCCCTGTGCTGCCCAAGGAGTGTCCCTGCTCACACTTTGCTTGGAGAGGGGGAGGAAAATCAGCACTAATGGTTTAGAGTTGAAATTGTGTATTATTTTTTTTTTTGGGGGGGGTGGGGGGAGGGTGTTGATCTGGAGCAATCTGTGTCTTTGCTCATGGGGCATTTGCTCAGCACCCCCTGGCTGAGGGGGTGGGGGGACCAGGTCTGGCTCTGTAGTGCCTGGCAGCACAGCCGCCAGGAAAGGCACCCAGCAGGAGCACAGGCTGTGGGGGGTGTTGGGCTGTGCTGACAAGCAGAGGAGACTGCTGGCAACTTTACCCTGCCCTGCCGTGTTGTTTCCCTTCCCTTACTACAAGGCTGAGGAAAGGGATGGCTGGTCCTGAAAATGCTGTCTGGCCCTTTTTCATTTTTTTTTTAGCTCTCAGGTTTGCAGGGTTATTTGTAGTGCGTACCACTTGCAGCGATCTATGCACTGCGGTAGGAGGGTAACGTCTTCCCTTGGTGTGATGCTGAGGCTGGCTAGCAGATGGGCATTTATCACGAAGCACAGCTGGATTTTGTTTGTTTGTTTGTTTCACTGTTTGACCACAGCTATTGGAGAACAGCCACCTCAGCCTGTCAATGTGAAGTAAGTTTTTCCTTGAGGATGCCGTACGGTGAAAACCACTAATAAAAGCAGTTTGAAGAGTTTTGTGTAACTTGTGGAAGGCTGTGGCTTCAACACTGCCCATGGTGGAAAAGGAAGGGCAGGGCCAGGACTGCCTCAGGCAGGGCTGGAGGTTATTTTTGTGCTCACCATTCTCAAGCTGCTGGCTCTCTGCAGGAATGCTGCAACCCTGCTGATTCAAAATAAGCAGGGACACGGTTCCATAGTGGAGAGACCCATCCCCAGGCTTGGCTGCTGAAGATTCAAACGCCCAAGAGGCTGCAGGGCTGCTAGGAACAGGCACTGTTGGTGCTGTGCCTGCTTTACAGGGACCAGCTGCAGCCACCCAGGGGACCAGCTGTATGGAGGGGCACAGTGAAGGTGTTATGCATAGACAATAAAAGAGCAGTTAAATTCCTCTAGGCCAGGCTGTTTTTTGTATCAATTCCTAGGTGCTAAGCTCCAGCCTTCAATTCATTCTGGGCACTTTACAACAGTCACAGCAGTGCAGGCCTGATCTGGGCACCTCCCAGGAGCTGTAGCACTAGACCAGGTCCTTTTACTTGCACAGCCACAGAAGAGGCAGCGATGGGTACTACAGGAGGGGCCTGTACCCTCTCAGGAGGGGCAAGTTTCTCACAGGGCAGCTGGCCCCAATTCATGCAGACAGGTGCTGCCTGATGTGAATGGCTGAATGTTGAAAGCCTGAAAGAGGACGCTGGTGACTGGTCTAGCTCCTGTCCTGTCCTGGAACAACAGCTACTTTTGCAGGGGCTGCAGCAGACAGAGCAGTATTGTGCTTCTGGCTTCAGTAGGGAAAAAAAAAAAAAATACTAGGAAAAACAAACTCACATTGCAGAGATGCTTTAGCAGAATATTTATTCAATGCCATAGTGAAGAGCAAAACTTGGTACAAACATAAACCCTCAGTGCCTTGCTCACTACTACACTGAGCCAAGGGGAAAAACATTTCACTGTCTTGGGGGAGGAGAGGAGGAAGGTAGAGACTCTGTACCTTTGATGTGTAATTGGACAGAGCTGGATTCAGATCCTGTGTGCACACCCATAGACACACATGCACACAATGGACTCCCTTGTTTCTAGAAGTCCTACGAAGACAGAAAACCTGAGTACAGGGGTTTTGGATAAAGCCATGGGCACTTGCTGGGGCAGAGCAAGAAGGGTACAGACCCTCTTGCCAAGGGCTTTAGGAGCCGTTAAAGCCATCAGTGCGTATCAAGTCGGTATCTACTGCCTCCATGAAGTACGTTTGCAACGCAAGGCTGTGAGTGGCACAGACAACTGCCCAGGCACTCCCATGCTCAGGAGAGATCCGAAACTGCTCCTCCAGCCCATGCTGAGTTTGGCTCCCTTCCAGACTCTGCCAGGAACCCAGCTCCCAGGAGTAATTGCAGCCCCAGGGGTCACTGCTGGCCCTGGGAGTTGTGGGCCCATGCTGTCTAGGCCAAGACAAGATTAGGAGCTTAATTTTAGACTCTTAACATTTGGCTACCTGCTAGAGAGAGAAAAGCTTTGGGGACAACGGAGTAAACAACACTGAGTTCAAAATAGCTTAAAGTAAGCCAGCTCCTGCCCTCAAAAGAGTCTTCATAGGGAGCTGATCACTGAACCCAAGAGGAGTCAACCCAGGTGGAAGGCAGCTTATTCAAATGTCATTTTGGGCAAGAGGGCTGTGCCTCCACCCATTCACCTGTGGGTGCCTACACCTATTCACAGAGAACATACCAAGAAAACCTAAAGTGCCAGTTTGAGTAGCATAGGAGGGAAGTGACCATGAGACAGCCAAGTGACATCAGCCATCCTCACAGCTACTGCCTTGGGAAGGGTCAGCAGATCCTCTGGAATGAACGTGTTACCGATACCATAGCTTATTTAACTGCTATGGAGCAGAGGAAGATGGGGGCAAAGCCAGCGCCATGTTACCACCAGCTTCCCCCACTCAGATTTGGAAACTGGTGGTACCACCATTTGGTTGCTAACCAAACGCCACAGACACCAGCCAGGCACCTCCTGCCCTGCACCAGCACTGCCTCCCCTGCTGCCATCACCTTTTCAGCCCTTGCTGCCCTCCATGGCCCTAACACTGTGTGTGGGGAGGCACTCAGCACACCCAGCAGCCAGACGAGTTACCCATGGAGGTTTGGGACAAACAAACATTAATAAAACCAGTATATTAAGAGTCCTGCAGTAAGGCAGCACAGCACTGTACCGCTGCTTTTGCCAAGTGCTCTGCAGCCAGTAGCTCTCATGACTGAGGTCAGGCACATCCCAGGCCCACACAGCAGAAATCCTCCAGACACGCCTCAGTCTGTTCTCAGATGCCAAAGCTCACTCAGAGAGAGCTGTGACCAAGTAGCAGCGTTTGTGATAAGCTGTGGGGAGGCTACCCTGCAGTGACCAGCTCCGGCTGCTGCCCACCATACCCAGGAACAGGTCTTCAGCTCTTACGTTCTGTCTTTGAATTGGATACTCTGAGGAGGAAGCAGTTCCCACAACTGGGGTCCCTCCTGACTCAGCTGATGGGATTGGTGTGCCCAGAGCTTGTCTCTGTTGTGCAGGGCTCAAAGCTCTGCAAGCTCCAGAGGTGGCTGCAGTGAGAAAGCTGCAGGGGAAAGTGAACCTGGATTCAGCTTTTCTGGTTCATGAGCCAGGAGAAGAGCAGTTTCCTGGGCCTGGGCTTCCTGGCCTGCTGGATTCGCACCGTGCGAGGGGAGCGCCACACCTTGATAGTTGTGTCATCACTGGCTGTCAGGAGCAGCTCCTGCTCCACTGGGCTGAAGGCCACTGAGTTGACCACGTTGTCGTGCTGTAGTTTGGCCAGGCAGATGTTGTAGTGCCGGTCCCAGATGTAGCCATGGCGATCTTCTGCTCCACTGCATCAGACAAGACACCAGTAAGGACATCACCCAGGCAGCCCCGATAACCTGCTTCCCCCAGGCCCTTCCTTCTGCACAGAGGCAGCAGCTGCTTTGACCCAACCAAAGGCCCCAGCCTCCATCTGCAGTCCCATCACCTACCAGCATGCAACCTGGGCAAGCAAATGCCCTCTGCGACCCAGACTATGCCATAGGCAGAGGTGGATTCCCATGAGGCCTCACAGCAGCAGCAAGAAAAGCCATTCAAAGCAATACAGGCACGTGAACAGTCAGGCTGTGTGTCTGAACCCATGGCCAGGCTCGCACCACGGTACCTGCAGTGAACCCACCTTGTTCTGGGCTGCAGTAAGGACCATCCCTGCAACTCACCCTACAGCACCTGCTGCCTGCAGCTCCTAAGAGGGCAGATCACCACCCACTACCAAACATGCCACAGCCAAAAATTTCCTCTTTCCTCACTGATTTCACAACAGGACCAGAGCAGACACCCTTTGATTCTGTCACTCTGCTTTTTACAAGTCTCCCGTTTCCTGCTCTGCTTGCAGAAGTTTTCAGCCCTGCTTGCACAAGCCAGCCGGCAGTGCAACACACAAGGCCCTCCTTGTGTGATCCTGCCCGTCCCCATCACCACACACCTTGCCACAAAGTCTCTGCTGACATCCAGGAAGATGAAGAAGCACTCCTCATTGGGTGTGTAGGCCCGATGTGCACGGAGAGCTCTTTTCACTTCCTTCATTGTCTTCAGGTCAAATACATGAAGATCGATCTCCTCAGCGATGGGGGGTGGCTGCATTGGGTCAGAGATGATGCAGTCCCGAGGCCAGGCACGGCTGTTCACATACAGGTATCTTGGGGAGAGGAGCAAAAACATTATCCTGAGCCTCAACACACACTCCAAAGCTCCTGAAGCCCCAGCTGTAAAAGCCTTTCCCCAGCACAAGCAGGCAGGGAGGGGGATGAGCAGTTGCCCTGGTCCTTATAAAGCCCACAGTTTTGCTCTCTGAAATTCAGGCTGAAACACAGCAACAGGGTGATGAACCATTTCCTACCTCACCTGGAAAGGAATGGGCCACCACAACTGTGTTGTTGGGTCCTAGAGACTAGGTTGAGCCTCCTTCATCTCATTAAAACCAACTCCAAAGATGACAGCCTAGCCCTCTGTCTCGGGAGCAAGCTGGGGGCAGCTCCTCTGCTCTTCCAAGGCTCCTTGCCTGACCTGATCCTGAACTGGGCTCAGCAGTGCAGAGGGAGCAAAGATTTCCTGCTGAGATCTGGGGAGATGTTCAGATGTACACAGCCCGTGCAGGCTCCCTGCTCCAGCCACCAGGCCAGCAGCACTCCGGCATCAAAGGTCTGAAACTGCTCCCAGGTCTGGGATAAATAGAGCAGGGCCACGTGCTCTTTCAGAGCACATACCGTATCTTCCAGAAGGTGAAGTTCATTCACTGCCAGCACTCAGGGGAAGACAAGTAACCACTGTCCTGTCAGCTATGTGCATGTACACAAACAGGTCCCTGGGGACAACCCCGGCCTGCAGGCATTTGAGTGAGGTGGCCCAGCTGCTGAGACTTTTTTTTTTTTTTAACCATTTTGCACAGCCAGTACATGGGCAGCCTGCCATAATGCAGAGTACCTCACCCCAACCTGATGCAGAGAAGTCTCTGTAATTTTTCTCCCATTCACCCCAAAGTCTCCAAACAGCTCTCACCCAAACCCTCCAGTGTATGACACCAGCAGGCAGCACCTACCCTGCTTGCCTCCCATCTCATCATGCTCACCTGTGGTCAGGGGAGAGGCCCATGCCAATGATGTGCCCATGGATGTCAATGACATGATCCAGTGAGTCAAAGAATTCATCCGAGCGCCTCTCCTCCCCAAGCACTGGCCCAGCAGTTGTCATCTGATGGGGCAAGATTCTTTTAATCCCTTGAGGACAAAAAGGAGAATCAGGGAATTCTGCAGGGTGCTGCCAACAGATAAGCAGGGCTGATGGAAGTCCCCAGACTTCAAGAAGGGGCTTCCCTCTGTGCTGCTAAGAAAGGAGAACTGGCTCATTTATGGCCAAGGACCAAGGGAGGGACTGGCAGACAGCTCCTGTCCATGCCAGCTGCTCACAGGCTCTCGCTAGCAGTGCTTTTGGCCAGAACAGTGCATACAAATGACATGCTGGCACATTCAGCCCCAAGCAGCAAGCTGCCCAGTGCCCAGCTGCCAACCCAGCGGGTGCAACCGCACCTGGCCCCAAGCCTCCCGCCAGGCCATGGTGCTCCTCGGAAGCTGCACTGGCCTGGAAGGCACCCTGGTTGCAGCAAGGTTCTCCTTACCCACCCCATTGTAAATCAGTGAATCATTGGGCCGTGCCCATCTCCTCTAGTACCCACTCTGGAGAAGGCCCGTGAGATGCACTGGCTGCACAGGGTTTCCTCCTGTCGCTGTCAAGCACAGCTGGGGGTCAGCCTGGAAAGCTCCAAGAACAAGGGTTTAAGCCAGAACTAGACTCAGTTTTTGAACTTCCTGACAAAGGGAGATGGGTCAAGCCCTCTCCCTTCCAGCTGCAGACAGAGGTCCAAAACACAGACCATATGCAATGGATTCCTGGAGGCCTCCCACAAACCTCAGGACCTCTTGGGCATGCTTGGGCTCAGCTCTCCCTGGATGCCCAAAAGAAATTGGAAGACCATCCCACTGCCCCTCCGAGGGACTCACTGCATACCACCCTTAACTGTAGCTCTCTTCCCCAGGGGAACAAGGCAGGGGTTACCCCACACTGTCCCTTTCACATCACACAGTTGAACCTGGGCAGCCCAGGACCTTCACCTTTCCCACCCAACTATCACTGCTCACCAGCATCTTCTTCCTCACTTGGGCGTCACTAAGCTCCCAGTTCCAAACTCAGCTATATGATCTCCACATGCACGAGCCAACAGAACAGGCAGATTTGCCCATGAGTCAAGCTTTCCACCAGCACAAGGGAGACAGTGACTCAAAGGGACCTCCTGCAGAAGTGCTCATGTGCAGCAGATCAGGTGAGATAGCGCCGATGCCCAGAAGTGGGCCCCAGCAAGGGACAGGAGCACAGAGCATCACAGCTACACGCGGTCCAGGCTGCATTCCTGTCTTAGGCAGGCAAAGGCCGAGTGACTCTTCTCCAGGTGGTCTACAGCTTTGGAAACAGCCTTTCCCTGCCTTACTGGGCTGTGCTGGTGTAGGCCCAAGTTACAGGAGGGTTAGAAGAGCCTGAAGCAGGAAAGAGGCCGTAATTGCACAAGCATCAAAAGGAACTGAAACTGCCTGGCTTTACTGAAGAATCTTCTTGTGTGGAAGCAGCTTTCCTTCCCTCCTTCCATTTCTACTGATCTGTCTGGTCCTTTCCACTAAACTGGCTTTAGGAGCTTTTTGAAAAGCAGGCAGACTATCTGCTTCTGCTCATCACTGCACTGATTTCCTATAACTTCAGTCTCTCCCAGTTCCAGTGCCTCAGCAAGAGTGCCCTGAATGAGCGAGGGAAGTCCTACCCCAAAAAAAAGGTCTCCAGAAGTGCTCCTTCTTGGATTTTGCTGCAGTTACTGTCCCTGGTACCCCACCAAGAGCTAGCAGGCAGCCTGGCTCCAACTTGGCATGGAAACACCCACCCAAACAGCTGATCATCCACTGTGAAACCCCTCCTGCATCAAGCCTTTGGTTCTGTTTCAACCACCCAGGTCACACCAACACTGAAAGGCCAGGTGGCACAGGGTCAGTACACCCCGGGCTGCACAAGAGGCAGGCAGGACATGGGCAGACAGGGCTCAGTCTCAGAGCTGGGGGAACCGCACATCCATGAACTCCCAGCTGTTCAGACTAGCCGTGTTCCAACGCCCTCTCCAACCTCCACAGGGAGGCTAGGATTGAGGCCCTCCCACAATCAGGGCAACCACTGCCCTTCACATCCACCCACCGGTGTGCAACTTGTGACTAATGTTAAATCATTCTTGATTTCCTGCTTAATCCTCACCATGACATTCTTGCATCACCAAGTGTCAAGCCTGGTAGCAACAAAACAACCTCAAGTGCTTGTGGGAGAGAACTCTCTCCAGTCACTGAAGGCATCTCAAAAGCTTCTGGCACTGTACTGAGAAGGCAGCCTGAGCAGAACTGCAACTCAGTCACCACAAACAAGTGGCAAATTAACACAGGTCTTTTCCAGATTCAGATTTGGACTGTAGCTGCAGCCCACACCCCCCTACAAAGGCAGACATGCCCTGGAGCTCATACCACAGCCTTACCTATCTGATGTGGAGAATAAGTGAGGCATCCTGTGGTGAAGATTAAGTATTTTGTCTTGCTGTTGCTCTCTGTGGGGAGCAGGTTCACCTCAGGTGGTTTAGTTCTGTTGCGTATGAACAGCTCAGCCACCTTGGTCTCCAACTCTGTCTCAGTCATGGCAGGCCTCATACGACCCTCCATGATATCATCAAAGAACTGCTGTAGCCCATCCTCTGCTGTCACACCCCCGTCATCTGGCAATTCCTGTACTGCTGGCTCTGGAGTCTGCTTGGGCTTGGCCTCCTCTTCTTCACTGTCACTGCCAAGATCAAAGACTGGGCAGGTGGAGGAGGCAGCCAGCTGCTCCTCATAGTCCAGGAGCAGGTCTGGGGAATCGTACCGGCTGCAGTCAGCCACCATCACGGTCCGGATAGTGCTGGCGTTCAGATTCTGGATTTTGAACAGTCTCTTCACTACATTCACATTCTCAGACTCTACGCCCTGGGAGCAAATAAAAGAAGTAAGCAGGAATCAGCTCACCACAACATCGCTCATAAAGCCTCCGCTCAAACTAAGAGATGTTGCCCTGAACTTGAGCCCATGGTGCAGCCACCAGTCACGCACTGACACCTCTCAGCACTGCTCTCTGGGCATCTCTAAGCACTGCCATGAGCGCTGGCCCAAGAGGCTGGCCAGCTCTGCTATATTCCTTCCCATCTTGGAGGTGGGCTTGCTGAAACAAAAAGCCAGGGCCAGGCTTTTGCTGGCAGACAACAGCTGAGCTGGGAACTCAGAGGCCAGGCAGCCTTGCTCCCACCTTCCTGCCTGAGATCATTAGCTGGCACTGCTTGTGGCATTACAAGAATTTCAGGAACAGGTCTCTGTAATAAACAGGTGCAGTGGGAAGCGCCATCCCTCTAGCCTACACAAAGCAGAGGGAGAGGACCTCAGTGCTCCTGGAGTTTGCATGTGCCCCTCAGCAGCATCAGATGGATTATCAGCTCCCAGAAATAAGCAAGTCTCTTCCTACCTAACTGCTTCTGCTGTCTGCAACCACACTTCAATATTTCTATCAAATTGGGCAAGGTCCTTCCTTGCCTCTTGGAGATGGATGAGTTAATGCTGTAATGTCAGTGCAGCACAGAGAAGTATTTTTTGAAAGGATCCCTGCTACCACAGGGAATTTCACCTAGGACGAGCATCAAAGGTTTGTGTTGAAAAAAAAAAAAAAAAAAAAAAAAGAAGTAGGACACGATGTGTGGCTGTGACACGGGGACAGAGGTAAGACGGAGGAGCAACATGTCTGAGCAGTACAAGTAGCAAAAAAAAATGAACAAGCAGTCTAGAACCAGCACACACTGATATCTGAGTCTCATCACAGCATAACAGACAGCACCTGGCCTACAAACCTCGGTAGTAGCAGGCAGGACTGAACCCAGCCTTCCAGCCACCTCCAGGGAACAATGCCATGAGCTGCCAAGTAGGAGAATGGTCACTGCTCAGACACATGCCAGGCTGCAGCCACCCCAAGCTGAGCTTTATAATGGGAGCCTTGAGGACCTCAGCAACCTTGATGCAGTTCATCTGTTCTCCTGTTTAGCAAAACATGCTCTAGGGCACTCCCCTCAGGTCTTCATCCCAATTAATGGAACAGGAATTAATGGGAGCAGAGGATAGAGGAAGAACATTGCAACACATACCATAATACCAAGCGTGGAGAAACTTCATGCCAGGATTGCCTGGAGCTCAATATTTAGAAGGCAAGTCAAAGGAGATAAACAGGGCAGACAAGGGGACTCAGCCACTGTTCCCCTCTCCCATCCACTCATCAGCTTTTCCTCCCACAAGAGCCAGCAGGAAGCTGCACTGCCTGTGGAGCTGGAACAAAGGCACCTTACCTGGAAAGCATTGTTCAGCCAGAGCACAGAACAGGAGGTTATACGTCCAATCCGATGCAGATTGCCAGATATCAAGTTGGTTTCGTTCAGCCAACAGCCAAACACATCATAGGGTTTATTCCTCACCCTGGAAAGCAGAGTGAAGTTCTCTGGAAGGGAGGGGAAACAAGCATGAGTTGATGGCTCCTGACAAGGGTCCTGGAGAAACCATGGCAAAAGGTATGGGAGGTGGGTTCAAGGTTCAGCCTACAGCACTGATGCAGCACCTTCACTGAAAGCTGAGCAGACACTGCCCAAACACCATCCAGCCTCCAGGCACTGTTACGGACGCAGATTATTTCTCTCTTCTACGGCGATTTGTGGCGAATGCATGCACCAGGGAAAACAAAGCATAAGGACAGCCAAATAGATCCAGACCATAGAGCAATCTAGCTACAGAGCCCTTCTCCAAGCATGGCTGTAGTGGGTTTACGTGGCAAGGTTTTGGTAGCAGGGGGCCATAGGAGTGGTTTCTGTGAGAAAGATCTAGAAGCTGCCCCATGTTTGGGAAGGGCCCCATTGTTTTCCACAGCTGAGCCAATAAGCGATGTTTTGCACCTCTGTGAGAGCATATTTAAGACAGGGAAAAAAACGCTGCGCCAGACAGCAGCCGGGACAGTGAAGGGAGTGAGAAAACAGCCTTGCAGGTGCCAAGGTCAGTGTAGAAGGAGGGGGAGAGGTGCTCCAGGCGCCGGAGCAGAAGTCCCCTGCAGCCTGTGGTGAGGACCATGGTGAAGCAGGATGTCCCCCTGCAGCCCATGGAGTACCACGGTGGAGCAGGGTCCCCCGCTGCAGCCCGTGGAGGAGACCACGGTGGAGCAGGTGGCCCTGCACCAACGGAGGCTGCCGCCTGTGGAAGACCCCTGCCGGAGCAGATTCCGGGCCGGACCTGTAGCCCGTGGAGAGGAGCCCACGCAGGAGCAGGTGACCTGGCAGGAGCTGCTGCCCGTGGGGGAGCCAGGTTGGAGCAGTTTGCTCCTGAGGGATGGACCCTGCGGTACGAACCCATATCTGGAGCAGTTCTTGAAGAGCTGCTGCCTGTGGGAAGCCCACGCTGGATCAGTTCATCAAGAACTGCATCCCGTGGGTGGGACCCCACAGCACAGGGGACGAGAGTGACCGAGAAGGAGCGGCAGAGAAGAAGTGCTGTAGACTGACCATAACCACCATTCTCCCATTCCCCTGCGCCGCTCAGGGGGAGGTGGAAGAGGGTGGATGGGGGGGGAAGGTGCTTTTGTTTTCTTTCCTTTGTTTTTCACTTCTCTAGCTTGTTAGTAATGAGCAATAAATCTTACTGTCTTCTTATGCTGAGTCTGTTTTGCCCGTTACAATAATTATTGCATGATTTTCTCGTCCTTATCTCAACCCTTGAGCCCTTTTCACATATTTTCTCCCCATTCCTCTTTGAGGAGGGGGAGTGAGAGAGCGGCTGTGGTGGAGCTCGGCTGCCCACTTGAGTGGAACCATGACAATGGCCCAAAGCAGACACCCCACGGACAAGAACAAGTCATACACATCGCATACTCTCATCCTTCCATGTCATGACTTAGGGCCTTTCTGGACAAGAGAGCTGTGCCTTTAGCAACAGTCCTTGGTTTTGGGACAGTAACAGAGATGGCAAGAGACAATACAGCTAGATTTAGTGGGTTTCACAGAATTGCAACAGAAAAGGTAGAGCAGGACAGAATGACTGTGCCTCAAACCACATGAGACCTCAGGGCAAGACTAGCACTGCTTGAGTCAGAAATGGTGGCTTCAGGACAATTGGTAACGTGGACAACTCTTGCCTTGCCCAGACTCTTACTTAGAGCTGAAATTGAATGAGAACACACACACACCACACTGCACTTTCAGGTGATGACATGATAACCTGAGTAGAGTTATCCCTACGGCTATCCAGAAGGTTTACCCTACGGAATTGCGATCTAGACCTCTTCGCACAGATGGTGGAAGGCAGGACAAGCAGAGGTCAGGGCCGCAGCCTACAAAGAGCAAGTGGAAGAAAGAAGCCCCAGCTCCCACCACTTTACATATTCCAGGAAGCCCCACTGAAGGCAAAGACAGTATTTACCCATGCTGATTACGGCAATCTCTCCTGATGATGAGTTGTGAGGCCCCACAAAGACACCTGATACCAGAAGAAGGGAGTCATCAGAGTTGAACTGGGAGAACTGTGTGTAGCTCCAATTGTATGGCCTCATGTTGGAGCTGTGCTGCAGGGAAATGTCCAGCTCATTGCTCCAGATCTACAGACAGATAAATGAACAGTCAGGAAGCTGTAAGAAGCCAGAGGGCAGTTCCACTCCACCTGTCCTGCCAGCTTTCACCAGGCAACAAAAAAATTATTGAAGACCATATGTAAACGCTTCCAAGTCCCAATTTCCCTGTCAACTCCCTTGATGGAAAATGGTCAGCAGCTTTGGAGAGCAGCTAAATGCAGGACTTCTCCAAACTTCTCTATCAGCCAGGCAATGACAGTTATCGCCACAGCTGGGTTTAAGCATGTTGAGAGAGATTTCTCTCAAGACAACCACTCATGCAAGACTGCAGTAGGTCATTACCTCTGTTAGACCCAAGGCGGGACCAGTTTGCACCTAGAAAGCAGCCAGAGCCAGGCAGCACCTTCCAGGCTACAACTGAGAGAGTCATTATTGCTGTGGCTTTGAGAACAACTCAGCACCTTCAGGAAAAGGAATAAGTCCAGGGACTCCTGGTCAAACCTCACCTCCCCACAGCCTTTCTGAATGCTACTCTCACAGCTGAACCCTACTAACTCAAAACAAAGTTTTGTACAGGTGATGGTTCCTCCTTACCTTAACAGTACAGTCTTTGGAGCACGACGCAAACAGACAGCCAGAGTGGGAGAAGCTGAGGTGCAAAACCTGGTCATTGTGCTCCTTCAGAGCCTGCACCTCAATGCAAGGGATGGTGTCGTAGAGCCTCTGGAACTCGTCATACCAGGAGACAGCAGCTGGAAGAGAAGCAGGAACACTTGATAGGAATGCAAATGGCAGGGAAGCAACAGACCTGAGCTGAACACAGCAGCTGCAGAATCAGCCTTTAATAAAGCACAGCCACCAGCAATACCAGGAGCTCCGCCGTGGCTCCAGTCCCTGCAGCTTCAGTTGTGTTGGCAGAGCTTAACATTTTTCTCTGTAGTTTCTCCACTCTCCCCCACAAGAAAAATCTTTTCTCCTAACAAACACACAACTTCTCACCATATCACTACTTTCCAAGCTACTACAGTCACTGCAAGAAACATCCAGGACACAGCTACTAGCTATCTAACAACAACTTTGCTCATGACGAAACAGCAGTCAGAACTGCAGACGTGCTCCAGCACAGTGCAAACAAATCTATCATGTGATGAAAGGGAAGTTGTTCCTCAGGGCACAGGGCTCCACTCTGATTATCTGTGTCTTGTCTGACACAGAATTAAGGAAGTTTCAGAAGGTGTATGAGACCAGAAAAGAACATCTCAATGAGACAAAAGATAGGGGAAACAAAAGAGAAGAACTGGAACTAGATACAAAATGTCAAGGCAGAAGAAGAGTAGTGCAGTAGAGGAGCCTGGAATACACTCAGAGAAGTCATACTGACTGCTAGCAAAGAGATAAACAAAGAGGAAGATCTTTAATGAAGTGCCCAATAAGGTAGTCTACAGAGTTCTTGCAGCAGCAAATCCCAGGGAAGCAAGGAGTTAGACATTTATATGGATAAAGGCCAACTTTCCTAGTTACACTCAACAGGACAGTTTTTTTTTGGAACTCACTGCAGCTCCAGGAGGCACCTGCTCCTGGGGCAGGGAGCAGCTTGCTGCCAGCACATCCCACCACTGCTCACATGGCAGGGCACTTCGTCCCCCTCAGAGGCTCTTGCTCCCAGCACACCCAGCAGGGATGCAGTCAGGACAGATCCCATCTGGCCAAACAATCTCAATGCTTATGAGAGCCATTGGATGCCATTCACCACACCACAGAGTTGCTCAAGCCAGGCAGGCTTGCAAGACATTTCCCCAGCTCCTGGGACTGCCCACCTACCCTGCCATCATCCCCCCGAGAATGATTTCCACAGCCTGGGAGGTGCCCAAGCACATTACTGAGCTACACTGACTGCTCACTCCCAGTTAGTTCACTCCCAGTTAACAAGGCAGCTGTCAGCTTACTCAATTCAAGAGACACGCAGCGAATGAGACTGGCCAAAGAGCCTCAGATAAAGCCTAAAGATAACATTTTCAATACAAAGGAAATCCAGGGACTGCACAAGCAAAATCAAGCAACCTGAACAGTCACATCCACAACTTCTCCATTCTTCCTCAGAGCTCTCTTGCACTGGTGTTCCCTGCTGAAGGGAGACAGGTTCCCCGCTGCTTGATCCTCCTGGCTTCTTATCTTTCTGTAGCAACTGTAGCCAGAGAGCAGGCAGCCGGTTCTCTCTGCCATGGGCAATGCTGGGAGCACGATACACATCCTGGGAGCCACGGCCCTCCTGGGCCTCTGCAGCACACTGGGAAGGGGCATTTCTGATTCCCAGACAGGCCCAGCTCGGTGGCAAGAACTCCTGTCCCCAGGACCTGTCTCAGCTGTTACGACAGAACTGGGTTACCTTCCTAGATGGGACCAAACTGCTTTCAGCACCTGCTCCTCAGCAAGAGAGCAGCAGCAGAGAACAAACCTGTGATCATCCTCACCGAGACCGCCGAGGGCTCTCCCCAGGCAGGGCCGTGCAAGGCGCACCGCCAGTGCCGCCTGCTAATGGGTCATTTTCCTACTGCGAGCAGAGCCCAAGATCAAGTCTGACCTGCCCAGCGCAGTGGGTCAGCCCCCGCGCTAGCACCCGCCCGCCGTGCAGTGGCCCCGCCGCACGCCCCGCGCACCCCGCACCGCAGCTGCCGCCCGCGGCTCGTGCAAGCAGCGGGTCCGGCTGGCGCCTGCCGCCTGCACCCCCAGCGCGGACGAGAGCGGGGCAGAGCCTGCAGCACAGCCGCGAGGCCCCGACCAGGAGGCGCCGGCGGCGATCGCCGTGGGCCCGGCTCGGCTCGGCCCGGCCCCGGCCCCCCCACCCCGTCCCGGCCGCAGCCCCGCGGCGCACCTGGGTGTCGGGGCACCTCGCGGGACACGCGGTAGTAGCGGTAGAAGAGCTCCTTCCACAGGAACTCGTCGCGGGCCACGGCGCGCCACTGCTGGCACACGAGCCCCACCGACAGCACGTCGGCGTGGTCCAGGTACAGGAAGATCTCGAACAGGACGCTGTCGGGGAGCAGGGGGCCGCCGCCCGCGTCCATCGTGTCATCCTGCCGCCGCCACGAGCGGGGCCGGGCCGGGGCGGGGCGGAGCGGAGCGGAGCGGAGCGGGGCGGCCCGGGCACCCCGCGGCCCCCGCCGGACCCGCACCGGGACCCGGCTCGCCGCGGCCCCGCCTCCCTCGCGCGCCGCTTCCGCCCCGCCCCGTGGCCGCTCTGGCCGCCGTCTCGCTGGTGTCCGGCCGCCAGGCACCGCGCCGCCTGCAGGACGAATCGGCCCGGCGCGGCGGCTCCGCCCCCCGGCAAGCCCCGCCCCCTCACACAAAGCCCCACCCCTACAAAGAAGCCCCGCCCCTCCCGAAAAAGCCCCGCCCCTGCACAGAAGCCCCGCCCCCTCTCGCACAAGCCCCGCCCCCTCCCCACACGAAGCCCCGCCCCTACACAGAAGCCCCGCCCCCCCCCGCGGGCCCGGGTCTCCGCGGGGCCGCCCGGGGCCGTCGAGGCGGGGGCCCCGCGCTCCGGCCGCCCCCGGGAGCCCCTGGCCCCGCCGCCCCGTGCCCGCCCCCGCCTCCCGCCGCCCCCGGAGAGGCCCCGCCAGCCGCGGTCGGCCTGGCCGGGCTCCCGGTGCCCCCTGACCCCGTGCCCTCGCGGCCCCTGCCCGGCCCCCTCCCGGCCCCGCCGCTTCCCGGCAGAGCGGCCGCTGCCCGCGCCATGGCCGCCCCGCGCGCCCTGCTGCTCCTCGCCCTGCTCCTCGCCGCGCCGCGGGGGCACTGCAGGCGGCCGCCCCCTCCCCAGAGCCCCCTGGAGAAGGTGGCGGTCGCGGAGCACCTCAGCCTCCCCCAGGTGAGGCCGGGGGCGCCCCGCTCAGCCCTGAGCGCCACCCGCCCCGGGGCCGGGGGTGCCCGCAGAGCCACCCCGCGGGGCAGGCGTGGGGGCGGCAGCACTCACGGGGAGCCCTGTCCCAGGTGGGGGCCGTCCCGCGGCACCTCGGGCTCCCGCAGCCACCTCTGCGCCCTGGGGCACGAGGCGCAGCTGCCGGCAGAGGTGCCGAGCGATGGTGCCGTGGACGATGGGCTCAGGACGGCGGGTGCTCAGGCCTAAGGGGCGGTGGCACCCCGTGGTGCTGGCCTGGCAGGTGACACCAGCCCTGTGCCTTGCAGCTGGCAGGGCGGTGGTTCCTGGTCGGCATGGCCTCCCGCTGCAGCTACCTGGCAGAGCACAGCTACCAACTGGAGGCCACGGCGGTGACAGTGGCTGTCCCGGATGGGCAGAGCCTGACGGTCAGCACCTTCAAGAAGCTGTGAGTGATGCTGGCAGCTGGGGCCACCAGGTGGGATGGCAGCAGGGACAGGATAGTTGTAGGCAGGCTGGGGAAGGGCCAGTGCCTGGCCACGGGCTCCAGGCTGGGAGAGAACCGGCCTGGAACAATTCAGGGGGGTGGATCTCCTCTGTGATGTTTTGTGCTAGAAGTCCTGGTTGTGGTGGGACTGGCAGCCTGCAAGCGGTGTGGCCACCAGCCCGAAACTGGCTTGGGGTGGCCAGGCTGGGCAGGGTGGGAGGCAGCCAGCCTGGGGAAACCGAGGCACCAAGCAGGCATTCAGTTTCTCAACAGCCACCTGGTCAGGGACTGGCTCTCGAAGGCCACCACAATTGGTGGGTCCATGTCTGTGGGCACTTCCCTGGCCATGGGGTGACCCAGCTGAGCGGGGTTTGATGGGCTGAGCCAGGCTCAGAGCTGCAGGGAGGGGCTTGGTGGATTATCGGACATCCTTTCACATCTCCTCCTCAGTGGAGAAAGCACGTCCAGTGTGTGCCATGGAAAGCAGGAAGGGCAGGGACCTCTCCATCCTGCACCAACATCCTTCTCTCCCCGTACAGGGATGGGATGTGCTGGGAGATCAGGCAGCGCTACCTCCCTGCTGGGGCGCGTGGACGCTTCTTCCTGAAGGGTGAGAGGGACTGGGCTGGGGTGGCATGGAGGCCGTCGATACCACGGAGCTGGGGCCCCTCCTGCCCCTGGCAGGGCTTTGGCACCGGTGTCCTCTCCCGTGGTGCCTTCCCTGCATGCCACCTCTGGGGTCTGAAAGTGTCCCAGTGCCACATGCTGTCACAGGCAGCGCTGTGGGCTGGTGCCTGCTGGTGAGGAACAAAAGCCCAGCCGGGATGTACCTGCTCTAGCCCTGATTTGCACCCTTTGTGCCCTCTGGCGGTGGCGTGAGGGTTTTGGATGGTGCCTGGGCTAACCAGAACCTCCCCAGGCCGTGGCTACGGCAGCAAGGTGGACGTGGTGGTGGCAGAGACAGACCACAGCAGCTATGCCATCCTCTATTACCAGAAGGGCCGGAGCATCTCCGTCAAGCTCTATGGTGAGCTGGCATCTGGGGATCGTGGATGCCTGTGCCTCGTGCAGGGCAGTGCTGCCCCACATCAGTCACACTGCTGGGGGCTTGGGTCAAGGGGCTGCTTCCTCTTCAGATCCACATGCTGTGCTGGGGGAGGGGGAAGAATGACATGCGGCACACACGAGCCATTGGGGTCATGATTGCCAGGGGACTTGGGGGAGCTGGGCTGGGTGGCAGAGGGGTGGGACACCACGCTGTGTTCAAGGGATGCCCTGCAGAGCTGCCAAGGACCCAGACACAGGGCTGGGATCCTGTTCCCACGTGGAGAGTTTTGTCCCCAAATGCTGCAAGGGGGAGAGCAAAGGCAATCTCCCTGGAGCAACCCCTGTTCTGGCTGGGGCAGATCCCACAAGGCGAATGGATACATTTGCTTGGCTATGCAGGGGTGCCAGCCTGCCTACTCACTGCCTGTGGCCCCCTGCCTGCCTGCACCAGCTCCACAGGTGGGCAAATGGCCATTTCACCCCAGGAAGCTGCAGATTTTCCCCAGCATGCCAGCAGAAACAGCTCTCATAGTGGCAGGGCTTTGTAGCCGTCTTTTCTGAGCTGAAAATCCCTTTGGCCCCAAGCCTGGCTGTGGGAGGCCCAGGGAGCAGGGGCTTGGCAGCACGGACAGGCAGGGCTGTGAGACTGATGGTGGTGTTTCCCTCCCCATGCAGGACGGAGCAGCAAGGTCAGCGATGCCATTGCGGACAAGTTCGAGCAGCGCGCCAGGGCTGTGGGCCTGAGTGAAGATGTGACCTACTACTTCCCCACGTACGGTGGGTGCCACGTGGTCACCCAGGAGCAGGGGCACCTGCGAGGATGGCTTCACCGGGAGGGTCCAGCACTGGGGTTTGGGGTCTGGCACCACCAGCATGGGGAGGGGAGGCACATCCACGTGTGTCTGAGCAGCTCGTGTCCCCATGTCACATACAGCCCTGTCCCCGCACCATGCTCTCCCCAGGGGACAAGGATGCAAGGACAGGACTGTAGCCTGTGGTGTCCCTGGGGTATGTGGCTGTTGTGACTGGGCAGGGTGATGGCTTCGGGCTCTCTCTCTTGCAGGGTTTTGTGACTCTGCAGACGAGTTCCACGTTCTCAACGGTGAGCTGCAGTTCCCAGGCAATGTGTTGGCCACTGGCATGCACCAGCCTTGGCACAGGCTGCACAGCCCCGTGCTGCCACAGCCCTGTGGTCTTGCCCTAGTAGTGCTGGTCTAGCATGGGATGGGGAGTCCTTCCTTGTCCTGGTGTGGGGCAAGGAGGTGGCAGAACATCACCCAGGATGGCTGCACCCTGGAGAAGCAAAGCCCATTTTGGCCCTTCTGCGGGTCAGGCTGAGCTTAGTGGGGTCTATGCTGGCATTTTATGGGGAGGCTCTGGGATGGGGTATTCTGTTATGGGGACAATCTGGGGTGAGTGCTCGTGTCCCTGGGGACAGCTCCATCATTGGTTGTTGGTGCTTGGGTGGGCTGAGGTGAGTCACCAGCCCTGGCACTGGTCTCCAACATCTCCTCCAGCCCCTCAGCACTTCTCTTTCTCTTCCAGAAATGAAGCTCTAGATGGAGGCAGAGTTGCCAGGACATGCCCAGAACTGATCCCTCACCTCATCCAGCTGCCTACAGCCACAGGGGCAGGCAGGGACGAGCTGGGGCTTGGCCAAATCTCACTGCTGTACAGCAGCCCTTGGGG
Organism: Aythya ferina; assembly: GCF_964211825.1. Taxonomy (NCBI): domain Eukaryota; kingdom Metazoa; phylum Chordata; class Aves; order Anseriformes; family Anatidae; genus Aythya; species Aythya ferina. The sequence goes on from NC_140318.1 coordinate 11,519,303, forward strand.
CTCCCCAGCTCCTCCAGCTGCACTGGCAGCCCCCCTGCCTGACCTTGTTTCGTCCCCCCATGGCTTTGCATACTTCACCCCAGTGCCCTGGAGCAGCCAGCAAGACTCCAATAAACACAAGAAAAGGGTCTGTGTACAGGCAAGTCACCTCTCAATTGCCCCAGCACTGCCTCCACCCTGGGCTGAGCTGCTGGTGCCACTGCTTCGCACTGCTAGTGGCCTCGGGGGAGTCAGTGTGGTGCTTGGAGCCATGTAGCTCCCTCCTGTCCCCAAGGACCCCACAGCCCCTTGTCCTTTCCCTGAACCTCAGTTGAACCATGCAACACTAAGGCAGGAACAGTGACCTTTCCTGATTTACTCCGCAGTGCCGTAGTGTAGCCTGTCTGAGTGAGAAAAAGCCCAGACTGCCCAGTAGCCCATGGCAGCATGGCCTGGGGAACACACGTGGTGCTGTAGGCTGGGAGGACTTGGGGGTAACTGGGGACCTGTGCTGGATCAGCTCTTCCCCTCAGGGGCCCCAGGGAAGGAAACCACAACCCTGCAGCAGTCCTGCTTCCACTTCCCAGAGTCACTGGGGCAGTAAAACAAACCATGCCCCTGCACTGGGGACCGCGGTCCCCAAGGGGCTGCTGCCCTTTGAGCCAGACCCATAGCATTGCCTGGCTGAACTGTATGGCCAGGCTGGGGGCATCCCTTGAGCCCACTGTTCTCTGCAGGAGCTTGGCCCAGGGCCGCAGGGTTAATCCTGGGGGCAGAGGACCATCCCCCCAGCCTGACACGTGCAGCCTAGCCAGGGCTGTTTGGATGAGTGGTGCCAACCACCACAGTGCAGGCAGGGAGGTTGGAGGGGAAGGGGCACAGCCCCCAGAGCAGCTCCTGGCAATCTCTGCTGATACAGGAAGCTGGAAATCCCCTTCCCTATACCCCCCGCCAGCAGGCTGATCCGCAGCCCCTGGGGTGGGAGCAGCACCCCGCCCCCAGCACAAGTGTTTTGCAATCTTAGTGGAAACTGGTAACACATGTTGTTTATCAGGGACTTATGTAAGGAGCTGCCGCGTGACTCACCCGAAGCCAGCCACTGTCCCCACTGCCCACGTGTAGGGCAGCTGTGTCCAGCTGCGCGTACAGACCCCCCCGGCTGCCTCTGAGGCTGCTGCACTGCACAGTCTGGATGTCCCCAGCCCCTCAGGTACAGCTCGCTGTACGCAGCTGCAGGGCTGCTCTCCAGAAGTGCCTGTGTCATGGTGGAGACACGGCACAGCGATGGAGTTCCTGCCCAGCCCATGTGCCTGGGGTGAACTTGTTTATAGGGTGCAAATGCCCAGGCCCTGTAGCTTTGCTTGTCTCATGTTGCTGTCAGTGCCCCTGTGCTCCTGGGCTTGCCATGGGCCAGCACCCAGCTTTGCCACCACAAAAGAGCTGAGTGAGGGGGGCCCTTGGGTCCCCTCATGCCACCCTGGCAGGGAATCAGGACAGCTCTGTGTCCATGCACAGCACAGAACAGTGGAGACCCACGTGAGTGCTCCGTGCCTCCGCTTCCCAATGGATAGAGCTCCTTCCAGCACCCCAAGGGCCCATGGCATGCACCCACACCAGCTGAGGATGGGCTCATACCAAGGCTGAGCCTGAGACTGGCATGCAGTGGCTCTGTCCCGCTCTCATGATGTTCAGTCCTACCCAGATCCGCTTTTGTTTTGTTTTGTTAAATCCACAGAGCCGGGGCCAGCTTGGCTCCTAGCACATGTTGTGCAGGGCAGGCCGGGCTCACAGCTGGATGCGGGGAAGGGAATGTGCTCAGGCGGTCAGGCAGGGTGGGCTGCCGAGAGGGAAAAAACAGCTGTTGTGAAAACACACTCCTTATGTAAAGATCCTTGGCAGGGCCATGCTGCAGGGAGAGCTGCAGGCTGGCAGCACAAGCGCCTGCCAGAGCCATGGCCCTGGGGCACCACGGCCAGGCTGGTGCTGTGTCCTGTGCAGCCAGCCCTGTCCCAGCCCCGTGGGAACCACTGCTGACACCCAGTGATGACCCACAGCACAAGGGCTGGCAGTGCTCGGGGCGTCCCGTACGCATCTCCTCTTGGCTGCAGGGTGGCATGGGGGACGGCCTTCTGGCTGTGTGCTGTTGACTGGGGAGCTGGCAACTGTGGTCTGGCTCCCCGCTGGCTGCAGTGTCCCCCAGCACCCCTCAGCATACCCTCAGGGTGCTCCATAGCTGCACCCTGGTGGGGCTCACCCCGGCACCTGGCAACAGAGATGCTGTTTCAGGTGATGCAGGGATTTGGGATTTTGGTGGAGGGTGTCCCATGGGAGCACCCAAAGGTGCCCGTGAGTCCCACAGGTCAGATCAGGACTCAGTAGGTACTTGGTGTTCCCTCTGCCTTGCTTGGGCACCTCTCTAAGTCTGAGTTCTGCAAAGTGGGCAGCCTGCAAGCCCTGACCCCCAGTGCTGCCCCTTTGGCATCCCCAGCCCCCTTCCTGTGCTGGTGGCAGCACTGCTTCCCCCCCATTCCCAGCACTCTGCAGCTCTGGGGGCAGGGACAGCCAGTGAGCTGGCTGCAAGCTGAGTTTTTGCTGTGGAGCATTTTGGCATCCCAAGGCAAACATGTAATATCAACAGGAGGGAATTTTTTGCAGGTTCCCAGCCTGCCCTTTGGATTCAACTCTTGCCCCTGCTCTTGCTTGCATAACAGCACAGGGGGAGATGGGCTGGCCTGCCCAAAGCACAGGCCCCCCGGGACCTCTGCACTGCCTGCCCATAAATAGGGGCTCAGCAGAGTGTCCAGCACTGACTGCACCTCCCACTCGGCTCGGCTCAGCTCCTGCTCGGCTCGGCTTGGGGAAAGCAGGCACCGGGGACATGCAAGCCACACTGCTCAGCATCCTGGGGCTGGCCCTGCTCGGGGCGCTGCACGCGCAGGACAACATTCCAATGCAAGCCAACTTCCAGCAGGACAAGGTGACCCAGCCCGACCAGCCTCACCTGCGTGGGGGCTGGGGCGTGCGGGACGCTCATCTCCCCAGAAATGTGCAGAGAGGGGGTTATTGATGGATTAAGGGCCAGCCTCTCCAGGTACAGGGAGGAGGGAGGGCACCTGGTATGTCCTCATCCCCTGTCCCTGGGGGCCTCGGTTTGCTGGCTCTGTAAGGGATGCAGGATCCAGGATCCAGCCTGTGGGGTAGGACAGAGCAAATGGGCCAGCCTGCCTCCTGTGCTGTGGGGTGTCCATAGATGCAGAGGAATTTTGGAGGGGGTCTGAGGAAAGCAAGCTCAGTTTGATAGGCAGTGTGGATGTGGGCCATGGATCTCCCTCCCCAGCAGAGCCCACCCACCCCCAGTCCCGGACCCCAAAAACACAGGCTGTTGTGCTGGCGGAGCCTGCACACCCCTCTAGCCTCTCAGCCTCTGGGTACTGGCATGCTCAGGGTGCCAGCAAGACCCTTCCTCCCTCCACAGTGGGCACGACACAGCAAGGAGAGCCCTGGGGTCCCACTGAGCTGCAGGAGGGGTCATGCTGCCAGGTCCTCCAGGGGTGCTCTGCTGGGGGGCATGGCCCATCAGGGAGGTGATGGGGATGGAGGCACATCCATGCTGGCCCCAGTCTGGGCTGGACCATGGTCCTGACCCCTTCCTTGTGCCATGGACAGATGCAAACATCATTTCTGGTCTGGGTGGTCCTTCCACCATTTGTCCTTCCACCAGGGCAAATGGGAAGGAAAACCCCTGAGTGGTGGGCAGTGAAAGGCATGTCATTAACCAGGGCTCACTTTGGGCTTTGTGGACATTGAGGGCTGTAGCAGCTACTGGGGGGTGTGAGGACTCCAGGCACGGTCCTGCCACAAGGCCCAAGCTGGCAGGGAAGGCAGAGATGGCCTGGGCTGGGGCACCTGTCCAGCACTGAGCAGAGGTTACGTGCAGCTCACGGGGAGGTGGTACAGCATTGGCCTGGCCTCCAGCTCCAACTGGTTCAAGGAGAAGAAGCACCTGATGAAGATGTGCACCACGGTCATCACTGTCACCGCAGATGGCAACCTGGAAGTCAACTCCACCTACCCCAAGTACGAGCGGGCGGCAGGGGAACATGGGGGCAGCTCTGGGCACTCCCTGCTCCCGGGCTGATGTGTGGGCGCTAGGGGGGCAGCAGTGCCATGCCTGGGGCTGTGCACGGGCTGAGCGCCAGCCTCCTCCAGCCCTGCTGGCATTCTTGTGCTGTGCTCCCCAGGGGTGACCAGTGTGAGAAGAAGAACAGCCTTTACATCAAGACAGAGCAGCCTGGGCGGTTCAGCTACACCAGCCCACGTGAGCATCCGACCCCACTGCGGGGCTCCTGGCACCTCCTCTGGCAGGGCAGGATGGAGCTGGGATGCAGCCTGTGCTCCTGCCCTAGCCAGGACACCTCAGGGTGGCTCATACCCTGCAGGAGTCTGTGCTCCCCTGTGGGGTCTGGGCTCGGTGCTGGGGGCTGAGATGTGCTCATTCCATCCTTCGCAGGCTGGGGCAGCAAACACGACATCCGTGTGGTGGAGACCAACTATGATGAGTACGCTCTGGTGGCCACCCGGATCTCCAAGAGCACCGGCACCTCCACCATGGTGCTGCTCTACAGTATGTCCTTGCCAGCCCCCATGCCAGCCCCCCTGTGCTTTGGCAGTTGGGGCCCTCAGAGTGTTTTGGTGGGGATCTGTCCCATGGGAGGGGGCAGCAGGACAGCCCATGGCATGGCTGGGTAGGGTCCTCCTTCCTTGGCCCCTGCCAAGTCCTTGCTGGATTTCCCATGCCCAGGGGCCATCCTGCAAGGGACAGGGGCCACCTCTCACTCTGCTTTTGGCTGCAGGCCGGACTAAGGAGCTCAGTCCCGAGCGCCTGGAGAGGTTCACCCAGTTCTCCAAGGAGCAGGGCCTGACGGACGAAGAGATCCTCATCCTGCCTCAGACAGGTAAGAGCAGGCAGAAACAGAGGGGGCAGTGGGGAGAGGGGAGCCCACATGTCTGGGCACCTTGGTTCAGCTCTCAGTGCCTCTGGACAGAAGTGGGGGTCCTCAGAGGGGTGTGCTGGGGCAAGCCTCACACCAGGTACTGATGCTGTCCCCACCCCATGGAGGGGCTGATCCCTGCTTTTCTTTCTTCTGCAGACAAGTGCATGGCAGAGGCTGCCTAGGTGAGTCCTGCCCTTGCTGGGGCTCAGACCAGTTCTGGGGGGGCTGGGGGTGCCCTAAGCCTTGCCATCCTGCAGAACCCCTGCTTCTTCCAGCCCATCAGGCTTCTCAGTCGCAGCCCAGCTCCTCTGGCTGGGATATCTCCCATCCCCCTGCGGCAGGTCCTACCACATCCCCATGGGGTGGCCCTGGATGGTGGGTGCCTGCCCCCTCAGTGTGGGGCTGCCAGAGCCACCAGCACTCCATATGCCCCCTGCCTGCCAGCTCAGCCATGCTCGCCTCCCTTCTCTTCCAGGCAGACCCACCAGCTGCTGCCGACCGGAGCTCCAAGACCGCTGCAAGCTGGTGGCTGCCCCATCCTTTCCCCAGCACCGTATCTATCCACCTTCACTTCCTGGCTTTGCACCCCATGCCTGTACCCTCACCCCCATTAAAGCCCATATAAAACACCAGCCCCTTGGCCACGTCTTCTGGATCATTGTGGGGGGGGCACCCTGATGGGCTCTCCTGAGGTCTCCCTTGCTTGGGCTTGTGGGGAGGGGGCTGCAGCAGGGGGAGGCTGCTGGGTTCAGACTCCATGTGTGCTTATGGGGTGCTGCCTGGCCATGAAACTTGTCCTGTCTGGGGATGAAAGGCTCCCAGGGCTGGGACCAGCTGCAGGGATCAGCTCCAATCTGCCCTCTCAATCACCCTGGGCAGTTCTTCTTCTGCCCTCTCTGCCCCAGTTTCCCCTCCAGAGAGCAGGCTGGCAGCATGGGGATGGGGCAATGGGTGACTGGGGGGGGGGGTGTCTCCAAAACTGGGGAGGGAGAGGGGGTGATAGATATGAACCAGAGCAATGTCTGTGAATGTCAGATGTAGCTCAGTCCTGGCCACCCCAGCGGTCCCCAAGCCATGATCCTGGACCCTCCCCAGGAGCAGGGTCTGTTCCCAAGGGCACTGGGCTGCAGCTTGACCCCAGGCTAAAGCCCCGGCCCAACTGCCCTCCTCCTTGAGACAGGATCCATCCTGACACAGCCAGACCCTGTGGCCAGAACATGACAGCCAGGAGGGGAGTGGTGAGGACACCCTCTGTGCCCATGTCCCCGTCCCTGGACATCCCACCAGCACAGGACATTGCCCAGTCCTGAACATGCTCTGTGCTGGGTCTCACACAAGGCTGCATTCAGTTGGGACTGGGTAATTAAACTGGGAAGGGGCCAATGCTGTCACCCAACACGGGTACGAGCTATCAGTGCTCTTGTGTAACCTGTTGCATAAAGGGGGTGGGCAGGGACTGCTGCCAGCAGTGGGGGCTATAAAGGTGAGTGTGAGAAGAGGCAGGACTGTAGCCTCTCCAGCCCGTATCCAGACCCCGGAGCAAGGATGACCACAGTGCTGCCGAGCCTGGTGCTGGCCCTGCTCTGCCTGCTGAGGGCAGGTGCCGAGGTCCCTGTGCAGCTGGACTTCAACATGGGGAAGGTAACAGCACAGGGTACCAACCTGGCCAGTCCTGTCTGGGCTGGGGCAGGGTGACTGTGCTGCGTCCCCGGGCACCCCCTGTTCCTGGGCACCCCTGGGCATCCCCAGGCACCCCCCAGTCCCAGCTCAGAGTCTGCTCCAGGGCTGTTGCTGCAAGGCCATGGATGCTTGTGCAAAACCAGGTCAGTCCTGGACAACTCTAGCCCATCTCCTGCCACATTGCACAGTCCCAGTGGTGGCCCCACTGCAGGGATACACCCTGGGGCTGCAATGGTGCCAGAAATGTGGAGCTTTCCCAGGGAATATGGGGAGGACTCCATGCCACCACCCTGGCACAGGACAGGCAGTGCTCTGCACACAAGCAGGTGGCAGGTCCCCATGTTAGGCTTGGCTGGTCCCTACAGCAGGAGGCAGTTCCCCTACGACAGACTGTCAGGTCCTACGATGGGAAGGCAGGTCCCCATGGCATGTGACAGGTCCCCCGTGGCAGGTGGGAGGTCCCACACATCTTTTCCAAACCCTGTTGGTGATGGCTTGCTGCAGTTTGCAGGGAGGTGGCACATCGCGGCTGCCATTTCCAACTGCCCCGTGTTCCTGAGCATGAAGGACAAGATGAAGTCATCCATTGCCACCATCAGCTTCACGCCGGAGGGGCACCTGGCTATGGAGGCTATCTTCCCCCTGTGAGTGCCCAGCTCTGTTGTGCTGCTGTGGTGGGCTCTGCTGCAGATTAATTTGGTGCTCCTGGAGTCCCCTTTGGGCCAGGCACTGCCCAGTCTGTGGCTGCAGCTGGGTGGGCAGCATAGTCCCGCAGATCCCGCTGCCCTGCCACGCTGCCCTGCCACACCATCCTGCCGCCACGCTGGCTTCGAGCTCTGTTTGCTGTTCCAATTTTCTCCTTCCAGGCCAGAAGAATGCAAAAAGGTTGAGCTGCTCTTCCAGAAGAGTGGGCAGGCAGGGCACTACACCAGCACAGGTATGTGTGGGCAGAGGGACCCCAAAAATGCAGGGCAGGCAGCACAGATCCCCTCTGTGCCCAGATGACAGTGGGAGGTGTGGGTTTGGCCCCTCTGCCTCCATCACTTGGTGAGGGTCAGGCTGCGAGCAGGCAGCAGCTCAGCCAAATTGCACACAGCTGCTGGCTCAGAGGCAGCAGTTCACTTTCCAGACCCCAGTGGGGCACATTTGGGCCAGGGCCCTGCATCGCATCACCTGACCGGGCACTGGATGGGGTCCTTTCAGAAAATCAAGAAAAAACGGACCTGCGCGTGATGGATACAGACTACAAGCACTACGCCATCGTGTACACCCTGAGGGACCGCGGCCAGGAGCCCAGCACCATGCTGCAGCTCTACAGTGGGTGTCGCAGCGGGGAGGGGCACCTCAGGGCTGGGCTGGGCCAGGCCATGGGCAGTGGTGGGTGGCAGGGCTGGTGCTCCTCATCACCACCCAGGGCCACCACATCAGCACCCCAGCGTGCTGGCACTGAGCCACACCCCAGGAATTCACCTTGGGGTGAATGAAACATTGTACCACCAGTTTACTCTGGTTTCCACCAGATCCTTGCCTGTAGTGTTTTGGTCAGGCTGCAGACCCCCAGAGCTGTCAGCTGCTCTGCTCGGATCTGGGTGGGTGGGTACACGGCCCTGGGGGGGGGGGGTTCACTCATCTGAGGTGGGGGTTGTACCCCCTTGCTGCCAGCCTGGCATAGCCATGGGGTACCTGGCAGCTGTCCTGTGCCTGCTGGGCCCCCTCACTCACCAGCCTTCACCTTGGGTGTCTGGCTGCAGCAAGGGAGCAGGATGTGAGCCCCCAGTTCCTGCAGAAGTTCAAAGCGCTCTTCCACTCTGTGGGCCTGACTGAGGACATGCTGGCCATCCTGCCACAGTCGGGTGAGTGCCAGGGATGGGGTTGGCCCACATGTGCCCTCTGCACTGGGAGGCTCCATAGGTGCCTGGGGTTCTCCATGTGGGAGCACACTCACGCCTCTCTTTCGGTTTAACAGATCAGTGCACCAAGGCTCTCGCATGAGCGTGGCCAGGGGAAGCTGGGCTGAACAGCCCCCCAGTCCCTGTTAACCCTTCGTCTGTCTGTCCTGCCTTCCTGCAGCTGAGGGGCTGACACAAGAGCTGTGTCCTCCAGAGCTGGTGGAGTCCAGGCTCAGCTCCCCCCCCCTGCCCTGGCCCTGGTGCCCCTTCCCATCCTCTGCCAGACCTGCTGCTCCGTACCAGGAGCACGCCTCTCCCGCTGAAATAAACAGGTGCAGAAGCTGCCCCAGAACTCATTGCTTTTGTTGGCAGGACTGAGGGTGCTGCCAGACACCCTGAGCCCAGCCGCCCTGGACCCAACCACAGGGCAGTATGGGGGCTCCTTTGCTTCATGGTTTGCAGAGCACAGCATGGAGACTGGTGTGTGTGTGTGCGCATGCGCACAGAGGCTAGGAAAGGAGGTGCATTGGGGGTACCACTGAGGATTTGGGCAGGGGATGAACTAATGGTGTTGACCAGGCAGCCCAGCAGGGTGGGCAGCAGGCAGGGCTGAGCAGGCAGCCTGTATGGACCTGCTGCATGGGCTCTGGATCGTTACGGGCTTCTCCAGGTCACCCAGGTTCCTGCTCAGCCCCTGCCCCAGGGCACTCAGAGCTGCCCAGGTGGGAGTGGGACCGTGCCATGTCTGCTGAGACCCCCACAGGTGTCTGCCAGCGCCCTCTAGCCATGCTGCAATGAGCCCCAGGGGTGGCAGGGCCCTGCCTCCAGTCCCCCTCCTTCAGCAGCATGGAGGCAGACCCTGCCCCCTTCCTTCCTCCTCCCCCCCATCCCTCACCCCAGGCCCCAGCAAATGGTGGCCAAGGAAAGGGAATCCCTCGGTGCCTGGGCACCAGGCTGTGAGGAGGCAGCACGGACTCGCCTGGGGCTGTGATCCCTGGAGCCCTTTGGAGCCTGGGCACAGTGCACCCTGGCATGGAGGGGACGCTCGACAGTGACAGGAACCTGTGTCACTGGCATCCTGTGCTGGCACCCAGGCTTGGGCGAGCCTGGGGACAGGGGCAGGGTCACTGCTGTGACAGTGCTGCCCACAGGCTACGTGCTGGGAAGGACCTCCCTGCTCTTCCTGGCAAGGGAAACAAGAAGTATTTTTGTTCTTTCACAAGAGACGTAAAATACGGGAAAATCTTCATTTTTGTCTGTGGTGCAATAGCGGCCCTGCAACCCTGCTACTCAGATCCCTCCTTGGGGCTCGCAACACTTTCTTCCTTCTGTAAGGCGCTGTTTACCTTTGGATGGTTTCAGCCCTCCCAAGCCACCACCTCGCCCCAGGCCAACAGCAGCACGCAGTGCAGGGCGGGGGCAGCACAGCACTATAAAGTCAACAGCCCCAGGACTGCTCCCAGTCCTACCGTGACGCTACAGGAGGCTGCGCAAGATGAGGACGGTGGTGCTGAGCCTGGGGCTGGCCCTACTCTGCTTGCTGCGTGCAGAGGCTGGAGCTACAGGGCCGGACAGGAGCAAGGTGACATGCAGCACCCCGGGGAGGGAAGCATGGTCTCTGGTCACCGGGGTGGGGGCAGGAGCAGTATGTAGAGGCTGGGGGTGGCTGGGGATGCTGCAGCCACTGCTGGCTCTGCTGTCTATGAGCACTGGACACACAGGTGAGGGCAGTTACCCAGCCCCAGCAGAAGGATCCAGCAGGGATGCTGCAGGTGCCCAGATGGGATGCAGGTGCCATGGCCTGGGTGCTGTGGGAGTTTGCAGGTGTCCTGGCCACTTGGCCCCCAAAAAGGGACAGGTCCTGCCTGGTTCTCTGGACTTACAGCCCATCTATGCTGCCAGATTGCAGGGAAATGGTACGTCGTTGCTCTGGCCTCCAACTCTGAATTCTACCTCCGTGAGAAGGATAGGCTGAAGATGGTGATGGCCAGCCTCTCTGTCCTGGGGCAGGACAAGCTGAAGGTCTCATATGCAGCTGTCACGTAAGTGCCAGATGCTTTTCTCCTTGGGCTTCACTGAAGGATTCTCTCTGGGTCTGCATCCAGGTACTTCTAGCCAGCACCACAAAAGACCTGGGCAGGGGCTGAATCAGGGACTCCAGCTGACAGCAGCCACAAGTTTAAACTTGGGATAGCTGGGCTATGGAGACCCTGGTGCCCCGGTGCTGCCCCAGACTGTCCAGTAGAAGCAGCGACCCAGCAGCCGCAGGGCACAGGGCAGACCAGGCAGCCTGGTGGAACTGTGAGCACAGGACAGGGTCCCAGCATGGAGGCTGAGCCACCCAGCTGCATGCTGATAAGGGACAGCACAGAGCCTCCTCATTAGAGCTGGGCTCATCCCACCAGATCAGAGTGAGAGCAAGGAAGTGTCCATGAGACCCACAGAACTCCTGGGTGCCAGCACCCTGCTCTGGAAGCCCAGGCACCCATTGCTGTGGGAATGGCAGCCATCCATCCCCCTCAGCCATACCACCCCCTCTCCTAACAGCATCTCACGCATTTGAGCTGACAACACCAGAGCCATTGTCCCAGGGCAGGGAACAAGCTGGGCACGGTGATGCCCCAGCCTCTTGCAGGGACAAACCCAGCTGGCTCTGAGCATGCCCTGAGGATTCGCGACAAGGTGTCCTTCCCTGCCTTGCAGACCAGAGGGGTGTAGGAGACGGGAGACAATCTTCAAGAAGACCAGTGACGAGGGTGAAGTCTACATCTCAGGTGAGTGAGGACAGGGTCCTGGCAGGGGCAGGGGTGCATCCCTCACTCACCTGGCTGATGCAGAATCAATCTGCAGCAGGACTGTGGATGGTTGCTCCCAGGGGACAAAGCAGCAGTGGTTTCCCCTGACCCTAGCCCAAGTGCTAGTCCAAAATTGGTTAGGCTGCTCTGCCGCCTGCAGTGGCCATCCCTGGTCACTCTGCTGTGCCGTCATCTGTGGGCTCCCCTAGGCTTTTGGAGGAGCCTTTCCAAGAGGACAATCTAAGAGTGGGGGTGCAGCAGAAATAGAGTCTGGCTAGGTCAGGCCCCTTGGCTCCATTCACAGGCATTCACACTCTTACAGTTCTTACAGGAGCTCTCAGGGGAACATAATTAATTTTTCACTTTGCTCAATGTTCTTTTTCAGAGGGAGGCGATAGAATGGCACAGGTGCTGGACACAGACTACAAGAGCTACGCAGTAATCTTTACAACCAGGGTGAAGGATGGGAAGACCTTGCACATGCTGAGGCTCTACAGTATGTGTCCAGTCTGACTGGCAGGATGAGGGCTCAGGGGTCCTGGGGACACCTCGCATCACCCCTGCCCATGTGCTAGCTATGGTACAGGAGGGGGGCAGTGCTGCTGCTTGGCCCCACATAGAGGGGGAGTAGGGGAAAGGGGCTACGGTTTGGGGCTGGGTCTCAGGCTTCTGCTCTGTGCCAGGAGTCCACAGCCTTAGGTAAGACTCTTGGCAAAATGGAGCAAAGAGTGGGGGTCCTGCTGCAAGGGAAGGTCAGAAGTTGTGGAGATGGGAACTAGGAGATGAGATGCTGTGGTGCTTGGGGACACTGGTACCAGCCCATACACTTTGTCTTGGCCCATGGGAAGGCGACTGACATTCCCAGGCACCCAGCTGAAGGTCCCTTGCTCCCTGAGAACTCCACCACCACCTCCTGCCCCCCAAGGGGTCATCATGCATTCCACCCACCTAACTCCTGTCCTTGACTTCAGGCAGAAGACAAGAGGTGAGCCCCGCAGTCATGGCACTGTTCAGAAGGTTTGCCAAGGAGCAGAGCTTCACCGACGAGATGATCAAGATGCTGCCCAGCCAGGGTGAGCATGGCCCAGCACCGTGTTCACACCAGCCAGACTGGCTCAGTCCTTATGGGAAACCTGATTGAGCTGCAGGGGCTTGTTTGGCTGTCGTTGCCATTGCTGCGTGGGGTGGGCAGCCAGGAGAGTGCCAGTGATGAGGGGTGCTCTGGATTGGCATGCCATGACTTCTGCCTTACTGAAGTCCATCTCCAGTTGTCTGCCTCTTTCTGTGGGTGCTAAATGGGACTAGCCAGACCACAGCCCTGCACTCAGCCTTTCTCTTTATTTTCACAGATGAATGCAGAGTCGATGAACCATAGGTGAGTTGTTGCAGTGCAACACAGCATTTGCAATGTCCTCACCTGAAAATTTCCCCCTTGGTGCCCCAATGAGGGCCACCATGAACTCCTCTCGCTACTCTGGGGACCGCATTGTTTGAACGTGTGCTGACAGTCACACCCAGGTAGGACCATTTCTCTTGGAGCTGCTCTGCAGCAATGGGCACAGGGCCCCCTGATGGAGATGCAGCTGCCTGATAGTGGGCAAGGACACCTGAACCAAAACCCACCAGCTCAGTGGAGAAACAGCTGCTGAGCTCATCCAGCAGCAAGGTCCAAAACGCTGATTCTTACCAAAGGGAACTCAGTGTGGTGAATCAGCAAAACTAGCAAGAAATTGGGTTGATATCTCACCATGCAAAACACAGAGGTTGTTGGCCCACTGGACAGACCTAGCACATGATTTCCCACCACACCAGTGCACATACATTTGCGGAGCTATGCTAGAAACCCATCCTTGGAGATGGCTGAAGCCTACAGACCTGGGGAAAGCTGGAAGAGGAAACACTGATCCTAGTGGAGAGCCCTGCCCTGCCCACTCTGTTGGCCTCCCCACCTTAAATACCGAGCCCACCTCTCCTGGTTGTATTCTAGGAGGCACAGGATGACTGGATAATGCTGCTGCTCCCCATGCAAGGCAAGACCGATGTGCCAAAGCTCCAGGCTGCTGCTCTGCTGTCCCTCTTCAGGGTTCTGATGCATCTCCTGCTTTTCCAGTACATGGTCCCTCCTTTTCAACCAAATAAAGAGAACTCACCCCCAAGAGCTTGTTGTAGGTGTCTGGGGAGAATCTGGACTGTCTGGGGATGTGCTGCCCCTTGTTGTCCTCAAGGGGTTGGTGGCTGGAGAACAACCAGGGGCTGATAATGCAGTGAGCTCACCCAAGCAAGCGCCTTCTCAAAGCCCAGCAGCCCAAGGGGCTGGGCTGGCTCCTAGAAGAGGACCACAGCCAGGGTGAGGTGAGGCAAGGCGTGAAGGACCTGTGGCCATGTCCATTCTCCAAATGACCTTTCCTCTGCTCACCCTGCTGTGACTGCAGCCCCCTGATCATCTGAAGCCCAGCTCATGCACGAGCTCAGGCTGGGCCAGGGCAGGGACAAGGCTCAAGGCCCTCTCAGCCCCCTGGCTGCAGTGCTCCAAGGGCTGGTGGGAAGTGGGGATATCTGAAGGTGTGCCTCTGGATCTGAGTCCAGAAAAGCAGCATGACCCTGTGAGCCCCAAAGCATAGAATCATAGAATGACTTGAGTTGGAAGGGACCTTAAATATCATCTGGTTCCAACCCCCTTGGATTTGCAGGCTTGATCTGGGCCCTGATGGCTGGGCTCTGCAGCCATTATCATGTGAAAGGCTCCTTTGGGGACTCATTGTGCTCTTTGTTAGGGCTGTTAGGGGCTGTCCTTCCCCAGGGTCCCCTTCAAGTTGCAGGGTCAGAAAAAGCAGGTGGATGTGGCCTGGAGGAGGCTGTGGCCCATGGAGAGCCCCCACAGGAGCAGGGGGTCTGGGGGGAGCTGCTGCTCATGGGGAACCTGTGCTGGAGCAGTTTGCTCCTGGGGGACGGACCCCATGATGTGGACCCGTATTGGAGCAGTTCTTGAAGAGCTGCTGCCTGTGGGAAGCCCGTGCAGGATCAGTTTGGGAAGGACGGCATCCCGTGGGAGGGACCCCACGTGGAGCAGGGGAGCGAAGGCAGAGAGTGAAGGTGTAGGAGTGGTGGCAGAGAAGCACAGTCCCCATCCCCCATTCCCCTGAGCCACTTGGGGGGAGAACATAGAAAAAAAGTGGATGGGGGAAGGTGTTTTGTTTCGGTTTGGTTTTGTTTTGTTTTTTCACTGCTCTAGTCTGCTAGTAATAGATAAAAAATTATATTAATCTCCTTAAGCCAAGCTTGTTTTGCCCATGATGATAATTGATGAGTGATCTCCCTGTCCTTATCTCAACCCTTGAGCCCTTTCCTTTGCATTTTCTCCCTGTTTTACTTTGAGGAGGGAGAGAATAAGAGAGTGGTGAAGCTCAGCTGCCCAGCTGGGTAAAACCACCACAGTGCTTTCTTGCAGTCTGTACTCATGTCTGGGACTGCCCTGATCAAGATGCAGCACCTTGCACTTAGACTTCTTGAACCTCCTTAGGTTCACATGGTCCCACTTATCTAGCTTGTCCAGGTCCCTTTTGGAAGCAGCATGACCCTGGTCAAACTCTGGGCTTCCCTCAAGTCCCAGACACAGGGCTGGACCTCCCCATCCTTTGAGAGCCATCTCCCCATGCTGCCGTCCCTGTAGAGCTTATGCACGGGCTGTGCTCCACTGAGGGCTGCTCTGGAGAGATGGTGACACAGACAGCCCACCCTGAAAGATCAACTGGTGGCAGTAGACCTGTCTCCATAGGCCATATTCCTTTGAATTCATATTTCTGAAACCCTGATTCATCCTGTTCTTCCACATGCTGGCATTTCCTGCTCTGTTCGGCTCCCTAGATCCACATATGAAAAATAGCAACCCACCCAGGACAAGCCATACCCCCAGCAAAGCTCTTGTGAGCCAGCATCTCATGTTCACTCAAGCATTGAGGTGTGGCAGAGTGCAGAAATCCTCTCCACTTGACTTTCTACACTGCCTGTTCCTGGCCAGCCTTGCCGGCAACACAGGCTTTCATTTCAGCCTACAATCTGCCTCCTTGCTGTGTGCTGGTAGGAAGAATGCTGAACAAGTTCTGTCCCAGTGCTGAGCCCATCAGGATATTCTCAGCTGTTCCTTCCCCACCACAGGGAAAATACATTTGTGAAACTTCCCCTCCTGATCCTGGTGTTGAGCAGGGCGAGAGCTGGCCGCATCCCAGCAGCGGCAGGGCGAGGGAGCCTGCTGGGACTTCCCAAGCCAGTTTCATCTCTGTCCTCTTTGTGAAGGAGCCCAGTGTTTCCAGCAGGACTTCTCCTCCCTGCCCAGTCTGAACAGGAACAACTGTTTCTGGACAGGAACAACTTGTTATCTGCTGTGCTCCTTAGAATGCTGCTCCCACACGTAGCTTTGCCTCAGGCTTGTTTTCAGTACATTTGTTCATGTGGTTCACAACATCCTGCAGTTAGCACAGCCCTTTGCCAAGGGCTCTGTGTGACAGGGAGTCCCGGTGTTTCCACATCATGTTCCAGCCAAATATTTCCTTCCTGACATGTGTGGACATTGTCCAGGCAGACAGTGGTGATATCATTTCTCTCTGCCACCGGTGCTTTCCATTTCCCTTTCGCCTGTCTGCTTTCTCTCCGTGCCTGACTGGCCACCCAGAGCAGGTCTGCACACAAGCTGCATTTTTAACTCTCTTATGGGTGCAATACCCCTCCATGCAGAGTGGGGGGTGGGGGTAGAGGGGTGGGGTGTTCATACTGCATCCCCCCCCCACCTTCATCTAGCTTATTGCTGTACCTGCTGCTCACTAAGGGAGCTTTCACCATGATGTCCTCCCCAGCCCAGTGCTGTTCAGCAGTTGGGTGCTGAGCATCCTGGCAGCTCCATGCTGGGAGCTGGGGTGCTGGGTGCCAGGGCAGAACTCCTGCCCTGCCCTGCCATGACCTACAGCAGCTGTGATGCACTAGGCATCCCCTCCCAGATCCTGCCTTCAGCTACAGGCAGATACAGGGGCAAAGAGAAGCACAGGGGACGGGCAAAAAGGAGGTTATACCTGCCCCACTTTATTTTCGCAATAAGCCTTGCCAGATATTGTTACATAGTTAATGACTTCCATGGGACTTTGTTTCATTAATTTGTCTAAAGGTGTCCTGGGCCATTGGCAGCACCCTGTGCTGAGAAGCAGATTGGTGCAGCAGAGCTCAGCCCAGGTGCCAGCTGGTGGGGAAGGCTCTCAGGGGAGAGAACAGAGTGGTGGTGGGGCAAGGGAGACCCGTGTGCATAATAGCCAGGAGGTGCTGAGCATTGCATTTGTGAGAAGCTCTTCTGGAGACTTCACAGCCAATGGCTGTAGTGCTTGCTGGTACTGTGGAGAGTAGCTTCCCTATTCATCTTCTTTGTGCTGATCCAGATCTTCCACACTTTCCCAGCTGGAGTGACCTGTGCTGTGCCTCTCATCCTTCTCTCTCCCTCCCCTGCTTAGGCTGAGTGACTGGATCTGGACCTCCACCCAGCCCTGAAGATGTGAGTGAGACCTTGGAGTTGCACAGTGCCTTTTCCTGCTTCCCACTCCACACCTAATACCTCCTCCTCATGCTGCATCTGCCACTTTCACCTCCTACAGCATGTGGGTGAGATGTTTAATGATCCACCGTCAGCATGGTGAGCTCTCTGGGTAGCAGCAGCAGGCTGAGAACCAGCCCTGGGATGGGACAAAACAGCTCTGTCCTGTGTCACTGCCTTGACACTTGCTCCTCTGGGACCTCAGCATTACTGCCCTGCTAAGGGGCAGACCTTGTCCCCAACATGTTTAGCGCCCTTTCTAGGTCACCTGGTATCACACCAGCCAGCATGTGCATTAGCACGTGTTGATGAGGCTACAGGGGTGATCTTCCTCCCCTGGAAAACTGACTGGTTTTCTCTCTCTCAGCCACTTATTTAGCAAGTGAGGATCTTCCTCCCCATCTATGGCAGTTTATCCACCACAGGCTTTGACAAAAACCCTTCCCAGATTACCAAGGAATGTCCAATACTCATATATTGTTGACTCCTCCAGAAATTATATTTGTGAGGTGTGACTTTCCCGTGAAAAAGTTGGATTCAGCCTCCCTTATGACATAATTTGACCATGCATTAACTAGTTCTGCCATGTATTACAGCTCTTACAAGCATGTGCCTGCTCTACATAGTAGGTCTACCTATCTGTAGTCTCTTTACTTCTGAGAACCTCTTTAAAATCTGGCATAATATTTACTTCCTCTAGCTTTCTGGTGAAAACCAGTGGTACCAAATGCGAGTATAAGCAGCAGATGACACGCTACAGTGAAAAGTTTGAAATTCATACTTGATTTATTTTGACTGGAAATGCCATCTTCTTTGTTTTACTACTGACTTGGACTTCTCTTTTGATTGGGCAGACCCTTTAATGTGTTTTTAAAAGAGATCTTCTAGGCTGGGGTTCAAACAAAGATCCTTCTCATCCAAGGCAGTTGCCAAGTTTCTTTGCTTTTCCATCAGCTTATTTTCTTTGAAAATTCAATCTGAATCTGACCAGCTCCTGGTCAAACAGATCCTAATGTTCAATTCCTGTTCCTGGAGCCTTTGAAGAAAAGACTATATGTAAGTGCAGATGTTATTCCTCAGAGCAAGTGGACAAGTTTTGGTGTCTTCGTTGCTTGTCTTGTTTTGTTGCTATTCAACTTCCTAGAGTTCATTTTACTGTCTTCATATGGATGCAATTTTAAGAACATTTCTCTTATTTCCAACAAGCTTCTTTAAATTGATTTAAATGCACTGGTTTCCCTTTATGACTTTGTTTAAGGTTTGTATTTTCTAAAAACATCTTAAGTGCTCAGAGCAAAGATAAACAATCTCTGTGCTACGTGTGACATTTAACCCTTTTGACTTTACTTTTTTTCCCCCTTTTAAAAATAAAATGTAAATGTATTGGAGCATCTCTGGTTCTAAGCATAGCACTCGCCGTACTGAGAAGAGCCCTTTGATTCCGCATGAATCAGGTCCCCCCTAAAGCTCAGGATCTGTGTTAGAACCTTGTGGATGTCCCATTGCATGCAAATGGTGCTGGCACCGCTGTTGTCAGCTGGCAATATGGTTGTCACAGCAGGAGTCACTACTGCAGCGTGAGCTTGTCAGATCTTGTCTGTCCATCTTGGACTGCATGAAGTGAGATGATGGGCTGCCACTGTACCTGGGACCTGGTGCCAGCCCAGCTGAGCCTTTCCTTAGCACCCTGGTCTCGAGGTCTGTCCCCTGTGGGGTCTTGCCTTGATGGGCAATGGCTCTGTGGCATAGGCAGCAACTATCTGAAATCTCGTGGGTGAGGGGTGAGTCACCTCTAAATTGCTAATTACTGCTTAAAGACACCTCTGTGCTGGGTCCAAGCCCAACAGAAGAATAAACACTGTTTTTGTTCCTGAGTTTGGGAAGGGGCAAATATAGCTCCTGTCTCCAGGCACTGCAGTGGCACAACAAGGCCCTTGGAGCCTTTTCAGAAGTTGAGACTGCAGAAGTTCAGAAACTTTTAATGACACCAACTGAGACCTGTTAAAAGTGAAGAAAAAACTCACTGTTGCTGGGGCAGCAAGGTGCCCTTTTGGGCCATAGCTTCATGAGACACTGGCACAGAAAAAAATGGCAGACTTTGGGTGTTCCTGCTTTCTCCAGGTGCACTGTTGAAAGCACGTAGCTATTTTCAACTTGGATCATCTCAGGATGTGACTTTATACCTTGGCTCTATGACCAGCTGACCCAACACAGCTGATGCAAAGTGTCAGGTGACCTGAGGGTGGTGAGCAACGTGACTGTGGACTTTCCAACCTGCCAGGTCCAGCATCTCCTGAAATGTGTGAAGATGTGTCACTCCAAGCAATGTCCATTGTCAGTGATGATGTGCATCTTGGGGACAACAAAGCTCTGGGGACTGGCTACTGTTCTGGCAGGTAGGGCTGTCATTCAAAGAGACCTCAGCAGCCCCCCAAAATGGGGTAGTACAAACCTCCTGGTGTTCAGCCAAGGCATATGCAAAGTACTGCCTCTTGAGAGGTTAACCGCAAGCAACAGGGCAGTATGGGCCTGTGGGTGAGATGGCAGCTTTGCCCTGTGCATCAACAAAATGAGCATCAGTCATCAGGGTGCCATTGCAGGAAAGGCAGCCAAGTGCGTCCTCTTCTGGGTTAGCAAAGAGTGGCCAGCAGATCAAGGAACATTTGTGAGACCACATCTGGAGAGCAAGGTCCAGTTTGGGGCATTCATTGGGGCAGGGAGAAGTGCTGTGTCAGAGAGAGATGCTCCTGTTCGTGGCCAGCTTCCCCATCACTCATGTTCTCAGGCCCCACACTGGCCTTTGAAGACTGGTGAATCTGGGGGGAAACCTCCTTTCCAGAGTCCCAAACTTCTCAGAGGTGAAAGGTCTCTGAACAGCTTCTCTGAGCACAGAAACAACACACCTTGCACTTGCTAGACCCTCCCCTCCACCCCCCCATATCACTCTTAAATCCAGACCAGCTTGTCTAGAAGAAACCAAGGTTATCCAAGAAGGCCAGGAAGTACATTCTTGGTTGCAAAAGTGAGGAAAACAAGTGAGTGAAAAAAGTGAGGAAAACTGACGTGTTCCCAGACTCAAGCTCTTGCTCCCAGGTGTCTCTGAATCAACTGGGCTGCATAGCCTACAGCACTACCCCAGCTGCACAACAGGACCACCCCTCTGAGAGCCTGCAGCTACTGGGACGTTCAGACAGCTTCAGACCTGCCTCCAGGCCCAGCCTCTGGAGGGCGGGGGCTGCCTCATGGGGGTGCCCTCAGTTGACACTGACCACAGGACTCTGTTGTCTTCACTCGCAGTGTGCTTCCCTGCTCCCACAACATCCTAAAGGGAATGGCTCAAGGGGCTGTGCATGTGCAATTACGGACTCTGCTGTAACGGGGGATCTTTTCCCATGTGCCTCCAAGGGGTATATTGAATTCACCCTGGCATCCCAAACCACTTTTGCTACCATACACACCTGGCGTGAAGAGAAGAAGCATCTTCTCAAGGTAAGCTGTACAGGCACTGGGTCCTCACATGTCCCCAGCTGATGGGGGGAGGGGGGACTGCTCAAGGGCAGGACAGCTGTAGGGTCAAGGAGGGCCAGCATTCACCCCATGCAGAGCCCTGCAAGGCCAGCTCTGCTTTGCTCTGTCGCCCTCTCCCAGGACTGGAAGATGCAGGCCCTTTCAGTGCTGCTCATGGCCCAGTGGTTTGTTGAGTGCCCAGGGGCCTGGGACACGTCTCAAAGTTCACACCGCTGCAGCTCTCCTGCTCACAGCACCAGGCGAGCCCTGCCCCTCCTGCAAACACGGCTCTGCCTGGGAGCAGACGTGTCACTTGCTCGTGTCGCAGTGCGTGCTGTCTGTTCCCAGTCTTGACATGATGTAGCTTTGCAAACCCAGCAAGACCATAGGGTTGGTGTGTGCTCCACGAAGAGCAGCACTGATCAGCTTCTATATTGAGCTCACTTGTCTTGTATTAGATTTGATTGGAAATCAAAAGGTATGTAATTAACAGAAAGGCAAACAGACACTTCCAGTGACTGGCTGATCATCCAGTTAATGGCTATTAGATCAGCAAACTTAATTGCAAACCCCTACAGTTACTGGAAAATGAAACGAAGATGCCACTTATATCCCAACTAGTGCCATAGAAGCCAAGCTGCTTTGTGGTGATCCTCTGGGGAGACCGGAGGCCTGGGTATGCTCCCAGGTGTGGAGGGGCAGAGGGCCGTGGTATGCAGGGAGAGAGCTGGGGGTTTCTGGTCTTTGTGCTAACTTCCAGGCACGTAGTTTTCTACCTCCACTTCAATAAACTGACACTAAAGGCTCTGTGGACATCTACTTACAGTCACAGCATGTTTATTTTAGGTAAAAGGAAAAGATCTAATTGGTGACAAACATTTAGGAACCAAAACTCCTCCTGTATTTACGCTGGTATGTAATCACTGTGGGGTCTAAACCGTATGAGAAGGCACCACATGGCACCTTGACTCCTTGTCCAAATCTTGGTGCATTAGAACTAAGGATGTGGTTCCCAAGTACAAATCATTTTTGAAATTGGGTTTAAGCTGTTAGCTGACACAGGCTTGTCCGTGCCAGGCCCACCCACAGCAGCATGCTCTAGCGAATGGCTCTGCTCCCCCATGCAGCAGTTGCCTCCCTGCTAGGCTTTGCAGCTCCAGGCTGACCGCATCGCAACATGTGCTCCCCAGGGGCTCTTCCTTCTGCAGGCATAGTGCCATGGCAGAACAGCTCCCTCTTCCTCAAGCGGGCTCCCTATGCACCACCTGGCAAGGTCTCACTAACATATCTCAGCATCACTATTTTCGCACATAGACTGGAAAGCTTTCCTCCTGTCCCCACAGCCAGTTTGGTTTCCCCTGCCACACTCATGATTTGTCATTATCCTGGGCTGGCCAGATTGCTGGGTGTCCTGCTGATATCCCTGTGGGCCAGCACACTGCTCCACAGTCACAAAGCTCCTGTGCCCAGCTAGTTCTCATCGGCAACTCCCAGCTCATGGCTTCCCATTTCCCAGCACATCGCAATGCACGGTGCTCTGCTCTGGAACAACTTCAGTGGGGCCAGCATGTCCCCCCCAGGTCTCCCAGGAGCTTCCCCACTGCTCCTTGCCCCTTCACCCTTGCTCTTCTCAAGGTTAACATGGGATTTTAGACTTCTTTTTTCTGAGATCCAGGAAAGTGATAGTTGTGCCATTCCCACTGCTGGAGAAACCAAGTGTCTAACAAGGGATGGACAGATGGGTTTTTGGGTACAACCTTCCCTTGGAAGCCTGGGTTACATTTTACTCTAACTTCAACTTTTATTTCCTCTAAAACCTTGCAAATGTCCAGTGCTGGATTCTTATTCTCCTATCAGATGTAGCTCTCCTCACAAAGATGCTTTGCATACTCACTGAAGGAGAAGCGGCATTAATTCTTCCTAAATTCAGGTGCAGCCACATTACCTTCCTGCAGCCCCACTGGTATTCAACAAACCTCTGAGGACCTTCCTCTCTGCTTGATGCTGCTGTCCCCATACCTTCATGTTGTCACTTGCAACCCCACTTTTGCCATAAATCGTCTTCCTGGAAAACTGTGTTTGAGTGATTCTGGGTCTGGGTGAACTGAGAAGTGCCATAGGGCTGCCTTTCCTTCAAATATATGGCTGAAGCACGTATATTAATCTCATAAGGCTGCACACCATTTTCATGGTCTCCCTGCACTCATTCGTCTTTCACTGTAGAGTTTTCTTGTTGCGTTTTGAGGTCTTTTCTTTGCTTGCAGACTTTCCACTCATTCCAAATGTCCTCCTCAGTGCAGATACATTGCTTGCTTGCTAGAATCACAAAATCACAGAATGACTGAGGTTGGAAGGGACCTCTGAAGGCCAGCTGGTCCAACACCCCTGCTCTACCAGCCACTCAGGTACCAGAACCCCATCAGTTCACTTCATGCTGTGATGTGGTAAAAACATGTGAGATGACATATCCAGGGG
Organism: Aythya ferina; assembly: GCF_964211825.1. Classification (NCBI taxonomy): domain Eukaryota; kingdom Metazoa; phylum Chordata; class Aves; order Anseriformes; family Anatidae; genus Aythya; species Aythya ferina. The sequence continues at coordinate 11,542,194 of NC_140318.1, forward strand.
TGTGCCCTGATCAGCAGTGTGCCCTGGCAGCCAGGAGGGCCAACCGTATCCTGGGGTGCATCAAGCACGGCATTGCTAGTCAGTTGAGGGAGGTGATTGTCCCGCTTTACTCTGCACTGGTGTGGCCTCACCTCGAGTACTGTGTGCAGTTCTGGGCACCACAGTACAAAAAGGATGTAAAACTGTTGGAGAGTGTCCAGAGGAGGGTGACAAAGATGTGAAGGGCCTAGAGGGGAAGACGTATGAGGAGCGGCTGAGGTCACTGGGCCTGTTCAGCCTGGAGAAGAGGAGGCTGAGGGGGGACCTCATCAAGGTCTACAACTTCCTCGTGAGGGGTGTGGAGGGGCAGGCGCCAACCTATTCTCCTTAATCACCAGTGATAGGACCCACAGCAATGGTGTCAAGCTGAGGCAGGGGAAGTTTAGGCTTGACATCAGGAAGAGGTTCTTCACAGACAGGGTGGTCGCACACTGGAACAGGCTCCCCAGGGAAGTAGTCACTGCACCAAGCCTGTTGGAATTTAAGAAGCGTTTGGACTGTGCACTTAGTCACATGGTCTAAACTTTTGGGTAGACCTGTGTGGTGCCAGGAGTTGGACTTGATGATCCTTATGGGTCCCTTCCAGCTTGGGATATTCTACGATTCTAGGGTTTCTGGAATGGTCGTTATAGTCAAGACTGTGATTTACAGCCTCCCCTCTCCAAGGAGTTATTCTTCCTGGCAGAATTTCTCTCTTGTGGCTTTGTTCTTGCCCCAGTCTGGTTGAGGGATCTGTCAGGGCAGACCTTCCTTTCCCTTCTTCCCAAGGTGATTTGGACCCAGGAAGATGTTTTGATGGTGCCTTTCAATGTGTTGTGCTGTGTTACCCATCCTCCTCATCTCACTTTCTTGCACTCTCCTCCTGCATCCTCTATTGTCTGCTCTGGTTACACCAACTGTTTCACTGACCTCCAGGAATATCTGTTGTCATGGGGTGTTCCATGTAGCAGTTTGAGCTGCTCCATAGCAGCTTTGCCTGAAGCCACAACCATTTGTATTATTTCCTATGGATCATCTGCTCTTCCTGAGCTAGAAGAGACCAGCCTTTTGTTTGGCTGTACCATTTTCCCACCTGCTCTTATCATAGAATCATTAAAGTTGGAAAAGCCTTCCAAGATCATCTGGTTCAACCATCACCCTACTACCAATGTCACCCACTACAGCAGGTCCCTAAGCACCATGTCCAACCTTTCCTTAAACACGCCTTGGGACGGTGATGCCACCACCTCCCTGGGCAACCCATTCCAATGTGTAACCACTCCTTCAGAGAAGAAATATCTCCTAATTTCCAAACTGAACCTCCCTTGGTGCAACTTGAGACCATTCCCTCTAGTCCTATCACTGGTTACCTGTGAGAAGAGGCTGACCTCCAGATCACCTTCCTTTCAGGTAGTTGCAGAGAGCAAAAAGATCTCCCCAAACCTCCTCTTCTCCAGACCGAACACCCACAGTTCCCTCAGCCGCTCCTTACAGGACTTGTGTTCCAGGCCCTTCACTAGCTTCATAGCCCTTCTCTGGACATGTTTCTGGGTCTCAACGTCCTTTGTGTTGTGAGGGGCCCAAAACTGAACACAGCACTAGAGGTACAGCCTTACCAGAGCAGAGTACAGGGGATGATCACTCCCCTGGTCCTGCTGGCTGCACTATTCCTAATACAAGCCAGAATGAGGTTGGTCAGGCAGGTCCTTTCATGAACACAAGCTACTTATCCCTACAGCTGCTTCCCTTTCCTCTGTCTCTGCTTTCTGCCCTTGTTTAACAGCACATACCACACAAAGCATGGAGAGTACATGCCTTTCTTCAGCCACCAGTCCCTTTGTGGTTCAAAGCCTGATATGTCATTTCTCCCAGCCTGGATCCCTGACAGATTCTCCCCTCCTGATGCATCACCTCCTTGCATTAGGAGGAGCATGTACATGGAAGCTCCCAGTTGCTCAAGTGCTCCAGCCTTGCCTGTGGGACCAAACCTTGGGCTGTCTGCACCTCCCTCCCTCCCAAAGTACACATCCAGCCCATTTGCTGGGTACCAGGACAAACGTACAGCCAATCCCTGAATCTCCACATTGTGGAGCTCATCCCCATCATTGTGGGGATGTCCTTGTTGCCTTTTGCAGAGAACTTGCAATGTTGTTTGATGGAGCTCAAGTCTTCTCAGCCTGGTACCCACCTCTTCCTCGCTCCTGGAAGATGCTCCCACACTTCCTTCTGCAACAACCTGGTGACTGCCCTGTCAGCCCCAGCAGTGACAAACTGCCTCTTGCAAGTTTGAGCATAAATCACTGATTGTCTCCTTCCTGCTCTTCCTAAGAATTCAGTAGTTTTAGGTTCGTACTCAATATCTTATGTATCCCTGAACTCCAGTTTCTCATTAGATTCAGAGTCTTTCCCTTTTCCTGCAGGCTGGTGCCTCTGCTTTTGCTTGCCACCCTTGAACTACTTGAACAACACGATCACCTTCAGATGCCTTTCTGGTCCTGTGATCTCTCAAAATTCCCTCCCTACAATGCTTTCTCAAGGTGCTCATGAGACTACAGTGCCGTATTTGCAATCAGACACTGTCTTTGTAACTTTTAAAGGTGGTTTGGTTTTGATTTGAGGTTTTTGTTTGCTTGTTTTGTTTTGTTTTTCCAGCAGAAGGATGAGATGTGCTTCCACAGTCTATGGTCTTTCTATGTTTTCATTAACAATGTAAACACACCTTGCTGCTATGAAGGGCAGCAATAGTTCAGCAAGGCAGAGTCGAACCTGCCATGTTTTTGGGGATATTTAGACCACACTCCAGGTACAGCCCAGGAAACCTGAAGGGGAGAGAGGGACTGCTCCTGTTTGTTCTCATTTAACAGTTCCTGGGATCCTTATGGACTACAGTGGTGATGTCCCTGCTCTCAGGTGTTCTTCAGGTGATGCAGAGTTTTGGCCCGTTCATCACCAGGTCCTGCCCCAGCTCAGACAGAGGCACAGGGAAGTGGTTTTGCTGTGCCATGGGCTCTTCAAACAAGTACCTGAAGAGCTAGAACCATTTCAGCCAGGTCTGTCAGGTTTCTACCAGAGTCCACTGGCAGCACTGGGCCAGAGTTGCCCCCATGCCAGCTGAAACAGCTACGGGGCAGTGGGAACATGGGCATGGCTGTGCAGGTGTGGGCTCCTGCAGGGTTGGCTTGAGGATTGAACCCCCCTGGGCTGAAACTCATCACCTGCCCCAATAGACATTTCCCATCCCAGAGCCCCTGGAGCACGATGTGAGTTGCGAGGGTTGCCAGAGGCTGTGTCATGGCTTCAGCCCACAACACAACAGAGCAGAAGGCTGGAGACATCCCACGGCAGGGGTGAGTGCTCACCCTGCTTCCACCTGTCCTTCATGTCCTCCTGCTCTCCCTGTAGATGAGTTCCGAATCCCTGCAGGGGGGAAATCTCAGCAGCCCCACCTCATTCCTTCTCTTGGGGTTTTCCAGTACCTACAACGCACAGGTGGCCCTCTGCCTGGGTTTCTTGCTCATTTACCTGGTGACTCTGCTGGGGAACCTGCTCATAATGAACCTCGTCTGGCTGGATGCTCACCTGCACTCCCCCATGTATTACTTCCTGGGCCACCTCTCCTTCCTGGATATCTGCTACTCCTCTGTCACACTCCCTAAGATCCTCAAGGATTCCTTCTCATCACAGAAGACCATTTCCTTTGTGGGCTGCATCACACAGATCTACTTCTTCCTTAGCTTTGGAGGCTCTGAGTGTGTGCTCCTGGCTGCCATGGCCTACGATCGGTACCTGGCCATCTGCCGCCCCCTTCACTATGCAGTGTTCATGAGCAAGAAGATTTGCCACTGTTTAGTGGCTGTTTCATGGCTGAGTGGCTCCTTCTCGTCTCTGATACAGGCCTTTCTCACAGCCCACTTACACTTCTGTGGGTCCAAAGTGATCAATCACTTGTTCTGTGAGATACCCTTCTTGCTGAATGTGTCCTGCAGTCCTAATGCTCGCTTCAACAAGGCCGTCCTGTACGCTTTGGCTGGGACTATTGCCATGGGCTCTTTCCTCCTTACTCTCGTATCGTATGTTCACATCCTCTGGGCTGTCCTCCAGAAGGGAGCAGGGGGGCAGAAGGCCTTTGCCACCTGCACCTCCCACCTGACTGTTGTGTTCCTGTTCTTTGGTGCTGGGGCCATTGCCTACCTGCTGCCTCACTCCAGCACCTCCAAGGAGATGGGTAAGGTCCTCGCCCTGCTGTACGCCATCATAACCCCCATGTTGAATCCCATCATTTACAGCTTGAGAAATAATGAAGTGCAAGGGGCCATCAGAAAAGCCCTGCACAGAGTGTTGTCACAGAGATCCACCAAGGACACAGGCAGGGCTGCAGAACAGCCTCTGCCTTCACCATGCATGGAGCACGGCTGTTGATGACCCAAGATGATGGGGGACAGTGGGGCTCTCTTGGACCAGTGGCAAGCAGAAGGGAGACCTCTGGAGATGTGAATAGACCAGGAGGGGATTCCATAAAACCATTAGGTCTTGGTCACAGTTCTCCCAAAAAAAATAATTCTGTGAACTTTTTTCCTAAGAAATAGGTATTGTCCAGGTCAAGAAGCAGTACTGAACCTCCACAAAATGCCTTTGTTGTGACGGTGCCCTTGGTTATCCTTGTTTTTGTTGTTGTTGTTTGTTTGATTGTTTGTTTGCTTTGTTTTGTTTGTTTGTTTGTTTTAATCATTTATCTGCACCGAGGTTTTGTCAGGCTTCCTGGAAAGAGCTTTTATTCCTAAGCAAAGCTCTTTCTGAGGTGAAACACTGCAAAGTGCAGCAGTAATGCCCTGCTGTAAGCATCTCCTGCTAAGTGGTGGATAATCTTGTCTGGGCTGGACTTGCAGACACTGCAGAGCCGGATGTCTTTCTCTTAATGCAATAAAATATGTATAAGTAGGAAAACCATTGTCAGGGGATTGATCTTTGTAGTTTCAGGAATCAAAGCCAATCCTGGGAACAGACATCTGCTTCCGCATGCAAAATGGTGGTGACAAAGCAGGAGTGTAGGTGGCACCTGAACATGCCTGGGAGAGCAGATTATTCTGATTCATGATGTGCTTTCAGGAAGAGTGCACAGGGCTCTTGGCACCACACAGAGCTGAGAAGGCATTGCCTGGTGGCCACAAATAAAGGGATGTGGAAGAACACCGTGACCGTATCTCACTGTGTGCAAGAAGATACGCCTACAGGCACAGTGAAACATCCTCACATCCTTCTTGGACCTCAGTCAAATGCTGGGCTGTGATTTCTTTTCAAGCTTCTGTAAGGCTCCCATTTAGCAGAAATTATGGGAAAAAATGGTTTCCTGTGACTGGAAGCAACCCCTCCTCTGGTGGAACCAAGAGTTTCCCAGTCAGAACCCAGTGTGCTTTATCCAGCTTAGGCAAGGATGTGACACACCCTCCCCAGAGCACACCATCAAGGGAGAGCTAATTTGGGAATCCAGTTTGCAGGACAGATACAAACTTGGCTGCTCCTTTGCCAATAAAAGAGGAATTGCATATTCCTTCTCACCCACGGTCCCCAGGACACGTGAGCCAGATATCCACCCCTTTCTACTGATGCTGAAACCCAGGAGGGTTCAGTTTCACAATTGTTCCTGCCAGTTACAGCTATTTTCATATTTGGCCAAGTATGCATCTCTTGAGGTGACAGACAGGGAAGGGTCTGTCATGGGGCAGGGAAGGGTCATGCACCACAAGTCCTAAGTGTGCTCTATGTTTGGCCAGTGTTTGCTACAAAAGATAAATATATTTCCCTTTTATCATACTTATTTATTTGGGAAAAATCTCTGCTTTCTCTGTAACAATGGTCTCCAAAGTGGAGTGTGTGCACTCCAGGGGTGTGCAAGACAATGCATTGGGGTAAAGGAAGAAAATATTTTTTGTACCACTAATAAATAAAATATTTTAATACTGTTTTAAAACATCATCTTTATCTCATCCTTTCTTAATTTCCATTTTTCTATATATTCTATAATGTACAGTAGTAATACATGTATGTAATTTGTAAATAACTATATTTATATTGGAGGTATGTGCTCAAAAGCTTTTTAGTACGAGGGGTGTATGATTAAAAAAGTGTGGAGATCACTGCTCTGGAACAACAGATCTGAGCAAAAATAGTCTGGGGGAGTGGAGATTTACCCACAGCAAAGGAAGATTTAGGGATGTAGTCAGGATGACATATGCAAACCAGACAAGTTGAAGCCCATGGGACTAGGTGGAATGCACCCAAGGGTGCCGAAAGTGCCTTTTGGGGCTCTGCATGACTCTGCAGAGCTTCCTGCTTTGGTCCTGCAGACACAGTCAGCGGCAGGGAATTCCTCCCCACTTCTCCCTGCCCCTGGCGGCAGAGCTGAGCGTATCGCTCTGTGCCAGACCTAGCAGGAACACACTGTTCGGGTGCAGGCGAAAGCAAACACAGTGCCAGCTGAGGCCACGGCTGCCGATGTTATCTGTGCAATGTCTTCAGCCGTCATGCATGTGGCCAGAGACGGGTTTGCTTGCTGCCTCTGAGGAGCTGTGCAAGCATAAAAGCTTGGAGGTCCCCATGGAGCACAATGTCCTCACAGGTGTGCTGCATGGGTGCCAGGTTGTGCTTGGCAAGATGCCAGCTCTGAAGATGAAGGTCATGTTCCTGCTCTTGGAGCTGATGCTTCTGTCAGTGCTGCAGGCCCAGGCAAAAATCCCTCATAAGGAATATTTTGATTCAGAGAAGGTAATGACATTTGAGGGAATTTTCTCATGGTGGAAGATGGGGAAGCTGCCTTGCTTGGATACAGCCTTCGTAAGGGAGCAGAGATCAGACAAAGCCCACCTGCACATTTCTGTGAGGACCCCAGCTCCTGCTGGGAGTCAGAGTCCCTCAGGCTTTCTGGCATTTAAAATCATAACATCTGGGTGCTTAAGCACCCTCATGGGGCAGTCAGATGGCTAGTGAGTATTACTGAGTACCTGGGTTTGTCCAAGTGGATTTTGCATCTGGTTAGCTCTTTATGACAGACTACTGCTCTGCATTGCAGAAGAAATGCTTTTCTACCCCATCAGCAGCCTAAGCTGAGGAGGCTTTAGGGGCTTCCTGCTCTATCCCTGAATCTCCCATTGTTTTCTGTATTAATGAGTGTAGAGCTATTCTCTCTAGCTTGCTGGGAAGTGGCATATCATTGCCATAGCTTCCCACTCCAGCTGGATCGAGGACTTCAAGAGAAATGCGAAGATGGCTGTGAGCACTGTAAAACCACAACAGAATGGTGAAATACTCATCACAACTTTAATTTCTGGGTAAGCTGCACTGCAAAATCTCATTTGCTATGGCTTTCACCATGGGCTTCTTTCCTTTTTGCTCTGAAAAAGCCTCTCAGTTAGCTCTTGAGTTCTTCAAAAAACATAGGAAGAACTGCATAGGTCCCCTGGGGGAGGTCATTGCTTCCTGACATGGTAACACGTGCGCTGTTTGCGTGCATGGAGCAGAGTTTCCAAGAGCTGGCCTCCATCCTCCAGCTTTGAACAGTGATTAACTAAAAGTAGAAAAATACAGTGGACATGGAAACATCTGCCATGTGGCTGGAGACTACAGAGATGAGACCAGAGGGGCTACTGTGCTATGTGCCCACGCAGGAGATGTCCAACATCTGCTCCTGCTGCTGACTCAGACTTAAAGTACAGCCTAGTCTTGCAAAAATGGAGCAAGGAACTGTGCAAGTAAACCCTCTGGCCTGGTGGGGGAGATTTGCTCCTTCTAGCTGCAGGTGGAGCCAAAGAATCAGTGCATCCATGGGTGTTTGTAAAGCACCTCTAACTGAACAGTGTGAGCAAAGATTTAGGATTATTGTCTTTTCTCCACTACCAGGCTGTGTAGGGCATTGGAGAAGTGTCATTAAATCAAAGAAAATTTAAACATTTTTCTATTTAATCTATCTTTACCAGTGCAAGATTGTCTTCACTTGTCATTCTGTGTGCCTAAAAAGAGAGGCCAAATTCAACCAAGCTTCTTCCCAGTGGAGAAGAATGATGTGGCTTCACATGCTTTAAAATTATTTTCTTCTTTTCTTTAGCACTAACTAGAGGGTGCCACACAGCCCACATTAATTACCTCTTCAGTCAGCCCAAAAAAAAATCAGATTGATGAACCTCTTCCTCCTAGAAAGGTGTCCAGTCTTGGTTGGATGATGAGGGATGAAAATCATAACATTTTCTTGACAGCTTCTGCCCAGCCACCCCTGACATGGTTAGGTGTGCCTTGTCTCTGAGTGGAATTGTCTCAGCTCAAGCCCCAGCTGCATCTTCCTGCCTCTCCCTGCAGCTACTTGGGCTAGAGCAACCAAATGACCTCTTGAGCCACTTTTTGAGGAGACCAAAGGAAATGTGGTGGAGCTGCTCCAGCTAAAGGGGCACTGGGAAAGCTGAGGGGGTTGCATGCCATAAGCCAGAGTCTGATGGTCTTTGCTTGCTCCCCAGCCCTGAAGGATGTGAGCAGAGGATGATGGTCCTAAAAAAAAATGATCAACCTAGTCAACACACAAACTCCTGTAAGTACCAGGGGAGCACAATGGCAGAGGTGGGAGATCTGTTCCTGACCCAGCAGCAGGGTTTAAGTCATCCCCAGGACAGGAACCCTCTGTGGCACTGACATCAAGTTGGGCTATTGCCCCCCATGCAGGCAATAATATGTACCACCGCAGAGCAGACCAGCAGGAGCTAGGGATTCCCTGTCACAAAGCATAGGATGATTCTGGCATAGACCCCATAGCCAAGGGACGTCCCTTAATGGAGATGCTGTGATGCCTTCCCCTCTCCCCAGGCAAGCCCAGCCCTCACTGTGGGCTGGTGCCACTCAGCAGACCCCCAGCACACCTCTGCCACGCAGCCTGGCCCTGATCCCGTGCCCAGCTCACCTGTCACCACCAAGCCACAGAGCTGCTGTGGCCTGGCAGTGGTTCTGGGAGATGCCCTGATCCCAGAGTGATGGGAAAGGGCCCTGGGCTGTCTGCACCAGGCCTCCTGGGTGACCTGTGAACACCTCCATCTCCCCTGTCCCAGAGCCCAGCCCCGCACACCTCCAGCTCTCCAGCTCTCTCCACTGATCATGCTAGGGTTGGGATTTAAGGGTCCTTTTTCTGTACCATACAATGGAGCCACATTACCAGGTGTCCCAGAAGAGATTAATCTGGGGAGAGGTTGTTCAGGAGCATCCTCAGAGAGGGCCCTAACTTCCTTCCAGCAAGAGATTGGGTGCAGTGCTTGGGGGCCCCAGACTCTCTCGTGGTGCAATGTAGTGCCACAAGGGCCCACTGGAGGGGTGAGAGCTTGCAGAGATTGGATGTTGAAAGTACTCTTTCTTCTCAGGACTAAAAAAATGACTTTCTTCAGGCTTTTCTGGGTTTAGGAGCTCTGATGATGGTCTTGAGGAAAGAAGTGGCACTTCTCACAACCACGGTAAGAACTGTTGACTCTTGGTGGATGCAGCCCTGGCTGGTCCCAGGGCCACGGGAACACCCTGAGATGGAGGCAGCCCAGCTGAGAGCTGGACACCACCACGTCCCACAGCCAGAGAGTGGAACAGGCAGTACTGGGGATGAGGCTGGTGTGATGGGGATCCCATGCTGTGCCAGCAAGCAGGTGCAGGGAGCCTCCCTGGAGGCAGAATCACAGAATCACAGAATCACAGAATTTTCTAGGTTGGAAGAGACCTCAAGGTCATCGAGTCCAACCTCCAACCTAACGCTAACAGCCCTCCACTAAACCATATCCCTAAGCTCTACATCTAAGCGTCTTTTGAAGACTTCCAGGGATGGTGACTCCACCACTTCCCTGGGCAGCCTGTTCCAATGCCTCACAACCCTTTCAGTGAAGAAGTTCTTCCTAACATCTAACCTAAAACTCCCCTGGCTCAACTTAAGCCCATTCCCCCTCCTCCTGTCACCAGGCACGTGGGAGAACAGGCCAACCCCCACCTCGCTACAGCCTCCCTTGAGGTACCTAAAAAGAGCGATAAGGTCACCCCTGAGCCTCCTCTTCTCCAGGCTGAACAAGCCCAGCTCCCTCAGCCGCTCCTCGTAGGACTTGTTCTCCAGGCCCCTCACCAGCTTTGTCGCCCTTCTCTGCACCCGCTCAAGCACCTCGATGTCCTTCTTGTAGCGAGGGGCCCAAAACTGAACACAGTACTCGAGGTGCGGCCTCACCAGAGCTGAGTACAGGTGGACGATCACCTCCCTAGCCCTGCTGGTCACGCTGTTCCTGATACAAGCCAGGATGCCGTTGGCCTTCTTGGCCACCTGAGCACACTGCTGGCTCATATCCAGCCGACTATCCACCATCACTCCCAGGTCCTTCTCTGCCTGGCAGCTTTCCAACCATTCCTCTCCCAGCCTGTAGCTCTGCTTGGGGTTATTGCGCCCCAGGTGCAGGACCCGGCACTTGGCCTTGTTGAACTTCATGCAGTTGACCTCAGCCCATCGGTGCAGCCTATCCAGATCCTCCTGCAGAGCTTTCCTACCCTCAAGCAGATCGACACACAGCTCAGCAAAGCCTGTGGCAGTTGGAGCCATGCAGGCTGGGAGTGGTGCTAGCTTCAGGAACAGGATACGGCAGGGAGTGCATAAGGGGTGTACAAGTGTGCTGGAGAGGGTTACAGCAGAGGGTAGGGGGTGCAGAGGAGGGGTACAGGTGTATAGGGTGGAGAAGCTTGGGTGTGGGAGGCAGAGGGAGTGCAAGATGGAGCTGAGGCAGGCAAGATGTGTGAGAAGCTGCACACAGCCTTGCATGGCAACTTCTGGAACCCCGGCAGCCCTGGGCATGGGGATGCTCAGCCTGTGCCCAATGGGATGCAATGCCCAGAGCTCACCCCTCCCTATCCCACACCTAATGCGTCCCTCCATGGCTCACAGTCCTCTCCCATCTCCCTGCCTCCTGCAAGGGGGCATGGAGCTCTCTCCTTGCCAGCTCTGTATCCCTCTGCTTTCTCCTGCAGAGGATGATGTCCCCAGCTGCAGGCTGCTAGATACGGACTACAGCAACCACATCCTCCTCCTCAGTGACCGCGAGTACCAGGGGCGGATCATCTCAGTGTTGTTTCTCTACAGTAAGTCTTGGAGAAAGCAAGAGCTGGGGAGGCAAGGGGTGCATGGGGCAGACCCTTCAGTAAGTGGGATGGGAACTGCAGGAGAGTTTTCACCTGGTCACTCTGGGGATGTCTGGACTGTCTGCTCTGGCACAAACACGGCACCCAGATGTGCCTCTCTATGCCTGGAAGGAGGAGGGCTTGGACAGTTTTGGCCAGGCTGCAGCCACCACTCTGTCCTCTGCAGGTAGGGATGCTGAAGCGAAACCCCACATGTTAAAGAAATTCAGAGACACCATGAGCCAGATGGGGCTTTCTGAGGAGCAGATGATTGTACTGCCCAAGACCGGTAAGAGCAAGAGGCAGACCTGACCCCACATTCTCCCTGCCCAGTGGGGTCCTGTGCACTTGGCTCTTGCACACAGCAGCATTGAAGTGGGGGTGTGGGATGGGGGAAGGTGGCACCTCCCCACAGCTGTTTCACTGCAGACCACTGATAGCTATGGCTCACACAGTGCAGAATGGGTCAAGAAGGGTGGTGGTGCCCTGGAATGCTCCATGCACTGAGCTGGGGCAGGTGCAGCCCTTGCAGGCAGTACACAGGGTGTGAGGCAGAAACAATGCGATAAACTGGGGTCTGCAGGAGATTTTAGCTTGTGCATCCCTCCGTACATCTGCTGAGCAGCTCTCCTCTGTGCCACGTTACTCCTCGGTTTTCTCTGTGGGAAAGGAGTGGGGCCTCATTCCTTGTTTTCTTTCCAGAAGAGTGCACCCTGCCATCAGAGTAGGTGACTTAAAGCTCCAACCATCCCATCCTGTTGCTGGGTGAGCCCCAGTGTCCTCCTGCCCACCCACCCTGAGCTGGGAGCACAGCCAGTCCCAGCACAACTATGCACAATCAGCTCAAAACTGACCCCAGCCCAAAAGCTCCTGGGGAAAGACTTAGCACCATATAAAAGCTGGAAAATACAATTTTCTTTTTTTTTTTTTTTCTTTTTTTTTTTTTTTTAAGCTTTTAGCCAAATAAATTGTAAGATCTGAAATTCAGCAATAGCAATGGATGTGGCCTCAATCTGAGTTTTGAGAAGCTGGGAACTAGCAGCTGCTTGCAATGGGACAAGCCCTTGGAGCTGGGGCCGCCTCGGTGCTAGGAGTCTGCCTCTCGCAAGCAGCAAGCACTGCTCCATAGACTGGGAACAGAACCAGGGCATCACAGGGCAGTTCCAGTTCAGGCAGGAACAGACCTTTGGGGGTCTGCAGTCCAACCACTTGCCACAACAGGGCCAGCCATGGGGTCAGCCCAGGTTCAGGCTTTCACCCCACAGGGTCTTGCAACCCCCTGAGGTTGGGTTCAGCCTCAGCAGCTCATTCTTCTCCCCCAAGAGAGCATCACTTTCAGGCCCCTCCCGGGGCAGGGGCAGTAGGGGGAGAGGGGGAGGGGCTGAGGAGGGCTCTCAGTCTGCAGGGGAGCAGTTGTGCTACCATCCCTGCTCGGCCCCCACAAACCACTCTCCTGAAGTGCTATGTCTGCAGAGCAGCCTGTGCATTCCCCTGTTTGGGGCTGCCCTGACCCCAGCACTCCCATGCTTGGCTGGGCACTTGCTGGGTTTACTTCTGGACAAAGCCATTGCCTGATCTCAGCCATTTGGCAGTGGTGACTTTTCCATGTCCTGGCCCCTGTTTTTGCTGCCACGCTGCAGACTCATGGCCCAGATCAGCTTTGTAACTGCAGCCCTGGTCCCTGTGCTCCTCACACCACCAGCACCTCATCCCCTCCCATCCCATGACCTCAGCGGCTCCCGGTTAGTTGGTGACTCCATCCCCTGCTCTCTAACCCCACCGGAGAAGTGCTGCCTCTTGCGGTCCCTGCTGTACCAGTCTGGGAGTGCTCCCACAGCTGCCCTGAAGACCCCATCTCAGACCTCTTCAGATCAGACCCAAAACACCCTGCTGCAGGGAAAGGGAACAAGGTTGAGATAATAGCAAATGAACTGGTGGAGCCTCCGGTGGGTGCAAGAGCATCTGTCATTAAGGGTAGCTGTCACTCACCAGATGTTTCTTGGCCTGCAACTCCTCAGGCTTAGTCCTACATAGTGCTAAATGTTTGAAATATAGAAATTAGGAGACTCCAATTAACCAAGTCACATAAGCAGGAAGCAGGGCCTCTTCCTTCCTTCATGCAAAGAGAGGGGAAAACAGCAGTAGTCAGGGAGTTCCAGAGTCCTGTGTAGGAGTAAGGTGCTGGGAGGACATGGCAGGGCCAGGTCAGTTTTGGAGCACAGGGACCTGCCCAGTTCTGTGGGCAAGGGGATCCCAACTGGACCCTGCTGTGGAGATGGCTCTGTCACGCACCTGGGGAACACCAGTCCTGGCATGCAGCCAGGGGCACTGGCTCTGGCAATGCATGGAACAGGGCAGGGGAGGCACCTGGGGGGAGCTGGCAGGGTCTTCACCTGAGTCTGAGCTTGGCCTCTCTGTCCCTTGGTGACAGGGACAATGCAGGGCAGAAGCAGGGACTTGGCTCCCTCTGAGCACCAGGCAGCCCTTCTGTGCTGTGCAGGTGACAGGGCACTGGCACAGGCTGCCCAGGGAGGTTGTGGAATGTCTGAAATGGATTGGACACGGTCCTGGCACCTTGCTCTGGGAGGCCCTTCTGGGGCACAGGTTGGACCAGAGGATCCCGGAGGTGCCTTCCAGCCTCAGCCATGCTGTGATTCTGTCATCCCCATGCACGGGATCTCACAACCCCTTGCCCCCCTTTCATGTGGTTTCTGAGGGGCCAGGGCAGGAACTTAATCCCAACACCCGCTGCTTTTGCCTCAGCTCTGCTCCCGGGTTCGGCTCCCGGCACGCTGCGAGCACAGCATCTCTCCGCCCCACACGCCTTCTCTTTCTGCGTGCGGACCGCATTTCTGACCACAAGATTTGATGTGACCGAGGGGCCCGACCCCGGCAGGCCGCTCCACGAGCCGCAGAGCGCCCGCCCGGGCCGCGCCGCTCCGAGCCCCGCGGCCGCCGTCCGCTGAGCGGCGCGGCCCGGCCGAGCCCGGCGGCGGGCGTTACGGAGCCAGCACCGCCCCGCGGGGGGGGGGGGGGGGACACCGCCCCGCCCCGCCCCGCCGAGCCCGGCGCCACCGCCCGCAGCCCCGCGGCCCCGCGCCCGCGCCGCTGGAGGATGGTGGCGGCCCGCCGCGGAGCGCTGCTGCTGCTGCTGTTCGCCGCCCTCGGGGCCTGCCGCCCGCGCGCCGCCCGCGCCGGTGAGTGCGCGCCGCGGCCTGGCTGCGTGTCCGCGTCCGCGTCCGTGTCCGCGTCGCCTCGGGGCTCCGCGCTGCGCGTGTCCCGGGGGCCCAGGGCCGTTCTGGCCGGGCCTGCGCCTGCCCCCTCCCCGGGGACCCGGCCGTCGGCTTCGTCCCCCTTTCCCCGGGGGCCTGGCACCCGCGGAGGAGCGGTGCTCCCCCCGCCGGGGCGGGCCCTGGGACGGGGCACGGGTTGTGCGCCCCCCCCCCCCCCCCCCCCGAGGGGCAGCGGCGGACGGGAGGCAGCGGGCGGTGCGAAGCCGGGGCGGGGAGCCAGCAGCCCGCAGGTACCGCCGGGCCTCTCGCAGTCCTGGGGTGGGCGAGCTATGAAACCCACTGGGCCGGGGTCGAAACGCCTCGTGAGGCTGCTGTCTGCTTCCCAGGGTGCCACGGACCTGGGCTCCGCCGTGCCTGGCTTGGAAACCTCGGTGGCCTGAAGCCATGGGTGCACGGCTGAGAGATGTGCACTTCACCCGGGGTGTGCTGGGCTGCAGCAGGGATGCCTTGGGAGCGGTGGAGCTGACAAAGGGTCAGGGGTTCCCAGCGTCCTCCTGCAGGGTTCCCATGTTAGGTGCATAGCGATGGACCGTGCCTTCCCGAGGTGTGAGAATGAGATGGAAAATGTCCCTTGGTCTCCTCCATGGTGTCCTGCAGGGTCTTGTTTCTCCCACTGTTGCCCTGAAGCACAGCCAGCCCAAGGACAGGGTGAATTCAGCCACTTGTTCCCCACTACCTCTGCTCCCTCATTCTTGGCTGAGCTGCTGCAGGCACTGGGCAAGCCCAGGTGTGGGGATGGGGCTCAGCAAGGGGAGCACAGCACATCACATTTCCTGCTGGGTTTTTGGGTACCTCCGGCAAGGCCCTGACAGCTGGTACCTTTGATGCAGGCTGTGCCCTGAGGCCAGAGGTGCCCGCAGGTGTGGGGACTGTTCCCAGACTGGCAACAGAAACTGAACTGTGTGGGGCCAAGCAGAGCATGAGGAAGCTGGGAAGACACTGTGCTGTTGCTGTGGTGGAGTGTCTTTATTGAAAAAAGAAACAAACAAATAAAGCTGCTCTAATGACTGAGCCATCTTACTGAGCTGTCATGGGGATGCGTCAGTCCAGGCACAGAGAAGTCGCCTGCCTGCCCTCTGCTACACCAACAGCACAGGAGCTTGCTGTTTACTCACCTGGCAGAAGAACCACTCTCCTCAAGAAGCACCACCACTCTGCAGGGCTGACATACTGACAGGAGGCATTTCTGATTTTCTACAGGGGAAGAAAAAATGCATAGCTTTCATTTCCCTCACAGCAGCTCTGCATTTGGCCTTCTTTCTATTTTCTTAAGGGGGCTTTGCTTTGTTTTGGAGTTTCATTTGGCACGTCTCCCTGAACAACATGCATCTTCGTGGGGTTTGATGTGTGCAGGTCCAGCCCTTGGCACATACCTTGTCCCTCGCTCTGTGCCCACTGCTGGGCTGTGCAGGGCTGCCATGGGCAGGACCCCGAGCCGGTGGTGTCCCTGTCCCTGTGTGTGGGACAGAGTGTCTCTCTTGGCAGGTGCTTTCTGCCTCGCCGGTTGCAGAAAGCACTCAGGTGCTTGGAGCCAGGCCTTGCCTCCTTGCTCCCAGCATTGTTCATGGGCAGGCACTGTTCTTGCTGGCAACGGGGTGGATGCTGGCAGGAGTGCAGCATGGGCTGGTGCCGGCATGACCCCACTGGGCTCCCACCGGCCCTCTGGGAGGTGCAATTTTTGAAAATCTCCCAGTGGTTCAAAACATGCAGACCTTTCTGTGCTGGGGTGGCTGTAAGCAGGCCCTCTGTGTGGTTGCTGCATGCATGGCATTTCCACACATGGAGGCCAGGGCTGGGTGCAGCCCCGTATCACCCTGCAGGGGTATCACAGTTAGCAGAGCCACCTGGGGACCATGATGCATGCTGCAGAAGGAGGAATGAGGTCTGGGTGGCTCTGCAGATGTTCTGGTCAGACACCAGTGATCTGGCATAATCTGCTGGCTCTGAATTTAAGACCATTACAAAGCCATGGTGGTTCATCTGAGACTGCAGGCTTCAAGGCAGCAGCTTCACCCTCCCGAGGTATCCTCCAAGGAACACTTCCTGGGGCAGGCCAGGCGTGCTGGCAGAGCCATGCAGGTGGGGGACCTCTCAAGGGGGCTGCTCTGGTGTCATCTGTGCAGTTTCCCCTCCCATCCCTGCCCCGTCAGAGGGCAGCTTCCCTGAGATGAGGTGAGTGCAGGCTGAGAGGAGTTGTCAGCTGGGCTGTTGTACTCTCTCAGCACAAGTGGGTGTAATTTGGGGGGCACTACTCAAGCTCTTATTTTCTGCTCAGGCCTGAGCTGAGTGCATTGTGCTCAGGCTGGGCAGGTGTGCCAGTGGTGCCCTGTGTTAGCTCTGGGCTGTGGCTGCCTGCCCTTGCCAGTGCTGCAGGGAGTGTGTGTGCCTTGGCCAGACGCAGGTGCCTGCCATGAGGTTTCTCCACAGCAGTGCAGCAGCTTTGCAGCATGGTGTCCTCAGACTCAGCCTGAAGCTCTGCTGGTTTTTGGCTTTCCCCCAAGCAAAAGCTAGGGATAGTTTCTTTGCACTATTTCCAATAATGTCATTTTACAGCCTGGAAATGCTGACAGCAGCATCCCACTGCCAGGATGCCAGCTTTGCATGGCACCCAGCAACTGGGAGGTCAGGATGTGGGCACGCAGCAAGAGCTCTGGGTTAGTTTCTTCTTCTGGAGCAGCCTTGGAGAGCGCCTCTACCCTGCCCTGTCCTGTCCCCTCTGCTGGTCCTGTCCCCTGCTTGCCGTGGGGGAGGTTACAGCTGATTGGTGTCCAGCTGGGGACTCTGTGGGCGCTGCTGCCTTCTTCCTCAAGCGCAGCTGGGAAGGGGAAGCGTTGGCTGTTTCTTTCCGTTATTAAATTTCCCCTCTTGGGAGGATTGGGTAAAGCTCTGCTTGCTCTGGAAATGTCTGCGAGGTGGGGATGGCAGGGCCCAGCAGCATCTCCTGCTCCATGCCATGTGGGTGGTGCCAGACCCTGTCAAGGAGAGAGCCAGGGGAAGGTCCAGGACCGTCACACCTGTGTCCCCCGGCTCTGCAGCTTCAAGATTGCTGCTTCAGGCAGAGGCTGACATCTCCCCAGACTTTTCTGCCTCCTGCACTGTGACCAAAAGGCCTCTGCAGTAGATGGCGTCTCACAGGACACAGATGGCATGTGGCGCAGTTACATCCTTGTCTTGCTGAGGGCCTGTTCTGAGATGAGGCAGCAGCTGGCTTTGGAGGTGGTACAGCCAGTACTCTTTTGTTTTGCTTTTTTTTTTTTTTTTTCTGTGTCTCTTTATCCAGTGTGCACAGCTTCTAGCAGAAATGCTTGTGCTGCCTCACCTAGTTTTCTGGCTCCATTTCCTGGAGCATTAGTAAGATTAAGACTTCTCACCCCTTCTTGAGAAATTTGTTTGCCAGAATTGATCTATTAATACTATAAACAAAAAGATTTTCCAGATCAGATGGCAGGAGAGAACCTCTTTTCAATAAGACCAAAAAAACAGCCCTGCTGCTGCAGCCAGCAGCTTGCATCAGAGATGCCCAAAGAAGCTGTTAAGCAAAGCATGAGTGGTCGTTTCGGGTCCAAGTGACCCATTTGGCCCAACATTCCTGGGAGGATGCGTGTGACTTGCAAGCTCCTTGTTCCCTTTCCTCCTGGTGCCACCTCTGTGGGGATGGAGGTGAGAGCACAAACATGGTTACTGATAGCAGCTTCCCAGCTCTGTGGTGGTGCAGGGAGCTCTCAAGGTCTCGTGCTGTACAAAACAAGGCAGGAGTTATCTGCCTGGCTCTTTGCCCTGTGAAGCCTTCATGGCTCACCACACAGTAGGCTTGTCAGTTGCTCGGCTTTTAATTTGTCTGCTTTGCAATTACCCTGGTGGGGAGGGAGCTGCCGTGGGGTCAGGGCACAGAAGGCTGCTGGCCTAGGGGACTGTCCTCCTTGTGCCTGTGGAGAAGTGCCAAGGAGCTGGGCACTTGCAGGCTTCCCCAAGGGCTGTGGGATCAGCTGATCCTGAACAATGAAACTGGGGGCATGCAGAAGGTGGGCTGTAGCCTGTGCCCAGTTCTGCACCCATCACCGTCTCCTCACTCCTTGCAAGTGACGGTTCTGTCTTGGAGAGCTTCTCAGGAGCTTGCACAGTGGGTGAGCAAGGCGTGGTCTCTGAGCCCCCACATCATGCAGGTCCCTGCGTTGCTGTGTCTGGCAGCTGGGTTCATTTGCAGAGAGCAGAGGCTTTCAGGTTTCCCTGCTTTTTCTTGAGATGCAGAGAAGTTCATCTGAGTCATCTTGGTCATGGTGGTCAATTATCCCACTTGGCAGTGAGGAGCTCTATGCCTGTACTGTGGATGGCACTTCAACTGAAAACCTGGTATGACTGGGGACTGCTGACCATCCCTGTGGTGTGCAGCCACCCCATTGTGGTTAACCCCCCTAGGCTGAGCATTGAGACATCTTCTGCCACACAGTGGTGCAGCCCAGTAGTTCATGTGTGTCTTCATGTGTCCCTGGGAGCTGGGGTGCTCAGTTTGCTCCTACTGTGAGAAATGACTCCTCCTGGGTTGCGCAGGCATGGTAGCAAAGGGGGAGCAGGAACTGAGGTGCTCAGGCACCCTAAGGGTTCTGTGGATTGATGCCTGCTCTGGGGAGCATTGTTGGGCAAGGGTCTGCAGGCATGGGGAGGGGGAATGGGTGGGAAGATGCCCCTGATCTACGTGATGCCCCCAGTCACTGCAATTCCTGATGCAGCCAGCTCCCTTCACTGCCAAGGCAGAGGTCTGAGAGGGCTTTATGGAAGAGATGCCGTGACTCTCCTGCTCCCTTTTTGGCTTCCACGCAGCACAGGCAAATACCACCCTTGTGAGACCTGGTCTCCTGCCATGAAAAAGGAGGCAAAACGCTGCAGAGACCACATGTGTCTTTGGAGGCAGGAAGGAGCATGAGGACAAGCTGCGCTGGGGTTGTCCTGTGAGCACCACACTCTGGTGCTCACACTGGTCCCAGTCCCTGCTCCAGAAGTTGCTTTGTCATCTCCTGTTGCTGTAGCTGAGGGGACCCTCATAGTGTGTCTTCCTGGACATGATGTTTGCACTGGGGCCATGCAGGGAAATGCCTCTTAAATGTGCAACTTCGCCAAGTGCTGTCCCAAAGGGCCAGTCAGGGCCCCACGGGTGCTGCTCCCAGCCAGTCTGCAGGGCAGTGGGACCTTGGCACTGGGGACTCACAGCCCTGCGCACTCCTCAGCATTCTGCCAGGGCACCCTGGGGCTGGGCTGGGCAGGGCAAAGCCCCAGCCATTGGGGCAGAAGCACTGGGTGCCTTCAGCTCCCTGCTCTGGACCTGGGTTTAGCTTTTGGGGTCTGTGGGCAGCCTTGATGGCTTGGTTTCAGTGTGCTGCTCTTTGGGAGCAAGACCCTGGCATAATCCCACGGCTGCTCTGCTGGAGGAGGCTGCTGGTGCTGCTGAGGCCCCTGCTGAGCTGATTTCCCCTCTCCGCGAGTCTCTTCAGCACAAACACAAAGATGAGTTTGAGACATTTGCCTGAAACTGCCTTTCTGGGCCATCAGAGTATTAAGGGACATAATCGGCTTATGTCTGCTCCATGCTTATGGCATGGCAGGGGCACTGGGGACAGGAGGGGGCACAGGGTGGGACGGGTGATGGGGACAGGAAGGGCAGCCCTTCCCCAAGCATGAGGCTCTTGGTCACTGACCACAGGAACTGCATCAGTCCTCTGCTGAGCATTAATTACAGGAGTATGCACGTGGTGTCCCAGTGCTTCATTCCCACGATGGGCTCTGGGGCTGGTCCCTGATCCCTGACCAGTTCAGGTGCTCCTCAGGGTCACTGCTGCCTGGACCCACTTGCACCAGGGCACAGCCCCGGCACTGGTGCCACCAACGGGGCATTTGTCTCTCATGTCCTTGCTCTCTGAGGGCACTGCTCCCTATCTGCCTGGCCTCAGGACCACATCACCTCTCCCAGCAATGCCTGAGCCCAGTGTGGTTTTATCTACAACAGCTATTGCAAGGGTAATAAGAGCACTGAACAGAGGCAGCAAGCCTATAATTAGCCATTTCATGAACTAAGGATAATTACAATTAGAGAAGAAACTGGCCGTTAAGTGCTTGGAGCGTTTGTAGTGGCCATTTCTGGGAGGGACAGCTGGGCTCACATTGCAGAGGGCAGCTCAGTGCCTGGCCCAGGCAGCGCTGCGTGCTCCGGGCACCCAGCCTGACAGGTGCGGGGCTAGAGCCGGGCACACCCTGGTCACCAGGCCATTGTTTGTTCGGGCCCATGTCAGGGAAGAAGCTCCAGGAGCTACTTTGCACACATGTGGGGCCGTTCTCTCTTCTGCAAAAGCAGAGCCTGGGGCCTTTGGAGATTCTGGGACAATGGATGTCAAAAAGCTTTGACAGTCCCTGATCAAATGTTTTGTTTCCTGTCTGAGGACTGCACGTGGGCTACTGGAGTATGTTGTGTTGTGTCCTGTTCCCACATGGGCATTTTCCATTTCCTTCCATTGTCTGCTTTGAATTCAAGGAAGAAAATGCAGCCAAGAGCAGGTAATATATAATGTCCTGCCCCTTCCCATCAGTGAAGCGCTGCGATCCCAGTTGCTCCATTTTGTGTCCAGCACAATGTAAGGCAGCAGCTGCCTGCCAGTGTGCCCAGTAGCGTGTTTCTGAGGCCTCTCCAATGCAGACAGGGCAGGCAAAGCCCTCGCTCAAGCAGCAGGAGGGAGGTTTGCTTTCTGCAGGCTGAGCCCCGCCAGCCCAGGCAGGTGACACACGGGTGACGTGCCAACAGGGAGCTTTTCTGGCAGCCAGCCCAGCCCAGCCCATCACGGTGCTCCTGACGTGCTCCTAAGCCTCGGTTTCCCTCCTGGGGGATGGAGGTGAACAAAGGGCAAAATGTAGGGAAGGTGGCCCTGGCCCTGTATGCAGGCAGCACCATGGGTGCTGACTGGACCTGGCCGAGGCTGGGGCATTTCTGCAGTCTGGGGCTGCTGGGGAGTGCTCCTCAGGGCTGACAGCTCTGGTGTGCTGTGGGGCAGTGGGAGGAGAAGCTCTGGTTTGAGCAGCTCATCATCTTGTGTCTGCCAGGGATTATTTCCAAGCCGCCTGCTAAGCCATCAGAGAGATAGGCCCCGGTAGTCTGCCAGTAATGTGACCCGGCGTGGGGCTGGCTGCCGGCAGCGCTAATTCTTGGCTTCCTGGCCGGAAATTAGGAGGTTTGCTTGAGCTGTCTGCCTCTCCTGGGGGATAAAAAACAAAGGAAATCTCCATGTGGTTCCTCTGCTGCTCTGACACTGTCTGCAGCACCTTGGAGTCCCAGGGTGCTGTGTTCCACAGGCAGACCCCAGACACGGCTGTGCCTCCTGCAGGGCCGGGGGCCAGGTCCAGCTCCTGCCCAGGTTGCAGGAAGCCCTCCTGTGTCCCCAGCCCCACAGGGCTAGCTCTTCTGCAGCTCTGTCACTACCTCACTGCGGGCTGAGTCAGAGTGGGTGCAGTCTGTGTGAAAGCTGAATAAGGGCAGGACAGGGTGACACGGGCCTTTCCGTTTGCCTTTCACCATGCGTGTCCAGTTGAGCGCTGGCATGGGTGGGCTCCCTGCCCAGGGTCCCATAAGGGTTGGTTTTGCTGCTACAGTACTATAGGACTTATGCCGCCTGTCCCCTGGGACCTGTTGATAACTGGTCATGTCACTGGTCCCATTTCTGCAGGGCTTCACGGTCTGTAGGGAATGCTGAGGCCAGTGCCAGCATGTGGGTCAGACAGTGCGGGCAGGATGGACAGACCATCCCACACGCAGTGAAGCTGCCTATGCTGCTGCCTCCAAGCTGCCAGAGGGCGTTTTATCAGCAAAATCGTGCCTGATGCATCTTTACTAAAGGCTTCCAAATGTCTCCTGGAGGTGTGGAATGCAAGCAAGATGTGGGAGGGAAGCATCTGGCCTCAGTGGGCACAGTGGCGCTTAACCATG
The DNA here is from genome assembly GCF_964211825.1 of Aythya ferina. NCBI lineage: Eukaryota > Metazoa > Chordata > Aves > Anseriformes > Anatidae > Aythya > Aythya ferina. The sequence continues at coordinate 11,564,631 of NC_140318.1, forward strand.
GCCCTGCTGCTCCTGGATTTATTAGAAACTGTGCTGGCACATCCAGTCAAAGCACGCTCCTGTGCACGATGTGCCTGCTCAGGGTGCCCTGAGCTGGAGGACAGTGGGAATGACAAACAGTGGGAATGACAGTGGGAATGACAAACTCCCAACCAACCCTGAATGTGTGTGGGATTTGCTTCTCCACCTGGATCCGTACAAGTCCATGGGTCTGGATGGGATTCATCCCAGGGTGCTTAAAGAGCTGGCTGACGTCATTGCAGGACCTCTCTCAATTATTTTTCAACAATCTTGGGAATCTGGAGAGGTCCCAGTAGACTGGAAGCTGGCAAATATTGTGCCAATTTTCAAGAAAGACTACCCTGGCAATTACAGGCCTGTCAGTCTCACGTCAGTGCCTGGTAAAATTATGGAGAACAAATGCATAACAAATTTGATTTCCTTTTATGATAAGATCACCCATCTAGTCGATCAAGGGAAAACAGCTGATGTGATCTTTTTGGACTTCAGCAAGGCTTTTGACACAGTTTCCCATAGGATCCTACTGGACAAAATGTCCAGCATACAGCTAAACAAAAACATCGTACAATGGGTGAGCAATTAGCTGACAGGTAGGGTTCAAAGGGTTGTGGTAAATGGAGCCACATCAGGCTGGTGGTCACTAGTGGGGTCCCTCAAGGTTCCATTTTAGGGCCAGCCCTCTTCAATGTTTTTATAAACAACATGGATGTAGGACTAGAAGGTGTTCTGAATAAATTTGCTGACAACACCAAACTTGGAGGAGTTGTGGACTTAGCTGAGGGTGGAAAGGCCTTGCAGAGAGACCTGGACAGATAGGAGAGCTGGGCAATCACCAACCGCATGAAGATTAACAAGAGCAAGTGCCGGGTCCTGCACCTGGGATGGGGCAACACCGGCTATACATACAGACTGGCCGACGAGACACTGGAGAGCAGCCCTGCAGAGAGGGGTCTGGGGGTTGTGGCTGACAGCAAGTTGAATATGAGCCAGCAGTGTGCCCTGGCAGCCAGGAGGGCCAACCGTATCCTGGGGTGCATCAAGCACGGCATTGCTAGTCAGTTGAGGGAGGTGATTGTCCCGCTTTACTCTGCACTGGTGTGGCCTCACCTCGAGTACTGTGTGCAGTTCTGGGCACCACAGTACAAAAAGGATGTAAAACTGTTGGAGAGTGTCCAGAGGAGGGTGACAAAGATGTGAAAGGCCTAGAGGGGAAGACGTATGAGGAGCGGCTGAGGTCACTGGGCCTGTTCAGCCTGGAGAAGAGGAGGCTGAGGGGGGACCTCATCAAGGTCTACAACTTCCTCGTGAGGGGGTGTGGAGGGGCAGGCGCCAACCTATTCTCCTTAATCACCAGTGATAGGACCCACAGGAATGGTGTCAAGCTGAGGCAGGGGAAGTTTAGGCTTGACATCAGGAAGAGGTTCTTCACAGACAGGGTGGTCGCACACTGGAACAGGCTCCCCAGGGAAGTAGTCACTGCACCAAGCCTGTTGGAATTTAAGAAGCGTTTGGACTGTGCACTTAGTCACATGGTCTAAACTTTTGGGTAGACCTGTGTGGTGCCAGGAGTTGGACTTGATGATCCTTATGGGTCCCTTCCAGCTCAGGGTATTCTATGATTCTATGCTGTGGCCATGCCTGCACTTGGTCTGTCAGCTCCTCGGGTGCTCAGTCAGGGTGGATGGGCTTACCTCTGCTTCCTTCTCACAGCAGCTGGTGCAGCGACAGCACCGCAGAGTGGTTCTGCTCTTTGTGCCCTGGTACCTCTCCAGCCTCTGTTGCACAGCAGGCTGCCCTGCTCATCAGCACGAGCCTGCCTGGTCAGTGCTGGGAGGAGAGGAGCGGGACCACTGAAGTCCAGTTGCTTGAGGCTTTGGTTGGGCCCATGCTCAGCACCGTAAAGCCGTGCAACTGCAGCAGTGGTGCCAGGGATGCCCATCCCCTGCGATGCTGGTGCAGTCCCCAGTGCAGTGAGAATCTGCAGCACTGCACGATGCTGTCCTGGAGCATAACAGGGTGCAAGAGTGGGTCTCCCTGGGTGAGGCCCTATGACTTGCCCACCTGACTGCTCTCTGCACTTGGGCCTTGTTGCTTGTGCTGGCTGGAGCCATGGGGCCTGGGGCATGGAGCTGCTGCTGGGCAGCATCAGGAGAACATCCATGGCAGCCCCTTGCCGGGTTTTTGTCGGGGGGGAGCACCTGCAGGCAGCAGCTTGTGGGACAGTCTACCCTCCCCCAAACTTCAGTGTCCACGCAGAAAAAAAAAGGAAAATGAATAAATTGGTATTTGCTTGAGCAAAGCCTGGTAAACCAGAACAGAGGTGGATGTTCTAAGCTGCAGAGTACAGCAAGTTCTTTTTGGCATGGGGTGACACCAGTGTGAGCCTGGTATCCCCAGTGTAGGGGAGTTCAACTCCCCCCTAACTCCATCCACACCAAGAGTACCTCATCAGTCTGACTGGAGAATGTCTTCTGCATGCAGTACATGATGCTTGGCTTGCACCAAGTAAATTGCATGTAACATCTATTTCTTCTCCTCCTTTTTTTTTTTTTCTTTTTTTTTTAGTCTCTTCCTGAATATGTAAAGCAAATCACTTGTGGCTGGAGGCAGGCCTCAGTGCTGCAGAGCTGGTGGGGAGGAGATGCCTGATCTTCCTGGTGCTGTGCAGCCCCCATGGGGCTGGAGCTGCCTAGGGATCCGCTGGATGCAGTGAGAGGGCTACAGGATGGAGGATGGGGTCTTGTTTGGCTCAGTGTCCCCAGTTCACTCCGCGCACCTGGCAGATAGACCTGTGTGGCTCTAGGAGGGGTGAGGTGTGACATGTGCCTAGGCTTGATGACCACTCCCATGAGAAATGCATGGCTAGCAGTGGTCCCCTGTGGCCACTGGAGAGCAGGGTCCTGCCCCCCAGGCAGCTGCCAGCCCACCTGCTGCAGGCAATGCAATTGCGGGGCAGGGAAGAAGGGTCCCAGGTCCCTGTCCATCGCTGCCTCCTGGCCCTGCCCTGGTATCTCCAAGTAAGCAGCAGCTTCACCTAGTCAGCAGGGCCAGTGGGGCCAGGAGCTGTGGTTCACAGGAGCTGTTTTCATCCATCCTAGTGCTATCTCCCCTTCCTGCAATGCCCATTAATCCTGCTCCTGTTTCCCTGATGTGCCAGGCAAATTGCCAAGGTGGTGAATAGCAATTTTTCTGTCCAGTCAGGTATTTTAGTAGCAATTAAATGAAATACTGCTCCTTCAGCTCAGCACAGGGAGAACGTCTGGTGCTACCCCTTCCCTGCTCTGAGGAGTGGGAAAACAAGAGTTCATTGAGTTTTTGAGGTGTTTGTAGTCAGGATCTGCTCTGGCAGTACTGTATATGTTGTCCAAAGCAGGTGCTGTGTGGAACTCACCACTCCATGCTCTGCACTGCTCCCATCCATCTCCACCCCATCCTCCGTCCTCCTCTCCCACTCCTCCAAAGCCCTCTCCTCAGGGAGGATGAACACTCCCTACAGCCCTGTACTGCAGCTTCAGTCCCTTCCCAGCATGTCAGGGACACTGCCGAGACATGCCCCAGGGCATGGCAAGTGATGCCTCTGCAGGGACCAGCTCTGAGGTAATGTGGTCTTACTGAAAACTGAAGTAAGGCAAGGTGGCTTGAGGATAGCAAAGGTTTTGCATCCCCCCCAGCATCTTGGGTGGGTTTGGCTCTAACTCTCCATGTTGGCACTCTGGGCTCCCACAGCACCCATGGGTGCTCACTCCTTGTCCATTACAGCTTATTCCTGAGGAGCAGCATGGTGAGCCTCTGAGTGCACCCTTACAGGCTGAAAACACTGGGGAGCCTTCCAGGGAGGGATTTGTTTTGCAGGAAGGGTGCAAGGCCCCTGAGTGTCCTTGCTGCAGCACCTACCCCAGGAACAAGGCAGGCAGAGGTGGCCTGTCCCCTGTGCATTTCTCCTGCCCTGTGCTACCCTGGGGGGTTGGAGTCAGGGCCCATCTCTGCCCTGGCCTTTGCACCTTGTCACTGGGCCTGGAGCTGACACATCTGGAGGGGGACACAGCTCCAGGAGCCCATCTCGATGTCTGCAAGGCTGGCACAGGCAGCCATCAGCTGGCACAGATCCTGCGTCCTCTCCCACCTGTGGCTGCCCAGCCCTGCAGGGCTGTCACTTGACTGTGGCTCGGGGGACAGCCTGTGCCAGACCTCTGCACCTGCCTGTCTGGAGAGGACAAAACTCAAACAAGCTGAAAGCCCTGAGGCAAGCCACTCATGGAGGCATGCAGGCTGGGGAAGCCCAGTGCTGTGGTGGTGTTGCTTGAACAAACCCACCAAACAAGGAGGCAGGCAAGTGCTTTAAGCTGCAAGTTGATTTATTTGCAGCCTCCAGCATGGACCAGCGGAGCAGGGTTGGGAGCAGTGTTAGCCTCTGCATTGACAGGGATGGGAGCTCCTGTGCCATTTCTCCCCCTTTTGCATGGACAAACCAGTGCTGCTGTGGGAACCAGCACTTGGTGGTCTGCGGCACGGAGCAGCAGGGCTGCCCACCCCCTTGCTCAGGGCCAGCTCAGCCATCAGAGCGGGTTGCAGAGGTGACTCTGGGAGAAAAGCCCTGACTGGTGCCAGCTCACAGCAACATTGCTGGGAACACTGATGAGGGAGGCAGGTTGTGAGCAGACTCAGAGCAGCTGCCACGTCACCTGGCTGGGGGAGGAGGAGGAGGAGTGACCTGCTGAGAACTTGCTGGGCTGTGTTTGCAGAGGCACTGGCAGTTTTCCAGCAGGAAGCAGCTGCCTCCTGGCCTCTGACAGGTCTCTAGGGGCTGTATCAAAGTAGTCCCCATCCCTGGCAGGTGAGCAGCACCCCCGGCAGCCCAGCCAGGCAGTGACAAGGCCACGGGTTGCATTTCCCAGATGTGACCATCCCAGCACAGTGGCTCCTGCAGGATGTGAAGAGAAGGCAGCTATGCTGCTCTGGTGGCAGCAAAGACCTGCCCCCTGTCCCCAGGGAGTCCCAGTCTCTCCCCTTGCAGTGTCGCCATGACTCAGCTTGGTCATGGTAGGCCACAGGGTGGGAGCTGTTGCCTGCTGGGGGCTTCACTTTGCTTCTGTGCAGGGCCGGATCCTTCTCCCTCCTCACCTGTGGCCCTAGGGTGGCTTTGCTCCTGGCAGGAGGCAGGCAAGAGCCCCCCTGACCACACAGCTGCCATAGCTGATGCACTAGTGCATGCATTGCATGCTCACGTTGCTGGCATTGCCACTGGGGCTGGGGCCCCATTAGCCCGGGAGGTTGGGTGTCACCTGTGTACAGTGTGAGTGCTCATACCAGCCTTCAGTGCTAATTAATTTCCCTCTTACGTTAACTTTTATCTGCTGGACTTAAACACCAAGAGAACTTCCTGTGTTCCATTGTCACCCGGATGTCCTCCTTGATTTATTTTTTTCATATTTGTGTTTTGGCACAAATCTCAAAAAACATTTTATTCGGGGCTGTAAGTGTCAGCAGCTCAGCACCTCTTCAGACCAGCCTGAGGTGGACAGTGCGGCAGGTGCGCTGCTTGCCCTGGGGCTGGTGGCAGCGGGTGCCCCAGGATGGTTCTCCCCACGTAGAAGCTGGAGGCTCTGACATGGGTCCTTAGGGCTTGGGAGAGCTGTGCTGAGCTTACCAGCCCGGATAATGTATTGGTGTGAGTGTATGTCTGTGCTTGTGTGTGTGTGTGTGTGTACACAGCTCTCAGACCAGCGTTTCCTCCCATGCACAGGGCCAGTCCCATAGGCTCTTAGCTAATGTTCACCCTGATGTTTGTTTTTCCACACTGGCTGTGTCAGCTTACTTGGCCCTCCTGCACAGGCTGGCAGCAGGGCTGTCCTTAGGCTCAGCTCCTGCGTGTGCCTCTGTCTATGGGGAGCCACGGAGCCTTCCCCAGCATGGCAGGCACCTTGTCCCAGCCCAAAGCCCAGTGTCAGGTGCTGCCTTTGCTCACGCTGCACTGAGCTAGAGGCAGATCTGCCTCTCACTGCTCTGTCTGCACAGGAGGCTTGGATGGAGCATCCCCCACCCCCAGACCTCCTCAGCACATCTGGGCATGGTGTTCTGGGCCATGCTTTGGGTACTGTTTTATGGTACGCTCCTCTTGCGTGTCTGGCAGCTGGCCTGTACCATCCTGCAGGCTAGGCTGCATGGCTGTGCAGTGTCCATGACAGGGGGTGCTGTGGATTTGGGAAAGTGCTGTGGCCAGGCGAGCTGCAGCAATTTGCAGTCCCTGTACCCTGGGGCCAGCCTGGACCTCACCTCCCCACCCCATCCTGGGCTCTGAGCCTGAGGCCAAGGTGTGACCATGGGGACATGCCAAGTCTGTTACTGCGGTGCACACAGGAAGCGCGTGCTGTATGTGTGCATGCTTTAGGCTGCCAGCATGGGCATCTGCCTCAGGGTCCACGTGCAGGGGGACCCACAGGCTCAGCCAGTGCAGGTTGTCACAGAGTGCTGCAGAGGGTCCTATCCTGGCAGTTCACCCTGCAACAGGAGGTGCGCCCCATCATCTGTCTGCTGGTGCACAGGGCAGGGTTTCAGAGGGCTCATGGGGCCCCAGAGCTGTCACAGCAGAACAGGGACCCCAATCCCCAACAGTGTGCCCACATGGCAATATCTGCTCACTAACCAGTGATTGATTAAACATCGGGAGCTTAATTAGATCAGTGCCTGTCTGTCTCACTCCTAATCCCAACCCGTGACAGCTGCACAGGCACAGCTCGTTCCTCAAACAAAGATAACAACCTTTTATATATTGCAGGCTGAGTTTTATTTAACTGGTTGCTGGGCACTGGCTGAGGATGCCAGGACCATGGCTTCCAATTGGCCTTGTGGGAAACAGTCACCTGAATTTCAGGCTGGGTGTCACCCTGCAGGGATGTGGGGTGTCCTCATCCCCGAGGCTGCTGGCTCTGCTGCCCTGAAACCTCCTGCACTTAAGCTGCTGATTTTTTTTTTTATTTTTTTTTGGTGTGTGATTTTAAGTCGAATGTGGCCTTGAGAGGGAGGTCAGGGCAGGCAAGCAGCAGACAGGCCAAGTCCAGCTCCTGTGCTTAAAGACCCAATTATTTTTCCATTGCACGTTAATTCACCTCACAAGTGCTCTGCATGGCCAAGCCCTGTGCTGAGTCTGGAGGGGCCAGCTGCAGGCACAGGGGTCCCTGTGACCCAGAACCCCGCTCTGTGCCTGTGCCTAGCAGCTGGGGCAAGCTGTTCGCTGCTGCCTTCTCACAGAGGTGTGCCTTCTGAAACTTTTGATTCCCCTGTTGCTTTCTGTCCTTAGTTTTTTCAGTCTGGCTGTTGCTTTCTTCTGTTAATGAAGAAATTATCAAGCTCTGGAAGCAGCTATGACTTGCTTCTCATGCTCCTAATGCTTTTAAACTATCTGCATTAAGTGCCTCCAGCCTCTTCCCAGCCGTGGCGTGCAGGAGCATACCCTGAGCAAATCACACCAGATTGCTGCTGTGCACACGGCGCTGGGCTTCAGTGGATCAGGCTGCTGTCCTAATGGGGCCTCATTGGAGATGTTGAGAAAACACCGCCTGCACAATAAACCATTGCAGCAAAGGCAGCTCTGCTGTCCTTCGTTAAATTGAGATGGCAGCTCTGCCAGCCTGAGAGCGATTAGTGCGATGCCCCACAGGGTGTGGAGGGGGCAACAGGTGGCCAGTGCAGGGCCATAGCAGCCATCACTGCCATGCCGCTGCACTCTCTGTACCAGCAAGGTAACCACACAGCCCCACGGCGAGGACACTTTGGGTGACATCACACCTGGCGCCTCTCTCCCGCTGGGGGGCAGAGACGCTGTTGGTGGCCCTCGAGTGATGCAGGCACAGGTAGCTCTGGCACCTTTATCCTGTGTCAGAGTCCTCTGCTGCGCTGTGCCTGGGTGCAGCAGTGGCTGCCCTGTGCTCGTCCTGGGCATGCTGCAGGGATAGGGACGCAAAGGAAAGCCCCAGAAGCTGGTGTTCCCCTTCTCGTGGGGTACTCCTGAAGTCAGCACCCTGCTGCTCCAGGGCTGACCTGGCACTGCCATCCCCACAAGCAGGCAGGGGACACATTCCCTAGCATGGCCCTGGCAGCTGGGTGCTTTTGGGGATGCAAGGGATGACAGGAATGGCTCCCAAAGCGTGGGATGGTGCTGGGAGCCTGACTCATAACCAGGCTGGGGGGCAGCTGGGCCTGGCCCTTCTCCCGCAGGGCCCTATGGAAAGCTGGGGCACTGGGGGGAAACGGCGGGGTCACCTCCACAGCGGTGGTACCCAGGAGCAGTGGCAGGGTGCCCCCTGCTGCTCTGAGCCAGCTGGGGACTCGGTGCCTTTCTGAGCCAGGCATCCATCTCTGTGGGGCCAACCTCTCTGTGTCTACACAGTGCCTCACGGGTGGGCACATCTGGGCATGGCGAGGTGAAGAGCAGGGCTAGGCCAGCTGCACTGCCCCCATCCCACTGTGCCTGGTGTACACTGAGCAGAACCTGCCCAGTTCTGCCTCGATGCCAGCTTGCATTGATCATTAGAACACATGCTTAATTGCTGTGGTTTGTGAAGGCAGCAGTGCTGGTCAGGGACAGCTTGCGAGCCAACTAGGTGCCTGGCCCAAGGGCACCTCCAACCCCTCTGCTCTGCCTGATGTGTGTCTTCCTGTCCTGCAGCAGAGCCATGTCCCCGGAGCCTGGACTGCACCCTGCAGCGACGGGAGTTCTGCCCACCAGGCTCAGGTGCCTGCGGCCCCTGCCTGCCCCAGTTCCTGGAGGATGACAAGGGACGATGTGTCCAGAAGAAGCTCTCACTCAGCGGTACGTCCATACGCCCGTCCTGCAACCCCTGCCTGCCTCTGCCTGCCCTATGGACACCCACCCCGTGCCCTGGTGGGGGGCAAGTTCCCATGTTCCTGCCTGTGGCCCCAGCCCTGGGACTGCATCTGTTGGCCTGTGACCCCACCTGACCCCTGCTGCCCATCATCTGACACCCCCACTGCATTGCAGCCATGTCCCTGCCAGCACCTGGGCAGCCTCAGCTCTGCTGTGTTGCCCCAAGCCCCACCTTGCCTCAGGTGCAGGGTGGTTTTGGAGCTGGCAGCAAGTGTGCAGAGCACTGCCCTCCCCTCCACACCTTCCTCCAGCCACTCAGGCCTACAGTGGCTGGGCTGGCAGCAGCACAAATGGCAGTGCTGGAAACTACAGCTGCTGCAGGGCCCTGCCAGGACCCATGGGTGCCACCTGAGGGCCCAGGGGCAGAAGGGGCCTGGGTGGACACAGGGATGCTCCCGTGCTGCCTGTGCTGGGTGGGGGCTCTTTGGAGGAGCAGAGGTGGTGGCACAGAGGCCCAGGCCATGCAGCAGCAGAGTAGTGGCTCTGGGTGCACAGAGCCTTGTGCAGACCTGATGCAAGCAGGTGCCCACAGCTAGAACCACCATGTCACCCAATCCAGAGCTGATCTGTGCTGGCATTTGGGTTTTAAATACCTGGTTCACCTTGGTTTGTAACACTGTCCTGATAACACTGGCCTGTGGTTCAGGCCCCTGTGTGCCATAAGCACTGAGTGTGGTAAGGCTTCCCCAGCCTGGCCTGGGCTCTTTAGTGCTGCAGCTCATGGTAGCTCATGGCAGAGTTCACCTTTGCTCTTTCCTGTGCTGCTTTGACCCTCCCCATTCTGCTCCATCCCTGCCTCTCCATTTGCATGCAGAGTCAGCAAGGGAGACCATTCTTCACAGAGCAGCTGTCATAGTGAGATGGAGACAAGGATCTGCTTCGGGCTGCCATCTCTTCTGATGACGTTTTAACAGCCTGGCATTCGCATGTGGAAGCTTTGAGTCAATAGCATGAAGTCTGCTGGGTGAGAGCCCTGTCCAGCTGTGCGCAGGGCACTGCAGGCTGCAGGGTGCCTTGTCCCCCTGCTCCTTTTGGGAGAGACCATGGGGCTGTGGCACAGCCTGAGTTGCTCTGCAGAGGGCAGAGATGATGACAGCATCCCCAGGGAGCAGGAACCTGTGGTTGCCCAATCCCAGTGCCATTCAGCACTGTGCTGTGGCACATGGAGGTGCTCCCAGCGTGGCTGCATGCAGCACTCTGCCCAACATGCCCACGGCACAGAGACACCCATCTTCCCGCACAGCCTGTGCAGGTGGAGCCAGGTATGTGAGTTGTCTAGGGTGACCTTTGACTCTGTGTGGTTTGGAAAGCTTCAAGCTTCTGTTCTGTCCCCACCACTGCCCCCAAGGCTTTTTTTGCAGATTCAATATCCAGGCAAAATAAAGCTCTAACTACATCTCCAACCAATTATTTTTGCTTTTACTAAAATCAAGCAGCCTCTTTGTGTTGGGAAGGAGCCAGGACCTGGCAGTGCCCACGCATACTGCTTGCTTGGAGGTGTCACTGGGGATGATCTGGGTATGTGACTGGGGCTTCTGCACTGCTATGGCACTGCCACATGGCATGTTTTGGCTTTTGTGTGCCAGATGCTTTTGCACAGGCCCTCGTGCACCTGGTGCATGTGTGAGTGCAGTTTGGTGGGTGGCAGTGCTCCCCAACCAGAGCTGGACCCCTGCGCATGGAAAGCACTGCTGGAAATGCAGCTGGGAACAATACAGAGGAAGGAAGGGCAACTTTCTCAGAGCATCACTGGGTACCAGCATCCTGCTGTGCAGCCGCAGTTACCTGCCAGGCACTTTGGGTGCCTGTGGTTGCCCTGTGGACAGGTCCCTGGAGCCACAGGTGTGACACAGAAACTTCCTGGGAAATGCAGGGTGGAGACAGAGCCACACTGAAGCAACTGTTGTGCAACAGAACTGTCATGCTGCTGTAGTCAGGGGCAAGAGTGTTCCCTGCAAACCAGTGTGTTCCTCCAACCACCCCTTTTCACTTGCTTTTCACTCCTTCAGCCCCCAAACCTTCTTGCTAAAGGGTTGTAGGCTTTTCAATGGCCAGCAGAGCCCAGGGTCTCTCCTGGCACCCAGCTGCTGTACTTGGTGGCACCCTGCAGCACTGGCCCAAGGGGTTGGGGCATGGTGTTGGCATGCAACACAACATCCCTGCTGGCACAGCACAACAGCGTGTGACACAGCCCTTCATAGCAGTCCCAGGGACAGGGAAGCACCCAAAATCTTCTGGGCAGCTTGTCACATCCTGGGACAGACCACAGCAGTGGTGCCAGGCTGCGCAGGAGACAGGCAAGCAGGTGGGGAGGATGAGTGCTCATGCACCTCCTAAGTCAGAGCCATCTATGTCAGTGTTTGTGTTTCAAGCAGTACCATGAAATATTCAGGGGAGCGAGCCTCCAGTGAATGGCCCCAGATTTGTGGAAGGCTGAGCAGGTGGTCACATGGGCTCCCTTGGGGAGATGGGGAGGGCCAGGGGTCCTGGTTGTCCCACAAGTGCAGGGACCGTGCCACTGCTGGCTTGCTCCGTGCCTTGGCAGGGCCCAATACATGGGGCTGAGCTGCAGCAGGACCCAGAGCCAGCTCCCCCAAATCCATGCTGCCTTGTGGAGGGATGGGGTCATCCAGGGAGATGGTTTGAGTTCTGGTTGTTGTGCATTGAGCACCTTTGGGATCCTGCTGTAGTGCTGTTAAGGCAGTGAGACCTGTGTGGACATGAAGGCTGTGGGGACCTGGCAGGTGGCAGCACCCAGCCATTGCAGGGCAAGTCCTCCAGGGCAGCATTCAAGCACAGGGCTCCTGGCACAGGTTTCTGCTCCCTGCCCCTAGCCCATGGCTCATCTGTCTTTATCTGCAGATATCTTCCCCAGCCCATGCTTCCTGCATGCAGACATGCAGGGGGCAATCCTTCCTACCTCCTGCATCAACCTCCTGGTAGAAAGATCACCCCTTAAATTAGAGGGAAGAAAACCAAAGCAAAGTGGTCCTGGCTCTGTGCTGCCTTTTGGCTGTCAGTCAGAGGGCATGGACTGTGCTGAAACACAAGTGCTTGTGAGAAGGTGCTGGCATGAGGTCTGGGCTTGGTGCTCAGCAGCAAGCAGGTGTCCGACAGACAGATAGGTATTCCACACAAAGACTCTGCTTCCAGGGGTGCCGAACGGCTCTCCTAGCGGGCTGAGGTTTGTTCTGTAAAGTCTTGGGAGTGAATTTCCCTCTAGGAAGGGCTGCACATGTGCCTACATCTCCATAGCAACCCTGCTCTGTGCCAGCATTGGTAAAGAGATGCAGGGCTGCAGCAGCATCCTTTCCTTGGCGGTAAACATGTAGGTGCCTCTGCTGGCCTTGCTGCCAGCATTGTTCCAGCTGCAGTTTAAAGCAACACCACCAACTTCTGGCTCCCACTTCAGCCCTTTGCAGCAGGCCAGCCTGGCATTGCAGCAAAGGTGTGGAAGAAAACTATTACCCTCCCAAATCCTCTTTTAGCATTCAGGGGACCAGCAGCATCCCGAAGCACCTTTTGTAGAGTGGGTGGCAGGGAGGCACCAATTCTTCTGTGGCTGCTTTTGCATCCTGGGCACTGACCCTCCATCTCCATCTGGCAGCAAGCAGCAGCTCCCAGCTCTCTCAGTACAGCCAGGAGATTCTGCAAGGATGCAGAGGAGCTGTGATATCTGCATTGTGGAGGGGAAGATACAATGCCAGCTTGGAAACAGGGTGGTTGCCATGTCTCAAGGATGCCTAAACCTTTAAAAGGGCTGCCCACGCAGTGTGGGCAGCCCCTTTAAATGGTTAGGCATCCTTGAGACACTTGCGACTGCCAGTGACGCTGATCCTGGGATCCCAGCTGCTGCGGTGCTCGCTGCAGCACCATTCCCATGATTGGCTGCAGCTCCCAGCAGAAGTGTGGGCAGGAGCCAGGGTTCTTCTCCCTGGCGCACCCACTCATGCACACAGGCAGCCAGGCCGGCACTGAGAGCAGCAGTGTGTGCTGCTGGCTTGGCTTTTCAGGGCAAGACGCGCTGCTTTGGGTCTCAAGTGGATAATGCACGTGAGCCGCGTGTTCCTCCCATTGGTGATGGCATGCATGGGCGTTCTGGTGTACCCAGCGCAGCACCAGCACAGAGGTGAGATGGGGTGCACTGGACTCTCTGTGGAGCATCCTGCAGCAGACTGCCTGCAGACTGCCTTCTCCTCACTGGCGCTCCCTGCTCCAAGGTCACCTCGGGGTTGTGATGGGATCTGAGTCCCCAGATGATTGCCAGTGCACTGTGGGAAGAGCAGGGCTGAATCCATGTGCCGTTTGAACATGCTGCGGTGGGTTTGTGTTGAGGGTTGCAAGACGCGGCTTGTACTGTCAGGTCCCTGCTGCTGCGTGCTGCTGCTCAACCCCACCAGCACAGAGCCTGCAGCAGGGCAGGGTCTGGCAGAGATGGGGCTGAGCCCATCCAGGCTGGGGGAAGCGCTTTGGGAAGAGGGGAAGGGGGGATGCCAGCCCCACTTGCTGCACTGCCCTGCACTTGGGAAGGCATCTGCTTACCTGGAGCAAGATGGTGTGAATAAGTGGATTTGTAAAAATTTTATGACTTCCCATGGGGGCTGGGATGTTTACACTGTCAATGCCAGGTTTCCTCCACCTGGAGCAGAAGACTGCACATGTCCCTTCATGCTCTCTGCTGTACCCAGACCCTACATGGTGAGACCCCTGCACACTGCAGAGTCATGCACAGGAGACCACGGGCAGGGAGCGCCCCAGGCTGGGGTTGTCAGCACTGCGTGCCAGCCTGGCTGGGCCTGCCTGCAGGCAGGTGCTGGCAGCCCCCATCAGAGGGCACCCACACCCCATGCATGCCTAGGGCTTGCCTGGTGTGCACCCTGTGCCTGGGTGCGTGCTGCATGTCTGCTGCCTGCCCAGCGTGCCCACTCTGCTTCGTTGAGGGAACTCAAGGTATTGGCTCGCAGGACAGCCTGCTCATGGGATGGCAAGTATCTCCTTGGAATGACAGCAACATCGTGGCGTACCTGGTTGCCCTCCTCTGTGGGTGCTGCTTTCAGCTGCTGGCACAGGTGCTAGGGACAGCTGTGGCCATCCTTCTCTCTGATGACCCCCCATGCATCTCCCTGGCCTCTCTGTTTCCACCCCTGGGCTTCAGCAAGGCTCAGTCCTCAGTTTCAGCAAACTCTACCAGAGACTGCCCTGCATCCCAGCCCCCTGAACTTCCACACATAGGGCAGCCCCCAGGTTTGCCTTCACCCTCATACAGGGTTGTCCCAAATTGTGGTTCAGGGCCACTGCACGGCACCAGCTGTGGGCAGGGCTGAAGGTGGGGTCTCTGAAGCCCTACATGGGGTCTCCCCAAAGCTGCCAATGCAGCAGGGCAGGTTTGGGACTACAGCTCCATCACCTGGGGAGCAGCTGCTGGTCTGGGGCTTCACTGCAGCAGTTCTACTGCTCTCAGTGCCCAGTGGGATCCTTCGTCAGTGCCATGCTGCTGCTTGCCATGCCCTGTAAATGCTGCAGACATGGTTATCACTGGGGAAAATCTCTGCTGCTATTAAAATTAAATGCTTTTAAAATTTAATGGCCAAAAATGAAAAAGTCTGTATTCATTTCAAACCAAGTGAAATAGGGGTATGGGGATTTTTAGCAGCTGAAAGGGAACTTAGAAATAAAACTGGTTAATGCAGGTGAGTCACCTGACCTGGAATCTCCTAGCAAATCTGAAAATGAGCAAATGGCAAATCTGCTTTAATGATTTTAGTGCCACTTTAAACATTGGAAAGGGTTTGAGCGCTGTGTCCCAGAGCACCTCAGGAGCTGCTTTCTTCCCTTTCTGTATGGTTCTTCCAGCATTTTGTTGTTTTTTTCTTTTTAGCGTCTGCCCAAGGCAAAGGGTATCACAGCACAACTATGACATGGGCTGCACACCCCGTTACCAGAGGGACAAATAACAGCCCAGATTCCCTAAGCCTGAAGGTGACCACAGGTCTGCATAGGCAGGGCCATTCCCTGGAGTCCCTTGGCACAGCTGATGTTGGAATGGAAACAGTCCTTGTCCTAAATGTGGCAGAGAGCCCACACAGGGCTGTCCCTGCTGGGCACAGGGCTGCCCCCATGGTATGCAGGGGCTGTCCGGCTTGGCCCCTTCCTGGCAGGGAAGCCTGGCCACATGTCAGCACCTTGGCACTGCAATGCTAACCTCTTCATCCTGGCACTGGTGGCACAAACCCAAACCTCATGCTGTTGCCTTCACAGCTTGTGCTACTTTGCAAAATGCCTTGGCAGTGGAAATCTGGGTGTACGAGCCAGGCAAAATGGGCATGTGCAATGCTCCAGCTGCAGCATCCCTTGATGGGGACAGGGACTGGGCCCTGGGCTGGGAGGTTCCTGGGGAGCTGGGGTGGAGGGATTCAGGGAGATCAGTGGCTCTTCATACTAATTTTGGAGCCTTCTGCATGCACGTTTAAAGCAGGTGCTGAGATACCTGGCAAAGCACATGATTCCAGAAAGCAACCGAAGTGAGGTTCCACGTATGACGGCGAGTGCTAGCACAGGCAGGATGAGGGCTTTGCCTCCCTTGGCTGAGCACAGGTTAAATGGGTCATGTTGGTGCAGAGACACAACCTCCCTGTTCTGACGTGCACCAGCCCTGGCCATGGTTTCATTTCCTGTGGGTTAAGGTTGTCTGACCCGTGGTGTCTCTGTTTAAAACTGATTTTTGGCTTGAGCAGACAGACAGCAGCTCTGAGTCACAGGGGTAGGCGGGGGCGGCAGAGGGGTCTTTGTGACTGGCTGAGAGGGAATCAGTGTTTATTTCCAAACGCTCAAAGCGATGACAAATTCCAGAGGAGCTGTAATTGTTATAACCTTGAATTATCCAGGAACCAAACTGCCTGCACCATGTCGCCTTTGTATGTCTTGGTTTACCCTCCAGGGTTTCCCACTGGGGACAGCCTGAATGCAGCAACTGAGAGGCAGAGGCAGCAGGAACAGGGATGTCTTCTAGCTTTGAAGTTGAGTTTAATCCTGTTAAAAGCCATATGCGTGAGCATACGTTCTGCCTGGCACTGCAAGCATGGGGTGGTGGTTCCCCTCCTGCTCTGCCAGTCTGTGTTATCACCCTGCACGTGGGCACCCCCAGGCTGGCAGGGACCTGCCTGTGCCCCATGCTGCAGGTGGCACACTGCTCATGGCTCGGGTCCTCACCAAGTCAGGTTAACATAGCTGAGGGCTGCCCCACCATGAAATCCCCACCAAGGCCTTGGGGATACCTAGTGGTTCCCGCTGCACAGGGCGTGGGGCTGGGGGAGGAACTGGCCACTACCCCATTGCTCATGGGACTGGAGAAGCCTGTGGCAGTCAGGAAGCAGAGCACAACACTTGCCTGGGCAGGGGCTGAGTGACCTGTGAGCCCCGTGGAGGTGAAGAGGAGCTCAGCCCTATGCAACACAAAGCCGCAGCAGCAGGGGTCTGCATGCACGGTCCCAGCCTCCCCCAGCCACTAGCCCTCTGGATGAGTCCAAGACCCCTGATGTGTACAGGAAAGTTTGGGACTGGGGCCAGCATTCAGGTGTGTCTTCACTGGCCTTGAATTGGCAGTTCTGGGCCTGCAGCTGTTCTGAGATTTGCCCCTGTCAGAGCTGTCCCTCACACCCCACAGCAGAGGAACAGCTTCCAGGTGCCTCTCGCAGTCTGGCTTGTGTCCCTGTGCTCTGCGCTGTGATGGAGTGGGACACATGGTAGCTCCTGAGCAGCACATGCTGGTGGCTGACTGCTCCTGCGGGACCTCACAGGGACCACGGGCTCCTCCATTAAGGTGGTTGTGGCTGTGGTTGGTTGCTCCCTGACATGCAGCCTCTGGAGTTTGTGGCATGAAAACTTTACAAAGAGTGGTTAGGAGCTTTCTCAGCTTTGGGACCATCAGTGTGTCAGAGAGCTACATTGGACTGGGGATGGACTCTAAATAGCAATGTGAGCCCCTTCTCAGGCGGATGCTCGATGTGGTCTCTGGGCTGGGCCCTCATCCTGCATAACAGGAGTGACTCCATGGCTCTTGTCCCAGGGCATCCATTTCACACACATGTCTCTCTTGGTGTAGGGAGGACGTCTGTTCCCAGCTTAGAGGAAGAAATTGATTTTCTGGCAGACGTGCTGGCCAGGCAGGACGCTACTCGACCCCATGCACTACAGGATGGCAAGCCCAGGAGTAAGTGCTACTTCCAGTCAGTAGAGTCCTGCTCAGAACTGGGGAGCTCATGGGGCAGGAAATCACACCCAAGTTTCCTGCCAGTCCCTGGCTGACCGGGACAGAACAACAGTGCCAGCCTGGAGCCACCAGGCGCTGCACAGCCCTGCTTTTGGAGGAGGCTGCTGTTCCTCCCCATGCAGGGATGTCCCCTGCTTGCCCAGTTCCTGGCCCTGAGTGACTTGGGCCAGGCCTTCCCTAGCTGCATCCCTCTCAGGCATGCATCTGGGCACCAGGCATGCTGCTCTGCTCACACCCAGCTTTGTCCCATAGCCACCCCAGCCACCACTGGGAGACAGCGAGTGCCCAGCAGGTTGAGAGAGGAGCTTCTGCGGAGGGGCCCAGCTGGCAGCAAGGCAGCTGCCACCCTCTCCACCTCTACCAGCACTGCAGCAACGAAGTATCCTGTGGAGGCATCCCCCATCCCTTCGAATGACGACGTGGTGCTTGGTAAGGCCCACAAGACAGATGTGGGAGGTCTCACACCCTCACCTGGGAAACATAGGCTGGCAGTGGCCACGCTGGTTCTGCACTGCTCTGGGCAATGCAGGGTGGGCGCTGCACAGCTGGGGCTCACCCCATTGTCCCCTCCACAGGGCTGATCGTGGTGTGCACAGTGGCTGGGATCTCTGCTCTGATTGTGGCTGCAGTCTGCTGGTGCAGGTAAGCACAAACCTGCTGGTGCTGACAAGTCCTTCAGTGTCCTTGTTCCTGGGAAGCTTGTTTCCCCTGTTCTCCAGGGCGTGGGGAAGTCTTGGAGTAAAGGTAACAGCTGTCCATGCTGGTCCCACTGCAGACATGCCACTGCCCATCTCCACCAGGGTCTGTGCTGGAGGGCAATGGTGGGACACCCCCACGCCAGGCATAGACCATGACTCCTGAGAGCGCTGGTACATGCTGTGAGCATCACTTTGGTACTGGGTGCTGACTCCCGTGGCGTATTGGTGGCTCATCTCCAGCTCCCTGTGTACCCATGGCCTGCAGGATGGAGGTGGCTGTGACCAGGTCCCCACACAGTGGCAGAGCCACCTGGCCTAAGTGTGCAGCCGGTCACAGGTACCATCACAGAGAACAGGGATCTGTGTGGGAGGGCTGGGGCCCCCAGGAGGACCACTGGCTCCCCTCTGCGAGTTACTCCTGACATTGCTGTCCTCTCCCATCGCCAGGCTGCAGAAGGAGGTCAGGCTGGCACAGAAAGCAGACTACTCAGCAGAGAGAACGGCCAGCCCTCTCCCCTATGACAAGATCTCGGTAAGGTGCCCACCTCCCTTCCTGCAGGGATTTTGGTGCTTGGGCCAGGCATATGTCCCCCCACGTGGCAGAGCCCCCCCAAGGTAGCTGCCGTAGGCCTGGGACTCTCCAGAGCCCTGCCCTCACAGCTGCCATCACTCTCTCTGCAGCCTGGGGACAAGACGCTGGCTCAGAGTGCCCAGATGTACCACTACCAGCACCAAAAGCAGCAGATGCTCTCCATGGAGAAGTAAGCAACCTTTACCTGGAAACAAAGATGTAGCAGCTCCAGAGCTGCCACAGCTGTGCCACAGGCTGAGGATCCCAATAGCCTGTGATGAGGACATGTGGTCTCTCTGCAACCTCTCTCCACAGGCATAAAGAGGAGCCCAAGGTGCCAGACTCAGCATCATCCGATGAGGAGAACGAGGATGGAGACTTCACTGTGTACGAGTGCCCTGGGCTGGCTCCGGTAAGGTGGGCACGGGATGGCTGGGGCACCTGTGAGCTCTGCAGGGTGTGCTGGGGGGACCCTGTGCCTGTGGGGTGGGCTCAATCAGATGCCCAGGATGTGTGGCTCATCACAAAGAGCCTTTTAAACTTGTCCTTCATCAGCCCCTGAAATGGTCTAGTCCCTCTGCCTTCTCCCTGTCTCCCAGTCAGCTCCCAACAGGCCACCAGACTCCAACAGGCAGGAACAGGGCTCCCCAAGAAGGGGCAGGGACTGGGACGTGGGGATAGCCTGCTGCACTGGGATATGGGCACGCGAAGGGGTGGCTCATCCTGTTGGTTTGTGACCTCTCAGACCCAGAGGGGGCATTTCTGACCCTGCAGCTCGAAGGGGACCCTGGGGAAGGGCAGCTCCTAACAGCCCTGGGTACAAAGAGCACAAAGAGGCCCCGAAGGAGCCTTTCACATGGTAATGGCTGCGGAGCCCGGCCATCAGGGCCCAGATTAAGGGTCATCATTACATCTTTACAGGCCCATTAAGGGGCAGTTGATGGCAGTCTGGGCAATGAACCCCATTCCTGCCAGCCAGGTTGCTGGACATTGTGGTATGGGTTTCTGGGCCCAGCACCTCACCCCACCGCTGTTCAGGATTGGCCAGAGGATTCCAGCTGGGGGGCCAAGGCCTCCCACCCTCGGGTGCTGCTGTGCTGTGCCCTGGGGCTGGGGTCCAAGCCCGGCCCCATGGGATGGGGAGGCTCAGCCCCACAGCACGGCCCTGACCTTCTGCTTTTCCCCTCCATCCCACTCTGCAGACTGGAGAAATGGAAGTGAGGAACCCGCTGTTTGACGACTCATCCCTACACCCCCCAAACCCCAAGTTGCACCAGTAACATCCCCCCCTCCCCACACCCAAGCTCGCTATGGACTGTGTGCGGAACGGCATGGCCCAGGCGCCACAGGGCGCCCATGCTGGGCCGAGGGGCACAGGTCCCTCTGCCAGACTGTTCGACGCCTGCCCAATAAACACCCACTAACAGCTATGGGAGGGGGGGGTCGCCCCCGTTTCCAGTGTCCTTGTCCTCTTTGCCGATGTGATCGCGTCCCTGCCATCTGTTCGCTGCTCCAGCTCCGGGGAACGCACCAGCCCTGCAGGGCGCCCAAGGGCAATCAGTGCCAGTGACGTCGGGGCCATGGCGCTTCCTCTGTGTTGTGCTTTGAGGAGGGCTAAGGGCTGTTTCCCAATGCAGCTGGGGACGATCAGAGTGGGATTTGGGGAGCAGGCTCAGGGCTGACAGTGTTGAAGATGCCTGGACAGCCCAGAGGAGTGGGTGCTGCCAGTCAGCTGCAGCTGGGGCCAAACTGCTGAAAGCCCCTCCAGGAGGGACTGAAACTTTCCTAGGAGTTGATGGCATCTCTGGCAGCTTCAGCGCTGACTGGCACCAGGACCTGCTCAGTCCCCTCCTCCCCAGCCATGTTAGCAAAAGGCAGGAGCAGGAGGGATCTCAGGCAGGTTGTAGGCATTGCTCCCCGCAGTGCTCCTTCAGCCGCCACAGAGGCCACACTGTGGTGCCTGGCCAGGAGGAGGGGGTCTGCCTGGGTCCCTGGGCCAGCACTGTCCCCTCTTTGGGGCTGGTCCTTAGAGGCCCTGGGATGCAGGCCCTGGCAGTCCTGGTGCCACTGCACACCCTAACCCCCCTCCCAGCAAGGTGACAGGGCCTGAGGGACCCCATGCCCGGGCTGTGCCCACTGGAGATGGAGGATTCCCTAGAGGCCCTTGCTCCTTGCTGGAATCTCACCCCAGGCATCAATGCAGTGAACAATCAGAAGGGGTTAAGTATTTTGGTTTTAAACCTGTGTAGCTGTGGAGGAGGAAGGAGAGAGAAGGGCAGGAACACAGACGGCCAGGAGCAGTAAGCAAGTCACAGTGTCTTTCCTGCACTGCTTCCCCAAGCCACACAGAGCCTTTGGAGTGAGAACAGTCGGGCAAGCATAGCTTTGCCCAGTGCAGAGCAAGAGCAGCCAAAATGCTCCCTCCACATGCCAGCATTTCCCCTGGCCCCTGCCCTTGTCCAAACCCACACCCTTGCCCAGTGGAGCCCATGTCCTTAGCAGCATCCCCACACCCCCTGGCCCATTGCTCTCTCCAGACATCCCATCATGGCAGAGGACAGTCTCCTCCAGTCCATCTTAGGGTCCAGGGCCCCATCTGAACCCTCTGCCCATGTCTGTATGTCTGGGTGGAGCATGCAGGAGAGGGATGAGTTGTGCTCTTGCCAGTTGCTGCAAGCACATCCTTGCTCAGAGCCTGATGCTCCAAGTCCCAGAGCGTCCCTGCTGCACTGGCCACAAGCCCTCTAGCACAGGGCTTGGGATGAGTTTGCAGATGTTTTCATGTCTAGCCCCTGGTGTGGACCATCATAGCCACCGATGACCTGCTGCACAAGGGAAGCCTGTTGCAAGTGCAGGAGCTGTTGCCAGCGCAGCTACCCCCCAGCAGGTATGGCATGGCAGAGACAGTGGTGTGGCCCTGTGTTAGCATGGTGGAGGTGCAGGGTTGTCTCCCCACAGGGCTCAATGGCAGCAGTCATCACTGCACAGATCCTTTCTCTTCGCCGTGCTGTTACATGCGGGTTGCTGCCCCTCTCCCCAAGACCATTGTTGTTGTATGGATTGTAGTTATTTTAAAAGGAAATTTTATTAAACAACCATGTTTGAGACCCATGTGAGTGTGTGCTGTGGGGCTAGGCGGGCTGTGCCCTGCTGCAACTTTGCTCTGTTGCAGGTGCTTGGATGTGGGTCCTGTGCTGGGACCTTTGTGTGTGGGGGGGTCTCCTCTGGGGAGGAGGGGATGCCAGGGGCAGGGAGGGCAGCTGCCATTCCCCCATCCCAAAACCTTCCCTGAGAGAGCAAGAGTAACTGCCTGCCCTCTTGCTCTAACAGCAGAACTTTCGGGGAGCCAACTCTCTGGACCATGCCCAGGGATTTTCCTAGACCCAGCAAGAACCATTTTACTTTCTTGCTTCTCAGATGTATGTGTTTGCCAGAACATCCACTCCATTGGGACAGATTTCCCTGGAGAGGTGTTGAGTGGAAGCCCCCAGCTGTGTCTGCCTGCACCCAGCCCTAAATCACCCAGGGCAAACCCTCCCATCCTGATAATCTCTCACCCCCCAGGGCCGGGCCCTTCGCACCTCAGTGGGGCTGGCAGATAAGGGCTATCGGTGCTCCCTCCCACCAGCCATTGTGTAGCCATAGGAGCTCCCAGCCCTTTGATCACGCCAGCCCCCTCACACTGATAGAATCTTGTCTCCTCCGGGTTTCGGTGCTGCAGGGTCGGGTGCTATTGTGCAGCCCTGGGCGGGTCACTCCCTGACTCATCACTGAACCACCAGTACTGTCAGGGTGCTTTGCTCGTGCCTGCTCATGGCTGTCCTGGCCACCCCATGGCTGGGGACCTGGCCAAGCATTACCCACATCCTGCCACCATGCCAGGCTCCCCAAACTTGCTGGGTCCCCAGCCAAGTCTCAGCCTGGCGTGTTTGACCTATGCACACTGTATGGGGGACACCGGGGTCTCCAGTTGCACACAGGGCCATTATTTGCACTGCCCTGCTCACCAAGCCCCACCAGGGCTCACCCCTAGGAAAACACAGCCCTTGCATGATCACCCCCTCCAAGGTCCCCAGATTCATCTTTCCTTTGCTCTCAGAGCCAACTGCCTCTCAGAACATACCCAGTTTGGGGGGAAGTCTTAGCTTTGAGTAGGAGCCTGCTGCTCCTCCTGTAGCCCATTACAATGGGAAGACCCCCTTACTCAGGGCCCCATAGTAGCAGGTGCCCCATGTCCCCCAGGAAGTCATGCCTCTGCTGCATGACTGGGCACAGAGGATTCATTTGTCCTGGGACATCACTTCCATGATGCAGACATCCCAGGAAAGACCAGGGCCAGGTACAGGGTCTGTGCTCAGTCCGTCTGCCTGTGCTTCTATTTCCCCACCTGTAAAAAGGCAGGGAGGAAGGGCTGGCAGGTTTGGGTACTGCAGTGATGTGGATGATACCCAAATTATACCCCAGGCTCTGTACTGCAGGGTTCTCTTTGATGAAGGCACAGCTCTGGACCAAACCATCCTCCAGGACTTCCATTTCAGCTGGGTTGGTAAGCACCAAGCCTCCTGCCTGTCCTCCTGGAGTCAGCGAGACTGAAGCAGCTTACAGAGCCCAGGAAGCAGGGGCTCCTGCTGAGCAGAGGCAGCAGAGTGGGCACACAAGGGCAGAGCTGCTGCACAGCTCAGCTCAGAAAGGTCCCAGCCCACTAACACTTACCCTAGCAGCCTGAGAACCCACCACCCGCATGTGAGGCTGCAGCCTCTCCCCAGCTGTGCCTCCTAGGTTGCTACCACTGTGGGACAAATGCTTCTCAGTCACAATTCCCTTCGCAAAGGCACAGGCCAGGGCACAGACTGAGAGCCCTCTCCTGCCTGGCCCTGCATGCCTGGCCCTGGCACCTCTTCTGGTGCAGCCAAGCAAACTGCAGTGGCATGGAGGAGCTGTGCTTCACACACACACACGGACACACACAGACACAGACACACACAGACACACACAAACACACAGACACACACACACACACACACACACACGATGATTCTGGTGTGTAAATGGTGATGTTTGGGTCTAGCTGTGCTGCATCCCCACCAGTACAGGGCTGCAGCCTACCATATGACTCTGCCTTGGTTGCACTAAGCATGAAACTGCAGCACCCAGCACAGAACTGACAGCTGTGTTGTGGATTGACAGTGAATAAAACATCATCTTTGATCACATACTCTCTTAATATCTTCTGTCTCCAAACCAGTGCAAACCGGTGCCAAACCAGCACACCCAGCAAAGGAAAGAGACAAATGTTTCTGCATTTCTGTTGCCCCAGCTTGCTACTATCCTACTGAGCTGGGGAGGACATGCACAGTTCTTTCCAGTGAGCTTTTTCTAGTGGGATCCCAGTGATCTCTGGCTGATCACAGAGCTTGGCCTGCCAGGATGGGCTGCAGCCCAAGCCTGGGGACAGAGCAGGAGGATCTGCCCTGAAAGGGCAAAGAGATGCTGAGCTCGAGCCACTGGCACACACTGACCCCCACCTTACGCAGCCCCAGAGATCACCCTATTGAAATGTACAGGGGACACTGAGAAACCCCACTGACTCGCTCCACATCCCCCAGCTAAAACCATCACCGCCACAATGGGCCCTGCTCCTACAAAGGGCCAGTTCAAAGTCAACGTCTCCCTTCCCCTCCGCCTGTATATGAAAGGGAGCAGGAATGTGTTTGAGGCCTTGGCGGGCAGCAGGCTTGGGCTGCTTCCTGGGGGGATGGAGAGAAAGATCAGGTTGGCAGGAGGAGGGGGCCCGGCCCAGGAACAATAAATCAAAGGGAAGAGGAGTTACTGCCCAGCCGAGGCATCTTCTGAAACCCTGGGGCCGCAGCTGGAGCCCGGAGGAGCCAGGGCTGATGGCTGCGATTGTGTCCCGCAGCGAGACTTCCGCAGCCCTGCCTGTGGGACCCACCGGGCTGACGGCCCCGGCCTGGCTGAAACACGCACCTGCAGCCGTGACTGGGGCAGCGGTGAGACAGAAGGGCACTGGTGGGAAGGATTCTCACCTGTTGTTTCTCACCCCAGGCAGGTCCTGCAGACACGGTACTCACTCAGGATTGCCCATGTCCCCAACTAGCTTTCTGCATCCTTCAAGTTTTTCCTGGTCATTTTCCTTGTCTGCTGTCCTCTTCTAGAACTGCAGGATCGGGGCAGGTTGGTAAACGCCCAGTGAAACCAGCAGGACTCAGGAAGGGCCCAAAATCCACCTCACTTTTTCATTTTTTCACTTATATGAAAACCATTAGAAGGGGGTGTTTCCAGTTCCACTTCCCCCTTGTGGCAGGGCCCTGTGCTGGGCTATGGGCTGCCACTGGTGCTGTGGGTGCTAGCCCTGGGCAGCTACCCCTGCTCAGTCACCATGCACAGAAAACAGCAGCAAAAACCAGCAGCAAGCCGCCTTCATCTCCAGCCTGCCAGAAGCACTGCCACAGCACGCAGTGATAGGGAGGGTGCTCCTCAAGCCTATCTCCTTGGCATAGCTCAAGTGTGAGACTGCAGAGGCTAAACAACAGCTCCCAGTAATCTGGGTTAATAAACAGGGAAAGGTGCTGGATCAGGCTGCCCTTGCCCTAGCTCCGTCAGCAGGTCAGCAGGTACCAGGCCTGGCTGGCCCTGCCTGGCCCCAGGAGCTGCCATGGGGCAGGTGCATCCCAGCTTGAGCCTGACCATCAGGAGCAGGCTGTGAGGAGCATCCTGGGAAGCTTCTGCCAGGGAGGAGGGAATAAAGGTGAAAATGTCTCGACCTGGGACCCAATAACTCCATTGCGAGGAAAGGAAAGCCCTTGAGATAGAGAAAATATCAAGCACGTCCATTGTGGAGTAGATCAGCCCGATAGCGAAGGCTGCAATTAGCCCAAGAGGCACACCCAGAGCTCTGGGGCCTCTAGCCTGCCTCCGTGGCACAGCCTTCCACTGCACAGCAAGGGAGAGCAGAGTCATGCCATGGTGTCAGGGAGCTGGGAATGCCCAGCCTTGCCCAGGAAGCGCTGCCACTTGGATCTTGTTTCCCACATCCTTGCAGAGGTGGAGGGGATGGACGAACGGTGCACGAAGGCACCAGTGTCCCAGTGGCTGCCCGTCCCCAAAGCCTCAGTCTTGCCCCGGCCTCTGCTCCCACCATTGCGGCTGTCCCCGTCCCCAAAGCAGCCCCCTCCGGAGCCACCCTTGCACTCGACGAGCCCCCGGCGAGGAGCTGCTGAGGGTACGGCCCTGCCCGCGGGGCTGGGGTCGTCGCTGTCCCCCTTCACGGGCGCCCCGATGGCCGCGAGCAGCGGCAGCGAGCACGTGGGGGCCTGCTCGACCGGGCCGCTGCCCCCTCCTCAAGGCTCAAAGGGATCAAGTTCACGCCCGACCCACCGGCGGTGGGGCCGCGCCGCGGGGGCCAATGGGGCGGGGGCCCATTTCCATACGGTCCGGCCCGGCCCGGCTCGGCCCCGCCGCCTTCAGTGGCCCCGTCGGCGCCGCAGCATGGAGGCACCGGCCGACGGCCCGCGCCCGGCCTGAGCGCGGCGGCCGGGCCGAGCCGAAGCCCCGTCGGCGCCGCATGGAGCCCTAGGCCGCGGCCACCATGTTCAGCCCGGACGGGGGGCTGCCGGCCGCCCCCTTCGGCCTCCTGCCCGACGGCGGCCCGCCTTTCCCGCGCGGCGGCTACGACGGCGCGGCCCCGCAGCAGCTCTTCTTCCCTTTCGCCGCCGAGCCCGACGGCGGCCGCGACGCCGCGGCGGCCCGCGCCTGGTTGCCCCCGGCCGCGGGGCCGCCCGCTAAGACGGAGGCGCGCCCGGGCCGGCCCTGCCGCCAGGGCTCCCCCGAGGCCCGCGCCGCGCCGCCCGCCGCGCCCTGCTGCGGCCCCGCCTGGGCCGCCCCGCCGTGGGCCGGACCCGCGCCCCCCGCCGCCGCCGCCGCCGCCGCCGCCGCGCCCTTCCCCAGCGCTGCCGCCGCCGCCCCTTTCCCCGCCGGTCCCGGCCACGGGCTCTGCCCAGCCGCCCTGCAGCCGGGCTCCGGCGGCCTCGCCAGCCTGGGCAGCAGCGGCAGCTCCAGCGGCGCCGCCAGCGAGGGCGGACACTCCAGCGACAGCGGCGACGAGGTGAGACCCCGCTCCCTTCCCCTGCGCGTCCCGGACCCGCCGCCCGGCCGGGCCCCTCCGCTGCCCCCCGACGGCTGTCCCGCCCGCCGCCCCGGCCCCGCCGCGTGCTCGGCGCGCTCCGAGTCTTCGTAGACGGTCCCCGGCCTCGGGACGGGCGACTCGCTATCCCGACTTCGCAGCTGTCGACGGGACGGCCGTCGGCGGGGGCGGGTTTGGAGTGCGTTATCGGAACGGGACGTGGGTGAGTCGTCCTCGGGACCCCGAGCAGGACCGGGCCCCGCCGTCCCCATGTCCCGCTGGGAATGAGCGGCTCCGGCCGGCCCCGGCCGGCGGGGATGTTGGGAGCGCTTGCAGCCGTCGGGTCCCCGGGCTCCGACTGCCGGCAGCACCTTCTCGTTCCGGCATCGCAGCTCCCTCTGTCCTCGGGGCCTGCGCAAGTGCAGCTTTGCGGCGTAAGTACACCTTTGAGGTCTTTTAACGTTTCGAGGAAACATCTGCAGAGAGAGGTTCTGGGTAGCCGTGTGGAGCAGCTGCGGAGATCGGCCCGAGATCAGGGGATGGGACGGCAGCAAACCTGTTCTCAGGTCGGGGCTCCGGGGTGGGAACCCCTTAACCTGCCCTGTGCCTGGCAAACTCTCCCCTCAGCGCGGCCGTGACCCCTGTGGAGTCAGGGAGGCGCTGATGAAGAAGGGGACTTCCAGGGTGGCACCCAGCCGGGCCGGGGGGCATTTCTCTGCCCGCGGAGCCAGCCCCGTGCCTTCTTCCCCCAGTTCAGAGACCGGGGGCAGCCACGCAGGGCTGCAGGGCTGTCTCACCCCTACGGGCGGGCGAGGGAAGAAGGGCTCGGCCTTTGGAGAGGTGCTTTAGAGCAACCAAGACGCTTTCGCGGCCCCGCGGGCGGCGCTCTGCCACGCCCAGCGCCCCTCAAGCCCCTGCTGAAGAAGAGGGGGCTCCGCTTGGTCGGGAGCCCGGGGCAGCGCAACGCGGTCGGGCCCGGGGCTCTGCCCCGCTCAGCTCCCGGTCGCCGCGGCCACCTCCAACCATCGCGGCCGGGGAGGGAGCACGCGGTTGCCCCACACCGCGCCCCGCAGGGCTGCGCCCACTCACAACACCCACGGGCATCACTGGGACGAGAGCAGCCCTGCTGGCTGCCCCCGGTGAGGGGAGACACCTTCATTTAGCAGTGTGACTGGCAGTTGTATTTGGGGATTTCTTTTTTTTTCGTGTCATGATGTAAAAGCATACTTCCCAGCAAACACTCTCTGGGGTTAGCAGCAACGATGAAGTGGTTTGTTTCAAAGCTTTTCTGAGCTTTTATTTTTCTGGTGTGGGTTTCTTGTTTTTGCACAGAGTTGCTGCTGTGTAAGTGGCAAAATAAGGTTGGAGCCCAGCCCGTGGGGTACTGGTGTGTGTGTTACACAGCCGGGCGCAGCTCTCCTGCCCGCCCTGCAGTTCACATCCTGCTGTGCTGTGTTGAGGCAGAAGGAACAGTTCTCTCCTAAGAGGGTCAGAGTGCCCCATGGTAGGGATGCTTTGGGCTTCTTGTTGCCAATGTACTTGAGCAATTAAAAGCTGAGACTGGCCAGCAGGAGGTATGCATGTAAAATATGAAAAATGCGGCAAATGTGAAAATTGGTGAAAAGATTGCAAAATGCCCACTACAGCTGTTCAAGACTGTACTGCAGGGAGGAAGTGAAGCACTTAGGTAAGCAGCTTT
Source organism: Aythya ferina (assembly GCF_964211825.1). NCBI lineage: Eukaryota > Metazoa > Chordata > Aves > Anseriformes > Anatidae > Aythya > Aythya ferina. The sequence goes on from NC_140318.1 coordinate 11,592,913, forward strand.
CCAAAAGTGAAGTCTGGCTGTTGCAAATTGTGCTTGAAACCCAGTCAAATCATATGTTCTTTCAAAATTCACTTTATCTGAGTCATTTCTTCATTTTCTCCTGGCTCAGCCAGGAGAGGGGCTGGTGCCTGCCCTGCATCCCAGGGGACATGCTGTGGGGTGCATGGTAGAGGAATGATGCTGGGGACATCACCAAAGCTGTGCCTGTGGGTCTGTGGTGCCCTTGGTCAGGCTGTGGGTGTGAGCCCAGGCAGAAGAGACGTGCTGCCCGCACCTCAGGGCAGAGCTACCCACACCTCGGGGCTCTGGTGCTCCACATCATGCATTCTGTCCCAGAAAAGGGCCAGAGGTTTCTCCATGTGCTCCTGTGTGGAGCAAGGCGTGCGGGGGGGGGGGGGGGGACACTAGGGGTCCAGAGCCCAGTGGAGTCCATTGTTTGGGGGTTGGGGAAAATCCTTTCTGCCGCTACCCCATCAACCCTAGGTGGCAACGGCAGGTGTGCATCAGTGCTACCAAGGGATCTCCACTCCTCGTCCCTATCCCATGCCTGTACTGCCCCCCCCCCCCCAGTGATGGGACTCTGCTCTTTGCAGTCCTAGCCCAGGTGGGTGCAAGTTTTCCCCTCTGAGTTTGCTTTTCCCTGCCAGGATGCACCAACCTCTGAAGAGCTGGAGCAGTTCGCCAAGGACCTTAAACACAAGCGCATAATGCTGGGTTTCACACAGGCTGACGTGGGGCTGGCTCTGGGCACTCTCTATGGTAAGCTTTTCTCCACATCTCTCCCCATACCTGGGGGGGGGGTGAAAGGGCAACATGGGGATAGGTCACCTGGGCAAAAGAGACTTTTGCTACATAACGACCTGCAAAAGCAGTGGCCAGCACCAGCCTGTATTTGCTAAAGCTGCTGTTAACACCAATGAACTGGTTTACAATAGCTGTTTCTGAAGAGTTTCTGAGTGCTGAACCAGCAGGGAAAATGCCCTTTCTGGTGCCTGGTCCCTGAGGAGGCCTGGGGGGCTGCTGGGGGTGGCAGCTGCCCTCAGGGAGCTGTGCATAACAGCGCCTGCCTCCCCGTGCAGGGAAGATGTTCAGCCAGACTACCATCTGCCGCTTCGAAGCGCTCCAGCTCAGCTTCAAGAACATGTGCAAGCTGAAGCCGCTGCTACAGCGTTGGCTCAATGAAGCAGAGAACACAGACAACATGCAGGAGGTACGGGGCTGGGCAGGGCAGGGTGTCTGGTTTATGTGCTGACAGATGAGCTGCGGCCTCTTCTGCCCTGCACACATGCTTTTTGGGAGAGGAGGGGAGGAGCAGGCTTCCCTTGCCATGGCAGTGGCTCACTGCCTTTCTCACAGCCATGGGTTTGGTCCCGAGAGGGAGGGGAGTACTCAGCCCACTGCTGATATGCTAAGTAGCACCCTTCAGCCAGTCAGGTGGGAGCCCAAATTCCCCCATATGCACCATGTGACAGCAGGGGCAGCTCGTCTCAGAGCAGCTGGCTACTGATGGAGTCTGGGATGAGCTGGAGATGCATCTCGCTGCTCCCTGAGGGCAGGCTGGAGGGATGGGATGTAACGCAGAAAGATGTGTCCATCTACTCTGCCCATGCAGGTGGGGAATCAGCGGTAGGATGCTGGGAATGACCCCAGTTGCAGTGGGGTGAAGCTCAGCAGTGAACTCTGAGCTTTTACTGCATCTCTCTGCACTGGTGATCAGAAAGAGTCTGTGCTGGCAGACGGTCATAGGGACAAAGTCTGCCATCCCTCCCAGACCTCTGCAGCCAGCTGTGTGTGTGTGTGTCCGGAGGCTGGGGGGACATTGCCAGGACCTGTGACCAAGTGTGTGGTCTCTCTCACTTCCAGATGTGCAATGCAGAGCAAGTGCTGGCCCAAGCCCGGAAGAGAAAACGCAGGACCAGCATCGAGACCAATGTGAAGGGAACGCTGGAGAGCTTCTTCCGCAAATGTGTGAAGCCCAGTCCCCAGGAGATATCCCAGATCGCTGAAGACCTGAACCTGGACAAAGATGTAGGTTTGGAGGGTGGGGGGCAGGGGTTCCAAACATCTGCAGTTCCTGAGCATCCACATCAGGCCAGTTTTGATACTGGAAGAAGGTGTGGGAGGGTGGCTGGAGCTGGTTGCCACCATCTGACCCTCCATGCTGAGCCCCAGGAGGAGCCGTGCAGGAGGTCAGGTGCTTCAGGGCCATGGAGGTGCCACCAGCAGAAGGGTCTTGTTGCCACACTGTCCCTGGGCTTGCAGAGCACCACTCATCCTTGCCTTATCTCCCCTCCCTCACAGGTTGTCCGGGTCTGGTTCTGCAACCGGCGTCAGAAAGGCAAGCGGCTGCTGCTGCCCTTTGGCAATGAGACGGAGGGGGTGATGTACGACATGAACCAGTCCCTGGTGCCCCCTGGCCTACCCATCCCAGTGACGTCCCAGGGTTATAGCTTAGCGCCATCCCCTCCTGTCTACATGCCGCCCTTCCACAAGGCTGAGATGTTCCCTCAAGCTCTGCAGCCTGGGCTCTCCATGAACAACAGCAGCCACTGAACCAGGGCAGGCAGAAGTGCGCCCCAACTGCAGCCCATCTGTCCAGGGGCAGCATCCTCCCCTTGCCCCGACAAGGCACGGGCATGGCTCTGGCCCTGCTCCCAGGGCTTGTCTGGGCAGTGGCTGTGCTATTTTACAGCTTTTGGGGCCTGAAGGGCTGAGGAAGGGCCAGGAGACAAGCGTGGGGATGGTGCCCGCTCTCTACAGTTGCTCCCAGTCCTTCCCAGTTACGTGAGTTCGCTGGTCCCAGCAGCTCCCCTGCATAGGGTCAGCACCCTCCTGCCTTTCAGGGGTGTGGGGGAGAGCTCCCTCACTGTTACCTGCCAAAGCCATGTGTGCCTGGGGGCTGGGTGGAGCTGCCTGTGCCTGACCCCTGCCAAGCTGCTCCTGTGAGAACCAGAAAAAAAGCATTTCAAAATTTTTTAGGGGTGAGGGGAGTTGTTTTTTTTTTTTGTTTGTTTGTTTGGTTTGGTTTGTTTTTTTGTTTGTTTTTTTTTGTTTGTTTGCTTGTTTGTTTTTTTTTTTTCTAATGGTTTTGGCTGTATTTCTAGTTTTTAAAAAGCAAAATTCTTTGTAGTGATCACTAGTTTCCCAGATGCCTCCTCCCTGTTATATAGAGCAGGGCTGGGGCATTGCACACGGGGAAGGGGAGGTCCCCGCATGGGCTCTGCCCACTGTTCCGGGTGGCTGGGGTGAGCCAAGGGCTATTGCATGATGCTGTGGGGGGAGCCCTCAGCAGCCCCAGCCTCCAGCCCTGCTTGTCCTGGCAACACAGGAGGGTTACCCTGCTGCCTGCCCCCTTTGGCAGGTCAGCAGGGCAGGGCCCAGGGCTCTTCTCCCAGCATCACCCCGGAGCCTCTGGGCCCTCTTCACTCTCTAGAGCCCTAGCTGGGCTGCCCTGGGGCTATTCTGCAGGGATCCCAGCCCAGGGCCCACAGTGAGGCTGATGCCATCCTGTCCATGCTGCTAGCACCCCGTGCCTTTGAGCCTGCTGTAGTTGATGATGATTTTTTTTTTCCTTAATCATATTCCCTCTGGCAGTGAAATAAATCTCAGTTCTTTGGGGCATGAGAGCTAGTCAGCTCTTTCCTTGCCTCCTTTATGTCCTGTGCCTGCTTGGGTCCTGCTGTGGTCACTGTCTGCAGACCACGGCTGTGTCAGTCTGGGTCTGGCTGCACATGGGGAGTGTGGGGAGGGGCTGTGCTGTGCTGTTCTAGCAGCTGGATGGTGCACCCAAGAGGGGCTGAGCTCCCTGTTATGCCTAAGGCTTGAGCAGGCAGAGAGGTTACACTGAACTCGGTTGTGAGAGTTGGTGCTGCCACAATCTAAAAGACCCAGCTTGTTGCTGCCTGCAGTGGCTGGAGATACAGCAAACTGGTGCCCACACTGCAGCCGGGAGTTCTGCTGAACAGCAGAATTTAAATTGCAGCTGAGCCACTGCTTCGTGCTGCTGGAGGTAATTAAGGTCAGTTGGTGCTGGCTCGTGAGCTGCTCTGGATCCGATCCGGCTTGTAACCAAGGGGCCTGGCAGCTTTTGGAGCAATGTGTCCAGCTCCAGGAACTGGGTTGGAGGTCGGTGGGGGCACACAGACCATTTCCTTTCCCATCTGCAAAAGCAGATGTGTTCAGGAGTGTGCACAGGGGTCACTTCCCACCCTTGTGGGGCTTCTATTTTTTTCCATAGTTACTTTTTGGAAAGGCAAAAGCCCAAGGGAGTCTCAGGTGAAGGGTCCCTCCAGGGTCCATGAACAGGGAAGGGCTTGCTGGGGTGTGCTGCTTGACCACTGCTTGCAAGAGCAATATGCAAGTCCTGGGCAAGGCGCATCCTGGACAGCCTCAGCACTGCCAGGTGGCTGTGCTGGTGGCCAAGAAGCCCCACGGCATGGGCCAGCTGGGAGCAAGGCTGTGCAGGGTGATGCCAGCAGGAGGTGCATGGGACTGCCAAATGGGAGAAGCAGGGCACTTCCTGGGTGCGACAACTCACTGCTCAGCACCCTTGGCTGTGCAGCCTGGTTTGCTGCAGCCAAGTCTGCACCCTAAGGGTTGTTCTCCCCGAGCACAAGCAATGAAGTGACCAGATCTGTATTGAAACCAACTCTGAAAAGCCCTCTTTTTAGCTCAGCTGCCAGTTAATGATGGTTTTGCTCTTGCTTTTCGGGGATGGTCTGCACCCTCATTCTCATGGGCTGTGCAGGAGCTGGCTGCTGCTCTCAGAGCACCTTGGTATCCTACAAAGGGCTGAGGTGGAAACACATGCAGGACCCCATTGCCCTCACCCCTGTGTCCTCACTTGTTCCTTAGTACCTGGATGCCCAGGGCTCCTTGCCCACAGCCTGATTTAACAGCAGGATTCAAATCGTGGGGCTCACAGCCAGGCGCAGCGCCTGCTGCAAACTTCTGTGGCCAGAAATGCCCTTGGCTCTTGCCTAGCACACTGGTGGGGGGAGGGGGGAGTGAGCTGGGGGTGATGGGGGCTGGCAGTCTGTGATACACTAGACCATAGGTTTGCATACAGAGGTGCCATTTCTGCCTGGGAAGGCTGTCACATTGCTTAGGTTTGACTCTGCAAGTTTCAACCATCTGATTATCTGCTGCAGAGATTTGCAGTTTGCACAGCCGGGTAGGAACTCCTTGGGAGCAGGCTCTGGGACCCCCAGATCCTGCAGCCCCAGAGCCCTCATGGCCATGTGTGATGATGGAGAAGTGATGCAGCCAGCTGAGGCTTGTTGGGACCGTGCTGCCATGGAGGTGAGGGCAGCACTGACAGGGTTGTGACATGTTCCTGCTCAGTTTTCAGTTGATCCAGAAGACAAAATGAGAAACCACACTGCAGAAATCAGAAGATTGTGGCATGTCTTGTCAAACTGCCACGTGAGGCAGGTCTGGACCAGGCTGATGCTGGGGCGTGTTCACAAAGCACACACTGCAAGCAGGATTGTCCCCTCTGCTGTGGGTTATCACCCATGCGACCAGGTCCAGTGGGTGGCCGGCAGCTTGCTGGGTGCTGCTGGGCAGGGTGGTGGGGCTCAGGCTGTGTAGTCTTGGGGGCTGCAGTGAGGAAAACTGGGCAAAATGTGTGACAAAATGAGTCACTGTTACCGGGGAGGTAAATGACTTGAGGAGACATGGTGAAGTTTGGGTCTGCACAGAAAGTGAGGCAAGGATGGAGCAGTCACATTCCTGCCCGGTTCTGTTGCCTATCCCCAACGTCTGCTGCCAGTCCCAGATGGGTGCTTCCCCATGGCGTGCCTAGGGGCTGCCCATGCCCAGGGTAGAGGGTGCGCACAGAGCAGGATGCCCTTTGCGTGGTCAGGAGTGTGTGTCACAGGGTATAGGTGGTGCAGAGTGGGCAGGGTCCTCAAAAGTGCAGTGTCCACAGGGCAGGGTGCTTTCAGTGCAAGGTACCCACAATGCAGGGTATGTGTGCTAGCAGGGGGCCCACAGTGCAGGATGCTCTTGAGTTAGGGTGCCTGCAGTGCAGGGAGCTTCCCAGGCAGTGTATGTGTGCTGCAGGGTGCCCACAGTGCAGGCTGCTTGCCATGCAGTGACCACAGAGGGGGGGTGTACACAGCGCAGAGTGGGATGCTCTTGGTGTGGGGGTGCCCAGGGCACGTGGTGTGTGCATGGCATGGGGTATGCAGGGGCTGGCATTGCCAAGGACACTGGTGTGGGGTGTTTGCTCTTGGCTTGCTGCAAAGTTCAGGACAGCACCATCTCAACAGCTTCCTGTCGCAGCAGTACATACAGCCGGCAGTGCAAAACCACAGTCATCCTGCTCTGACTCGGCCTTGCACTGAGCAGGCTGTGATTGCTCTTGAGAGCATCCGGTGTCCTGCCAGCACAGGGACACCAGCGGCAAGAGAGCAGGGGCAGGGGAAATGGGTTCTGCAGGGCTGTGCCAGCACGGAGGCTGTGGGAGCTGGTGCGATGTGTGAGCTGCTTGTCCTTGGCTACAGGATGCTGGGTCCCTGGCAGGATGCAGCCTCTTGCCCTGAGGTCTCGGGGGACCATGTCTCTCCCATCCCTCCTCCCTCTCAACACCCTCCCCCCCAAAGCTGCTGTCACCCATCCAGAAACATTGCCAAGGGCCTCTGCCACCACGGATTTGCTGTCCAGGTAGTGGGGGGGGGGGGGGTACAGCATGATTACAAGGGCATGAGGAGGAAAGGAAGGTTGGGGAGCTGATGGTTCCTGTTGTCCTTGCCTGCCCTCAGCCCTTCCCAGGCCCTGACAGATGGGCCAAGCCTCTGAAAAGCTGTGTCATTTATTTCCAAAGCACCCTGTGGTTATTCCAGCACCATAGCGGGGTAGGTCAGTATGGGGTCACATTTTGCAGGAAGCTAAGTCATACAGAGTTGCTCAAGGTAACAGTGAGGCAACAACAGGGCGAGTATTAGAGGTCTCACATCCCTCCCTGCACAGCATCCTGTTCTGTCGCAGGGTGCCCCACACTCCTCCCACTTCTATATTCTGCACAAATGCATCCCTGATGTCTGGCAGTGCTGAGTGCCCTCAGCACATGTCAGCTCTGCACTAGGTGTTGAACCAGCTCTCCAGGTTGGGATAGACACGGCCTTGGGGCAGGCTGGGATACATGGCACAGATGGTACAAATGCGCTCCCTCCAGTCTGCATAGAGCTTCACACTGTACTTCTTCTGCCATACGAAGAACTGCTGGTAACGGCTGGAGTTCATGGTCTTCAGGAAGGTGGCCAGCTCTGCCAGGGAACTAAAGTCATCAACATGAATAAATGAATCCGCAGGGATGAACTGCTCGTAGTTGGCCCGGGCAGGCCCCAGCACCACAGGCACAGTGCCAGCCATCAGGGAGTTCCTCCAGAGCTTCTCAGTGATGTAGTCCTGGTGGATGGAGTTCTCGAAGGCCAGGTAAAACTTGGACTTGGATGTCGTTGGCAAAAGGCAGTCTTTGCAAAGCGGATTTTTGCTTGCCTTCCCATATATGTTCACATGGAGGTACCTGGACAGGTTCTTGTAGACTTCAGCTCTTTTCTGAGTCCTGTGATAGTTGCTAATAACCCAAGATACCAAGTTGGTCTTCATGGGGATGTTCATGGTGGCTGACCGGTTGGGCACAAGCTTGCCATAGGGAATGAAGATGTCTGAGTCTCGTCTGTAGGTCATCACCCAGTTGAATGTCTGGTTCCATCCTGTTAATGCTTTAGTGTTTGTGGGGGACTCCAGGGAGACCCACACCCAGTTCTGCCCTGGTGGCTTCTCCCGGGGCAGCTTGTCCCTGCCCTGCTGGAGCCTGGTGTGAGGAAACACCACCACATCTGCCTGGTGCAGGAGCTGCTGCTCCATGGTGAGCCAGCATCCCTCAATGCTGTACAGCTCATAACAAATGTCCCCACTGATGTTTGGGACCTGATTTGAAGGCCATTCCCACACTAGGACCACCAGTGGCTTAGTATGCTTGGGGGCTTTACCAGAGATGTTAGATGAGTTGATGAAGCACTTCAGGTTCCAGAGCATGGTGACAAGCAACCCAGCAGTGACCACTGCTTTCATACTGGGCCGGCCCCATGGCAGCCGTGGCAGTGGTGATGCCCGGGACATGCTGCCGGTGCTCAGCAGGGCTGGCTGTCACCTTGGTAGTGTCACCTTCTTGGTGGTGTCACCTCCTTGGAGGCTGTGCCTGGGACAGAAGAAGCCAGCAAGGGCCATCAGCTCAGCTTGCTCAGCCACCTGGCTGGCAGAAAAATGGAGGAACGAGGAGATGCTGGGGCTGGAGTGGCTGGAGAAAAACTTTGCGCTTCCTCCATGGCGCCCAAACCCCACAGGGCTCAGGCACAGGAGGAGCCCCCAGGCCCCAGTATACCTCTGCCCACCCTGCAGGGTCCACCCATGCACCCGCTGCCATAACCCAGCAGGGATCCCTGGCTTGGGGCAGGCTGGAGATGTTGGCAGCACCTCCGCCAAGCAAGGGGATGGTTGCACGCCATCCCAGGTGCCACAGAGGGACCCACAGCTTTCACCATGTGGATTCCATTTTTTTTTTCTGGGCCTTTTTTTTCTTTTTTTTTTTTTTTTTTTTCTTCCTTTTGTGTTGTCTTTTAAGCTCAGAAAATCCCATATGTAACAGATAAAAGGACTTTCCCTGAGGCTACCTGTCAGGGTAGGAAGAGGCAGGAGCTGTTGCAGCCCTGTCACACCAAGCTGGTGCTGTCATTTGCATCACCCTCCCTCATGTGTTCCCCAGTGACCCCAGTCTCTAGGGGCAAGCAGTGCTATTGCTGAAGGAGATGGGGAGGGAGTACAGAGCCAACAGTCAGCAGCCACCTGTCCCCGTGTCACAACTGATGAGCACTACTCCCAGTTGCATGCACAAGGGATGCTTTCCTTGTCACTTGCTCTGTGCCTCAGTTTCCCCATCTGACAAAGAGGCACAGTCCCATTCCACACTTCTCGCTTTGCCTGGGGGGGCATTTTGAGCTTGAAATGCAGCCAGCCTTGCCACAGCAAAGCCTGGGAGGAACATGCGGTTCTTTCTGGGGGGCTACAAGTTGGGGCCATATGCCAAAGAGTGAGGGAGTACCCCAAGTCCTGCCTCACAGCTGGCTGGGAGTCATTACAGGAAATGCTGTGAACCCACACCCCAGAGCAACGCTCCATCCCTGAACCCACTCATGGATCAGCCATTGGGGTGTTCTTGGGAGCAATCAGGAAGTCCCAAACCCCACTCGAGGCCAGATCAGGGTCCTGCCTGAAACGTGCCTCGCTTGTCCCAGCACCCTCCTGCAGTGATGGCAGGGCTCCTACCTGGCTTGTAGTGCTCTCCCTGGGCTTGGGGTGCTCTCACCAGCCATGAAGACACCAGGTCTGGGAGCTGGTTGTCTTGGCACCGCATATACCCATACTTTATTATCAGGTGCCCCAGGTTTCCAGTCCCCAGCAGGCAGGGCAGAGAGCATTTGGCTCCCCCACAGCTGGGCTGCTGTAGGTCTCCAGCTGGCGGGGCTCAGCCTGTAGGCATGTGGGAACCCCAGTCACCCACCATCCAGCATGAGATGCGCATTTACACCTTCGTTCACTCCACTGCAGTGCCCTTCTGCCCATGTCTGGCCTTGACAAAGGTTCTGCTTCTTAACTGAGTCAGAGTTGCTCACTGAAATAGAAAGCAGCAGGAGCAGATGGGGGGAAAGGGGGGCGACATTCAGCTGCACCAGGTGCCAGCAACCAGCTCAAAACCCCATGAGTGCTGGTCCCAAGGACTGCATGGCTGGACACTGCCTGATTTTTTTCCCCATGCTTTGGCAATGCTGGGTGGCCGGGCATGGAATGGGCTGCAGGGCACAGCCGCGGGTGTACAGGGAGCTCCCTCTCAGCTCCTTTCCCTATCCATTTGGCAGTTTGCATTTCTGCATGTGTTGCAGCCAAATTTTTGGCAGGTCACCCACAGTGTTCAGCACAAAAGACAGTTTCCCTTTCAAGGTAACCTCTGAAAGCAAATTAGATGCCCCAGCCCAACAGCCAGGCAGGGGGTGCTGGTTTCTCTGTGATTTTGGAGGCTTGTGGAAGGTGTTGTCCTGCTTTCCCAGCTGATTTGCAGCAGCTTTACTTTTTTGCAAATCCCTTCCCTGCTCTGGCCTGCTCCGTCTGGCATGCTAAAATACATGAGCTAAGTTTAGGCTCCAGAAAAAAAAAAAAAAAAAAAAAAAAAATCATCTGAAGAGGGAAAAACAGCTCTGCCGGCTCCCTGCACTATGCATGAGGACACCGGTGCTTCGGGCCCCTTTGCCTGCCAGTCCCCAGCAGTGGGGACACTGCCCCACATTCAAAGATTGTTCTGGAAGGGCAGATCCTCAGGCTGGCAGCACCAGGAGCCAACCCGTTGCTTAGCCCCCCTCTCCCCATGTTGTACAGCAGTGCTGGCATGTGGGCTCAGCCTGCAGACTTACTGTGGAATGGACAGCAGCTCGGCACGGTGTGGCACGGCACAGCACGGCGCAGCACGGCGCAGACAGGGCTGGTGACTGCCCACGCAGGTACTCTGGGGCAGCTGCTGGTTCTGGGCTGGAGTACTTAGGGCTTCCTCTTTTCTGTGGTTTTGCTTTGTCCCAGCCCCCAAGCAGGTCCTTCCTGCTGCTGTCAAAGCACACTCTGAGCACTTCCCCTGTGCCATGTGGGTGGCAGTATCACCCACAGCTGGGTGCCCCATGGCTGGGTTCTTTCTCACATGGCTGGGGGGGTGCCCCATGCCAGGATGGGCTCCTGTTGCACAGTGCATGTCCCGTGCTGCCCCATGGCAGTGTGCTGCACCCTGGTAGATGCTCGCAGATCTCTCTGTGCCTACACATCTTGACCTATGTCCTTGTGTTTTCTCCAGACTCTCTGGCAGGGCTGTAGCTCCTTGTGGAAGAGACAGGTAGCCCTGTGTGGGGTTTCAGTTCCCCAAAGGGATTTCCAAGGGGTCATCTTTGAAAGCAAGCACAAACCGTATCTCATGTCTACCGAGCACCTCTCCCATCCCAGCTGCTAGCCAGAACTCCAATGCCCCAGATGAGCTGTGGCTTTTCCTGGTACCTGCCCCTGTTTTGGGGTTTGCCCAGTGTCCCTGTGTCCCTGCACTGGGACTCATCAGTGCTCTCCACCATGTGGATGGAAGGAGCATGGGTGTCCTCAGAAGCAAGCAGGCACTTCTGCACTTGCAGAAGCAAGTCCACACTGGCCACCTTCTCCAGGCAGGTCCCCAGGTCTCCCACCCACTGGCATGTCTTCTCCAGCCCTGTGGCAGAGGAGTGCAAGGGGACAGAGATGGGTCACAGGGTGATACCAAGGAGGGGACAGCAGGGAAAGCCCCCCCAGTCTGGTCTGAGCCCTGCCACCCAGCCCCGTCCTCAGGCATGAGCAACGTGGAGCAGGATGTAGGCAGGGTCTGGTACCCAGCAGGCTGCCTTGGCCACTGTGCTCCTGCCCGCAGCTGCCTACCAGAGTAGTGCCCATGCAGAGCATGGCAGGGAGGGAGGCTGCAGGGGCTGGGCTGAGCCCATGGGCAGCTCTGCGGGCTGGCAGTTGCTGTGCCAAAGCACATCCTGCAAGCACTGTTTTGCTGAGACCACTAGAACATTGTTACTATTATTTTGTTTACTCTTGAAAATCAGGATTGTCGTGTCTGGCTGCAGGTTCCTGGCACACACAACTCTCTCCAAAATCACCCAGAAGCAGATGAAGAGCAAGATGCTCATTCATCTTGGAATAAACCTGCTGCTGCCTTTGCATTTTCTTCAGCCCATCACAGAGCCGAGCAGGTTATAAACAAGCCCAGAACGTTAGCCTGGCACCATGAGCAGGACCACCTGTGCTGGGGCTGGGCTGGGGGCAATTCCCTCCTGGCCAGTGCTGGGAAGGAGCAGGTGTGTGTGTGTTGGGGGTTCAGCACGTGCAGACTCCTGCTCCATCCCAATGCCCTGCCTGCTCTGAGATGTGTGCAGGCAGGGCCCTGCCCTCAGCCTCCCCTGTGTGCCTCCTGTCTGCCACCCTGCAGCCAGGTTGAAAACAGGATGCCAGCCTGATTTTGGCTCCCACTGACTCATCTTGAAACTGTCAGCTAAAGCAGCACCAGCAGCTCCTCTGTTCTGCCAGGCCTGGGCACCTGCCCTTGCTGGGATGTTTTCTGTCAAAGGGGGAAGTGGGCACATGCATGCCTTTACTGCGCCTGCACTGAGAGCTGTGCCCATGCCTAGGGTCTGGCCATGCCACTGTCCTGGTGAGGCCACCTGCCTGGTTGTTTCTTTGCTGGCATGGCTGCCTGGGTACACCCCTGTCTCCTAAGGCCCTTGCAAAGTGAAGAGAGAGGGGGAAACTGAGATAGAGGCAGGGAGGAGAGCCCTGAGGCATGTAGTGCTGTCCTCTAAGTGGATATGTACCTGCATTGCATGGCATGAAGAGAAGAGGGGAGTGAGGTCCCACTGTGCTCTTTGCCCCTAAACCACTCCTTGGGGGCTCTTGGGGTGCTTGAGCAGCCCTGGAGGCTGCACTCCCCATTTCACTCTTGCTCCTCTCCATCCCTCTGGCTGCCCAGTTCTGGGAGAAGGACCACTCCCATGGGGCCCCTGCCAGCACTGTGCCCGCAGTGCTCTGCCAATGTGCTGGGGCGTAGCAGGGCTCTGCGGTTTCAGTGCCACCCTCAGAGACCTCTGAGGCCAACTGCAGTGCTGGGTTTGGGTATTTTTTCCTCCTCAGACTTATGTCCTGTTTCCTGTTATTTTTTCTCAACTCCCTTTCTGCATTTCTTCCCCTGTGTGATTGAGAGCCCTGATACTGGGCACTGCACAGCCCAAAGGGCACTGTTCCCAGGCTGGCCTGCCCCAGTCTGATTCACTGCTGGCAGCGCTCCCTGACAGCATTGTCCATGCTGCTGTTCCCCAGTTCCCTGTGTGGCACAGGTGGCCGTGCCTCATTGGCCATGAGTTTTCCACCAGGGATGCAGGACACGACAGAGATAAAGGAGCTGTGTCCTGGAAGGCCTGGAAGGCTGCTGGAAGGCCACAGCCACATCTGCAGCTGTCAGCCACGGTGCTACCCTAGGCAGGGTTTTAGAAGCCCCGGGGCAGGAATTTGCGGCTGGTGTGTGCAGGCACCCTCTCCCAGCAGCCCAGGGACATGCCCAGGGGTAGCTCAGGGCCAGAGACTGTGCCAGGCTGGAGCTGTCTTGCTCAAACCCAGGCTGGCAGCTGGGGTCTCTGCCAGCTCTGCCCAGTTGGGTGGAGAGCAGCCAGCATCTGTGGACATGCCATGGACCATCAGGTAATGCCAGCAGCACCCAGAGAACTGCGGGTGGGTGGTTGCTGCCCTCTGCAGATGGATGCAAGAGCAGCCCTGTGAGAGGTGCTCAGGCTCCAGGTCCAAGGAGGGATGGGCAACCACGTTCCCTGGGGCTGTGCTGCCCCTTGTCCCACTGCTGTTGGTGTTTCGAGTCATGCCAAACAGAAGACTGGGGAAGCTCACCAAGACATGACCCAAGGCAGTGGAATGGAGGGAGGTGAGAGACCAGGTCATGGGCACTGCTCCATACCCCACAGCCCCACTAGTAACCCACACTACTGCCCCCTGCCCTGAGCTGAGCAGGGTGGGGTTTTATGAAGAGTGGGGTGAGGGACAAACCACTTGCAGTCTCTCAGGAAGAGTGAGAAGCTGGGTATATGCTCAGGGGGAAGGAGCGTGCATACATCCCTCCTTCCCCAGGGACCAACTAGAAGCCCCTGTTGGAGCAAAGGCCTCGTTCCTGGGCTGACCACTGTCTGAACCACAATGGCCTGTCTTGGTGCTGCTGGACACACCAAATACCACTGGGATTTTAAAGCAGGAGAAATGCTGGTCAGCCTGGTAGCATCCCAACATGGCAGCTCTGTGACTCCAGCCAGTGGAGAACGGTGAAAAGGCACAGAACCAGCCCCGACATCCCCAACTTTGGCACCTCTCTATGCCAGGGAGCTCAGGTGCCCGCCTCCCATGCTCACAGAATCACAGAATCACAGAATTTCTAGGTTGGAAGAGACCTCAAGATCATCGAGTCCAACCTCTGACCTAACGCTAGCAGTCCCCACTAAACCATATCCCTAATATCTATATCCATAGATATAGATATCCCATATCCCATATATCTAAACGTCTTTTGAAGACTTCCAGGGATGGTGACTCCACCACTTCCCTGGGCAGCCTGTTCCAATGCCTCACAACCCTTTCAGTAAAGAAGTTCTTCCTAACATCTAACCTAAAACTCCCCTGGCTCAACTTAAGCCCAATGGCTTAAGCCCAATTTAAGCCCAAATGGCTTAAGCTCCCTGGGGGCTGCCCCACTGCTGCCCTTCCAGAACAGCCAACCTCCACAGGGCACCTTGGCACCCAGTGCCCTTCCACCACCATGTCTCCTGGGTGTCCCTTTGTCCTTGGTCACTGCCCAATGGCCCTGGGAGGTGACACCCACCTGATACAGATGCCATGCAAGGTTTTGCCCAGAAGTTTTCTGAATAATGGCACTTTGTGGCAGGACAACAGGAGCTTTTGTCATGCCCAGGCAGCTGCTCCAGAGCAGTGCCTGAAACACGGTCACCCTTAGCAACAAAACTTGGAGCTGGGGCAGCCAAGTCATTCACTGCTCTGGCTGCACTTAACCCTGACAGCAGCACAGAGACAAGATGGTTGAAGACAGCAACAACAGCAGACGGAGCAAGGGGGTACAGACAGCCAGGAGGGAGCTGGGTGGAGGCAGGGACAGGATAGAAATGAAAAAAAACAGGGGAATGTAAAGAGAGAGGAAGGGAGGGATGGAAGGATAGATGGCTGGTTGTCTGTATGGAATGAAGGAAGGAAGGAAGGAAGGAAGGAAGGAAGGAAGGAAGGAAGGAAGGAAGGAAGGAAGGAAGGAAGGAAGGAAGGAAGGAAAAGGAAGGAAGGAAGGAAGGAAGGAAGGAAGGAAGGAAGGAAGGAAGGAAGGAAGGAAGGAAGGAAGGAAGGAAGGAAGGAAGGAAGGAAGGAAGGAAGGAAGGAAGGAAGGAAGGAAGGAAGGAAGGAAGGAAGGAAGGAAAGATGTCTGTCTGGTTGGTTGGATCAACAGGACAGAGTGAGGCGAGGGACAGAGCTGGCCTGGTTCAGTACCTGCTGGTGTTGAGGACATCCTTCCCAGCCTCAGAGTCAGCTGGGATGGGGCAGAGCTTGCTGCAGGCAGGCTGGTCCCCTCTAAGAACGGATGTGGACAGCCCACCACTCCTCTTGCCCACACATTGGTTGGGCAGGAGCTGGGCAGCCAGCAGCCAGCTGGGCTGAGGGCAGCCAGCACACAGGGACACCAATGCCAACCTCACATGCAGGCAGCCTGGGCAGCCAGCCCCTCCAGGCCATGGCTCATGGCAGGCCCGTCAGGGAAGCAGGTCACTGCTGTGTGACAAAAACAACCATCAGGAGAAGACTGCACCATGTAAACCCCTAAATAATCTTTCCCTCTCCACTGTACCAAGGAAGGTCATTGTCCTGAACGTTTCTTGGAGTGAGATGTGCACCATGGCTGCAAAGGGCTCACTGCCCCACCATGCACACCTTCTGGCGATGGGCTCCCCTGAGGCAGGTCTGGCCTGGAGGAACAGTGTTGGAATGGTGCAAATTGTTGAGATTTGTAACCCCCGCTCTCAAAACTGACATCAGGGCATTTTACAAGGGCTGTTGAATGCCAGGACAGCAGCTCTACCACTCTTCCACTGCCCCGCAGCTGTAAGAATGGAGATAAGCAGTGAGGTCCTGTGGACCAGTAAGTCTCACTGACAGAGCATCTTTTTTTTTTCCTAGGGCAGGAGCCCCCCTCCTGGCCAGGCCATACAGCATGGGCAAGCCTGGGGTGCTGTGGTCGGCTCTGCTAATGTCCTTCTGGGCCTTCTTGGCCATGCACCCAAGGGTGCCTTGGTTTCCTGAGAAGCAGAAACAATGAGCACGCAGCCTTTGGCACAACCTGGCTTGCAAAGTGTTTGGATGTCCTTCCACAATCCTACCTCTGAGCCCAGCACAACTGCCCCTGCTGCAGTGAGGGGCAGCCGGCTACCGATGGTTTTCTTCCTCCGCGGCAGCACAGTGGGCACCCACGAGTTTTGTGAACCGATGTGGGACCCACTCCCCAGGCCCTCCTTCCTACCAGGAGCTGGCCGGCACGCTCACCGCTGGCCTCACCCCCTCTCCTGCCCCGCAGGAGCTCAGATCCCTCTCACCCTGCGGCTGGGGTCTGCGAGCTCACCGCTCGCCCTGCCCGGCCCGCCAGCCCCCGGCAGGCCTCTCCCCAGCGGCACAGCCACCCCGCCGTGGCCACCCTGGCGCAGCAGGGCCCGGGCTGGCGCTGCCGGCCCTCCGCGCGGCCGCCCCGAGGGGGGACGCGGCGCTGAGGGGGCATCGGCGCTGCCGCGGCCCCGCCGCCCGCCTCGGCAAGCGGCCGGGCCCGCTCCGTGACGGCTCGGCCCGCCGGGGCCCGGGCCCCGCCGCCCCGGGCCGCAGCACCACGTCTCCAGGCCGCGGCCCCCCCCGGGCCGGCAGGGATCTCGGGGCGGGCGCAGGGGGGCGCCCCCCGGGCCCTCGCGGCGGACAGCCGGGGGCTGCGGCCCGGCGGTGCCTTTAACGGGAGGCGGCGGCAGGCAGCCCCGGCACGGGGGCGGTGCTGCGCAGGGCCGGGCCGGGCAGGGCCGGGCCGGGCTGGGCTGGGTGCGCCGAGGACGGAAGCGGGCAGGGGCAGGGAGAGGGGCAGGGGCAGGGCCGCCCGCCCGCCCGCTCCCCGCGCAGCCGAGCCTGCTGCGGACAAAGGCGGCGGCGGCGGCCTGGGCATGGCGGTGGGCGGCGGGTGAGCTGCGGTGCCGAGCGGGGCGGAGCGGAGCCGGGGAGCGCCCTGCGGCGAGGCCGGCGCGGCGCGGCCATGGGGTTCCTGCACCAGCTCCATCTCCTGCTCTGGAAGAACGTGACGCTGAAGCGGCGCAGCCCGGTGAGCGTCGGCGAGGGCCTGGTGCCCTGGGTGGGGGGGGGGTGCGGGCGCGGGGTGAGCGGCAGCCCCCGGCCAGAACCCGCCGGGGTCCCCGCGGCGGCTCCGCCCGGGCAGCCGGTGGGGGCCGGGTCGGCGCTGCGGGCGCCGGCATCGCCGGCTCTGCGGTCCTGGGAAAGCCGGCGTGGCCGAGCCCTGCCCGGGGGAGCGAGGCGACGCGTCCCCCTCCCGGTGCAGGCTCGGGGTGCGGGGCCGAGAGAGCCTCCTCCCCGGTGGGGGGCTGGATCTTCGCCGTGCCCGTCCGGCCGCCTGCGAGGGCGGGAGGGCAGCCCCGAGGGGCTCCGTGTGGATGGGGGCTCGGCATCCCTGCGTGCCGTTGTGTGCGCTCTGGAGACAGGCTGCCCGGGGCTTGGGGCTGCTTTTGACGCCTTTGGATGCCAGTCCTCTCTGTTCCCTTGCTGCAACCCTTTTCTTCCTGTCAGTTAGGCTGTGGAGATGAATAATGCATGTGGTGGTGGATGCAGAGATCTAGTGATGTCCGCTTGCCTTGCGGACCAGAAGGAGAAAGTGTGGATGCTGTCTATTTATAAACCCATAGAGCAGCTGAAAAACACCCCTCCTTGCCCAGCTGCTGGCATCTCTGAGTGCCCTGGCACAGGCTGGGCAGCTCAGTGATGCACGTTTCGTAGCAGCAACAGTTAGGTCTCTTGCCTGTCCCTGCTCCCACCACGTGCCTGTGGGAGTCGTCCAAGCCCTTGGCAGCAGCAGGCACTGTATATGAGTGCCTGCATGAGGGGTCCAGGGCTGCTGACTAGTCTCTCCCCCTCTGCCCAAATGTCCACCATGTGCAGCTCCTTCCTCCCTACCTTGGACCTGTCTCAGGTTCCAGAAGCACTGGACATTTGCAAGCTCTGTTTCTGGTCCCAAGGGCCATGTCTCTGGTGTGGTAAAGCCTTCCCAAGTTCTCGATGATGTCTGTATGCTATAAATAGGCTTTTAAATTGTATGTGGGTCAGGGATGTGTCTTCCTAGGGTGCTGGAGGGAGCTGCTCCTGCTTTTTGGTCATGAGGTTGTGAAACCTGGTCTGTCACAGATGTTTGCCTTTGCTCTGCCCCTTCCTCAGCTCCCAGAGAGGTGGCAGAGGAGGCAGGTTCCCACCTCCACCTGGTTGCTGGTGGAACTGGCTTGAACCCCCATGTTGTGCACATCCATACTGATGTGTGCATTTGTGTGTGCTGGGGTTGAGAAACTGGTTTAATCCTTCCTTGGCCTCTTCTGCCTGGTGTGTCTAGGGGAGGGCTGGCCTAATCCTACCACGCAGATGGGGGTGTGATGGGGGGTGCTGGGGCAGCCTCTGCCACACAGAGTGTGGTTCTGTAGGGCCTGTGTATGTGGAGGGCTGGAGGTGAGGTGCCGGTGGGGAAGGGCTGCTGAAGGTCCTGGCCAAGGAGGAACCCCGAACCCCATCACGAAGGGTGTGGGCTGGCTGGGGGAGGGGTGTGCTGGGCATGGAGGGAGCTGGTTATTTTTAGAGGATGGGGGAGGGTAGTGAGCTGCTGCTCCCAAGCTGGTGATTCTCTTTCCTCTTCCCCCTCCCAAATATCCTGCAGGCCTGATCCTGCGTGTTCTCCTTCGCCAGCAGCGTGCGAGCCTTGGGCCCTACTTCATCCTGGCACGTGGAGTGCTGGAGACTCCTGGGGGCATGCCAGGCCAGGGAGGGCATGGACAGGACGGGACGGAGGCTGTGCCATGAGCAAGTGCCCACCAGGGCAGCCCCTGCACAGTGGATGAGGGTGATGCTCTCGGCTGAGTCATCCCCACCCTGTGCACTGAGTGCAGCCAAATGATCAAGGCTGGGGACTGTCTCGTCCCTGTGTGTCACAGATCCCTGCCCACAAGGGCCAGCAGGCTGGCACAACTATGTTGGTTCTTGACAGCTGCCCCTGGCATCTGCTGGCCCTCAACAGCTGCCCTGGACCTGGCCACCAAGCCCGACAGGTTTACAGTCTGGGGCTGTGTGCATCTTTTGGGCACCCATTTCTCCATGCCTTTTCAGCTCTGCAAGCAGTGCAGGAGTGCAGTGCAGAAAGCTGCAGTATGGCTGCCAGCTCCCAGGCTGCTGGGCAGACAAGGAGGAGGGTGAGGAGCCCAGGCCCAATCACCTCTGTGTGCAGGGACCATCATCTGAACAGGGCAGGGGAAGGGCTGGCACCACCTTGCCCCCAGCGATGCCACATGAGGGTGCAGAACAGCAGCTCCATCCCAGAGAGAGAGCTGCCCCTAGCACAGAGCATAGTCAATGGCTGGATTTGGTGCAGCCC
Source organism: Aythya ferina (assembly GCF_964211825.1). Taxonomy (NCBI): domain Eukaryota; kingdom Metazoa; phylum Chordata; class Aves; order Anseriformes; family Anatidae; genus Aythya; species Aythya ferina. The sequence continues at coordinate 11,612,258 of NC_140318.1, forward strand.
CTTGGATATTTGTGTCCTGATGACACAGGTGCCTTGTGCATGTCACCTGAGCTGATCTCTTGCTTCCTTGAACTCTTGCTGCATCTAAGTACTGTGGTCACCTCGCACTCCCCTTGTGCATGAGGGCGACAGCCTGCCTGCTCCCAAGGCAGCTCTGTACCCTCCCAGCAGCTTGGGAGCAGAGCTGGCTGGTGCTGGCAAGCTAGGGCAGAGTCAGGCCTGTGCCAAAATCCAGCATCGTCAACCTATGTGGATCCCTGCAGCTTGCTATGGGGGGGACGGGGGGAGGCACACTGCCCTTGCCCAGGCTCCATCCGGAGCTGGACATCTCACCAAGGGAAACCAGCCCCTGAATCCCTTGGACTGACTCAGTGGTGCCAGGCAGAGGTTAGTGGACCAGACTGGGTTGATAAAGCATGGAGGAGCACAAGACCCTTCCCTGGCTTAAGTTCACCCTGGGGAGTCAGAGGTGGTGGTGGGATGGGAATGGGTGGACTTCTGGTGCTGTCATGGAAGGAGTGTGGTGCCTGGGCTGCCCTTGCTCTGCTGGCAGCTGACTGTTGATGTGGGGCACTGCACTGGGGTGCATGCCTCAAACCACAGTGTCCTTTCCTTCCTTGTAATGCCTGGACCAGAGCCCTGGGGCAGCAGGGCAGGGGACAGGGAGGGTTTATCTCCCAGGCAGATGCCTTGTGCTTGGCAGAGCCCGTTGCTGCAGGCTCTGGGGCTCAGGATAGCTGGGGCCAGTCTCTTGCTCTGCCACTGAACTGTTAGTGGCCCTGAGAAAGTCGCCTTCATCCTGGCACCCAGACTTTGGGGTTGTGGCTAGGTTAGCACTCTAATGAGGTACAGCAGCAGTTTTGAAACAAACTTTCTCCTCAGGCTCTGCATTTTCTTAGAGCTCAGATTGTCCACTTGAGAATGTAGCAGTGGTAAGTGCCAGCCCTGTGCAGAGTGGCTGTGTTATCAGGCAGCCGTGGGAGAGGGTCCTGACCCACTGTGCAACATGTCACTGCCTTCTGTGACTCTGCTTCCCAGCCCTTCCCAGGGAGGGGCTTGCTTTGTCCCAGAAGCTTGATCCTGCAGTGGTGGTGTCAGAAACCCTTGCTGTGGTCTTGAGATGTGGCAGTATGTGTGGGCTCAGCAGGGAGGCAGAGAAGCTGGGCCAATCACAGGATCCATGGCTACAAACAAAAGCAGTGGCGAAACAGGGCAGGAGCATACCAGAGCTCAACATCATTTCATCTTTGGAAAAAACTGACAAAGAGCAAGGACATCACCAGACAATCTTACCTACAGTACCTGTATTGCTAAGCTCCTGAGTGGTGGCTGAGTTGGGTACTGTACCTTGGCTGTGTTGTAGTACCCGTGTAAGGATTTGAGTCTTATCTGTGGGAGTATGACTGCCCAGAGTAGCTGATCTGTTCTAGGGGCTATTTGGGAGTTTGGTTATGATTTTTATTCTTCCTAGCATAGAATTTGAGGCAGGAGCCCTGGAGCATTGGAGGTTTGAGCAGAACAGCATCACCTCAGGATGGAGTGAAGCCAGGGCTCCCCCTGTCCCAAGCACAGGCAGTTCTCAGGTGCAGATGCTCAGCAGTCCTGAATGGTGCACGTTTGAGGATTTCTTTGCACAAAGGAAAAATCCACGACCTATGGCACCTTGACTCTGCTGGGACTGGGGGTGAGCAGAGCTGTGTGTATCTTTAGGGATGGGCTCTCAGATAACTGTCAATAGTTAATTAAACCTACACAGGATGTAAAGTGAACAGGTGAACTCTCAAGTTACCCCAGGCATCATGTGAGGGTAGAGCCAAGTGTGTTTGGCCATCTTTCCTGGTTGCTTTCTGTGCAAACATGTCTGGGACAGGAAAGCTTGTTGTCACTGGAGTTCCCAGCTTTGAAGTGCCAGTGATGGAAGGGTGCTGTTGTGTTTTATTTTGCATTTTATTTGAAAGTGCTGGCTGCGCAGGATTTTTTTTGGAGGAATAGTAAAGAGCAGCTGAGACTCCAGGAGCTGCTTCTGTGCCTCACCCTGGCCATTTGGGACCTGTTGCAGCAATGCCTGTACCAGGACACAGTGCACAGGCCTAGGGCCACAGCACCCAGTTCCTGACGAGAAGCTCCCAGAAGCTTCTTCCCAGCGCTAGATGAGAGCGGGGATCAGCCTTGGGCGGGGTTTGATCAGGCTGGGCTCTGCACTGACTCAGGATGCTCTTTGCCCCCCTCTTTGTTTGCAGCTGGTGCTGGGGAGGCGGGGGTGGCACGCACAGGCTGGGCTAGTGCTGGCGCAGCGCTGCCAGGCAGCATCCCCCTGAATCACCACCACAGCAGGAGGCTGCTCGTACACTGCTGCAGGGGTGGTGCAGGAACAGCATAGGGACAGTGTGGCCAGGCCTGGCCTGGCAAGGGCACCTGTTGCAGAGCGATTCACAGACACGGCATGAGCTGCTGCACTGCTCCTCCCCTGCAGCCAGGGCTGTGAGTGTGTGCAGGGCTCTGCCTCGCTCCACGGCCTCTCCCTTCCCACAAAGTAGAGAGGGGTGGCAGTGCCTTCCCCCATACTGGAGTGTGGTCATGGCCCTGCAGGCGCTGGCACCATTCAGCCTGTGCTAAGGCCAGGCACCTCTTGCCAGTGGGAAGGTGGATGTGTCCTGGGCTTGTGTGGGTGTGTGGAACCTGTTTCACTGTGTGCTGCTTTGTGTGAGCCAAAGCTGTGAAGGGCAGTGCACTTTTAGTAGGCAGCACTGGGGCACTGTACAGGGGGGATGCTGCAGGACTCTCCAAGGGGCTGTAGGTGCTGTTTGGAGGGCAGCAAGGGGCTGTAAATGATTTCCTTCCCTCTTCATGTGCAAAGCTCCAGAGGAGCAACAAGGAGCCAAAAACACTGGATGCTGTGTTGTGTCTGAGCCTCAGCCT